>NC_138163.1:99057942-99713775 GCF_964165515.1 Mesoplodon bidens | reverse complement strand
GGAATGAAAGGTGAAAAAGGCGGAGGGTTCCTAATAGTTGAGAAACCTGAAAGACTGATTTATCTACTTCCCTAGGTTGCCTTAAAGGCCAGCAATTCTGATTTGCATTTGTTTTAACCCTCAAATAACGGTACCAAAGTACACAGGTAAAGATAGAAATTAAGATGTACAAAGAAAAAAAATGTAGAAGGCCCAGTTACACAATTCATGGAAAAGCAACACATTTTCATCTCTCAGTCAAGAGACGCATTATGGGAAAGCAGACATTCTGGTTTCCCAAAGCCCCACAGCCCCTGCAGCTTGGCTACTTTAGGGGTGGACCACTTCTCAAAAGACCTTTCGACATTTTGGAACCATAGCACATCCCTCCGTCCCTCATCACCATGTCAACCCAATGATGAATTTTCCAAGTAAGGTGATTCTGTTGGCCAAAGGAGGCCCTGGCCGCATCATTTCTCTTTGTTTGGAAGGCAGTTTCATTTCATGTAGCATAACCAAATTGGGAGTTGATCTGCGAAAGGTGAATGTGAAATAGCAGTAAAGGAAAATGTTACAGCCTCTATGGAAATTCCAGGCCTTTCTGCTGCTTTCAGGTCCACCACAGTTCACATCAGTCATTATATTCAAGGGGATGCTCACGCAGTGCCAAAGGCAATATTCTGGGTAATGAAGCCATAAACCAATAAAATGAGCCTCAGACTGTGTCTCCTCAATTTGTTATTCTCATCTTTCATATACAGCATCTTCTAAATTTAATCATGATTCTTCAAACCATTATATTACTTTGGGGCAAAAAAAACCCTCCTGATTTTGTTTTAGGATCAAAAATCACTTTTATTCTTAAAAATAACTTGTAATAGAATATTTGTTTCAATATACAAAGCAGCAAAAAGTTAGTTTTGAACTCTTGAAATAGACAGCTTGAACTACTACTTAAAAAAAGAAAGATAAGGGCTTCCCTGGTGGCGCAGTGGTTGAGAGTCCACCTGCCAATGCAGGGGACACGGGTTCGTGCCCCGGTCCAGGAAGATCCCACATGCCACAGAGTGGCTTGGCCCGTGAGCCATGGCCGCTGAGCCTGCGTGTCCAGAGCCTGTGCTCCGCAACGGGAGAGGCCACAACAGTGAGAGGCCCATGTACCACACACACAAAAAAAGATAAATATATATGATGTTTAAATGTGACAAATATTTTGAGAGCATCTGAAAGTATTTAAGATATCAACTTTTAAAGAATAAAACATGATTTATTAGACAGTGTAATTTCAGAAGATTTGTCTTTCATTTTAAAATTTCAGTTAGTGTCATAATAAAATTGTTGGGAAAATGAGATTTACTTTTCAATTGCTGCTTAATTTGTTGTCCTTTTTTCTACCTGCCAGTGTGCATGAAACTGCTGTTCCAATCAAGGCAAAATATGGAACTCCCCTATGGCTCAATTTCCTTTTAAATAAAATGAGAAAATTGTCAAAGATTAGTTCCTGCCTCTCGCTACTTTTCAGAACAAGTAAAACTTATAAAGCACTTTGTAAATACAAAAAAAAAAAAAGGAAAAAAAGCTATTTTAAGAGATTCTGGGGAGAACTCTGCTCAATATTCTGTAACAACCTAATTGGGAAAAGAATTTGAAAAAGAACAGATGCATGCAGATGTACAACTGAATCACTTTGTTGTACACCTGAAACTAACACAACATTGTTAATCAACTATACTCCAATATAAACCAAAAAGTTAAAAAAAAAAGATTTTGGGGGGTAATGATATGTATAAGCAGTATAAATATTTCTAGATGAAAGTTCTTATTTTATAACTACCTTTTAATTGTTTATCTCCCACATAATCAAATGCACTTTACAACAGCCACAATCCCTAGAGAAATATTTTTCATAAATCCTCTTTGAACTGAGGAACCATCTCACATTAGAGACTATAAAGGAGACATGATGACTAAAAGCACTGTGGGATCCTGGATGGGATCCTGGAACAGAAGAAGGACATAGATGGAAAAAATTGGTGAAATGTGAAGAAAAGCCTGGAGTTTAGTTTAGAAGTTTTGTACCAATGCTCATTTCCCAGTCTTTTTTTTATAATTTATTTTATTTTATTTTTTATTTTTGGCTGCGTTGGGTCTTCGTTGCTGAACACGGGCTTTCTCTAGTTGCGGTGAGCAGGGGCTACTCTTCGTTGTGGTGCACGGGCTTCTCATTGCGGTGGCTTCTCTTGTTGCAGAGCATGGGCTCTAGGCACGCAGGCTTCAGTAGTTGTGGCACGCGGGCTTCAGTAGTTGTGGCCCACGGGCTTAGTTACTCCGCGGCATGTGGGATCTTCCCGGACCAGGGCTTGAACCCGTGTCCACTGCATTGGCAGGCGGATTCTTAACCACTGTGCCACCAGGGAAGCCCTCATTTCCCAGTCTTGATAACTGTTCATGGAAGATTGAGGAAGCTGGGTGATGGGGATATGGGACCTCTCTGTACTGTTTTTGCCACTCTTCTGCAAATGTAAAATTAGTTCAAAAGAAAAAGTTTAAAAAAACACTCTTTGAGACAGAAAAACCATTGTTATATGTTTTATTAAAAACCTAAGCAACAAGGATTTACTATATAACAAAGGAACAATATTCAAGATCTTGTAATAATCTATAATGGAAAGTAACCTGAATATATATATATATATATATATATATATATATATATATATATTCCACTAGATGGCACCCTATTTTCTTCAGTGATCAGAGCCATCTCTCTTCACATAGCTACCATCCATCACCTGATATAAATGTTTCTTGAGCTTATTTTATAGTTGTAATGGGCATCATCTCTTTGTATAACAGATTCTATGATTTGACTCCCTGCATAAAACAATGTTTGCTTTCTTTTCTTGAAATGTCTTCTTTCGGGATATAAGCTTCGTTATCGTTCCAGAATTTTAAGGTAAGGTTTATGAATTCGCAGTCATTCAGCACATTTCTCAAGCCCTTACTTTGGGCCACATCATCTCAACAGTCCGAGGCAACCCATCCTCTTTAGTGGTGACCAACATTAAAGATTTCACATCCTCCTGCACACTTGAAAAGTGCATCAGATCCAGAGAGCAACTTTGAAGGAGTGAACAAATGCATTCCACTTTGTTTTCATGACTCTGATGCTGCTTCAACACCTCATTGATCTTTACTGCTCAAAGGAAAGGATAGCTATTCTAGATTCCTTTTTTTTTTTTTGTCAAAGCTAAAAATCTAAGCTTCTTTTCAAGTTAAAACCGAACAGCTAAGAGTCTACCGGTTCCAGTATGGTTTGGCTTCTGCTCTCCAATTTTATTTATTTGCAGCGTTTCCTGGTCCAATCAATAGTCTCCTTATAAAACATTCCTGCTATCTATGTTCCTCAGTTTTCCAAGGCTCTCTGCTGAGAACCTCTAAAAAACCCAAGACACCATGTTCCATTCCCTTCTGAAGTTTCATTTTAGGAAAGCTATTTCAAACATCACTAATGTGAATTTTTTTAAAAGGATTAAACCCATGGGGGTGGGGTGCTTATATGTCAAAATGAAAAAAGAGTCAGTCATGCTGTTTACTAACCTATTTCCAAAGTTCTAAACTTAGATGAGATTGGAAAACATTCAATCTCTGAATTTTATATAATAAGCATTTATAGTACTTCAGAATGAACTGGAAACAGTGATTCTACCTAAGAGAGACAATACTTATAACACCTGGCCAAAACCAGAAGATATAAAGAACAGAAGACACCCTCAATTTGGATTAAGGGTCATGCAAAGGCCTGAGACAATTCTTAAATCAAATGTCCATATAAATCCCTCTATCTCCATCCATTTCTCATTCTTGTATACCAACAAAACCTAAAAGGATAGACTGCAGTAACCAAATTGTATCTTAAAAACGATTCCCTTTTAAATGCAATTTGCTCCAATTGTGAATGCAAAATTTTAGATGAAATTTCCTCTAAATATAACACAAAGCTCTACAGTATAGCTTTTCTGGTGCTCTAAACCTAACTGAAATGTACCACCAGTTTTGAAGGAATGGTATTATGTGAGCTTGCTCTCAGCACCTCTAAGTCTGAAAAATGGATTTGTTAAATTTAAGGCAAAATTACTTAAATCATCTCCAATTTTAAATGCAGTGATATACCTTTTCATGTTGAAGAAATTAAACTGAGGGGACTTCATAATACATGCTCTAATGAATGTTTCAATTCATTATTTCTAAACCATTAGATTTCTTTAGAAAAAGCGAAACTGCTCGTCAACTTGACTATGGATTCCCCTTTATTTAACTAAATATTCCATTTAATTAATTGTTCAAAGACCTTCAGATAATATCTTTATCAAGGAAACCTGAGGCTCTTTCCTATTCGTGCCATTCAAATTCATGCACTTTGAGATAATTTTCTTACTTATTTATCTTACTAAACAGGGAAAATTATTTATTTATCCAAAGCCTTACCCAAAAGAATAGAACTTGAGATTACCTTCCATATATATGGAATATATTTATATTTCATATAAATTTTATATATAAAATATAAAATTTAAGAGTGACCCAAGTCCCTGGAAATCCCAAATAACGAGAGAAAACAAAACTTAACAGAAAAAACAATGGGAAAATAAGTTCATTTAAAGATTTTACCTAAAAACTGAATACCCCAGCATGCCCTAGGTGTAGCTGAGTCTGATATCCTTTTCAAGAAAATATTAATCCCCAAGACACAGCTAGATAAATCCATCTTTAATGTATGATTCATGATCTTCTTATTTCTTTGACCAAATAATAAGTGCCTGCTATACGCTAGCTACTGCGTTAGGTGGGCACTGGTATTACAATAATAACCCGTGGTATCCTTGTACTTAGGGAGCTTAAGTCTAATGGGGACAAGAGACCAGTCAATAATCAATGTCGACTGATGCTATGATAAGAAATTCCCTATCTGGCCTAGGGTCAAATACTGTTGGGAAAAAGAGTTTCAAGGAAAATAAATTAACATTTAAAAATATTTTCAACAAGAATGAAAACAAAACATTTTCTGATAAACACTCAAATAATTGGAAATTCCACAACAGACTATCCTGTCTTTGCACATTCTGGCCAGTTGTATTTTTGCTCTAACTATAGCCTATAATCTTTCATTTTAAAAAAGATAGCATCTATGTTTATGAAAAGGATGGTTTGTCAGTTCTTATACTTTTATCCCATGATTAGAAACAAAAAATAAGAAAATAAATTCAAACAAACCTTTTGTGTTTCCAGTTTGCAGACAACACCACCAATCTTTTTGTTCTTGCTTACCACTGGACACCTATGCATTTCTTCAATGCAAAACCACAAGCAAGCTCATCTGCCAAGAACTCCCCCCAGGAAGCAAGTGGAAAAGGAGCCATATTTGAAAGACTCCATCAAACTTCCCTAAGAGGACTCTTTTACAGAAAGGAAAAATAGAACTTTATAGGGGTGAACTGAACTACTTCCAAATTTCCCAGAGGGAATCCTTACTTGTGACCAATTCAGCTGCCTTTTGTATTACAGCAATCTTTAAATAGTTCTCCTTCTACTTATATCCCTTCTAAATTCACTACTGTTACTCATTATGAGTTCACTGGTATTAGTCAGCACAAGTCAGTTAGTCACTATATTTTTTAAACCACCAACTCCCTCTGCCCTTTCTGGTTTTCCTATCCCTTCGGTATTTTGCAACATTTAAAAGATGAATAACTATACACAAGAAATGCTGCTGGGCATTTTTTGCTCGTTTTTGGTTTAAACAGTGACCATATCCTCATTAACAAAAGGAGTGCATAGCCACATTTCTTCTCGTGAAAAGGTGACCCGTGTGTTTAAACCTTAGGATTAAAATTTTATTTTGCATGTATTGCTTAATCATCATTTCTCATAAACTTATTTAGAAGAAGTTCACACAAATTCTTTCTTTATTCAAAAAATAAATCAGTGAATGGATACTATTCTTTCTTTTGACAAAAAGACCCTAGCCTAGTATGATTTCTGTTAATCACAGGTGGGGAATGGAAAATAATCCAAGAAACTAAGGGGCTGTATTGGCCTTTTATTTTATTATTATTTTTTAAGATTACTGTTTTTTGGGGCTTTTTTTTAAGTCTTTATTGAATTTGCTACAATATTGCTTCTGTTTTATGTTTTGGTTTTTTGGCCACGAGGTACGTGGGATCTTAGCTCCGCAACCAGGGATCAAACCGCACCCCCTGCATTGGAAGGTGAAGTCTTAACCACTGGACCGCCAGGGAAGTCCCTGGCCTTTTAAAATTATCTGTCAAAGATGAATGGATAAAGAAGATGTGGTGTACACACACACACACACACACACACACACACACACACACACAGGAATATTACTCAGCCTTCAAAAAGAATGCCATTTGCAGAGATTATCATACTAAGCAGAGAGAAAGAGAAAGACAAATACCATGTAATATCACTTATATATGGAATCTAAAATACAGAACGAACATACCTATGAAACAAAAATAGACTCATAGACATAGAGAACAGACTTGTGGTTGCCAAGAGGTGGGGGGGTAGAGGAGGGAAGGAATGGGATTTTGGAGTTAGCAGAGGCAAATTATTATATATAGGATGGGTAAACAACAAGGTCATACTGTATAACACAGGGAACTATATTCAATATTCTGTGACAAACCATAATGGAAAAGCATATGAAAAAGAATATATATATATATGTAACTGAGTCATGTTGCTGTACAGAAGAAATTAACATTGTAAATCAAATATACTTCAATAAAATAAATAAATAAAATAAATTATCTGTCAATTAAGGCCTGACATAATCACCCCAACTTATCTTTTCAACCTTATGTGTCAAGACTTCCTCAAATCTGCCGTCAATTCATACTGCATTGAGGGAAAAAGCACCTCTGCTTTGAGCAATTGAGAAACCTTGAAAGCCCTCTCCCCTTCCTCTCTCCATCCACACCCAACCATCTCAAAGCAGATGCTCCCCGCAAGAAGCCTTCCCCAAACACAGTAGCTGCCAGCCACTGCCTGCTCTTTGAACTCGTGCTACACTTACTATCCTGATCCTTCCTGACCTATCACATACCTCCATCCTCTCTTCCCAAGTCAACAGTATGCTCGTTCTAGAGAACCTGTCCTTTCAGTTCTCTCTTTAACCCACAGCACCTGGCATTTGGACATACACACTAAATATTTACAAAACCAAATCTTCTCTATTTCCCTCTTTTCAGAGACATGACATCACAAAGACCCAGAACAAATTCTTGTCCTACCTGAGTTTGGGTTTCCTTTTCCATCATTCACGCAGCTTGGCACAGCAGTGGTATAAAGACAATTAAAAGAATCAATGCAAGTAAGGATTCCCCAGTGAACCAGTAATACATAGAAATCAACATCTGCATTTCCCCATTTTCCTAATGTGCATGACAAATGTGCCCTTCATAATATTCAACTAACTTGCCACTTCATAGGGACCTTTAATTCCACATAGACACAAAAAAAAATCTTCACCAATCAATTGCTTTACTATTTTCTCTCTCCTGTGTATGTGGGGAAGGGAAGGGAGAGGAAGAGAACCAAGAGAAGGGCCAGGGTGTTTACTAAAGGAACAAACTTAGTGTTATAGTGAACATAGTCTTTCCAATACACTCGTCATATGCTATCGTTCCCAACTACTTTCAAAACTGTGCTTCTTAAATAATTTATGGTAATTCTGTGACTAGCCAGAAGACTGATTTTGTAAAAAAGAAAAAAAGTTTGCTTTTGCAAAATCTGACAAAATGATGGAAAATACAGCACTTTATACTTAAGAAGTGTATGTAATTTTTATCTCAAATTTACATTGTATGTAAATTTTATCTCAGAAGAAAAATACTGAACTTATAATGCAGGAGCATTTACGTGTAAGTGTCTCTTTAAATGCATCAGAAAATGAGATGGGTTAACAAATGACTAGGTGGGTTAGCTACCTGATAAAGCAAGTATCATGAGATACTAGTCATCTAGGTGGTAAGCATATTATGTATCCACTGTAAAATCCTTTCAATTTTGCTGCAGACTTGGAGATTTTCATAAAAAACGTTAGGGTACAAAATCAACAATGTAAACTTATTTTTTTGAAGCCAGACACATACAAAAAAATGACTTGCTAAAGATCTTTTAAAAATATTTCTTCTCGCCTCCAAATTGGCATCCACAAAGCAGAAAGCCCTCAGCTTCCATCTGCCTCGTAAAGCAGAGCCCTCACGGCAGGGGCCAGATCTGTCAGGGCCCTCACCTGACTCAGGCCTGAGAATCAGCTGACGGCCCCATCACTGAAGTGCCAAAGGGCCCAGGGTCTCCAGGGAGCCAGAGTCCAAGCACACAAGCGTTTCCCCAGACACCTTAGGTTTCTCCGTAAGCCACTGGGCATTTCCATAAGCTTTTCTTCTCCCCTCACCCACCCGGCAGCACCCTGCCTGGCTTTCCTAGGAGAAATCAAAGGAGACAGAGAAAGAGGCAAGGCACCCCCGCAGTTCTGAGCCCAGGTAGGACTGGGACATTTTCGATGATACAGAGTGAAGACCACCCACTCTGTGTGTAGGTCCCAGCCACCTGCAAGGAAAAGAAAAAGAGGGGCTCTCCCACACTCTGTGGTTCCTCACCCTCACCCAAGAATAATAAAAGAGCCAGGGAGGAAAAAAGGCTCATTCTCACGACTCATACCTGCCAAAGACAGGAAACTACTGACACTGCAGCAGCTGTGAGGACAGGGACCCCAGCCACTACCCTAACCAGGCCTCCCTGTCTGCCTCATCATGTTGCTCCCAGGAAGAACCAAAGACAAGAAAAAGTGGAAGCAACACTCTATGATTCAGTCTCCCAAACCCCGTGTTCTTTATTTTATTTTATTTATTATTTTTTTTTTTTGTGGTACGCGGACCTCCCTCACTGTTGTGGCCTCTCCTGTTGTGGAGCACAGGCTCCAGACACGCAGGCTCAGCAGCCATGGCTCACAGGCCTAGCCGCTCTGCGGCATGTGGGATCTTCCCGGACTGGGACACGAACCCGTGTCCCCTGCATCGGCAGGCAGACTCTCAACCACTGCGCCACCAGGGAAGCCCGTATTTTATTTTATTTTATTTTTATTGGAGTATAATTGCCTTACAATGTTGTGCTAGTTTCTGCTGTACAATGAAGTGAATCAGCTATAGGTATACCTATATTTCAAGTCAAACTTTGTCCTCTGGTTCTCTGGCAACATTTAGACTAAATCCAGACCACGGAGTGTATTGTTTGTGTGGTTTTGCTTGAGCCAGAGCTGCTTCAACTCTGAGTGTGGGGCTGGAATCCCCAAAGAAGCTCATCTGTGAGAAAGGCCCACACAGTCCAATGAGAAAACCCATTACTAACCCTAATGATCTCATAGGTCATCCATCCTTTCACAACTCCAAGAGTTCCCTTCCCACCCTGCCCCTTTTCCCTTATCTCTTCCCTCTAGACATTTGAGTGAAACACAGACAACTTGAGGAGAAAAATGCCGCCATTTATCATGCTCTCCAGCAAGCACCTGAGTACATGCCTTAGTCAGTGCAGGCGGGACCACAGGACTCCCAGCTCCAGGAGGGACAGTCTGAGGGGCTGTAATTCTAAGAAGGCTGTGGTTGCGGTGCGGGGTGGGGGGAGTGGGAACCTAAACCACTTACACTAGAATTCCAGTTGAGGAAATTCCAAGTTTTGCAAGTATGAAAATGAAAGTCTCATATTAAATATTACAAACAAAAATTCTATTTCTTACCATACGTGACTCGATTTGATTTTTCTATGTCCTCTGTGGTTGGGTTGCTTTAACTCCCAAGCAAAGCTTTCATAAGAACACTTTACAAAAAAGACACACTACTTCCGCAGATATATGGACATAGAAAATGTGGTATATACATACTATGGACAATTATTTAGCCTTTAAAAAGAAGAAATCCCCGTCATATGCTGCAACATGGATGAACCTTGAGGATGTTATGCTAGGTGAGATGAGCCAGTCACAAGAAGATAATACTACATGATTCCATTTATACAAGGCATCTATGCAGTCAAACTCTTAGAAACAGAAAGTAAAATGGTGGTTGCTAGGGGCTGGGAAAGGGGTGCCGGGGAGAGGGGAGATGTTGTTTAATGGGTACAGACTTTCAGTTTTGCAAGATGAAAAAGTTCTAGAGATCTGTTGCACAACAATGTGCATATAGTTGACACGGCTGTACACTGTACATTTAAAAATGGTTAAAGTGGATTAGAATGCATAATGTTCAAGTGCAAATAAAGAGGCAATAAGAGAAAGTCAAATTTTTCTTAGGGCAATTGATTCTTTCTTAATTTAATTCCAAAAATTCCTACAGCTATTTTTATTTCTTATTAGCCTCGATTAAAAAAAAATTATCTCTCGGGGCTTCCCTGGTGGCGCAGTAGTTGAGAATCTGCCTGCTACTGCAGGGGACACAGGTTCGAGCCCTGGTCTGGGAAGATCCCACGTGCCGCAGAGCAACTAGGCCCATGAGCCACAACTACTGAGCCTGCACGTCTGGAGCCTGTGCTCCTCAACAAGAGAGGCCGCGACAGTGAGAGGCCCGCGCACCGCGATGAAGAGTGGCCCCCGCTTGCCACAACTAGAGAAAGCCCTCGCACAGAAACGAAGACCCAACGCAGCCCAAAATAAATAAATAAATTAATTAATTAAAACAAATTATCTCTCCCCAAATTTATCTTTGTAAATAAAACCTGTAATTCCTGACTTTAATTGAAAAAAATGGTTAAAGTGGTAAATTTTCTGTTAGGTGTTTTTACCACAATATTTAAAAACTACACACTGCCTCCACCCTACGTTCTGGATATACTCTAAATCTCCAATTCAACATTCTGATATTAAAAACCAAAACAAGTATTTGAGTGATCTTTTTCTGATGGAAGATGAAAACCCTCAAATTAAATGGCTTTGAAGATTCGAGAAGAATAAAAAGCACTTGCAACCACTGCTTGCGACAAACTTTGTCGTTTTAAGCATGCATGACATTTTCAGAGCAGGAAGGATCCTGACATTCTTCTCGAGTGGTATGCGTGGTATGCTGAATTGGCTTCTAAATCAAACGAGGCTGCTGATATGTAGCCTTTTAGCAAAAGAAGGATATGTCACAAGACAGTCTTCAAGACCAAACACTGTGGCTCTTATAACAAAGGCAGCAAAATGAATAATACATGCGTAGACGGAGTGTACAAGCGTCATGAACAAACCATGACCGCATGAAGGGTTCCCACAATGGCTCTCCCTCTAGCAAACCTGTCTTATTACTCTGAACATTGACCCATCATCCATTCCTCTGAAATATAAAAATTACTCTAAGGAGACACACTG
Source organism: Mesoplodon bidens (assembly GCF_964165515.1). Lineage (NCBI taxonomy): Eukaryota > Metazoa > Chordata > Mammalia > Artiodactyla > Ziphiidae > Mesoplodon > Mesoplodon bidens. The sequence goes on along the minus strand of NC_138163.1, from coordinate 99,702,368 downwards.
CTAAGAAGAACAAGGGCTCTTAAATTGACTGAGCAAAAAAAACCACTTAATTCACCCAGTCTTCCTTTCAGAAAAGGCTAAACTCAAAGGTAACTACACATTTTCTAAAGCTCATGATTTCACCTTTCCATGGTAAGAATGATTACATAAGGGAATGGATTAGAATGTCCAAGATTATTTCCCCTGTAATGAAAAAACAGGTACTATATAACTGAATTTCCCAATAGCCCGTGATTCCTTGGCTTTTGGGATCTGTGATTCAGAAGAACAGTCTCCTTTGATTTCACCAGAGGCCTTGTTCAGGTATGTGAAATCAGGAACAAGATAGGAAATATATTTGCATAGTTTTGATGTGATCTGCATGCTCTGCCACAAATTGCAATCTATTAAGAAGGAAAAGCTAGTTTCCAAAACCCATTTAGGCACTCCAAGTTCTTCTTTTTTTATTTATTTATCTTTTTTGGCCATGGCACACAGCATGTGGGATCTTAGTTCCCCAGCCAGGGATCGAACCCACACTCCTTGCAGTGGAAGCATGGAGTCTTAATCACTGGACTGCCAGGGAAGTCCCGCCATGTTTTTCTTACTTCTGCCCCATCCCACCAACATGGAGCACTGCCCCAGAGGTAAAGGAGATCAAAAACCAGAGAGAAGCAAACCTGTGAGGCTTAATCCTGGGTGAGCCCTCAGTGGGGATACTGGTCTAGGAAAGGCTGAAGGAAGTACATACCCAAGCACATTCTGGTGGGGGTCTGAGGAATAAAGGAGAGGAAACCAAGCAGCGTAAAAGGTCATGGTTTCAGCACTGATGCTCATGTTTAGTAGGAAGTATCAAAGCTTTTGGAGGAACCAGGAAGAAATAAGAGCTAATAAGAGCACTGGGAACTTCTGGAGGCGAGATGACTTCTCTTAGTGGCCAAACCTGTCCCTTCCCATCTCATGGGCAGCACCAGGCTCCCAACACCAGCCCTGATGCACCAGAAGCACAACCAACATATATGAATTGCTTCTCTCTGGTACTGCACAGAGTCCCACCCCCTATGAACCTCCCCCCCCACGCCCCGTCTCAAATCAGACAGGGTGGGTCATGTGGTGATAAGAACAGACACCTGGAATCCTCAGCCCAGGGTTCAAACTCAACACCAAAGCAGCCAGCAGGGCCTCCTCAAACCAGCCCTCTCCTGTCCCTGTTTAAAGAAAGAAACACAAGAAACACATTTAACAACTCTTCAAACTATCTGCCCCCCTGTGGCTTTCTAGAGACCGGACAACAATACAGGGCATCCTTATAAACAGTTCCAGAATTAGAATCAGCATCTGTACTTAGAAACTGCAAAGAGAGAATGGAAGCTTTGATTGAGTGCCCTTTGGGACATTACTTTAGATCTAAGTGGTCTGGAAGAGGCAAACTATGCATATAAAACCAACTGGAAGAATTAGGGACAATTTCTATCATTTATAGCCAACACTCGCTATTCAAGGGTGGGGGGAAAGGCAGGAGGAGTCAGAAAAAGGGGGGTAGGGTGTGTGAAGGTCATGACAATTCCCGGTTATTGTGTAAATAATACAAGTAACCTCAGGCTTCAGTTTCCTCACTTACAACTTGGAGAATTCACAGATTATCTAGGGGGATGATTTATACTTCTAATGGTGGGAGATTTGGGCTTACGGATCCAACCCCTGGGTCTCATTCTGAATTGTGGTAACTCACCCCACCCGGCTCTCTTCCTTCCCAAACCTGCCCAAGAAAGAGGCAAACCCCACAATGAAACAAAGGAAAAAACAACAAAGACAAAGGAAGGACAAGGAGTATCATGGTCGAGCCTTAATCACAGATGACAGTCCAGGTATTTTAAAGAGAAGGACATAGGAAAAAAAAAAAGAGAGACAAAGGAGGGAATAAAAGAAAAGGAAGAGCCCCCCCCCGCCACGGCAGGGACTTCATGAGGCACAGGGGATAAACATGACCATACAAGAGGCCTTCTTCTTATCCCTCCAAACAGAAGAGCTGGACTGTTTTATGGCCAACTGCATGGTACTATCTGCCCTTTCTCATATTCTTCCATGTGCAAAAGTGCTTTGTAAACTTTAAACCAACCTCTGCATGACACGAGTGACTTTTACTTTGTCTCTCAGTCTTCATGTCAACTACCCTAAGAATATGCCTGAGGCTGATTAAAAGTCCTAAAAGAATATGGTAAATAATCACCCTTTTGTATGTATCTTCAACTCCCTTTCCACTCTCTCCCTTTGTTATCCTCTCCTGGCAAAACCTGACACCTCCTTAGATTCAATTTTTTATCTCCACCATGTCTGTGCCCACTCAGTCAACAGCAATGGAAGAAAAACATACCCACTCACTTTACTCATGGCACTAGTCCCATTTATAAGGGCTTTGCCATCATGACCTAATCACTTCCCAAAGGCCTCACCTCCTAATACCGCTACAATGGGAGTTAGGATTTTAACATATGAATTTGAGGGGGTCAGGACATAAACACTCAGTCCATAGCAGGTGTCTCATAGGTATAAGAATGTTGTTGGGCTTCCCTGGTGGCGCAGGGGTTGAGAGTCTGACTGCCGATGCAGGGGACACGGGTTCGTGCCCCGGTCTGGGAAGATCCCACATGCCGCAGAGCGGCTAGGCCCGTGAGCCATGGCCACTGAGCCTGCGCGTCCAGAGCCTGTGCTCCGCAATGGGAGAGGCCACAGCAGTGAGAGGCCCACGTACAGAAAAAAAAAAAAAAAGAATGTTGTTAAGGGCTTCCCTGGTGGCGCAGTGGTTGAGAGTCCGCCTGCTGATGCAGGGGTCACGGGTTTGTGCCCAGGTCCGGGAAGATCCCACATGCCACGGAGCGGCTGGGCCCGTGAGCCATGGCCGCTGAGCCTGCGCGTCTGGAGCCTGTGTTCCGCAACGGGAGAGGCCACAACAGTGAGAGGCCCGCGTACCGCAAAAAAAAAAAATGTTGTTAAGAAATGGATGACTCAAATATAAAAAATCATCTAATGTCCAATCCCTCATTTTAGAACCCAAGGCTCCCAGAAATAAACTTAAGCTCCCAAAGGTTAGAAAGAAGCAAGAATTCTGGTTACTTGATGCTTTTCTCACCACCTATCCACCTCTGCTAAAAGAATAACACTGCAAGTCATAATAATGACAAATATAAACGGGAGGGAAGTATAACAAACAGTAAACTAAAACAGTAACAAAAAATAAAATAAAATAAAACACTAACAAATTTAAGTATGTTTCCAGTAAAGTTAAAATGGAAAACAACTGGAGTAATAAGTAAGAAGCAATCTATAAAACCTTAATTTACAAAACAGAAATCCTATTGACTTTACTTACTGGTCTGTGTAGCTTTCAGATAATTCTAGTCTGAAGTCAACTCCATTCTCAAGACATTCCATCCACAGCCTGAACACCAGAAAAGGATGTTGTCAGAATAGGTAGTTTGGGTCTCTGGAGATGGCCAATTGGTAGGAAGGCTTGAAACGGATTCAGCATTCCTAAGAGTGGTTTCTCACACCTTGGGCTGCCATATAATCACCTCACTACTTTTTGTTTCATCTTTCCCAACAACATGACAAGGTTAGTTTCATAGCAAGAAACACACCTACTCTTTCAAATCCAAATGGACAACTTATTAATAATTTGAAAACTCATAGAGGAAAAAAGTAAAGTTCAGTTCATATGCTTAAGGTCACCTAGAGTGCTATTACACACAGCTCAGATCATTTTCTTCCAAACAAGTAACAATACTATAATGTAATAGCATAGACAGATTTATAAATAGGCATTTATAAATGTAATCATACCAAATGTAACTGTACCTCAACAAATGAAGTCACAACTTTAAATTCAACATACTTCACCATCCCCATCCTATGCTTCCTTGTATGAAAAATGCAGTAATTGGACCAGATTATTTTTAATAACTTCCCACAGATTATTTGCAGGAGGAGCATGAGCCACATAATGAAAAGCAATGGCCTACATAGTCACCAGGATGTTCTAATGGTCTTATGATTATAAAATAGTTTAAAGATGAGGCAAAACACAGGAAGCCAACCCTGACCAGAACAGAGATTCAACTACGGGTATGACAAGTTGTCGGTCCTCCAAGGTCAACATTAATATGTATTACCTCTATGTATAAAGAATGAATATAAAACCGAAGGAATAAACTCTGAAAGGCAAACCAATACTAAAAATTATGGCAACTTTTACTTTCCATGAAGATAGACCAAATAATTGGGGCCAACACTCCCACTGAAGATAACTAAAGAAGCAGAGCAAAGTAGAAGAAAACATCTTAAAATGTATCAAAGAACTATTAAGGTGGTGAGGAACGCTGAGAACCAAGTCTGAAAGTGGATGAGAGAATATACAAGAGGCTATTTTTGCCAGGGGTATGTTTGCTGATACCCTAGGAACATGAGAGAATGAAGGTCATTTCTGATGGTTCTGGGGCAGAAAAAACTTACCAAAAGTAAGTCACTTCATTTTGGAATGAAAAAGATAAACAGAAAGTAATCAGCCCTCATATGGACTTACAGCCAAGCTTCAAATCATGTGGGTGGCTCAGATGACCTAGATTAAGACGATTCCAGAAAGCTAGTACCTTCAGGCAACTGACAAAAGAAAACAAAAACATTCTCTAGAGGCATAGGACTTCTCAGCTTTTCAAACACAATATCCAAACACAATCAAAGATAACCATTTATGCACGAAGAAAAGAAACCATGAGCGAGAAAAAGCCCAAAAGAGCTCAACAAGACACAACAGAGGGAAAAAAAACCCAGAACTCCAAATATTAGAATTGTCAGAATTGAACTGTAAGATAACTATACTTAATATATTCAAGGAGCAGTCTAAAAGCAGACTTATTTATTTCAGTAAGGAACTGGAAACTTTTTTTAATGACATAGATTTGAAATAGAAGAAAATATCAATTCTAGACCTGAAAATACAATTTTTTTTTAAATTGGAAACTCAATAGATGAAGAAAGAATTAGTGAACTGAAAAATAAGGCAGGGGAAAGAGTGTTCAGAATGAAATACAGAGAGGCATAAGGATGGGCAAAAGTACAGGGATAAGCAATATGGTAGCAAGTCTCAAAGATAGGCCACAATGAACCATGCTTCTCAGTACTCATAAACGTGTATAGTCACCTCCCACATTAAATCTGGGTTAGCTCTAACTAAAGCTTTGGCTAACTTTAACTAAAGGAGTAGAGCAAAAGTGATAACTATGTCAGTTCTGGACTTATGTGTTAAGAGAGCCTGGGAGCTTCCACTTCTCTGGAAGCCCTTTTGGGAGCCCCAAGTCACCATGTAAGAAGCCCAGCTGACCTCCTGGAGAGACCACATGGAGAGGCCATGATGAGATGCCAGTAGAAGATAGAATCCTGAGACTAAGACCTGTCATCCCTGTTGACACCAACTTCTGGCTGTCCCCATCAAGGGCTCCAGACATGTAAGTGAAGGCATCTTCAATGTTTAAGTCCCAGATGTCTTCTGACTGCAGCCTCATGACAGATACTAAGCAAGATAAGCAGAAGAATCATCCAGCTGAGACCTAGTCTACCCACAGAACCATGAGAAATAATGAAATGGTTGCTGCTTTAAGCCACTATTTTGGGGGGGCGGTTTGTGTGCTGTGATAACTAAAATAGGATATATGAAGAATACGCTAAGAATATTTAAGACACATTTCACTGGAGCCAGAGGAAAGAGAAAATGGACTAGAAATATAGAAAGACAATAGATGAGAATTTTCCAAAATTCACTAAAGATATCATTCTCAGATTCAAGATATCCTAATAACCCCAAAAAGGATAAATGAAATCTATGGTTAAGCACATCACAGTAAAAATACAGAAAACTAAAGAGGCAGATAAAATTTTAAAAGTAGCCTAAGCAAAAAAGGCAAATTACATTCAAAGGGGCAATAATTAGACTGACAGTTGACGCCCTCCCCCACTCCCCATAAAAGTACTAAAATCTGAAGGCGATGGAATATCTAGAAAGTGCTGAAAGAAACAATATGAATAGAACAGTTCCAACCTAGAATTCTATAACCAGTGAATATATCAAGAATGAAAGTGAGAAAGACACTTTCAGACTAACAAAACTGAAAAACTATCACTAGCAGAACTTCACTAAATGAAATAGAAATGATGTTTGTCCAGCAGAATTAACACCCCAATGTGTTTAAAAATTAAATAACATATCTAAGTAATCCACGGGTCAAAGAAAAAAAACAATAAAAATTAGAAAATATTCTAAACTGAATAACAAATTTACTACATATTAAACTTGTGGGATGGAGCCAAAGCTACTTAGAATAAAAAATATATATGTTAGACAATAAGAACAGATGAAAATTACAAAGTTAAGTGTGCATCTCAAGACATTAAAAGCAAAATAAACCCAAAGAAAGCACAAGGAAGGACATATTAATAAGAGCAGAAGTGAAATAGAAAAAAAGCATAAAATAGTGAAGATAAACAAAGGTATAAGTTGGTTGCTTGAGTAGATTAATAAACATGCCTAACCTTTGATGAAGACTGATGAATAAAACAGACAGAAAGACATAACTGCAGATAATAAAGATAATTAAAGAGCGTATTTCAATCAACTTTATTCCAAAAAGTTTAAAATTTTGGACAGGTTGGAAAAATTCTCAAAAAATACAACTTATCTAAATGGTCACAAGAAATATAAAACGTGAACAGTGCTTTAAGAAACTGAATCAGTAATTAAAATCCTTCCCACAGTAAAAAACAAACTGTATGCCTGGATGGCTTCACCAGCAAGTTCTACCAAAATTAAGAAACCAATAACACTTAATACAAAGTTTTAAGGATAAATTATACAAATCCTGCCATAGAACAGGAGCAAAGGACATTTTCCAAAGCTTGGAGTTTATATTGAGCCAAATACAGAAACAGAACTAGAACTACACAAGTGAAAACTATAAACCAATCTCATTCATTATCATAGATGCAAAAATCTTAAAGAAAATATTAGCACACCAAATCCACATTATTTTAAGAGAATAATATACCCTGATCAAACTGAATTTAAATCTGGAATCCACACTAAGTTTAAAAAAATTTTTTTAAGTCAGTCAAAATTGATCACATTACATTAAAGGAGAAAAATCATATTCTCATCTCAATAGATGTAGCAAAACTGACATCTATTGATGATTTTAAAAAGAACTTAAACAACAGAAGGAAAAATTCCTATTCTGAAAAAAGGTACATAACAAAAGCCTATAATAAACATAATATGATGGTAAAACATCAAAAGCACTCCTTTTTAGAAAACGGAATGAGACAGGATGTCCACCGTCATCTCTTCTACTCAACATTGCACTAGAAGTCTTGGCCGTGGCAGTAAGGCAAGAAAAAGATTGAAAAGAAAGAAAAAATGGTATTATTTACAGATGAGATTGTATTCATAGAAAAGTAATCACTATTATTACAATTTTGAAGGGTTTTTGCAAGATTGGTGAAGATAACATTAAAGCTCAAAAATAAAATTTACTTTTATATACCAGCAATTGTTAGAAATAAAATTTTGAAAAATATGCCATTTTGTTAACACCAAAATATAGCAAGTACGTGGGAATTATATGTGTAAGATCACTATGCACAAAATGACATTACTGAATATGTTGAACAAATAAAGCCAGGCACAAGAGTATATACTGTATTAATCCATTTACATAAAGCTCAAAAATCAGCAAAACTACATAATTTAGGGATAAATACTTAGGTAGGAAAATTAAAAAGCAAAATAAGAAAGTGGTTTGCATCAAGTCAGGATACTTCTAGGAGAAAAGGAAGGGGCTTCTGAGGTCCTGGAACCATTCCATTTCTGGGCGTTGGCAGTGGTTAAATAGGTGCTTGTTTACAATATTTCTTTCAGCTACACACTGTTAAAACCACATTTCTGTATGTGTATTTTATTTCATATGTGTACATACATGAATAAAGGTTTTTTAAAATCCTCAAAGAAGCAGCTACAAGATGGGGGTGGGAGGGTGGAAGTGGAATCCGTATGGAAAACGGATCTTTAAGACATAAGGATAACCAATTTGGAACAATCACTTTAGAAGTTTAGTGAAACGCCATCATATATATATATATATATATATATATATATATATTTTAAACAGAGTACTAACAGAAAAATCGTCTCCCTAGCAAGATAGCTAAAAGCATGGGTTTTAGAGTCAGAAGACTTGGGTTTCGATCTTAGCTCCACCACTTACTAGCACTGCAGTTTGGGGCAAGTTTTTCAGCTAAGTCTAGTATTCCCTACTGCAAAATGAGAATTCCACTGAACTCATGAGGATTAGAGAGAATATATTTCCAGTGTCTTGTCACATAATAGTAGGTCACTAAATGGAAATTGCTCTTGTAATTATCGTTGCTATAACTAGAAGGTGGGTAGTTTGCTATTTTTATTAATAAGTTTACATTCTTAAACTGACATGTAAAGTTCTGAGCAAAGGCATTATCAGCAATCCAGTTAATAAAAATTGACGACCAGGAACTACCTCACCTGGAATCATTAGTAGATGACAAGGTTAACAGAACTCTCACACAATCAATAAATAAGACTTTAGTAGGCTACTCCAATAGTTCTTTTTCTGAAAAGAATTATAAGAACCCCTTTTCCATGTACATGTTAGATGACCACACTATAACTTGTACATAAAAATAATAAAGAGCCTTCACAGGCTGAAAACATTAAGGATATGTATGTCACCCATCAATGATGATCATTCATTCACATTAGCCTAAATGTGTTCAAACACATAGGTATCCACTGTGGCAGCATGAGCTGCTCGTAAGCTCTTTTGTCCTCTCAGGCCACCTTATTCCTACACACTCATAGCACAAGCAACTAAGGCCATGGAAGATCCACTCAACGTGTGAGAAACAGTGTGAGAAGATGAAAAAAGAATGTAGCTAAGAGACAAATAGACCTGCTTGCAAATCCTGGCCCTGCCACCTCCTAATTAGGTATCTTCTCTTTAAGCCTCAGTGTCCCAAGTTGTCCCAACAGAATAAAACCAATCTCATGGGATTGTTTTATGGAAACTCGTTACTGCAAAAGGGTGGGACCATCATTCTGCTGAGTGAAGCTACCTCTAACTCAGATATCCCACCCCACCAGATCAGGCCTACTTCCTCACAAAGGTTATTTCCTTGCTAAGTGTCTCAAACAACTTGGCCAATACAGCCATTAGTCAGACATCTACTGTGGTACATGGATTAGAATCCCAGAAACTCAGAGCTGCAGGGAGCTCTGACACCACCATAACGGGCTGCATCTACTTAAACTTACATCTTTTACATCATTTTACAGATCATTAGCACGATGTGGTTAACTGTTGTAGAACAGTAATTCTCAAGCCTGGCTGCATATTACAATCTCATGAGTAGTTTAACACACACACACACACACACACACACACACCCATGGCCTATCTCAAATCAACTGAATCAGAAATTTGATGTGAAGCACAGTTATCTATATTTTGTAAAATCTTCTCCAAATAAGTCTAATGTGAAGCTAGGGATGAGACCACAACAGTAGAAGAAAAGATGGCAAAGAAGCTAACTGTCAGTACTTTGTTATGAAAAAATGGCTTTAATAATTATGTGGGCTTTCTTCTATCCTACTAAAAAATAAAAGTCAAGTCAAGCAAAAGGCAACTCAAGAGATCCAGGCTGTATTTAAAGAATTTCATGGTCACGAGAGTTATTCGATATAATAGAATTTTAAAAGATATAAAATTACCTTTTCTAGAACAATATATTTCATATGAAGAGCATATTTTGGTATTGCCATGCTAAGAAAAACAAATGAAAAATGGAATGACATTTCTCTCAGGGCTTTGTACCTTCTCTTGATTTTATCCAAACCAAACAGAGCATTAGAAAGTCACTCACAATGTAACATTTTAAATTATTCCATATCATAAAGAAAAGTATTCTTAATAAAAAGTGAAATCAAAAGCATGACTTTTCTTCTTAGGTATTCTCCATTTTGTGCAAAATATATTTCTACCCAAGTTCCAGGCATTCTTGCTTTATTTTCCAAATTTCTCCTGTAGAAAATAAGTCGTTACTATAGTAATATTTACCCACCCTGATATTATTTCCCAGTTGCTTATTCTAGGGCTTTTGCACATAGCAACCACACAAGTCTCTGTTGCAAGCTGCTCGTAGCACTCGGATCCTTGGCAACATTCAAGAATGAATATTATCTTTAAACTATGGGGACATTTAGCTGAATACCATAGTTTCAAACGTCTCTAAAGTGCTATTTATGCTGAATCTATCCCAGATCTGTCCATTCTTATGAGTACCACTTCTCTCTTTACCTTCATCCAGGTGGACTAGTGAAAGGTACAGCAGAATAATCTGGTTCATAATTTTGCTCATTATTACTATATTTTAGAGCTAATGACATTAATTCCCAGTATGTACAGCCAACTGATTATTTAGTACATATGCATTTTCTCTTCTGACAATAGTTGTAAATAAATGGTATAATCTTTATCCGGATTTTGAGAATATTCTAGTCTTTAGGTAAGAATTTAAGTTACTATGGTAGCTATTTGAATCAAGGGAATATTGGTGGACTGCTGTGCTTTGTCAACATATTTCATCTAGAAATAAGTGGAAAGTAAGACAATGGATATGATTCTTTGCATAAATTTTCTCCTGTTGTTGATTAATGAATAAGTGATGAATTAACACCTACCTCAGGACAATTCATCACAGATAGACAGGGGTCCAGATACAGAAAGAGCTTGTAAAATGTATAATCGCAGCCTCTTCTCTTAAAACTCTTTCAGTAACAAGGCTTACTAGAAATGAGAATTAGTTATATACATGCATGCACGCACAAATATGTGGATATATACATACATGTATATACATACATTATTTTTAAATACATATACAACTATATAGGACAGAGTGTGAAGAATTAACTAAAATGTAAATTAAGATTAAATCCTTAAAAAAGCCCTCATGACTAATTTCTGTATTCTTTTTTTTTTTAATGTTTATTCTAAGCCCATTTACAGTGGGAGGAAAAGGGTTTAGGATCAGAATAGGGGATTTTTTCCAAATTGTAGCCACCAGTTGGTTGTCCCAGTCTAATCATTCATAAACTCTTAGGTACATGATGGAGCTTCTGACTCTGAGTGGGGTTTGCGATGAGTCACCCCATGGCTGATTCAATGTTCCTCAGTGACTAAGCTAGGCACTAGTTCGTCAGTGAAGGGCCGACAGCCCACCACAAGGCGGCACCCCAGGGAAGGAAGAGCCTAAGATCAGCAGGTTTGGAGGGAAAACAGTCACTGGGCTGCAGGAAGGAAGCAGCATACATCCATGAAACATATAAAAATACACAGTTCATTGATGAACTACTGCATTTGTGTAGCACAGTCAGTATCTGATCAGAGCATCATCTTCAGTACTTTGAAAAGGATCGGTTGAAAGACTTAAAATAGGTCCAAAAAGTGGCAAAGTTCACTTAATCTGTAGTCAGGGCCCTAACACAAACATGTCATTTGGAAGAAGAAAAATGAAAACTTATTAAATGTTAGATTTTTTTTAATCAAGATTCTTCAGACACTTTTCTCAAGAATTTCACACACATGCAAAAAGCTATCTTTCACTATTGATACCAGGGGTTGACAAATTTCTTCTGTTAAATGGCCAGATAGTAAATGGTTGAAGCTTGCAGGCCATACAGTGGTCTCTGTCACTCTGCTGCCATGGTATTGTACAATCAGCCATAGACAATTAAGTTAATGGATGGGGTGAGTTCCAATAAAACTTTATTGACAAACACAGGTGCAGATTTGCCCTAAAACCAGGCGAACACCTTACATTGGTTGGGCATCTGAGTTTATAAAGGATTTTTAAATACCACTTCATTCAGCGTCCACACCTTCTCTCCAGTGAGGTAGGTCCTCAGACACAGAATCTGCACATAATGAATCTCAAGAACAAGATTACTATCAAAGAACAGGGACAAGTAGCACCAACGATTCTTTAGTTCAAGAATTATCATTTTGTTCCAAAGACTGAAAATGTTACATTTTAGATTATTTGTAATACTGTTTGAGTTTGATCTCCTAAAATCAAGACTTCTGAAATTCAAATCAGCCCAACAAAATGTCCTGGACCTACAGCTTGTAATCAAGATTAAACATTTAGACAAAATAATGTTTTTTTCTTAGAGGTTGAAAAAGAAAAACTAATTCTAAATGATTACTGTTCTAACTATGCCTATTTTAAATACTGTATACACCAATTTTTTAACCTAATTGTTACTGATTTATTCTTTAGGGTCAAATTGAAAGGAGGCAAAGAATAATTCAAAAAGAAAACGTTTCTTTTAAAACAGCATTTCTAAGGACCAGCTATATCAGTGCTATTCAGATTTTAATGTACATACGAATCCCCTGGCAATGTTATTGAAATGCAGAATCTGATTCAATAGGTCTGAGGGGGGAACCCAAGATGCTGCATTTCTAACAAGCCCCCAGGTGATGGGGATGCTGAGGGCCCATGGACCACGCTTTAAGTAACAAAGAATACATAATCACCTGGGAAATGGTGATTGTCGCCCCATGGAAATTCCTAGGGGCCAGGAAGTTTAAATTAGCTCCCCAGTGATTATGAACTTTTTTAAGGGATTTAAGGAGAATAATCCATAAATTAGGCCTATCTTTTCTTTAATGACTAGAAAATCCACAACATTCTATATATTTTGAGTTAAAACCCAAAAAACTCGAGTTCCATCCAAACAGGGGCTCTAAAATAGCACATTCAGTACCTTGGCAAAATTACATCTTTAAAGGAAACTAACACTGGCTGGCAGCCTATTACATGTCAGGCAAAGTGCAGCGTACTTTCAATACATCATTTTTTTTAATCCTTCCATTTCACAGAGGAGGCACCTGAAGACAGAGCCTCTGCTCAAGATCAGAATCTGGATTCGAAACCAACCAGCCTGTCTGTCTCTCCTACTTTTACTTATTTCTATTTTTATGTTCTACTCTAATCATCTCATTCCCTTCCAGGTGGTAGATAGAACCACTATTCCCTATGGCTTCTCCCTCCCTATGACAGGATTGCTCATCCTGTGGATCGTGATGGGAGAAGTATATGTGCCCACTTCGTTGACTTTGGGTTTGGCTCCGTGACACACTTTGCCGAATGGAAATGTGAGCAGATACGACACCAACCACCTCCAAGCAGAGGTTTTAACTGTGTTGCATGATTTGGATCGCATTCCTGCTCTCTGCCAAAAGAACAGCATGTCCCACATGGTAACTGTTCTTTCAGCATTACTTTTAATCAAAATTGGCAACAACCTATTGTCCATTAAAGATAATAAAGACACATGATATGAAAAATACATGATATAAAATGAAAAAAGGTATATGACCAAGATGACAGCTGTGGGAAACTGCAACATGCATATGTATATGTATAACTGAATTGCTTTGCTGTGCACCTGAAACTAACACAACATTGTTAATCAACTATGCTCCAATATAAAATAAAAATTTTTTTAAAAAGGATTTTGCTGGACTTCGGGTTCATTTTTGCCCTCTATTTTCTACATTTGTTACAGTGTCATACTGCTGCGACAAAATCCAAATTAATCTTCAACTTTCAAATTTTAAGGCAAGACTTTTTAAAAATATAGCATTAGTATAAACCATAAGCATGCCTTGCAAAAGGGAAAATGTCACACCTAAGAATTTTTCTCTTTAGGTGCAATTAAATTTCAGGGTCACCAGTTACTAGCAGTGTGACCTTGTTTAAGTTAACCACTCTGTTTCCTCATCCATAAAAGGACTTAATAATATCTACTTCTTGGGTTATTTAGCACATTCAATATGGCAATAGATATAAAGCACCTGACTCATAAAAGCATTCGATAAAAGTACATTTCTTTCACTACATCTAATATCACAGAAAACTGATAGAATTATATCTATTATAAAAGGAATTTATCAGTGAAGCATTAACCAAAGATAATATTCAAGACAATTTGAGCCCCTCAGCAGTCCATGAACTTGGCTATAAGGACATCCTACAGTACATACCAATTTTAAGGACCCTTGTGATTACACTGGGTCCACCCATATAATCCAGGACAATCTCTCTATTTTCAGGTCAGCTGAGCAATCTTAAATTCCATCTGCAACCTTAATCCCCTTTGCCATTTAACATGTTCACAGGTTCCAGGGTTTAGGGTACAGACATCTTTGGAGGGCCATTATCCTACCCAGCACACTGTGGTACTTCATGTAAAATAACTCAATATTCAATAAACTAGCTGATATCATAGATGCCCACAAGAAACAATGTGAACCTCTCTTTCTGATTTCATACCTTGATGTTCCCCATGGTTGATCAATATTCAGCCTCTTAAATCAGAAAAGCACTTCTCTGTAGGAAGTGTATTTGTATGAATGAATGCTCTCCTTCACTGATTCAGTGCTGAGGGCCAAGGCTGATAGAGAAGAATCCCCCACAGCCCCCGCCCAGGAAGCACTCACTGACTCGGAGGGGGACAAAATGGAATCCACTGACATTGAAATCAGGGCTGCTAGGACTTCCAAAGTTCTGTGGAGCTGCAGCTGAGGTTGCTGGTGAAGACTTCACTGAGGGAGGCGTTTGGGCTGAATGTTTATGGAAGAAAAGAGAAGCAAGGGGCTGAAGGCATGAAGGCTCAGCGTGGTGTGAGTCAAGGGTGTGAGGAAACAGCCCCTGTTGGCTGGTGAGCGTAGATGGAGTTAGAGTGGGTAAGGGACTACGCATTGCTGCTGAATTCCACTGCAGAAGAACGTCAGAGATTATCATACTAAGTGAAGTCAGACAGAGAAAGACAAATATCATATGATATCACTTATATGTGGAATCTAAAAAAATGATACAAATGAACTTATTTACAAAACAGAAATAGACTCACAGACATAGAAAACAAATTTATGGTTACCAAAGGGGAAAGGGAGGCGGGGGCGGGATAAATTAGGAGGTTAGGATTAACATACACACGCTACTATAATATAAAATTGATAATCAACAAGGATCTACTGTCAGTACTCTGTAATAACCTATATGGGAAAAGAATCTGAAAAAGAATAGATATATGTATATGTATAACTGAATCGCTTTGCTGTACACCTGAAACTAACACAACATTGTAAATCAACTATACTCCAATTAAAAAGTTAAAAAATTTAAATTAAAAAAAAATTTTTAATAAAAAATTAGAAGCAGGGAAGGAAGCCAGCCTAGATTCTGAGAAGAAGGGATGGAAAAGGCCAAAGAAGGAAGAAAAAGTGCCCAGAAGCTGGGCGGCAAGTTGTCCCCAAGAGACAGAAAACAAACTGCATCAAATGGGGGATAGGCAGAGCAGGTGGACAAGAGAGAGACAGAGAGTGAGAAAAAGGAAATAAAAAGAAGAACACCAGGGAAGCAGAGGAAGTAGAGTGGCAGAAAGGTAGCTTTCAGGGCTACCACCAAGCACCAGTCACCGTGCTTGTACATTACTGCGTAAGGAATACATGTAAAAATCATAGACAGAAAGTAACAGGGTGGTTGCCAGGGGTTTGGGGGCCATGGAGAGTTATTGTTCAGTGGGGATAGTGTTCCAGTTTTGAAAACTGAAAAGGGTTCTGGAGATGGATGGTGGTGATGGTTGTACAACATTATGAATGTATTTAATCCCACTGAGCTGTATGTGTAAAAATGGTTAAGATAGCAAGTTTTATGTTCTGTGTGTTTTGCCACAATAAAGAAAATGAAGAAAAAGAAAAGGAATGAATGAAAGTTAAGAGAGCAGTGACTGCTTACCAATTTCTCTTTCCAGTAGCCAAGTATTGAAAAGAAGTAGTGTGTAGGACGAAGTAAAAAAAAAAAAAAATTCCACGACAAGCTTGGGTACCTTCATAGAACCAACAGAAAGAAAGATAATATAAGACCCAGATAGGATAACTGCCAGAGTCAATCCGGGAGGAGGCAAACGGGGCCAGAATGAAAATCACGTGGGGGGCAGCTTTGGGTGAGAGGTGAAGGACCCTCTTCTCTGAAGTGGGGAGAGGTACCACCACCACCAGAATGGGAGTGGGGGCTGTGAAGTAGGAAAGAAGTGAAAGATGTCAGAAGGTGAAGGAGAAGGGAAATGGAAAATCCCAAGGTCTGAAAACAAAAGCAATCTCTTTATTTCAGTCCTTGACCAAAACTGTAGAAGTAATTGCACAAATCAGGGTTTAAACAGAGAACACTTACTGGTGTTAGTTGCGGTTTTACCTTGAAGCAGCTCTGTTACCTTAAGCAAGTCAGGTGAACTTCCTAAACTGCATCTTTAAAAGAGGGGGATTTGCTAAAATAATCCCACCATCCCATCCGGCTCTACATTTCAATGGCTTCAAAGAAAGAGCTTATGCCTTGAACACAGTGTCAGCTTACCTAGCCCCCCTTCTCCCCCAAAAAGTGAAATGGGAACCAAAGTCAAGGTGTATATAATTTAAATACCCTTGGGCTGTTTTCACATCTCACTTTTGATAGTGACAGCCACAACAAACAGATGGTTAATGCTGACAAGGGCTGTGTCATTACAGTCCTAATGATAATTGATGTTTTTACAGTTCTTTACTGTTTATAAAGAGCCTTCACACAGGAAACGTTTTAGTTCAGCCTCACAACAGTCCTTTGAAACAGGTAAGGCTGCTGTATTCTATCCACTTTCCAGTTGAGAAAACGGATGCTTATAGATGTTGATGATGTGCCCGAGGCCCCAGAGTAGATGAATGACAAACCTGGGACTTGAATCCTGGTACTCAGGACTCAAAGATACTATTTTTTCATTGTTTCTTAGAGTGACATACCGCATTTGGTGTCACAAACACAGAAAATTCATGAGTCAAAAGAAATTTGCATAGTTTGATTCTTTTAATTGATCCCAGCAGTATAGTTTATTGAAATGCAAGTACAATCTTAATTTCCAAGTGATGAATGATTTGAATCCAAAGGGCAGAGAAGGAGAGAACTAGGGCTCAACTATTTCAATGTCTTCATTCTCGGGATGAGAAAACAGGACTCCCCTGGGACAAATGACTTGTGGGAGGCAGAGCCGATACTAGAACTCAGGGCTCCCACCAGCCCTGGGGCTCTCAGCACTGGCCAGGTCTACCCGGCTTCTGAGAAAAGTTAACAACAGACTTGCTCCTTAACAATGAAATGGTTCCAATTTAAATAATCTGAGGGGCTCCTTCTCTCCTTTTTCCATGTGCAAACCATATGGATGCTGCCTATTAATGGTACCAGAATTCTTTGGAGCAAATTCTTCTCACGAATGGGAGGGGTGATTATGACAGTCATGCCTCATTTTAGTACAAAGCAGAAGTAAAATGGATCCAGTAAGAAATCCATCCGAGAGAGTTTTAAACCAAGTGAAACTGCCTCAATTTCCATCTTCTACCTACAAAATGTTTTCTAGACCAATTAAAATGGAAAAAACTAAAAAAAAAATACAATGAAAATATTCTGAAGAGGACCATACTGTCAAAGTATTCCCATTCTCCTCCTTGGGAAATATTGTAATGAGTCAGCAGGTGCTTACAACCAAAAATTACTTTTATCACGAAGATGAAAAATGTTTACTGTTTAAACAGAAGACTCCACATGGAGAATAGATGAGGATGTGAAAATGATGTATTATGAAATTGCAGATCCCATTTTATATGTTTTATGCAAG
The DNA here is from genome assembly GCF_964165515.1 of Mesoplodon bidens. Lineage (NCBI taxonomy): Eukaryota > Metazoa > Chordata > Mammalia > Artiodactyla > Ziphiidae > Mesoplodon > Mesoplodon bidens. Next base: position 99,684,541 of record NC_138163.1, on the reverse strand, counting down.
AAAAAAAGTATGAGTCTTCCATTAGACTCTAAAGGACTCAAGAACAAGAATATCAAAGGAAGGGAGCCCTTCTGAGGTGAGCAGATAATTGCTGATCTTCTTCCCTCAGGGCACTTGGGAACTTTGGGTTGTTCATACTAATGAGACCAAGAGAAAGGATTTCTACTGAGGAAAAGAAACCAGCAAAGCTTTTTAATAAACATGCAAAGGTTAATGTGACAGATGGAAAATACACCCATGTGTTCAGTTCTGGAGCTATGAGAAGGAGGCTGAGATATTAGGCTCAAGGTTTCTTTTTAGAGTGAACTCTCCAGTTTCATGGTGTTTCAGAGGTGACGTTTTTACTAGAATAGGTATGCAGCCTCAAATACTTAACCAAGTTTCTCCTCAAGACAGTTGCAAGAATTTGAAATTAAGGGGATAGGAGACTAATAAGCCCAAGACCGCCAAAGGGTAAAATTTAATCTCCCACTAAGTTTTCAATCAAAAGCCCAGGAGAGCCAGGCCTGAGGAGCACAAACAACCACAATTGGACTGAGTCTTCCTAAAACTGCAATCTGTCCTTAGCTTAACTCAATTCCTGATGGAGTGAAGGTGATCAGCTCCTCACTGTATTTACCAAACAGAGGAAAAAAAGGAAATCCTCTCCAGAGGAAGATGTAATCCAGAACTAGTAAGATTATTTCACACACTGTGTCTGGCACAAAATAAAAAATTATTAACATGAAAAAAGCTGCAATATTTTAGATAATATATATTTTATACTATATTTTCTGCAAGACATGAAGAAAAGCTGTAATCAATATTCAAGAGAAGAAAAACAATAGATGCAGGCTCACAGATGATTTAGCCTATTGGATTCAGTAGACAAGACCTTTAAACTAACTGATTAATTGGTTAAAAAAAAGAGAGAGAGAGAGAAAAGAGAAGGAAATGGATGAAAAGATGGAGGATTTCAAAAGAGAACTAGAATCTATTTTAAAAAATCAAATGGACATCCTAGAAAAATTAAGTATCTGAAATTAAGAAAAATACAAGGCCTGATATTAACTCACTGGATGGGTTCAATACCAGACAGAGCAAAAGACAGGATTAGTAAACTTAAAGATAAAGGTCAATGGAAAGCATTCATGTTAAAACTCAAATAGAAAAGGGGAAAGAAAGAAAAACAATAGATCGTAAGAAACATGAAGAATCTCCTGACCATGTAATTGGAGAGCCAGAGGGAAGGAAGTGAGGACAGAAGAGGACAGAAGCAATATTTGAAGAGACAATGGCTGAGAATTTTCCAATACTGATGAAAGACATCAACCCTCAAATTCAAGAAAGTCAGCAAACCAAAGCAGGATGAATATAAGGAAAACCACACCTGGATTTGTGAATGTCAAATGCTTAGTACAAAAACCTGGCAAGCACTGAGGAAGTCATGTAGCCACCCCCAAACTTAGTCTAATACAACTTAGCCCTCCCTATTCTTGAAGAGGTTATGATAAAGAGGACAGTGTGGGGGTGGCACCCTACTCAATAATAGTGTACATTCTTTAGTGGGACTGTAGTCACTCTGCTCTTGACCAAGCACAGGAAAATTCCACAATAACATAAATTTGAATATACTATGATGGATCCTTGCCTCCTGGTTTCCACCTAGCCACTGATCTCATTTCATTAACCTTGTAATATGATTCTACATTTTATGCGATCAAAAAATTTTAATCCCAGTAAGAGTTTTATGATAGTTTACTAAAATCAGGGGGAAAAAACACAACCATAGTATTAAGACTGATGGAGTGTCAGAATAAGATGGGACTTTAAAAATAAACAGTCCAACCCTTATGTTAGAGATGACAAAACAAGCCCAGAGCATTAGAATGATGTGTCCGGCCCCACAGCTATTTAGAAGCCTACTGGGAACCAGAACAGCAGTGTTTCTCTCTCCACATAGTATAGTACATATAGACTATGTATTTATACATCAGTAAATATATGTTAGGAAGGAAAACACACATTATGCAACATATTGGGAATATAATAGATAAAATATTTTAGACTATTGTCTGTGATGTTAAACTAGCTCTTTTAGAAAAACAAAGCATGAGTAACCTGTAAATGCTATCTCAATCAGTACCCTATTGCAAGCTGTTAAAATTCCTTGATTTGATAAATTATGAACAGATAAAAATATTGATTATTCTAACTCAAAATTGTCATGGTCTTCTAAAAAGACTGTGGCCACTTGAATTGATGTTGTCATTTTAAGTAAGTAGCAAATGCAATACAGAGATTCAATAAGAAACTGATCTATAAATAAGTGAGATGTGAACTAAATCTTCTGTTCTCTGAAAAATAAAAGGAAAAGCATGCCATAAGAGAAAAACTTCTAGAAGATATTTTTTAACATAAGTGAAAGTCCTATTTTCATAAATAGTAGCACACCTGTTACTTTGACAGAGGATTACTCGAGTTGTGGATTTTCCATGTCTCTGTGTCAATGGCCAATCTAGAAGTGGCACAAGGCAGGAGGAAAACACATGAGAGTTCATAAAGAGGCCAGAGGGGGTCTTAAGGCCCTTGAAGTTCTTCCTATTCCTTTAGGCTTTTTGGTCACTTAATAGTTCATTTGTATCTCTAGGATTAGTAGAAATAAGCTTGAATGAGGTAAAATGTTTATGTTTTCTTTAAATACTTCAAACAGCTCTCTTAAAACATACAGATGTGTGCTAAAATAAAGTTCTGGAAAAACTCAAATCTATCCATGGTTACTATATTACCTCTGGAAAATTGGGGTCACTTCACGTATGTTTCAACTAATCTACTACCTGTATATTGGAACAATACTTCCTCCTAATGAACTCTAGTCCTTAAAAAGGATCCTTTAATAGGTAGTAAATCAGAAACTTTTAAATTCATGTTTCCACTCTGAATAGTTTGTAGCAGCTGGAAAAGCACACAAACATTAAGATTGGGTAAACTATTACTACTGTTTCTCAGTAGGACAATAGCTTCAATTTTCACACATGGTGAGGGAGAACACAGATGAACAGCCTCAATCAATCAGATCTCTTTTCACTTCCTGACATTCTCCTTTTCCAAAAATGCCTCTTAAATCAGATGCTAGAGACAAATCAATGGCAAATACTCAAGGGTGCTCCATAATGAGAAGGTTCCCCAGTGCCCAAGGGTATCTACAACAGCTTCCAGAATGAAGGAGAAGGAGAGACGTTTCTCCTTTCACCAGGACTGAACAGCAACTTCCCCATCCCACAGCAACAATGGTACTTCATCACTACCAAAAGGAAACTGGGGCTGTCTTAAACATGCTTTGGATAAAAGGATAAGGAGAGAGGATTTGAGGGGAGAGCCAAAGGAGGATGCTAGGAACCATTGGACCATCTTAGTTAGGCTCATCTTAGATGCAAATAGACACAATTTGCCAGGGTCAAAACTATCTTCCCTATTGGGGACCTACGTGTCACCAGCCCTCTGGACCAAGCCTGGTTTAATCTCATATTCCTGCTCCTAGGTAAGTGTAAAAATGACTGCAATTATTCTCCTCTATATGTGCTCCTTGCAGCATGACTGCATCTCCTCCCTCAAGAGAGGGAATCTATTTTCCCACCTCCTGAATCAGGGTTGGCTTTGTGACTTGTTTCGGATAACAGAATTCAGAGGGAACCACCTTGTGCCAGTTGCAAGCCTAATCCTCAAGAAGTCTTGCATGCCTCCACACCCTCTCTTAGAACTCTGCCACCCACAGTGTTAAGAAGGACACACTAGCCTGGTTAAAGATTAGAAACCATGTGGAGAGGAGCTGAGGCCATCCTGGAAGATCCAGCCCCCAACCCGCCCAGCAAAAAACCTGCCCAGATCCAAAGAACTGCCCAGGTGGGTCCTGCCCAAATTGCCAACCCACAGAATCAAGAACTAACTAAATGCTGGTTGTTTTAAACCACTAACCAAGCCAATACTATGGTGGTTTGTTGAGCAGCCAAAGCTAACTGATATAGTAAGGAATAGCTTCTTCATGAATTATTCATTCAGTGAACATTTGTTAAACACCTTCTATATTTGAAGTAGTGCTCTGGGGGTACAAAGATTAATATGCGATAGTGCCTGCAATTATGGAGTCATTCCCCTAACTGTGAATAACAAGGTCTACTTAGAGGATACAGAGGCTCAGTCAAAGAAGAGGTCACATTTCAGCTGGTTTTTAATGAAAAACCAGTAAGTCACCAGCGGACAGGAATGTACATCAGAAGTAGAAGAAACAGCATGTGCAAAAGCACATATGCAGGAAAAGAGCTCAAGGAATGCTCTAGGAATGGAAAACAGTTTAAGACATGGAGTGCAGGGAGGAAATGGCAGATGACAGAGCGGGAGAAGCAGGTTGAAGGCAAATAATGAAGGGTGTCATACTGTAGATCATGCTACGGGATCTGAATGCCTCTTGTAGGCATGGAGAGCTACACATCATTTTTTAAGTGGGAAATGACGTGATTAAATCTGTGTTTTAGGAAACGAAAGCTGATGACAAGTGGGGGATTAGAGGCAAGAATAAGAATCAGGGAGATGAATTGGGAGGCTATTATTACAATCCTCAAGGAGACCTGAACCACGAGGTAGCAAATATAGGGAAGAGAAGATGCCTCTGAAAGATGTTTCAGAGACAGGAGAAGGATCCAGCAGCCTTGACAACCACCTAAATATGGGCTGTGAGGGTGATATAAGCTGCATGGGAGGATCAGAGACAGTGCCAAGATTTCTACTTTGGGATCCTAGATTTATAGCAAATACATTCATTAAGGCATAAAAGCAGAAGAGCGGACTGGAAAGGAACACCACAGGTTTTTAGAAAGGCACCTGTGGTTGTAAATCAACTATACTTCAATAAAAAAGGAAGGAGGAAAGAAGGAAGGGAGGGAGGGAGGAAGAAAGAAAGGCACCTGTGGGATACCCAGTGGGAAATGTCCAAGAGGCAGAGAATGATACAGATCTGGACCTTATGTTGAGGAACGGGTGGTGGGAACAGGAGATAAAGACCTGGGGAGTCTTTAGAACACAGGTTAGGAGGAGCGGGCCAGCTCAAGACAAGAGAGTGAATGTGAACACAGGGCCTTCAGGGAAAAGATGGAGATGGAGAAGAGCAAAAGCTAATGAATGGCAGAATCCCCAGAGACATGGATATTTCAGAGGCAAAGGAAAGGAGCAGCACCAAACAGCAGCAACCCTCCTTGGGGATGGAAGAGAGGAGAGGAAGGATCATTCAGAAAGTATGGATTACCAATTAAGGAAAAATAGAAAACCATCTCTTTTGCCACATTCTTTCCCCTAGCCAAGTCATCCACGGGTCTCTTCCCTAGGGTTCCTCCCACTTTAGAGGGGCCCTGAGGTCGTAATCAGTGCGGGGGTGGGGGGAGATGGCAACAGAAGCCGCTTGAGTAAGAGCATCTGTGTCCATGTATTTTACAGAAAAACACACTTTTTTTCAAACCCCTTCTGGCACCTGCTGCAGCAAAGAACATCATTAACTTTCATTCTTAGGGTACTTTTTTGAAATCTGCTTCTGGTTAATTTATTGCATCTTCCAAACAGGTTGCCTTTATATATTGTCAGTAACTAGAAAGGAAGTTTTTAAAAATAACCCCAAAGTAGGTGAAGATTTCATAAATAGAACATAAAAAGCAGTAGCCATGAAAGAAAAAAACCCTGATAATTGGATTCATTAAAAATCATCAAAAGATACTGTGAAGACAATGAAAAGGCAAGCCAGACTGGGAGAAAATGTCTGTAATACATATATATCTGACAAAGGACCCATGTGCAGAACACAAAAGAACTTTGACAAAGAAATAAGAAAAAATCAATCCAATTCAAAACTGGGCAAAAGATTTTAGCAGGACTTTCACAAAAAGATATCCAAATGCCAATAAGTATGTGAAATGGCATTTAACAACATTACTTATCAGGAAACATAAATTAAGACCTTAAGGACCACCTCACACCCATTAGGATGGCTTCTATCAAAAGAAAAAAGTAACAAGTGGTGGCAAGGGTATGGAGAAACTGAAACCCTTATACACTGTTGGGAATGTAAAATGGTGCAATGTCTACAGAAAACAGTATGGTGGTTCCTCAAAAAATTAAAACAGAATCACCATATGATCCAGCAATTCCACTGCTGGGTATGTACCCCCCAAAATAAAATCAGGGTCTCAAAGAAATATTTGTACATCCATGTTCTTAGCAGCATTATTCACAATAGCCAAAAGGTGGCAGCGACCCAAGTGTCCACCAACAGACAAATGGAGAAATAAAATGTGGTGTATATTCATACAATGGAACATTATTTAGCCATAAAAAGAAAGGAAATTTTGACACATGCTACAACATGAATGAATCTTAAGGATATTATGCTAATGAAATAAGCAGGTTACAAAACGTTTAATGGGTACAGTTTCAGTTTTGCAAGATGAAAGGAGTTCTGGAGATGGATGGTGGTGATGGTTACACAACAAAGTAAATGTACTTGACACCACTAACTACACATTTTTTAATGGTTACAATGGTAAATTTTATGTATATTTTACCATAATTTTAAAAACCCACAAGGAAATACCACTATGCCCCCACAAAAGTAGCTAAAATTAAAAAGGCCAAAAAAAACCAAGTGTTGGTGAAAATGTAGAGCAACTGGAACTCTTGGTCGAATTTAAACTGGTACAACCATCTTGGAAAACCATTTGACAATATCTACTAAAGCTAAATATAGGCCTACCCTGTGATCTGACAATTCCACTCCAAGGTATATGCTCAAAAGAAATGAGTGAGCGTGTGCACCAAAAATCATAAGCCAGAATATTCATAGATGCTTTATTCATATTAGCCACACACTGGAAACAATCCAAAAATCCAACAGGAAAATGGATAAACAAATTGTGGTTTATCCATACAATGAAATACTACTCAACAACAGACTGGAATGAACTATTAATACAGTAACATGGATGAATCGCAAAGACATTATATGAAAGAAGATACACACACACACAAGTCCTTTCTATATGATTCTATTTATATGGAGCTTAGCAACTAACAAAACGAGTGGATGGAGTTTAACAAAAACTACAATGTGAAAACAATATCACCATGTGGCCACCTTCAGGTTGGAAGTGGGATGAAAACTGACCAGAAGGGGAAAGAGAAGGACATCTTCTGGGGTGCTGTAAATGTTCTATATCTTGACCTGGGTGGTGGTCCCATGGGCATATACACATGTAAAAATTCATTGAGCAGTACACTTCAGATTAATGCATTTTACACACTTTACTGTATGTATGTTATACCTCAAAAATAAAATAAAATATCTCTAAAGCACCTGATGTCTCTATAATGAGAATGCTATCATTCCAAAAAGGAATAAAATCTCATCTTTGCTCCTTTCCTTTCTGACTTAGAAGATTAGACCCTATTCCTCTTAGCCAAATTGGGCGATGATTAGTTACTTCCCAGTTTAGAGTCAGATAATGAATCTAAGTCCCACGCAGTGCAAATTTATGTGTTCCTAAATGTCCAAGAGCTTTCCTGAAGCCACTCCATACTCATGGGATCTTTCCAGTAAACAACCTTTCAGTCTTTAGTTTAGTCTATACTTTTTGAGTCAGAGCTCCCGATTTGCTTTCTACTGGTAAGTGTCCAATTTGATCTTTTTAAGCTTCAAGAACAGCATCTGACTTTGTTTTACACCCTCATTGGCAGGGGCTAAACAAATCCCTCCTCAGCCATAAAGGCAGAATGTCAAAAATCAAAAGATATCTCCGCATTCTGGCATTGGATGAAAGCATACACCCCCTAAGGAAAGAGAAAGCTTCATCCTCTTTAACAGCCATTTTGATGCCTTCTCCTTACACAACCAATATGATAATAACTTTAGCTTCCCTGTGAAAGCATCATTAGCTATGGCCCACAAATCTAAGGAAAGAAAATAAAAATCCACGAAGGTGAACTTCCCCCACCCCCATACCCACTTCCTCTACCACTCATAATATACCCAGTGGTTGAAAAAGGGCCTTAATATGCAAAACCTTATATTTTAATGATGACCAAAGGCAAATTCTTTTTTTTTTTTTCTTTTTTTTGCGGTACGCGGGCCTCTCACCGTTGTGGCCTCTCCCGTTGCGGAGCACAGGCTCTGGACGCGCAGGCTCAGCGGCCATGGCTCATGGGCCCAGCCACTCTGGGGCATGTGGGATCTTCCCTGACCTGGGCACGAACCTGTGTTCCCTGCATCGGCAGGCGGACTCTCAACCACTGCGCCACCAGGGAAGCCCGGCAAATTATTTTGAATTGTGTCACAGTGAAAAACTTTCTGAACTTGAGAACTTGACTGTCTTTGATCCCATATTAAACCTGTCATTAGTTGAGTCAAGTGGGTGAATTATGAAGGTACCTGTTACATATTGGGCTTGGAAAAGCAGCAAGGTAGGAGGAGAAAAATGACAAGTTGGTTAAAAACAGAAGGGCTGGTTTAAAAGAAGCAGCCTAGGGAATTCCCTGGCAGTCCAGTGGTTCGGACTCCGAGCTTCCACTGCAGGGGGCGCGGGTTCAACCTCTGGTCTGGGAACAAAGATTCCCACATGCCACCCGGTGCAGCCAAAAAAAAAAAAAAAAAAAAAGAAGAAGCAGCCTAATGCATCGGTATTCTGATAAGTGAGATGTCAAGTCAACAGTGAGACAGTTTTTATAAAAAGCAGATACTATTATGTCGACTCAATAGGGTGGCTTGGGTAACAGTGCCCCAAATTAAATCATTCAGAACAATTTGCAGTTTTATATAGTTTCCGGAAAAGTGTTTTTAAAAGCAAGCATCAAGCAACAACTGGTTAAATGCAAAGCCACGTGGTCACAACGGGAAACACAATGCCTCTTTTTTAGAGCAGAAAAAAGTAACGCAGTATAATGACGCGCAGTATTTTTATTTAAATACATCGTCTGCAATAGAATACACTTGCTTTCTCCTTTGAGAAGACCTCAAAGTACATTTCACTTCATAAAAGTCGATATAAATGTCAAGATAGTGGAATGAAATAATTTTAAAGCCAGATAGGTGGATTAATTGTTCTACATACCTGTGGTTTTTCAGGTCCCTGTGCTTGCTTACTCGGGTTCACTCTTATTTTTCTGAAAGCACTTCTGGAAGCTCCCATCTTGGCTTCTACACTGCCACCTGTAGACATAAAAGAGAAATAAGCCATGTATATGTTCATCAACCATGCATCTTTTCTAGGCATCCAACAGGGACAATTGAAGGGAAAGTGGCAAAATATTTGCTCCAAGAGATAAAAGTGTTCTCTGTCTTTTGTGTGGAAAATTTGTAAGGAGTCCCCTCCCCCAAAGGTTTGATACATTATTTAGAAATCGAACCATGCATAAGTCTTAGATCAACACCACTCTGATCAGTTCATTAAAGAAAGAGATGGAGTCACAGAACCCATTCTCATGCCAACCCTACAACCATTTCAAGACCTGTCTTTTAATATTAGAAGACAACTTGACCACTTTGTTAATTGGGTAATTAAGAATTCTGTAAATTACCACAAAGAAAAGAGAGAGGGAGAGATCCAGGCAAAGATTACTCTGTCACATGGTTGTAAAATGTCTATTTAAAATAATAATGTTAATTCTAACACCAACTAGAGCTTTGTCCAATCTAAAACAGTTAGGTGGGGTATTTTCATCCTAAAGCCCTATTCTTGATTTGAATGTGGGTGAGTGCTGAAAGGTCTTTCTGACACCCCACAGATTTTCATACAGGTAGGTCTTTTTTCTTAAAAAAAGAATAATAAAAATCCATGAGCAAAACAAGTAACGAATAAAATCCATGAGCAACTATCAGTCAAAGCAGCCATGAGATGAGAGGGATGTATCTGTGTGTGGTGCGTGTGAGAGACAGACAGACAGACACACACACACACACACACACACACACACTGAGATTCAGGAGTTGATTTAGAATAACAGACCGAACCAGGGTGTGTGTGTGGTGTGGATGTGTGTGACAGAGGCAGACAGACAAGCAGACTATGCCAGGGTGTGTAGTGTGAAGTGTGTGTGTGCGTGTGTGTCTGAGAGAGAACACAGAGAGAAGACAGAGAGACAGACAGACAGACAGACACTGAGATTCCAGAGTTAATTGAGAATACCAGACGGCACCGCACAGCTTTTTGCTTCCTCCTGGTCCCACAGTCTATCCAGGACAAGTGCCCCAGCTCCAGCACCTTAAGCCAAAGACACAGGCACCACTCCCTCCCAACCCCACTCCCATCCCCACCCCCACCCCTAGGCGAGACAGCGCCAGAAGCCACCCAGCAAGCAGGCCCGCCGAGCCCGCTCCCTGGCAGACCCCGGGGCCTTTTTAGCCCCACCAGGGACCCTTCCCCACTTACCGGTAATTCACTTTAATGCCCCGAAAGTCTGGTCTGGTTTAAGGAATTGCAGCCAGTCCATGAAAATCAAGTCTCCTTGATCCACTCTCCTTCTCCTCCTCCTCCTCCGTAGGACGGACATTCACACACACTCACACTCTCCCTTCCTTCCCAACCCCAAAGGCGCGCTGGGCCATCCCAAGAGGCTCTTTGGGGGGCCCACCAGCGACCAATCCTGCTTCCACGTGCCTCCATGAAACCCTCGTCCAAACCTGCACAAGGCGCCAAGTGCATGCACACAGTCAGCCTTCGGAGGTAAGTTTGGCAAACCCGCTCTCCCACCCCCGTCCCCCCATCCACACACCCCCACCTCCACCTCTGGCCCTGAAAGGGCTAGGGAGGGCGCGGGCTCAGGCACCCGCCCCGGCAGACAATACTCGAGCAACTCCTGCCTTCCCCGCACACGCCCCGCCTGGTCCTGCCACCACCACTCTCTTCTCCCAAGGTTCCTACAGTCCCGCGGGCCCCGAGCAGGGGCGTCCTGATGGATGCTGGGTGTGGATTGGGAAGAGGGGGGCGAACTGCACGCACCACCGAGACTGCGGGCAGGGGAAGGGGGTCGCAGTCCTCCGAAGCCGCTCGGGGGGTCAGCTCGTCAGGAGGGGGTGGGATGGGGACCGCGAACCCCGAGGGAGTGACTCCCGAGGGACGCAGCTTTTCCGCGCCTCTTCCCCACCTAGCACAGCGCGCGCGCACAAGCGTGCACCCCGAGGGGCCGTGCACCTTCCTCCGGCCCCCGCACTTGTCCAGCCCTCGTCCCTAAGCTCAATGGCCGGGAAGGGAGGGCATCCGGCCCGTGGCGGCCCAGGAGGGGACAGAGCGCAGCGGGGTTGCCCACCTGCGCGCAGGGTGGCCGTTGCGGCCGGTGCGCCCGCCGGCTGCGCCGTCTCCGCCGTGTCCACCGCTGGAGGAGGTGGCGGCGGCCTGACCCTCGGCCTCCAAACGTCTCCTCGCTCCTCGGCAGCGGCGGTCCTCGCTCCCCTTCCTCCCTGACGTTGAACCTCCCACCTAGCCCGCAGGTTCTGCCACCGTCCTTCAGCCCGCCCGAGCCAGAGCTGTCCTCCCCGCCCCTTTCCCGCCGCCCCGCGCAGCGCAGCGCAGCGCTCCGCCCCCCGCCCGCCCATCCTCGCCCGGGCCCAGCCGGGGGCTGCGGGCCCCGCGCCTCCTGCCGCAGATCCCCAGTCCCGGGCGAAGGAGGGTGGAGGGGTTCCGCCTCCACCCCGCGTTCCTACCCCGCTTCCCTCTCCCCCGGCCCACGGCGGCCGCCCGCACTCAGCCAGCGGCCAAGGGCGTGGGCACCGCGCGCTCTGCCCTCGCTCTTCCGGTGTCTCTTCACTCCCCGCGAGGCACCTTCCACGGCCCAGAGGGTACCTCGTGTCTTGGGGGGAAGGGGGGTGGGTGAAGCGGGGTGGAGTGTGCGAGAGAGAGGAGGCGAAGAAATTAGCATGTCAACTGCCGCGGGATACAAGTTGCTGCCTGTGCCTTGTTTCTGATACATTAAATACCTGGATGTGCTGCTTTCCTTGTTACCACCGCAGCAACATTCAGAAGCATGAATATGAGATTTTCAAGCTAATCGGTTGTAGGGGCTTTTTTCAAATTTAATGATGTAGAAGACAACAGATTCACTTTTTTAAAAAAAGTTACTTTATATATATATGGCCACATCTTTAATTTTTAAAAATAGCCAAATATAAATAACAGAGCAGCTGTGTTTTCCAGAAGCAGATCCAATGTGTATGCGTTATTTAAGCCCTCTGTAATTATTAATTGGGTTCTTTTAAAAGTGTATCGTAGGTATTTCTTAAGAAAACGAGCTTGGGATTTAGGGATTAGGAACCCAAAAGTTTTAATTTGGCTTTTTGCCATAGTTCTAAAATGTCAGTTTCATGGAAATTATTAAATGTGGTTATGTAGAAAAAATGGATCCTTTTTCTTCCAGGTTGGCAACATTGTTAGATTTGGCAAAGAACAGATTTTTTTTAAAGCCAAGAAATAATACAATTCTTATTCATTTTCTAGTGATGGATAGCAGCTTTTTCTTTAGTGCTTTTCTCTTTGCGGCAAACTTTGTTTCCTCTTACACTTGTTTTCTTCAAAAATTTCTCCTTAAATGTAAATAAAGCTGTAGATACCATGGTTCTGGAGCCTTTGTTTTCTTAAAGGGATAGGAAATTAATTATAATTGATGATCAAAATCAACCTTAGGCTCACAACACTAAATTTCATACTGATTAACCCTGTTTTTGAATTCTGCTTTTAGTCATTTAACCTAACACTTGAGAACCAAGAGTTTTTTCAGTTTTATCCTTATAACAATGAAATGCACACTTTTTAATTAACATTTTGAACCAAAATTAAATTCATTAAATTGACTAATGAAAAGCATATTCGTCGTGCATTTGTTGCTAGGTAAATGAGGACAACATGGATGATAAACAGCATGCTGAAGAAGAGGCTCTGAAGCAAAGAACACAGTCTTTAGAAAACCTGATGATCCCCTTTTCAAGGCAAAGATGACAAATACCAGTAATTATGCAAAGAATGACTGCCGCCTCTCTTCCCTCTGCTTTGGTTTTGTGGCCAGGCCTGCATTTATCTCTTTTGATCATCATAATAAAAGTAAAGTAATTCAGCATTCCAGTGGCATTGCTTAGTAAATTAGCAATTTGAAAATGCTTTTATTACCTAATTAATCCAAGTAAATACCTCCGATAAATCCGATTTTACTCTTACATTTTTTTGTGCCTCCGGAGAAACACTTGCGTGAAATAAAAACAGCTAAGGCAAGCTCGAGAACAATTGCCAGCCAGATTTTTCTGTGCTTGTGTGTTGCAATAGAGTTGATATTAAGTAACCTTTGGGTCTTAAATTATATATCAGATATTGGTTATGAATTGCTCATTGGCTGCTTCTTTAATGAGTTCCTGTGTGTTTGCTTTGCCTTGCTTATTCCCCAAAGCATTTTTGTCTGCCTTATTGAATCTACCTTTGCCTAAACGATTTTCATCGAACTTCTACCAAAGAATCAGACCCTAATCCATAGCTCACTTGACAGTCATCTTTATCCCTCAAGTCTCCCTTGAGGGTTTTGGTAGGAATCCAACATGATCAAACATCCAAAACTGGAAAGAGTATTTCATCAGGCCTGGTTCTAACTAAGAGATAACGATCAGATTTCTCAAAACCAGGAGGGTGTGTACCATTTGAATAAAAAGGAGAAACAAAACCAGCAAATCCGTTTTGTTCAGGTCAAAACTAAGCCAACAAAATCACAATTGAGATCCTTTCTAAGCCCGAATTATGCTAAGAGATGTATAAAAAGCATAATCCAAATAACTTTATCTGTATTTTCTTTCACGGCTACAAATCTCTTGCTCCACTGACCAAACACCATTACACCATTACATTTCACGTTTCCCTTTTAGTTCCTGGGCTACTGAGAATTTTTCACTGATCTTTTAATAAGAAAGTGCATCTGGACACTCATGATGTCTCCAGGGAATCCTGTGTCACCCTCCACTTGTTTTCAAAAGTATTTTTGTGACATTGATAAGAACAGATCAGAATATCCCATGTAGAGCCAAGGAGAAGGAGTTCCAATGACCAGTCCAAATTCAAAACAGTGAGGTTAAAACAAAAAATAAGTTCGTTGTAACAGCTTAATCCTATTGGCATCTCCCATTCTGATCCTCACCCGTATAAAGAGTTTTATAACACATTAGCTTTCTCCTCTTGAGAAAGTTTCTCCTGATGATTATTTTAATCATTTTTGTTCACTTACTCTTTGGGCTGTGTTATAATTTACCGTGAGCCTGAGCCTTCTCTCCTTTCTTTCCTGTGATAACTGAGAAATGCAGACCTGGAGATGATTTACAGGAGAAGGGAAGATGATGGGACAGCTCTTTTTGCCAAAATTTCCTATTCTGGCTCTAAGAAAAGCATGAACTAAGTTTCTCCACTTTGGCTGATCGGGGTTAGTGAGCAAGGCATTGGTTCAAATTTGCAGAATGCCAATTACTTTAATTGGTCTCCTTGTGCTAGGGAAATATGTGACCAGTTATCTCACGAGACAATAGTGATAGAGACAATACCACCCACGGAATGCTCAGAATGAAATGTTGTTGCTGTCAGCTAAGTTACTTAAAAATATGTGTGTGTGGACGTGTGTGGATGTCGATGTGTGTGTGTGTGTGTATAAGTCAAAGCTAAATATAAACCTGAATACTTGTAACAGATCCTTCAGTTACAAAACCCTAGGTAAGCTCTCTCTTATGGTGTGGGGGTATGTGATAAACTGATGAGTACCTCAGTATTTCCTCAGTATTTACCTTACTCACAGGAAAGTACCTTTTTCTGATCCAGATCTTCCCATGAATTTCACAGCACCAAGTATTTAACCATATCATTCCATGATGAAAGAAAGAAAAGAAAGGAAGGAAGGAAGGAAGGAAGGAAAAAGGGAGGGAGGGAGGAAGGAAGGGAAAGAAAGAAGGTGTTACAGCCAGTGTGATAGGGTAAATGCATTTAGGACTGGTTAGCACAACTGATTAGCACATCAGGCTAGTCAGATCATGGTTTCCTACCCCACGGGCCATTTTGTTTTGCTCTGTTTCATGGCTGCCAATCAAAGCCTTATTCCTAGGCATGGACAAACATTGTTGGTCACCAGATGTTGTGGGTGGAATTGTGTCCACCCAAAAATATGTTGAAATCCTAACCCATGGTGCCTGTGAATGTGACCTTATTTGGAAATAGGGCTTTCCAGATGTAATGAAGATGTAAATTAAGATGAAGTCATACTGGAGTAGGATGGGTCGTTAGTCCAATACAACTGGTGTTTTTGCTAGAGGAGAAGAAAAGACACAGGCCCAGAGGGAAGTCGGCCATGTGAAGATGGAGGCAGATTTATGCTCCCACAAGCCAAATAAGCTGGAAGAGGCAAGAAAGTATCCTCCCATAGAGGCCCTGCCAACACCTTGATTTTGGACTTCTAGCCTCCAGAGCTGTGAAACAATAAACTTATGTTGTTTTCAGCCATCTAGTTTGCGGTACTTTGTTACTGCAGCCCTAGGAAAGCAATACACCAGGGAATCATTAACTCCTGGTAATGCCAACCCATCATCTTCCGTACCCAGCACGGGGGAAATGTTCAAGTGTAGAATGTTCAAGAGTGAAAGGCAGGGCTTCCCTGGTGGTGCAGCGGTTAAGAATCTGCCTGCCAATGCAGGGGACACAGGTTCGAGCCCTTGTCCGGGAAGATCCCACATGCCGCGGAGCAACTAAGCCCGTGCACCACAACTACTGAGCCTGTGCTCTAGAGCCCGCGAGCCACAACTACTGAGCCCACAAGCCACAACTACTGAAGCCTGGGCGTCTAGAGCCTGTGCTCCGCAACAAAAGAAGCCCCAGCAATGAGAAGCCCGCTCACTGCAACAAAGAGTAGCCCCCGCTCGCCGCAACTGGAGAAAGCCCACGCACAGCAACAAAGACCCAATACAGCCAAAAATAAATAAAATTAAAAATTTAAAAAATAATTTAAAAAAGAAGAATGAAAGGCAGAGTCATCTCAAGACATGAAGGATGGTAGAATCATCAGGAACTGAAAGGAATCTTGAGAATGTACCTAATCTAATTGCTCCTCCAAGATGGGACTCGGCTACAGCTGAGAATCATGGAGTCACAGAATCTTAACCTGTTCAAAGAATCTTGGAGATTTTTCTCTTCTTTTGAGATTACATGATACATAGGTGGTATGACTTTAAAAGGTGCAGGATAGAGTCCTCTGCACACATGGCGCCCCCCCGCAACACCCAATGCACCCCACTGAATCAATTCCACCTCCAGTTGTTGGGTTTAAATAGCTTCCACCCTTTATCTTAAAACTTTTGGTCTTCAGTAATCCCAAATTAAGATGTAAATAAGTCTGGAAGAGTTCCTGGCCTAAACTCTTGTCAGTTCCCAACGTATATGCTTATCAGTTCATCATTATATTCCCCCCATTGCCTAGTCGAATGCTGAGCTCATAGAGTGTCCTCCATAAATATTTGCCAAGTTGAACTGAGAAGCAGAGATTAGCTGGAACTAGATGAAGGATTGGGTAAGGTGGGTAGAGGAGAGATGGAGAAGAGGAAGAAAAGGAGAGTCCAAGACAAACTTAATTTCAGAGCTCTATGTAGAAGTCCCAGACCTGGCTCTGATGGTGACATGGGACATAGGAGTGAAAGGTCAGCTAGGAGCTTTTTCTCTTTACTCATCCCAGTCTGGTAAGCATTTGTGGTGAGGAGGTGAGGCAGGGGGTTTTCATCCTCTCTAATAACCACCAGCTCTCACCCCCTCTCCAGCCAGCCCCCTAAAATACCTAAGCTGAATAAAAATAATGTATTTGATATGAGAATGCAACATCAAGCAAGCTGCAGCACAAATCCCATTGCCTGCCCACACCTCCAAATTCCACTTAGAAGCAGCTCCCGTGTCCTTCCCAAATAGAAATGCCAGAGCTGCCAGTGCTAGGAGGAACTCATTTTGAAATGTATGCCTCGGACAGATATCAATATAAAGCCACAGTCAGTATCAGAAATCCTCCCCCTTCGTATATTATCCATAAAAGAGAACTCAGTACTTTGGAGAGAAGTGTGCACCACTTGAAGATGAATAGAGTGGTTCTTTAGTCAGAAGTGCCTGGGAGAAATAAAAAGGAAAGTGTCAATTTTCTGAAGAAAGGAAAGCTGGAATAATTCTCTGTGTGTCTGTTATTGGATCTTGATACCTAGGCTCTAACACCTTTTGAAAATGTTTGAAAAAATCAGGAGCTGCGTAAGGCCCCACAGATTTATTTCTTCATGAAAATGTGCAGGTGTAATTCTACTATAGCCCACCCACTGAATCACAGTGTTACAATAGAATGAAAACAAATTTTGTATTAGCTTTTATAAAAAGTGGGCTCATGAAGAAAAGTCTAAAATGTTGGTAGTCTACTCATGGTATTTTTGTTATGATATCCTCAGTAAAGGTCGCTCATCTTTACAATGCTTGAGAATTCCATCAACCGCTAAACCTACTTGATGGTATAAATAGGGTGGCCAACTCCATCTCTGGAAGTACCACCCAGCAGTTGGGTCCTGGGGAAGAAACCTTCTCTGGCTCCCTAGGGTAGTGGTAGCCAATCCCAGCCAGTAGTGAGGATAAAACCTCCCCAGTGCCCAAGACCAAGGTGATCATTTAGATATTACCTGAACCCCCAACCCCTATGGACCTTAACCTCCAGCAGCCCCATTTCCTGCTTTATATTTCTCTGTAGCATCTGTTTCCATCAAACATCCTTTATATCTTACTCATTTTTATTGTCTGTGTCTCCCTACTAGAATATGCATTCCCTAAGGGCAGGGATTTTTGTCGGTCTTGTTTACTGCTGGAGCCCCTGCACCTACAACAGTGTCTGGCACAGTGTAAGTGCTCGATGAATATCTTTTGAAAGAGTGATTGATGCAAACATTATAGCTTCATATATTTCAATGAATAGAACTGAAGAATGTTCAAAGCATTCTCCCGTTTCTTGATAGGAAAGCCAGTTCATTTTTTGACTACTTTTATTTTACTGAAGCAAAGACTTAATAATGAAAAACAGTGTACAATGTGAAGAAGAACATTCATGATGAGCACTCTGTGTTCTCTTTCTCTTCATCAGCTCAATTTTCATTTCTGAATATATTAACGAAGATAAACCTGATCAGTTTTGAATCATAGGACTTGTCCACCCAAGACCTTTCTTTTGCATCATTTGGTCTTCCCCTGGTTTCTGTGAAGTAGCTCAAGTGTTCCAATGATAAAGATGCGAATGGGAGTCTGTGACTCAAAGAACACAAGATTCAGCAAGGGCCACTCTGGAGAGTGAGGACAATAAGGAAAATACTTAGGACTTTGGGTTTTCTGCCTACTTTTCTCTCTAGCCTCTGGGTCACTCTTTTTGGTGTCTAGGGCTCAGAGACTTCTACTAGTGGATGACTCGCTAAGGGTCTCACACAGTTTCAAGACCTCACTGGGTACCTGGCTGAAAGGAGAAACTAATGGTGGTTCTCCTACCTCACTGACGCAAAGGGCACAAAGTAAGCTAAATTCTCAGCCTGTTGATTTGAAGAGCAGTGGACCAAGAAAAAGGCAATGCCCATCCCTATTTGCTTAAGCCTGGGTCCTAAGGCTGTATGTAGGAGATGTGATGGTAGATGCTTCCCTCAAGGCTCACATGGCCTGACTGCTTGCAGCTGTCCATTGAGACAGGACAAGTGGGTGAGGTCAGGCCCTTGTAAGTTCAAGGCCCCATGAAACTGCATATGTCATGGGCCCATGAAGCCCACCTGCTCAGACTCCACTCCCAGAAATTCATATTTCACTGGTCTTGAGTGGGGTCCAGATATTGGAATTATTTTAAAGCTCCTTAAATATTTTTCACATGCCGTTAGAATTAAGAACCATCATTCTAGCTCTGGGAGTCATTAAATTCAGAAGATTCTTACAGTTACAATTGACACCTGCATACAAACTGATCTCTAATTCAATAACTCACAACCCTCACTCTGAAACCCTTTCAGCTTACCCAGGGTGAAATCATCACAACAACATTCTTTAGAAAAATGTTCAACCCATACATAAGTTAAAAGCTGTAGTCATGAATCACCTTTTGATTCCCTTTTAGAAAAACAAAAATGTCATGAACATGGCATATTTTCTCATATAGAAAATTGATGTAATTTGAAGTGTTATTACTCATCATCATTCACATTCGACTTGAAATAAAGCTAAACAAGAATATTGCTAAATGGAAATTTATTAACACATCAATAGAATTCACAGTAACACTTTAAGAAAATTCAAACTCACGTCAAACATCTTTTCCTTTGCCTCCTCCCTGAAGAATAAGGAGCATGAAAGCACTCGTCTGGAAATTTTATCTGGGAGAAACCGCTCAGGAAAGGTCAATGGAGAGTGCTGAGCCTGAGCTAGTCCCACTACTATGATACTCTAGAGAATCTTAGCACCCTCTCCTATCCTAGGGAAGCAAGGTCTTCCTCAGAAGTGCATCTTGAGAAGGGCCCTTCTTGCTGCTTTGGGTTGTAAAAGCCATTGCCATACCTGGATTATACCAACCATAATCCAGAGTTGAAGCCCTCTCCCTCCTCTTCTACAGTCCCCACATCCCTTGTTGAGACTCAGTTTCCTCCCAGATTTCCAGACTCTGTGCAGCTCTAGAAACCACTGAGTGCTACATCAGGGGAGGTTTGCAACCTTCCTATACTTACCTGGCTCTGCTTGGGTTACATCTTCGGTGAGATAACCTGAGAGTTCTTCACTGAGTGGCATTTCAGGTAGAGTCACAAGTAGAGTGACCAACTGTCCCAGGTTACACAGGACCATCTGGGTTTTAGCACAGAAAATCTGGTATCCCGGGATCCCATTGGTTACCTTAGAGACAAGGCATCACTCCAGATTTCTTCCAAAGCCTCCAGAACCTAAAAATGTACATATGAAGAAAGTTGTGCTTATTTGTTTTTCCCCAGGATTTTGCCTAACTGTGTGTTAAATAGCTGCAGATGTGCTTGTGGAAGGGCATGTAGTAGGTCATGCTGGTGCTCTGGTCAGATTCCCTAGATTCACCTCTATGGGTTCTATGTATCTATTCCTTAGCATCCGCTTGCTTGTCTCCTAACTACTCTCACCTGACACTGTCTTCAGAGACCTACCCTTGGGCTACTGGATCCACTTCGCTGGATCTATTGGGAGGCTTACATTGCTCTCCAACCCACCCTCCCACCCTGGGCAGCTCATAAGCAATAACTAACTGGTACGGAAATACGAAGGCTCTCCCTTCCCTTGTCACAAGGGAAACAACCCTGAGACGCAATTTATACTTCTGAGTTCCCTTTGAGATTAAGCTGAGGCTGGGATATCACCAGATTTCAAACCCTTGGCTTCTTCCCCTTTCTTGTCTTCTTTGCCCCACTCCCTTACTGGTTTCTCCTAGGAGGACCTCCTTCATAAATAGCTTCTACCTGAATTCTCATCTCAGTCTCTGCTCTGGGGAACCTGACCAAAGATAAACTTGATTCAGGAAGGGCTTACATGATAAAGATATCTTAGCTTAGATGTCTGCTGGGGAGAAAAGGATATCTTTGTCTTTACAGAGTTAAGGGAAGACAATCGGTCATCAATCCGGGAGTGATTCCTTCTTCATGTTGCCAATAGAGAATTTTCCTGAAAACCCCAAGCGAACTTGGTTAATTTTTCCATTCTCCCATTACATTTCCCAGCACTATAGCAACTCCTTCACGGTGTTATGCTATTTCGTGTGCTCGGTCTTGTAATCTTGGCAGACCATAAGCCACTAAAAGGCAGGAACAAAGCATTTTCTTCCTGAATCACAAGTCACGTGAAAGGGTGACTTATAGCACAGAATACAAACTTACATAACTGATAGCAACACCACTCGGAAACGTTTAGAAGTTTTGCCAACTCTAGTAAATATCCATTTCACTGACTATCAGTTGGGGTTTCAGCAACAGGAAACAGAAGGCACACCCAAATGGAATTTTGAAGAAGGGGATATTTACAGAGGTGACGGCAGGGAAATAAGAACCAGCAATGGATGGTGAAGCACCTTGGAGCTAGTAAGGGTGGGAAGCTACTATTATACTTAGGTCTGAGGGGGCAAGTGGGAAAGCAAAATTGTAGGAACCCAGTGATACCTGCAGCTGTTGGAAAGAGCCACTAAGCAGGAGCCAAGGCTCCAGTAGAACTCAACCACTGCCAATCTGTAGTAACTCAGTAGGGTGGGTATCGGCACGAATAAATACTCTGATCTCTCTCTCCTCCTGCTCTCAGATCTCTTCCTGGAAACTTCTGTTGGCCAAACCCAACTGGAAGACATATAGTAAGAGAACTTGGATGATGGAATCTAAAGGGGTTCAAATCAGGGCAAAGAAAGCTAGAGAATGGATATGGAAGGGCAAATGGGGAATAACCTGAACACTGAACAACTCTCCAAATTCCACCCCATGCATGGCTCTTGACAGCATGTAAAAGCAAACTATGGATAGTAGCTCCTTTTCTAAGTCTTTGCTCCAGAATACTCTCCATTTACTCTTTTCCACCCATTTCCATTTCTTCCCATCTCTCTCTTTCTTAGGTTCCTGGCTCTGTACTTATACCTGCTTCTAGCTTTGACATTCAGGACACCCTTTGGATTCTTCCAGTTTCTTAGACTTTAGCTTTCTAGCAGGTTCTTGGCTCTCTGTTAAAGACTCCCATTTTTGCATCTCCTGAAATTTCCAGTGAGAAACTTCCCACTGTTGTTCAGCCCCGTGGAACTTCACTAGACATGGCCAGTTGCCTGACCTGTTGGAAATCCAGTATTCAAGGAAAAGTAGCTTTTATAACCACTCAGAGACCAACATAAGATGGTGACTTTGAAATGGGGCAAGTGCATAAAAATTATGAGGGTTGCTAGCTTTGAGAGAGTCATTTATCAGAAAGAACTCAGCCTAAAAGTTATTTGTTTGTTTCTGCTAAACATTAAGTTGATGTATGAAACCCTTCTGTGCAGGCAGAGAATGGGCATACTTTTTCCAAAGGGAAAATTAATGTGGAGCCTTCTATTTCTGTTTCCATTTTTGCATGTATCTCCCCATTAGCAAGTGGAAATAGCTACAGAACCATCACTGATGTAGACATTGTGATGTGAATTTATATCTGAGTACTGGCAGATAGAAAACAAAAGTTTCCTGCAATTCACCTATCAGTTCTCATACGAAAAAGTGAGTACTGCAACATGACTCAGCACAGGTTGAGACAGGAATTGGCCACCCTGTTCAATCAATGGCAAGAAAATGAAGATACAAAATCAGAATAGGATCATTTACTTTAGCCAGACCTGGCCAAGGGTTTTAGTGAAGAGAAACTGAAGGTGAATATCAGAACTCTACTGTAGTTAGCTGAGACATTTATACCTCCTTTCCTTTAATAAACACACTATTGGGGAAAGTCCTTTGATATGTGGTGAGTTTTATCATTTGTGATACAGAAGTATAAAAATTCCTAGTTCAGAAGGAGGTCAGTGTCAGATCGCTGCCATTTGTCTAGAAATCTCTTTTATCTTAACACGAGCCAGCATAACAAACACCATCCAACAACTTCACTAACGAAATGATTGTGCTCAGAGAGCAAACCCTCTGTCAAGAAAACACTTTATTATTACTGGATTATTATTTGCAACTTAAAGGTGCCACCTGATGAAGAGACTTCATACCCAATATTTTCATCAACAATACAGAGATTCAATTTATTCGACACACATTATTTGAAAATTTACTCTGTGTCAGGTACTGGGCTAAAGCCTGGGAAGGATAATTGTCATAGAATTTTGCTGTGAAGAATTAGAAAATCAGATCAGGACTCTTTCACAAAAGCCTGACAATTAGAAGTTGTACCAAGCTAGCTAAAGGCAAGATTAAGCTGACAGTCATGGGATGAATAATAACATCCAAATTTTAATAACAATTTCAGAAGCTATAAGGAACGGATATTGCATCTGGTTTGTTTAAGAGTTTCTCTTTGGCCAACAAATCATAAGATCTACATTACAAAGCAGTACATGATAATCACAGGGTTATAAAGACAAGTGATCCATTGCTTCACGAAACACAGCGGTGGTAGGCAGGGTAACAACCCTCCAAAGATGTTCACATTCCAATCCCCAGAACCTGTGAATGTATTACTTTACATGGCAAAAGGGACTTTGTAGATGCAAATAAATGAAGGATCTTGAGATGGGGAGATTATCCTGGATTATCCAGGTGGGTTCAACATAATCACAAGCGTTCTTATAAGAGGGAAGCAGACTTCTGATCCCTAGAATTATAAAAGGAGAAATTTGTATTGTTTTAAGCCAATAAGTTTGAAACTAATACAATGGCTGACTGAGGAATGTCCATTGGAAATGACAATGAACTCACCTGTGTAGAAATCTGGGTGGATGGAGACTGCAGACACAGCAGGCCTGAAGGAAGCACTGAGGCACAAGTGTCCATCATGCAGTATGGCCATTGTAAAAAACGGTCACTAATTCTTTGATAGATTTCCCCTGAAGAGGTAGGGCCTATGTGCCCTACCCTTGAACCTGGATTCCCTTTGGGACTGCTTCAACCAATACAGTGTGGAAATGCTGACATACAACACTTGAGGCCCAGTCAGTTTCCAGTGAGAAACTGGACAATTCTTAAGTTCTTTTATACTCTGCGGAACTACAATTTGATAAATGTTCACATCTTCTAGGGAGAATACCAGCAAGAGTAAATGCATTTCATCAAAGAAAGAAATGGAACTGCACTGAGTTTAAGATTCCAATTCAAACAAATTATGGGTAATTTTCTTCCACTTTTTTTTTTTTGAAAGGCATTGGGCCAATCTTTGTGTTCATTTTCTCACCAGGTTTGGACATATTCCTTCTTTCACCCTATGTTTTGTCATTTTTATGTAACAAGAATTATTTTGAATGCCACTTCCTTCATTTGTTACACTAAAGGGGGAAAAACAGTTCCTATTCTCCAATCTGGAACATAAGACTGAGGGATGGCTCCAACAATGATGACATTATTATTGTTATCTATTATTATTAATTATTATTATTTCCATATGTTCTTATCTTCCATCCATTACTGTGATCCTTCTTAGACCTCCCTCTTCTACCTTATCAGCTTTCAAATATTTATAAAATTAAAGATTCATCCTCCAACAACACATTTAAACAAGATTACTCGTCTCCATCCATTCTTCTCATTCCTTTCTAGTTTAAAGAAGCAATTATTTTCCTGGGGATAGTTGGCCATATCGACAGGCAACTCCAAAATTATTTCTGATAAAATGTTTGTTCAACTTTGCTTAATTAAAGAGATGAACTTTGCTTGAAGCTTCAGTGAGTATAATGAGTTCTTTGTGAAGACGTAATAGGTGGTGGCTCTATATTAGAAAAGTCACTTGAAACCTCATATGTAGAGCTCCAGTTAAAGTTAAAAAAAACCCACTAAAACGTGATTTTTACAGGTAGCTTACATCAGTGACTATGAAAGTTATGTGATTTAGACAGACATTTTGGGGACATGTTTTAGTTTGATATATTTTCAAATTTAAGGATCTCTCATATACCCTTTACCCACAGTTTACACTTTGCCCCATTTGCTTTATCATCATCTCTGTGTGTGTGCATGTGCATGTATAATTTTTTTCGGAACCATTTTAGAGTAAGTTGAGGATATTTTGTCCCTTTATCCCTAAATTCTTCAGAGTGCATTTCCAAAAAGGACATTCTCTTACATAACTATATGGCTGTCAGTGATTTAGACAGACTTTTTTTTTCTATTTATTTATTTTTTTGGCTGTGTTGGGTCTTCATTGCTATACGCGGGCTTTCTTTAGATGCAGCGAGTGGGGGTTACTCTTCGTTGCGGTGCGCAGGTTTCTCATTGCAGTGGCTTCTCTTGTGGAGCACAGGCTCTAGGCTCACAGGCTTCAGTACTTGCAGCACGCAGGCTCAGTAGTTGTGGCTTGCGGGCTCTAGAGCACAGGCTCAGTAGTTGTGGCGCATGGACTTACTTGCTCCACGGCATGTGGGATCTTCCCAGACCAGGGCACGAACCCGTGTCCCCTGCATTGGCAGGCGGATTCTTAACCACTGCACCACCAGGGAAGCCCTAGACAGACTTCTATCATCCATTTCCTCTTAAAAGTCTGAGTATCTTTCAAAGGAAGTCTCAGTTAGAACACATTGCTATAATCAGGTCAAACTTATAGGAGTCGTGTTCTTCTTATACCGGTAGCTCCTGAGGGTAAAAAAGTCCTGTCTCCCCTACTACAGAGGTACAGATTTTGTCCTAAATTCCTTTTGTCCCTGTAAGTCCTGGGTCAGGGGTGAGGGGAGAAGAGAGAGCTTCTGAATTCAAGACTAAAAGGAAGCCAAAAATTTAACTCATGAATCCACTCTGTGCCTGATCTCCACATTCTGGTCTGATTAGGTTCACAAAGTCTTTCTAGATGTTTCTGAAAGTATGATCATAATGGTCTTAAACTGGACTTAGATCTCTGTTGTAGCCACACAAAAATTAGGAGACTGTCACTTTTATTTAGTGATGCAATTTTTACTTTAGGCAGATCTCTTTAAGACTTATTTTTCTGAAAAAATGATACAAATGAACTTATTTACAAAACAGAAACAGACTTGCAGGTCTCAAAATCAAACTTATGGTTACCAAAGGGGAAACGTCAAGGGAAGTGATAAATTAGGAGATTGGGATTAACATATACACACTACTACATATAAAATAGATAACAAGGACCTACTGTATAGCACAGGGAATATTCAATATTCTGTAATAACCTTATATGGGAAAAGAATCTGAAAAAGAATGGGTATATATATATATATATATATATATATATATATACATATACATACATATATATGATTCACTTTGCTGTACACCTGAAACTAACACAACATTGTAAATCAACTATACTCCAATAAAAATTTTGTAAAAGATGACTTTTTTTTTCTAGACTCTGAAAAAGTCCACTTCACGCTACATCATGCTTGTCCAAGCTTTTGAGAAGCACATCTTACTATCACCTTCCAGGAAAACATGGTCTCATTTCTAATTTCCTACAGCATTCCTACTTTCAGCTCAACTCCCTAATATTATTATTTCATTTATTTCTATATTTATCTGGACATATAAAATTCATTTTAATATCATTTATCTATTCTTTAGCTTCACTTGAGTAACTTAGCCATCAAAACTAGTAGAAGTAACTGTTTCTAGTGTCCATGTTTTGGCTATTTGACGATTTCATAAACTTTGTTTCCCCAAATGCCACAATTTTTAAGTAATTATTTTAAATGTCAAAATATAGTTTTAAAATGTACAATAAAGTAAAATACGTTATTACTGGATATATTTCATTCTACTATGTACGAGAAAGATGCAAATTGTGTGATTAATTGAAGGCATTTGATAAATAGCAAAAGTGCAATTGGAAGCACGGAGTAGATAGGAAATCACTGGGTTGGAGGATCTATTTTATTAGTGAAATTGTTGAAATTCATAGCATACTAAATTGGGAGGTACTACAATCATCCATAGACTTAGATTTATTCCTAAGTGTATAATGTTATCTGAGGTTATTATAGTGATTTGATTTCATTTTCCAATTGTCTATTGTAAGTATAGAGAAGTACAATTTATTTTTGTATATTGACCTTATACCATACAATCTTGCTAAACTCATTCTACTAGATTTTTGGTAGATTCCTTAGTGTTTTCTATGTAAACAGTCCTATCATCTGTAAATAATGATAGTTTTATCTTTCTTTCCAGTTTTTACGCCTTTTTTCTTGCCTAATTTCACTGGCTAGTACTATTTAAACAGTGCCAAATCAAAGTAATGAGAGCAGATCTCTTTCCCTTGTTCCTGAGCTTAGGAGGAAAGTGCTTCGTATTTTACCATTAAGCATGATCGTCACCATAGATATTTCATACATGTTCTTTATAAGGTTGCAGAAGATTCCTTCTATTCTTAGTTTGTATAAAAATCATCTAACACAAGGCTAAACAATTAGCCAAAAATATAAATCAAGACTGCCTTGGAAAAATTTGGAGTATGTGAGGTTTCTATACCTTTTTCTTTTACCTTTGAGTCTCACACAAACACTTCCTACCCTCTGAACCTTGTCCTAGTAGGCTCAGCCTTTTGGAACCAAAGACATCTCCTAAGCAGAAGGTGATTAATCTCCAATCCTAAAATGGGCCTCCATGCCAAAAGATCCCACACACTCTTAAAACCCCAGAAAAATACCACGTAAGACCAAAAGCCCTTCCAGTTCTTACAATCCATTTAATCTTCCTACCAAACCCCTACCCTCAATCTAGTGAAGGAAAGGAAAATGGGAAAAGTAAAAAGAGAGAGATCTCTCAGCTTTTGTGCTCCCAGATGCCTCTCTGGATAGGGCTCTTTTAAGTAAGTGCGAAGGGCACTGCATGGGTCTAGGAAGAGGTGGTGAGGATCCAGGTGGTGTGGTGAAAAGAGCCTGGATTGGCAGTAAAGAGACCTGGGTTCTGTTCTGTACTCCATTCCTTCCTAGCCATTTGACCTTGGAGAAGGCTCCCTAGTGACCTCCTTGGCCTCAGTGCCCTCACCTATAAAATACATGGATTGAACCAAAACATGAACTCCAAGTGCCCTCTGATATTCTGGACCACTTGATTCCAGATTAGGACAACTAAACATACAGAAAGACTGATGGTTACTAATGGTGACGAATCTACTCGATAACAAATGCAAATACTCTGTGCAACTGTTTACTAGATAACTGGAGCCCCATTAACTGCGAGGTCATCAGCCTGGGTTGTGACCTTAGGTATTGATTATCCTGCTCCACATTTATCTCCTCAAAGGATCACAGCTTCCTAGCCAATAAGAAATTTGTAAGGTAAGGCTTACTAATGTATCACACAGGACACAGAAAATGTTCCAGCCTTGACAGAGAAGAAGTGGGTAGAAAATCTCAAGTTACAGCACTGCCCAGGAAGGGGTGAGGAAGCAGGGAAGGGGAAGCTGGCAGCTGAAATGTCCCCTTACTCTAATGGGGGAAAAGCAAAGGCAATTCACCTGCATTAATGGGAGTGCTTCATTGGGGGAAGTCCCTGTAGATCCAAGATGTCCGAAAAGTATAGAATAAAATTAGTTGGGCATCAGAGTATTATAGTTGACAACACCTATTCAACAGTTTCAAGTTCCACCCTTGCTTTATTGAAATTGACATGGTCTTGGCTTTCTTGGGACAGTGCAGATTTTATGTACTAAAGGTCATTAGTGAATGCATAACTGTGGTGATTTTAAAACATGGCTACAAATTCTTTGATACTTCTATTGACAGGTGGGGATCTAGGTCCCCTTCCTTTGAATCTTGGCAGCCTTGTGACTGCTTTAACCAATAGAGTCTAGTAAAAGTGGCGCTATGTGTTTTCTGAGGCTAGATCAAAAAAGGTGATGTAGCTTCTACCTTGTTTGGTAGAACATTCTCTCTTGGAGCCCTGAGCCACTATATGAGATGTCAGATTATTTTGAGACACCGGGCTGTGAGGAAGCCCAAGTCACATGGAAGGACAATGAATAGGCACTCCAGTCATCATTCCCGGTCTTCAAGTCATCCCAGACCAAATGCCAGACATGTGAATGAAGAAGCCTCTAGATGATTCCAGTCCTTAGCCATTCAAGCCACTTCCAGCTGTCTGAATTTTTACAGCTGAGGCCTCAGACTTTTTGGAAGAGTGATAAGCTACACTTGCTGTCCCCTGCCTGAATTCTTGACACACAGGATCTGACAGGATAAGAAGGTGATTGTGGCTTTCTGCTACTAAGTTTGGGTGATTTGTTACACAACAATAGGTAATGAGAATAATAACCAACAAATGTGATTTAATCACTGTACCAGATACTATTTATATTCAAAACTGTAAAAGCTAACTCTTTGCTCAGAGAATATCTCCTAATTTTTCACTTGGGAAGTAGGGTCACTGTTATCCATTATCCATCAGGTGGTCCGTCCCCCCAAATTAAAACCTATTGGAGGATTCAATGAATATATTGATATGTGTGAGTTAGCTGATACTCCCCACCCACTAAATACAGAACTCAGAGTAAGTTTAAAAACAATAATATGGAATACAAGGCACATTTTGTTCTTTAGGAATCTGCATCTGAATTGAATGGCTGGGTCTAAAGACAGGGCAAGGACAAATTTGCTCATAAAAGGTACATTAACCTAACTCTAGGCAGTAGGGCATAGCATTTACAAGGTCATGGATCCCAACCCCCTGGGATTTGAATCCTCAGATTTAAATTCAGATTCAGACCCTTCCATTCCAGCTGTGTGACCTCAAGCAAGCTACTTAACTCCTTCATGCCTCAGTTTCCTCATCTGTAACATGGGGTTATTGGTAGTATCTTCTCATAGGGTGTTTATAAGAATTCAATGAGATAATGCATGGAAAGCATTAGAATGGTGCCTGGCACATAGTAAGTTCTCAATAAATGTTAGGTGTCAACATTATAAGAGTATTGAGAGGATGCTTAAGACATACCTCACACGGGAAAGTGCAGACTAAAGCAAAGTTTCATTAAAACGTCACTTAGGGAATTTCCTGGCAGTCCAGTGGTTAGGACTCTGAGCTTTCATTGTCAGGGGCCCGGGTTTGATCCCTGCAAGGGAAACTAAGATCCCGCAAGCCGAGTGGTGTGACCAAAAAAATTAAAAATTAAAAATACTAAAATAAAATGTCACTTAAATAGTCCAGGGACTGAAGGCTCAGGTGTGTCCCCAGGAGCCTAGAGCTGCTGGTTAGAATCTCAGTGAATCTTATGTCAGTCTTTCTCCTCTCCCTAGTCACTGACTTCCTCTGGCCCACCTTTCTCACTTGGCTGTGGGTGTGATAAAAGGGCTTGAATTTCAGAGTTAGACAGATCCTAAGTCTTAACCCTGTCACTCACCTTTGTGACCTTGGGCAAATTAGCTAGCATTCCTCAATTTCTCCACCTGTAAACTGGAGTAAACAATACCTACATTCATGGAGTGTGGTGAGGACAAAAGTGCTAAAGAACCTAGCACGTAATAAGCACTTGATAATTATTCCCTTCATAATGGGGAAGGGGGAGGGAGGTTAGGGAAGATGGCTCAACTACATTTTACATTTTATGTTTGTTTATACACAATTCTGATTGGCCTGTCCTCAGAACAGCCTTAAAAAGCAGTTACCTTACCACGGGTGAGGTTTATTATGTCCTAAACACACAGTGCCTTTGGATATGCATTACTGTCTCAGTCCAAACAGAACCTAGGCATTCAAGCTTTGAGACATCAAAGCTTCTTAGAGGTCAGAAAAATAAAAAAGTTTTCTGTTTTTGGAATAAAGACACAGACCTACTTGAGAATGGACTTGAGGATATGGGGAGGGGGAAGGGTAATCTGTGACAAATCGAGAGAGAGGCATGGACATATATACACTACCAAACGTAAGGTAGATAGCTAGTGGGAAGCAGCCGCATAGCACAGGGAGATCAGCTCGGTGCTTTGTGACCGCTGGAGGGGTAGGATAGGGAGGGTGGGAGGGAGGGAGATGCAAGAGGGAAGGGATATGGGAACAGATGTGTATGTATAACTGATTCACTTTGTTATAAAGCAGAAACTAATAAAAAAAAGTTTTCTGTTTTTTTTAAACTTTAGTGTATTTAAAAGTTACTCTCTATCAGAGAAAGACAAATACCATATGATACCACTTATTTGTGGAATCTAAAAAAAAAACGATACAAATGAATTTATTTACAAAATGGAAGCAGACTCACAGACAGAGAAAACAAACTTATGGTTACCAAAGGGGAAAGCTGGGAGAAGGATAAATTAGGAATTTATACACAGTACTATATATAAAATAGATCAACAACAAGGACCTACTGTATAGCACAGGGAACTCTACTCAGTATTCTGTAATAACCTAAATGGGAAAAGAATTTGAAAAAGAACAGATACATGTATATGTATACCTGAATCACTTTGCTGTACACCTGAAACTAACACAGCATTGTTAGTCAACTATACTTCAATAAAAAATAAAAAAATTTAAAAATCACTATTACATGGAAAAACATTAAAAACAAAAATAATAATAATAAAAGCCAGAACTCAACTTCCTCTGTCACCATTAATATTAAACTCGTTTAGGGCTTCCCTGGTGGCGCAGTGGTTGAGAGTCTGCCTGCCGATGCAGGGGATACGGGTTCGTGCCCCGGTCTGGGAAGATCCCACATGCCACGGAGCGGCTGGGCCCGTGAGCCATGGCTGCTGAGCCTGCGCATCCGGAGCCTGCGCTCCGCAACGGGAGAGGCCACAACAGTGAGAGGCCCGCGTACCGCAAAAAAAAATATATATATATATATTAAACTCGTTTAAACTGAAAAAAAAATAGTTTCTCTGAAGCAGCAATGGAAAAGAGTGGCACACAACAACGTAGATGAAACTCACATACTTAGTGATGATGAGAAAAAAAAACAGGCGCGAAAAGAGTACATGCTGTCTGACTCCATTTATATAACATTTAGGAAAAGGCAAGACAACTCAATGGGACTGAGGGCAGAACTGTGATTACTTTTGTTGGGTTCCTGCCTGGGAGAGAGAATGAAGAAGGCTTTAGTGGTTTTGGAAATGTTCTCAACCTTGATCTGGGGCATAATGTGGATGAGTACATCTCGAAAAATTGTATCAAGCTGTATGCTTAAGATTCATGCACTTTCCTGCATGTGTGTTAGACCTCATTAAAAAATGTCCCGGGGGGCCTCCCTGGTGGCGCAGTGGTTGAGAGTCCGCCTGCCGATGCAGGGGATACGGGTTCGTGCCCCGGTCTGGGAGGATCCCATATGCCGCGGAGCGGCTGGGCCCGTGAGCCATGGCCGCTGGGCCTGCGCATCCGGAGCCTGTGCTCCGCAACGGGAGAGGCCACAACAGTGAGAGGCCCGCGTACCGCAAAAAGAAAAAAAAAAAAAAAAAAAAAGGAAAAAAAAAAAAAAAAAAAAAAAAAAATGTCCCGGGAAGGTGCTGCCATTAATACTTCCCTTTAATTTACAGGTGGTGGGAATGAGGAAGAGGAGGGTAGTGTGGGGGGCATTTACGTGTGTCTTTGGTTGTAGACCAAAGCCTTCATTTTGATAATTACTTTTAATTTAGCAGAAAAGACCTGATGCAGCCACAGCAGTGTGATTCAGCTCCCAGCTTTCCCACGGCATTCTGCAAAATGAAGGCATGGCAGGGGGGATATATGTATTTCTTTTCTTCATATATAAAGGGCTTATAAATAGTAATACCAACCTCAGTGCCAGGCATTTCCTGGGGAATTAATAGCTAGCTGGGGTTAATGGTCCTCGGTTTGACTTTGGGCCATCAACTCTTCTTGCTGCTCATTAATTCCCAGAAAGTACCCTGTGCCTTGATGGTTATTGCTTAAATACATTAAAATCAAGTTAAGGGTCTGACTTAATGTTTAGCTGTGATAATGGAAAACACAAGGAAGTACTCCCAGCAGACATATCCACTGTTGTGTGTTTTTATTTAACTCATTTTCTTCTATATTTTTGAGTACCACCATGGAATGATACACATGGAGATTTTTGCAGATGTTGTTGCTGGTGTGTGTTCATGTTTAAGGCTCAGAACTCATAAAACTAGACCTGCACAGGAACCTCACTAAAAAGTTTTGCAATGGGTTCATCATTTCAGTGAAAATTTTCTATTTGGATCTAAGCGTTCTATGAGAAAATAGTTGAACATAATATGAGTTAAGTAAAGTATCAGTTCTGCATAAATTTAGCACAAAAGTAAATGTTTGGAACATGGCGAGCAGCGCTTTATAACAATAATTTCCCTGTGCCTCTTTGGAGGATGGACGGAACCCTTCCTAGGGTTTTCTGCTCAGTAGAGGAGAATCATTTCAAGGCAATTCTAAGCAGTTCTCAGAATAGGAAAGCATACACATTTCAAGTTTTAAAAGTCCTGTCCATTTAATCTGATAAAATGAGCATCTGTTGCAAACCCTGCTATGTGCAAGGCAGAGCAAGGAAGAGATTGTTAACTGTGAATTCCTTACCTTTGGTAGCTCACCGTCAAGTGACAGAGATGGACAGACCCAGACCAGAATACACGGCAGAATATGTTCATCTCTATCTTTTTTTTTTTTGCAGTACGCGGGCCTCTCACTGCTGTGGCCTCTCCCGTTGCAGAGCACAGGCTCCGGACGCACAGGCTCAGCAGCCATGGCTCACGGGCCCAGCCGCTCTGCGGCATGTGGGATCTTCCCGGACCGGGGCACGAACCCGTGTCCCCTGCATCGGCAGGCGGACTCTCAACCACTGCGCCACCAGGGAAGCCCATTCATCTCTATCTTTAAGAAAACAGGAACTTCCTTGTGAACAGAGACAGACTCATGAAGATCACTCACATTGTGAGAACTTGAAACATTTGGACTAATTCTCAATTTCTTCTATGAATCAGGTTCCAAAGAAAGGGTATGACTAGATGAGCAAGGCTCCCAAACAAAAGATATTTTGTTGGAAAACATTTAGAGAGTTATCTGATTCTCTCAAACTCATTTCTTTGCATGCCTGGGTTTAGGGGGCAGGGGTGAAGGATTGTTTAAAATTCAAATTCATGGCCCGACTTGAGAAATTAAATCAGAATACTGTATCTGGGGGTGGAACCCAGACATCTCATTTAAACAAAGTTCCCTGGTGATCTTTTAGTGTGCTGAAGTTTGAAATCACTGAATTAGGGTCTCTCAAATCTACAAAAACTGTTTTGCCTTAACCACTACTGCCATCAAGTAAACATCTTGTCTTGGGAAGAGCTAAATTCTTAGCATCCAAACTTCCCCCAAGTCCTTTCCGGCTAGTTTGATGGTTTAAGATTTGTGTTTAGCTTCTTTCAGGCCAGGACCACTTCTGATTCACTTTTAACCTCCTGGTCCAGATAGTGCTGGGCACACCAATGATCCACTCAATACATATTTGCTAAGTGGAGGAATGGATGAATGAATGCAGATAAGTTCATATTTGAATGGCTAGCAGCCTCCTTTCAAAATGTTCCCAAGATCAAAACATTCATCCAAAAGAGACATTAACCTGGAAATGGTCTGAATTCTGTAAGACTGGCAATTATTGGGAGATGTATGCCTGTGCCAAGTCCCTGGTTTGGATGCCACAGCTGGTATAGGTAGAACCTGGTAGCTTCAGACATAGGATGCAAAAGAATAATGTGCAACACCTCTACCAGCAAAACTGAGAAAATTTGTCTGTGATGATTAGGAGGGGTACAAATGGGGTTTGCGTTAAACTGAAATTTAAGTGTCTACATGGACCATTAAAAATATTGATAAAATCCTATTATTGTTTGTCTCTCTCTCTTTCCGTGCATCCATCTATAACCCATGGGTAATAATTATATATACTTTTTCTACCTCCCAAGGTTGGGGAACGTATATGTGAAATTTATAAATTGTACTGTGCTATATAAACCCCAACTGTTATTATCACTTCTACTCTCTTTGGGTAAATATTTCTGTGGTAAATATTTCACTTGATGAGGGTCTTCCCCATGACAACACACTCCAAGGAGCCTGTACCCCTCACCACCAGACTGAGGTGTGCCCCTTAGGCAAAGTAAAACGATTTTAATTGTTGTTTAAGAAAAACACAGGAGGAAGGTAAATGGTAAGTGAAACAGAATTTTTAAAATATTATCTTGTTTGGGATCCTTTATGCACTTCATTTTTTAAGATAATCAAGAGTTAACTGCCAACATACACCATGTTCAGTTTATTGTGATAACTTGGACAGATCTTTACCAAAAAAGAAGTGCCACTTATTTTATTTATTTTATTTTATTTTATTTTTTGTGGTACGCGGGCCTCTCACTGTTGTGGCCTCTCCCGTTGTGGAGCACAGGCCCCGGACGTGCAGGCTCAGTGGCCATGGCTCACGGGCCCAGCCACTCCGCGGCACGTGGGATCTTCCTGGACCAGGGCACGAACCCGCGTCCCCTGCATCGGCAAGCGGACTCTCAACCACCGCGCCACCAGGGAAGCCCTATTTATTTATTTTTTAGAAATGCTGTTTAGCTGATACACTTGACTCTTCCCCATTTCCTAAGTGGAGTTTTTTTTTCCAGCTAGCCAAGTTATTTGCATCATATTTCTTTTTATCTTAAGTTCACATAATGCCTAAACGTGAATCTAGGGCAAAAGAGGACAGAGCAGACCTAATGTTATCGATTCATTGATGTGGCACTGTTGGTTTTGATTTTAGAAGGTCAATGCCCTATGGGCCAAATTTGTTCAAAGGACAAATACACGATAATGGTATAGTGCTTCCTCCCTTTAAAAATCCAACCATCACTGTTTAAATACAGCTAAGCATCAGTGGGAAAATGTAATGTATACTTTTAAAAGTAAGTCTCTGTGTGGTTTATTAGAGTCATTCTATAATTATGTTTTAAATAAATGATCACCTTTTAAAACATATAATAATAATATTGCTGATACTTCAGATAAATAGTTCCTATTTCATTTTTAATATGTCATTAACTTACCATTACTAAAAATTTAAGCATGCTTTAAAGAATTCTCAGACGGAAATGAGATTATATTAGTAATTTACAATAGAGCAATACATTTCTGTTACGCTTATTTATTAGTGCATTTATATCACGCAAATTCCTTTGAATATAAAATTGTCATCTGGTTCTACTGGGTAGTAGGTAGGAAATGAAAAAGTATCCAAATAGGAGATATGGGGAAAGATCACAAATATGCAAAGCAGAGTTTTTTTTTTTTCTGTAGACAGGACACTATCTTGAGGAAGAAGTTTTAAAGTATATTTAGGAAAGAAGAGGGACTAAAGGAAGTTTGTGCGTGTCTGTTCCTGCACATGTGCGCAAAAGTGTGTGTGTTCAAAATAAAAATAACGCCTAAGAGCCTAAAATTATTCTTCAATATTCAGAATATTCACTTATAAAAAGAATCACTCAGGGCTATTACATTTATTGACCAGCTAAATTCACTTTAATGACACTTTGTACAAGTATATAATGCTTTGGGGTTTTGTAGCATACAGAAGATGTCACCTACAGATACAACTAATGACCGTTGTAGATATAGCTGTAGATGTCATCAGATAGATGGTGCCGTGTCTCTATTTTCAGCATTGGCTAAAAAGCAACTTTATGAGTCTGTGGACATCTGAAATCTGCCTGGGTCTCATATGTTTTCCAAAACTCCCTGCCTGCTATACGATCTAGTGTATTCTTTTTTTTTTTTTTTTTTTTTGCGGTACGCGGGCCTCTCACTGTTGTGGCCTCTCCCGTTCCGGAGCACAGGCTCCGGACATGCAGGTTCAGTGGCCATGGCTCACGGGCCCAGCCGCTCCATGACACATGGGATCCTCCCGGACCGGGGCACAAACCCATGTCCCCTGCATCGGCAGGCGGACTCTCAACCACTGCACCACCAGGAAAGCCCTAGTGTAAACTTTTAACATTCATACTAATTACCTACTTGCCAAATTTATTTGAAGTTGTTTTTGTTTCCTTAACGTGGTTCTTTGAAACCATTTTATCATTTGATTTATGACAAGAAGTGGACCATAAGTCCATTTATCCCAGGAGTTCTTAACCTGGAAAGCTTCAAGCATCATCAACTCCCAGAAGTTGTACGTTCAATTTGCACATCAGTGCTATATTCCAGGGAGAGGATTCCTACCTTTTGTCAGAGTCTAAGAGATTAGAAAAGGGAGAGGTTTTCATATCCATTGCAAGATGGAGCCAATGATAGGGCCAAGGCAGAGTGAGGAAAGAGGACAAATTGTGAGGGGCAAAAGGAGTAGGAGGGACAAGAGAAACATGAGAAAGGCAAGGTAGAAGAGAGAAGAAGCAAAGGAAGGGGAAGGAGAAGAGGGAACAAAGGTTAAGAGCAAAGGAAAATAAAAGCAAGTCACAGGAAGGGGCAAATTATGGGTATGGGATTAACAGATGCAAACTACTATGTATAAAATAGGTAAGCAACAGGGATGTACTGTAGAGCACAGGGAATTAGCCATTATCTTCTAATTACCTGTAATGGAGTGTAATCTGCAAAAATATTGAATCACTATGCTCTATACCTGAAACTAACATAATACTGTCAATCAACTATACTTCAAGAAAGAAAGAGAGAGAGAAAGAGAGAAAGACAGAAATAAGAAAGAAGGAAGGAACGGGGGAAGGAAATAAAAGATAAGCTAAATAAAGCAAGTCACAGGGGAGACGGGAAGAGGGAGAGAAAGAAAAGGATAAGAAAGCTCATCCCACAGCCTTCTCTGGGACTCAGGACACCAATAAATTCCCCCTTCCCTCAGCCAGCTGCCCCCCCAGCAGATCCAGCTTCTATCCAGCTATGGCACATAGCCCTTTTTTTTTTTTTTCCTATTTTACACTATGCCTGTTGATTCAAGCACAGGCTTTTACTTGGGCAAAGGTTCCATAACAATGAATTGAATGATGGTTCCAAAAGTGCATCAGAGGATGAGGATTGTGTTGCCTCACGTTTAGGTGCAATCAAATAGGCTAAGCTAAACAAGAAGTCTTGAGCAGCAACTTGGACTCTAATGGACACTGGACAATCCTACTGACACAGACCCAGTGAAAAACGAAATCTGCAGTCTAGGGTGAAAAACACGTAGGTAAATGCAGGGTCTTTACATGGATCAAAGCCTTCAAATTTTCAAGGAAAAATAAACTTTTATTTTAAAAATAAAGTTTGAAGGAAAGATGTCCTGAGTTTACATTAAAATAATGCTAAAAAATTTGGGGTTCCAGGAATAGACTTGGAGTAGACCTAGACTTTTTGGGAGATCTAGAGATTAGATGATTCAGGGTCGAGTACACAGAAATTTCCAATTGCCCTTGAAGTGGCATACTGTAGACCAGACCCCAAAGGACCTCCTTTACAAATGTTTAGCTTGGCACCCAGAAACACCTCTGCTGGAGTTCGAATCTGGTCTCAGAAAAGCACAGAGGAATACGGCTTAACATTGACCCATGAGACTAATCTTAATCTGTTCCAAATGACCACTATTTATAGGGTGAACATATGATTTATCATCCATACTGGGATGCTTTGGGGAGTGAAAAAAAGGGGTCATTAACAAATTAAGTCAAGGCAATAGTCATAAATGGAGACTGTCCCTGGCAAACTGGGATGTATAATCACCCCATCTCTACAGAACTCCTCACTGCTTGTCAGTGAGGTAAAGCACAGGGGGATCAGCTCGGTGCTTTGCGACGACGTAGAGGGGTGGGATACGGAGGGTGGGAGGGAGGCTCAAGAGGGAGCGGATATGGGGATATATGTATGCATATGGCTGATTCACTTTGTTGTACAACAGAAACTAACACAGTATTGTGAAGCAATTATACTCCAATAAAGATGTATTAAAAAAACAAACATACAGGGATTCCCTGGTGGCGCAGTTGTTGAGAGTCCGCATGCCGATGCAGGGGACGCGGGTTCATGCCCCGGTCCGAGAAGATCCCACATGCCGCGGAGCGGCTGGGCCCGTGAGCCATGGCCGCTGAACCTGCGCGTCCAGAGCCTGTGCTCCACAACGGGAGAGGCCACAACAGTGAGAGGCCCGCGTACCGAAAAAAAAAACAAAAAACAAAGAAACATACAAACCCAAAATAACAACCAGTAATGATTAATAAAACTGTAATGAGGGCTTCCCTGGTGGCGCAGTGGTTGAGAGTCCGCCTGCCGATGCAGGGGACACGGGTTCGTGCCCCGGTCTGGAGGATCCCACATGCCGCGGAGCGGCTGGGCCCGTGGGCCATGGCTGCTGAGCCTGCGCGTCCGGAGCCTGTGCTCTGCAGGGGGAGGGGCCACAGCAGTGAGAGGCCCGCCTACCGCAAAAAAAAAAAAAAAAAAAAAAAAAACTGTAATGAAATCTGGTTCCAAATGGAACCCAAAAGCTTTCAGCAATTTTAATTACCAAAATTCATCACATTTGTGGCTATTGGTTAGCCTTGTGTTTGTGTAAAAGAGGTATAAAATAAGACATAAGGTATCTGGATACTGTCTCTCCTTGCATAAATGGAAGATCCTGACCAACATATAATTTAAGTATTGACAGGAAGGAACCACCTGGTGACTGACAGGTGTCACTTTCTAGGTCGAGGAAGAAAAGTTGGAAGCTAGGACCAACTGGCAGTATATCAAAGAAATAAGTCCCAATTTGGGGAAAAACTTATATTAAAAAGTTACAGTGTTTCCTAATACACAGGAATTAGCCATATTATATTAGATGACTCTCTCTCATCTTTTTCTAAGTCTGTCTGTTTTTCACTCCTCTGATGAGTCTAAAAAGTCATGGGTCCTGTCCTGAATTCACAAGGCTTTCCAGAGACTAGAAGAGACAGGAGCAGAAATAAAGACTTTTCATTGGCCTTCTGGACCATTGTAACATCTGTTAAAAAGACATGCATGCATACATACATACATACATACGTACATAAAAAATAGCCTCTCATTACTCTCATTGGTTCCTGAACTGACAAGAGGGTGGGATAGACATTTTGGTTGGCGAGTGGGGCTGGAAAGCCCTTCCGGAATATCTCCTAGAAAGTGGGTACCACTTACTCTAGGGATAATCTAATTGATATGGTTAACTTATGGCAACTTGATTCCACCACAGGGTGTCCAGACATTTGGTCAGATATTGTTCTGGGTATGTCTGTGAGGGTGTTTCTGGATGAGGTTAACATTTGAATCTGTAGACTAAAGCAGATTGCCCTCCCCAGTGTGTGTGGCCCTCATCCAATCAACTGAAGGCCTGAATAGAACACAAAGGCTGAGTGAGAGGGAACTTTGTCTGCCTGACTACTTGAGCTGGGACACTGATCTTCTGCCCTCGGAGTGAAACTTACACCATCAGCTCTCCTGGTTTTCAGGCCTTCAGACTTGGACTGGAGCTACACCATCAGATCTCCTGGGTCTCTAACTTGCCAACTGCAGATATTGGGACTTCTCAGCCTCCATAATTATATGAGC
This sequence comes from Mesoplodon bidens, assembly GCF_964165515.1. Classification (NCBI taxonomy): domain Eukaryota; kingdom Metazoa; phylum Chordata; class Mammalia; order Artiodactyla; family Ziphiidae; genus Mesoplodon; species Mesoplodon bidens. Next base: position 99,644,343 of record NC_138163.1, on the reverse strand, counting down.
CGATGAAGATTGGTTCTGTTTCTCTGGAGAACCCTGACAAATACATCCACTTTCGAGCAATCTAGGTTCAGCAGTGCCTTAAGATACAGCAAAGAATAGGTGTGTGATCCACTGGAAGTTAAGAAAATGTCTCACAGCGTGTAGCCCATGGAGGACAATTATAAGGGGCATTGACCTGGTCTGACCCCAATCCCAGCTATAACCATGAACAGGCTGGGCCCAAACCAGTGGGCCCCATGGCTATCAAGTCCCTGCTCTGCCTTGGAAGTCGGAATGCCCCTGGTACTTGTGTACCTCCAAACATCCTGTCAGCTATTTGATACTCTTCATGCTTGGAGTCCAACCCTCAGGAACAAATCCAGAACCATGGATAGACTCTGAGGTTGTCTCTTTGGCAGAGGTCACAGGAATGGTCAAGGGGCCAAGTGGAAAAGTTCACCAGATACCCCAAGCAAACACTTCAGAGAAAAAGCAACAAACCATGAAACAAAGAAGAAATATGGTTGAGAGCTAACCTGGTCAAAGGAGCAGGGCTCCACGTGGAAAAGAAAAATGGAGGGAAGACAACATCCTCAAATACTGCACCTACTGCCTCTGTTATCATTGGGTCCAGTTATTTTTGTTTCTGTTGGGACCAGGCGGGTTGTTCCTCAAGGTACCTGGGCCTTGCTGGATGCCTCAGAGGCATTAGACATTAATTCTCAACTCTACTTTATAGGTATTCTATCCCCGTGATTTTGTCTCATTCTCGCCCTTAGGTGCATCAGTGAGATTTTATATCAGTTGGATAAATCCTCCCTGTAGCCAGACAATCAGGGCCCATAATTATTGGCTGTTTATTTTAAGGATGAAAGCATTTCTTTCCATCTCTACCCCTGTTCATTCCTGAGGTTAAAAAGGCATCTGTAAATTTTGTCTGATAAATTTTCCATTCATTCTCCTCCTCTCCTTCAATACGCCAATCAAGCTGTCAGCTTGCTTTCTCTGCAGATTCATAACACTGCACCTTCAGTCTCATTAACTGATTTGCCTTTTGTTTCACATGAAGAAAACTCATCTCAACACTTAAAACCCTGGGAGTTACAATTCAGGACTTCTTCAGCTGTCTTTAGGATTTTTAGCTCCCACTGCTGGTTCTTTATTTTCTGCCTTTGAGATAGAAAATTTTCCTTCTTCTTTCAACCACCTTTCGTTGACCCTCTCTTCAAATAGGAAGTAAGATTTACACTCATATTTTAGCTTTTCTATGTGCCAACTTTTATAAATTTCAAAATACAGTCCAAATTCACTCATTCGGACTCTATTTGGACATTGTGAAAATTAGGATAAAATCTGGGCTATACAATTTGCTTAGGTATACCCTTTCACATTAGGGTAATAAATAGTACCTTAATAATACTTTATACACAAACAATCACGGATGTAATCTGTGTCTTGGAGTACTGTTGAGCCTAGATTGCCCTAAAGTAAAACTGGGGTTAGATGTAAGTAGAGTGAGTGCAAATAATTCCCTTCACTGGTGGTACTTGGTGAGCTCAGTTTAAGTTAATGCAGCCACCTGACTGTTGAAAAAAAAAGTTTCTAAAACTTAAAAGTTTGATGCAGTTGTAGAGTCAGACTGTCAAGTTTGGAATCCTGGCTTCACCATTAACTCACTGTATGATTTAGGGCCAGTTACTTCTCAGGGCCTCAATTTCTTCTCCATAAGACATGGAAAAATAAAATAAATACCTCCTAAAATTGTCTCAAAGATTAATTGAGTTGAAGCATGTCAAATGCTTAGCATCTTGCCAGGAAGACAGTACTCTCTTAGTCAACTGACTGAGTTTGTGTTCTCCCTAAAGCAGATCTTAGGATAAGGATGCAAGTGCAAGTAGTTTATCTGGAAGAGGATCCCAAGAAACATGTGCAGAAGAGTGTGGAAGTGAGACAGGGAAGGGAAGGCATCCAATAAAGGGTGTGGTACCAAGTAGGTTATTACTGTGGACAACTGGGGCTCAGTTCCACTGGGGCCCTCTGGAAGACTGTCCAGCACACATCTCAGAGTTATACCTGGCCCCCTGCCAAGGGGGTAGGGAGCTGGGGTGTTTATGGATGAATTCCTGAGGACCGTGCCAAGAGTATTGCTTGAAATGAGGGAGACATTGGTTCTGCCTTTGTGGACCTTACATTTTAGTGGGACTAGGATAGAACATCTTGGAGTCCTTACTGTATGCATTTAACAAAATTATCTGGGTCCTATGAGAAAGGTTGTGGTCAGTCAAGGTGCAGCCATGCCTGTGGATGCAGAGTCAGGGCAGGAGGGCTGGACACTGGCATAGAGAATCAGAGCTGCTCAGAAGAACCCAGTTTGTAGCCAGGTTGTCAACCATATATGTCAAATTTGTGGGTCAAGGCAAGGTGAGAGTAAGGAAAATGGGGAGGACAGGATGAGAGTCAGAGTATGGGCCATGACAGGTAGATCAGGGCAGATCCTTGCACAAAGAGAAGTGCCAGGTAACCCATAAATTTGTCCAAAGCAGGCCAAACTGTCTTAAAACTTGTGTTTTGGAAAAATGATGTAAATCTGTAAAAACTTAGAGGAGTTTTCTTTTATCCTGGAAAAGGAATGGGGAAAAGAATCATTTTCTATGTCAATGTCATAAATCTTCCAACTATGAGGGACATGCCAGGCCTCTGGGAAACCCAACCTACATGCCATTCAAAGTTCAGCTCCAATGTCACTCCCTCAAGAAAGCTTTCCCCAAATAGCCCTCCCCACGTACACATTGTCATGCCACCCTGTGAATCTCTTTTGTGGCACTTACCTTGATGTCTTGCTTATAATTAAATGATCAGCTGTGTCATTAGCCATTGGATGGCTGCCTTCCTGACAGATCAGTCACTTTCACCACCTTATCTCAGGACCTTGCATAGTGCAGGCTAGAGTCGGTACACAGTAATTATTTGTTGAAGAAAGAGTAAATTTTTCCATGTGAGGTTTATAAAATATCATGTAGATTAGTAAATAGCAGCCAAAGAAACACCAAAACAGCCCCTCCTGGGTGATTTTTCCACTGTTTCTCTCAGCAGTGTCTCTGTAACTTGGAATAGTCCCAGATCCTTCTGTCGCCCGGCAGTGTATAGATCCTTCCTCAGCAGCGTCCTTAGTGGGCAGCTGCTCAGGAAGACCCCTTAGTGAATGTGATGCTGTGAAGCTCTTTCAAGACAACATTGAAATTTGAGACAGTAGCTGAGCCCTACCTGTCTTCTCAGGGGTCTTCTGCAGATACCACTAGATAGTTGCCTCATGTGAGCCTTCATCCTTCCCCTGCAATACTTTCAGGAGCAGGCTTTGAACCTGGAATTTTTCTCTGCCTTACAAGTGTTCAGTCCCAGGTAGCTAAAGACCTTGGTCATAACCCCAAGCCATCTGCCTTCCCCCATAGGGTAGAGGGACACTTATATAAGAGTTCTAGAGACATCTTGGATCACCCCATGATTGCCAAGTTACCTGTGCAAATTCAACTCTGATACTAACCCTGGAGAAACACTCATTTACTCAGAGTTGTAAGACAGCGGGTATGGAATCTCATGGTTTTCTATACAGGCAGTCCTTGCTTTGCATGGTTTTGACATGCAAAAATTTCAGATACCACAGTTTAGTTAATAACACCAGTCCCCCAACAACATGACTCAAATTTCAGTTACCATGTTATATGAACACTGAGTAATTACATAAAGTACAAACTTTGCTGCTAACTCTTTGGTCCACAAATCACTACATAAATAACAGAGGCACATCACAATCAGTGACCAATCATATCACTTCTTTCAAAGTCTACCGGTGATTGGTATCTGAGAATCTGTTATTCAATTCACACAGGGACAGCAAAGCCTGTATTTGCGTTGCCTACTTGTTACCCAGTGGTAAAACCATATGACATTTTACAGAAATGGATAATTGAAAGAAGAAATTGTCCAGCCAAGAAATGAAAGGTAGTAATACTGGAAGTTAAATGAGGAAGATGGTTGTGATGAAAAGAATGAAGATGTCCCAGAGGAAGTGACACCAGAAAAAACTTCACATTAAAGGAACTCTCAGAGATATTTTACAACATTGAAAGTGCAGAGGACAAAATGTTGGATGCTGATTCATACTTAGAAAGGAGTATGACAATTTGCCAAGGCATAGAAAATGTGCTTGCTCTGTATCCAAGGTTATATGATGAGAAGAAGGCGGCAAGTACTGCTCAGACTACTCTTGATAAGATTTTTACAAAGAAAACCACTTTAATTCTCAATGTGTCTAATGTTTTAAATTGCAGTGTACTAAATAAATATTAATTTGGTTATTTTTCATTTTCCTATACATCTATAGTCAACAGTAAGAGAAATTTTAATGTCTTTGACAACAATTTTTAAAAGTCACAGAACACCTGTAATTTCTCCCATTGGTTAATATTGCTTTGCCTGGTTTGCAGAACAAAAACTACCTATAATTTGTTGCAGTGGAATATGTCCAGCTATTTTGACAAGCTCATTGTTATTATGACTGTATTAGCAAACTAAAGATTGTATGAAGGCAAGTATTCACATTCTGATAGTGGGACAGAATATTTAAATTTGAGGGTCTCTGGAAAAATAAAGTTACTAAAAATGATAGTAGAATATCAGCTATCTGGAGCAAGAGATTGTAACTGCATTGCCTCTTGTTTATTTTTAATTGAGATATAGTTGCTGTACAATTTTATATAAGTTACAGGTGTCTAACATAGAGATTCACAATTTCTAAAGGTTATACTCCAATTATTGTTATTATAAAATATTGGCTATATTCCCCATGTTGTACAATATATCCTTGTAGCTTATTTTATACCTAATAATTTGTACCTCTTACTCTCCTACCTCTATCTTGCCCCTTCCCGCTTCCCTCTTCCCACTGGTAACCACTACTTTGTTCTCTATATCTGTGAGTCTGCTTCTTTTTTGTTATCTTCACTAGTTTGTTGTATTTTTTAGATTCCACATATAAGTGATATCATACAGTATTTGTCTTTCTGTCTGACTTATTCTACTAATCATAATACCCTCCAGGTCTATCCATGTTGTTGCAAATGGCAAATTTGCATTCTTTTTTTGGCTGAGTAGTATTCCATTGTGTGTGTGTGTGTGTGTATATCTCTATCTCTATCTCTATCTATCTTCTTTAGCCATTCATCTGTTGATGGCACTTAGGTTGCTTCCATACTTGGCAATTGTAAATAATGTTATGCACATTGGGGTACATGTATCTTTTAGAATTAGTGGTTTTGTTTTTTTTGGATATATACCCAGAAGTGGAATTGCATTGTCTCAATTTTTAATGCCACCAAAGCTGGCTATCCCCAGAACCCCCGTTTTTCTACTTAGTAGGGAAGCTTAAATTCCGTCCCTTGATCCACTACTGAATAAAAGGGACTCTTGAACATGTTTCATTACTTTCCTATAATTCAAACCTTCCAATTGTGTGACTAAACATACTCCTAGGTATGTTGCAAGGACTGACAATACTTTTAGATAACTTTGAATGGCATGTGATGCTAATAAACTGAATACTCAAATATATTTTATGGGTAATGCTTGCAGATCTTATGGTCAGGAGCATTCTCCCTATTGCATTAGTTCCCTCTACCTTGCAACAATCCTCTCTCATAAAGTCTCTCCTCTCTCATAAAGTCTGCAAAAAATATGTTTTATGAATACTTATTACTTAACAATCCTTATGTATACATACACATTGAGAGCTGAAATTCCTAGCTGTAAGTTGAATTGGCCAATTCCCGCCAAACATAGGAACCTCTCACTAATATGAGCTGAGTCTGGTCTGCAAAGTGACTGGAATTTCTTTTTCTCTCCAATGCAACATTTCCAGCATCCCACAGGGCAATGTGTGATCTTCTCGCAGCAATGGCTTGGGGTCTTCCCCCTTTGCTTGATTGGGAACCCAAGGAAGCAGGGACAATGTCCCCACCCCACATCCTACCAAGATGTGAGCTTGCCTCAGGAAACACTCTAGTTTCCTGCTTTATGTGTAGTCACTGTTCAATAAATATTCATGGTTTGACCAAAGAGTATGATTTGATGCTTTGTAGGGACAGAGTCGTAGGGCTCTGAGGAGAGAGGGGACAGAGAAGCCCATAACAATGGCCCTAAGCTCTTGGTCATGATGAGACTATATAAGCTGGGTTGTTAAAATGGGTTTATATATTGCTTAAAATAATCACAACAACTTTCTTTTTTCTGGGATGTTGTAGACTCAGTGGTCATTAAGAAGCCAATGAACCCACCCAGATGGCTGGTTGTGAACAAAGTGATGTAGAGGGCACTGCAGAAGATGGGAAGCAAAGGGAGAGATGGTTCCAGAGGTGAACACATTGTCATGCCCCATGTGGTATTTCATATTCACCTTTCAATCATGCTCCAAACTATTTTTTTATGTTTATTGTTGCAAATATGTAAACAGAGAAAAGTTCACCAGATAAAATGTACTCTAAATATAACCACAGTTTCAGTAGTACCCCTCAGATATAACCACCACTTCCACTTTGTATTCTTCCACTGTATTCTTTGAGTCTTTTTTTCATATTTATTTATTTTTTAAAATGTGCTAAAATACATGTAACATAAAATTAACCTTCTTAACAACTTTTAAGTGCACAGTTTAGTAGTGTTAAGTACATTCACACTGTTGTGCAGCCAATCTCCAGAACTCTTTTCACCTTTCAAAACTGAAAGTCTATATCCAGTAAACAACTCCCCATTCTCCTCTGCCCTCATCCCCTGGCAACCACCCTCCCAACTATTTTTTTTCTCAACTATAAAATAGGGACAATATTCCGAAAGGATTGTTATGAGAATTAAATGAGATAATGGATGCAAATTGCTTGCTATAGTGCTTGATACACAGTTAAGTGTTCAAAAAATATTAAGATATTATTATTATGTATGATTCTGTCTTATGATTTGTTTTGAAAACACCATGAATCAACTTGGGTGAAACTGGGTTTACATAAACACAAATTCAGCCTATAATTAGAGAAAGATGAGCAAAAAGGATGCAGGCAGCAAGAGACCTTATGTGGAAGACGAAAGAAGTTGGATACCCTTACCTCTGAGACAGGGAGTTGGGAGGGGGGTTCTGATCTACCTTGATTTAATTGGCAGCTGTATATGAGCCTCAATTTCCTTTTGGAGCCTGTTGGTTAACAGTTCATAGGACCTGGGCTATTTTCTATTTGTTCTAATGCAGAGGTGGCACATAGCAGTGGGCTTTTATTTCGCTCTCTATGTGAGGTATACTGGATTCCATTCATTCATTAAGCAAATATTTATTGCACATTTACGATGATAAGAGATGTGCTGGGCCTCGGAAATACAGATTTGAGAAAGATCCACTCTTTCTCTTCAAGGCACTGTGAGTCGGGTGATAAGTTACCAATTACAACACAGTGTAACAAGTGTCAATGTGGGCAAAGGAGGAGTAGTAAGCCTGGGGGCATGGGGGGAGAGAGGAAGGGCTTCCATGAGGAGGACTCACTTCAGCAGGACCCTGAAAGAGAAGTAGGAGTAAGAGAGATTGAGAAATGAGGAGGACCAGCCCAGGATCTCAGGCAGAGAGATGGGACATGAGAAAAATGAATGAAAAGGATAAGAGGGGAGGTCATGGATTACTGGACCATGATGAGAAAATTGGACATACTCAGCGGTGATGTGGGAACTACCTCAGAGGCCCAGAGACCGTTTAAGAGGCTTTTGCGAGAGTCTAGGCATGAGATGGTGCTGGCTTGTAATAAAGTGTCAGTTGAGATGGAGGAAGGAGGACACAAATGAGTGATATTAAGGAGGTAGAATCGATCAGACGGTAGTGAACATTGATGAGGCAGTGAGGGGACAGAGGAATCTAAGATTGTATCCAGTTTTTGGCTTGGGAAACTGGGTGATTGGTGGTGGCATTGACTGAGACAGAGAACAGAGGAGGAGGAACAAGTTCTGGGTGAAAATAAAGAGTTCAGATTTGGACACTCTGAGTCCAAGGTACCCATAATCCAAGTGGAGATATCCAGCTGGTAGGTAGATAGATATGCCATATAAATGCAAAATATTATTTTTCATTGCTAGTATTATATTAGTTCTCTTTTTAAAAAATAATTATTAATTTATTTATTTTGGCTGCACTGGGTCTTAGTTGCAGCATGCAGGACCTTCGTTGTAGCATATCGAATCTTTACTTGCAGCATGCGGACTCTTAGACATGGCATGCGGGAACAAGTTCCCTGACCAAGGATGGAATGCGGGCCCCCTACATTTGGGAGTGTGGAGTCTTAGCCACTGGACCACCAGGGAAATCCCTAGTGCTCTTTATAATTTAAAAGTTAATGAATTCAACATATTAAATCATATGCAAATCAGTAATATCAGACAAATATTATATAATAGGAAGCATATAATGATTCATAAGTAATAGAGAAAAGCACAGTTAAAAATACTGTGTGGAGAAGCAAGAAGAGCTACAATCCTGTGGCCTGCAGAACAAAAACGACATTCACAGAAAGATGGACAAGATGAAAAGGCAGAGGGCTATGTACCAGATGAAGGAACAAGATAAAACCCCAGAAAAACAACTAAATGAAGTGGAGATAGGTAACCTTCCAGAAAAAGAATTCAGAATAATGATAGTGAAGATGATCTAGGACCTCGGAAAAAGAATGGAGGCAAAGATCGAGAAGTTGCAAGAAATGTTTAACAAAGACCTAGAAGAATTAAAGAACAAACAAACAGAGATGAACAATACAATAACTGAAATGAAAACTACACTAGAATGAATCAATACCAAAGTAACTGAGACAGAAGAAAGGATAAGTGTCCTGCAAGGCAGAATGGTGGAATTCACTGTTGCGGAACAGAATAAAGAAAAAAGAATGAAAAGAAATGAAGACCACCTAAGAGACCTCTGGGACAACATTAAATGCAACAACATTCGCATTATAGGGGACCCAGAAGGAGAAAAGAGAGAGAAAGGACCGGAGAAAATATTTGAAGAGATTATAGTCGAAAACTTCCCTAACATGGGAAAGGAAATAGCCACCCAAGTCCAGGAAGCACAGCAAGTCCCATAAAGGATAAACCCAAGGAGAAACATGTCAAGATACATAGTAATCAAATTGGCAAAAATTAAAGACAAAGAAAAATTATTGAAAGCAGCAACAGAAAAATGACAAATAACATACAAGGGAACTCCCATAAGGTTAACAGCTGATTTCTCAGCAGAAACTCTGCAAGCCAGAAGGGAGTGGCATGATATACTTAAAGTGATGAAAGGGAAGAACCTACAACCAAGATTACTCTACCTGGCAAGGATCTCATTCAGATTTGATGGAGAAATCAAAAGCTTTATAGACAAGCAAAAGCTAAAAGAATTCAGCACCACCAGACCAGCTCTACAACAAATGCTAAAGGAGCTTCTCTAAGTAGGAAACACAAGAGAAGTAAAGGACCTAAAAAAAACAAACCCAAAACAATTAAGAAAATGATCATAGGAACATACATATCGATAATTACCTTAAATGTGAATGAATTAAATGCTCCAACCAAAAGACACAGGCTCGCTGAATGGATACAAAAACAAGACCCATATATATGCTGTCTACAAGAGACCCACTTCAGACCTAGGGACACATACAGACTAAAAGTGAAGGGATGGACAAAGATATTCCATGAAAATGGAAATCAAAAGAAAGCTGGAGTAGCAATACTCATATCACATAAAATAAACTTTAAAATAAAGAATGTTACAAGAGACAAGGAAGGATATTACATAATGATCAAGGGATCAATCCAAGAAGAAGATATAACAATTATAAATATATATGCACCCAACATAGGAGCACCTCAATACATAAGGCAACTGATAACAGATATAAAAGAGGAAATCGACAGTAACATAGTAATAGTGGGGGACTTTAACACCTCACTTACATCAATGGACAGATCATCCAAAATGAAAATAAGTAAGGAAACACAAGCTTTAAATGACACAATAGATCAGATAGATGTAATTGATATTTATAGGACATTCCATCCGAAACCAACAGATTACACTTTCTTCTCAAGTGCACATGGAACATTCTCCAGGATAGATCATATCTTGGGTCACAAATCAAGCCTCAGTAAATTTAAGAAAATTGAAATCATATCATGCATCTTTTCTAACCACAACGCTATGAGATTAGAAATGAATTACAAGGAAAAAAACGTAAAAAACACAAACACATGGAGGCCAAACAATACGTTACTAAATAACCAAGAGATCACTGAAGAAATCAAAGAGGAAATCAAAAAAATACCTAGAGACAAATGACGATGAAAACACGACAATCCAAAACGTATGGGATACAACAAAAGCAGTTCTAAGAGGGAAGTTTATAGCTATACAAGCCTACCTCAAGAAACAAGAAAAATCTCAAATAAACAATCTAACCTTACAACTAAAGGAACTAGAGAAAGAAGAACAAGCAAAACCCAAAGTTAGCAGTAGAAAAGAAATCATAAAGATCGGAGCAGAAATAAATGAAATAGAAACAAAGATCAATAAAACTAAAAGCTGGTTCTTTGAGAAGATAAAAAAAATTGAGAAAACGTTAGCCAGACTCATCAAGAAAAAGAGGGAGAGGACTCAAATCAATAAAATTAGAAATGAAAAAGAAGTTACAACAGACACCACAGAAATACAAAGCATCCTAAGAGACTACTACAAGCAACTCTATGTCAATAAAATGGACAACCTGGAAGAAATGGGGAAATTCTTAGAAAGGTATAACCTTCCAAGACTGAACCAGGAAGAAACAGAAAATATGAACAGACCAATCACAAGTAATGAAATTGAAACTGTGATTAAAAATCTTCCAAGAAACAAAAGTCCAGGACCAGATGGCTTCACAGGTGAATTCTATCAAACATTTAGAGAAGAGATAACAGCTATCCTTCTCAAACTCTTGCAAAAAATTGCAGAGGAAGGAACACTCTCAAACTCATTCTATGAGGTCACCATCACCCTGATACCAAAACCAAACAAAGATACTACAAAAAAAAGAAAATTACAGACCAATATCACTGATGAATATAGATGCAAAAATCCTCAACAAAATACTAGCAAACAGAATCCAAAAACACATTAAAAGGATCATACACCATGATCAAGTGGGATTTATCCCAGGGATGCAAGGACTCTTCAACATACACAAATCAATCAATGTGATACACCATATTAACAAATTGAAGAAGAGAAACCATATGATCATCTCAATAGATGCAGAGAAAGCTAACGACAAAATTCAACACCCATTTATGATAAAAACCCTCGAGAAAGTGGGTATAGAGGGAACCTACCTCAACATAATAAAGGCCATATACGACAAACCCACAGAAAACATCATTCTCAATGGTGAAAAACTGAAAGCATTTCCTCTAAGATCAGGAAGAACACAAGGATGTCTACTCTCACTACTACTATTCAACATAGTTTTCAAAGTCCTATCCACGGTAATCAGAGAATAAAAAGAAATAAAAGGAATCCAAATTGGAAAAGAAGAAGTAAAGCTGTCACTGTTTGCAGATGACATGATACTATACATAGAGAATCCTAAAAATACCACCAGAAAACTACTAGAGCTAATCAATGAATTTGGTAAAGTTGCATGATACAAAATTAATGCAGAGAAATCTCTTGCATTCCTATACACTAATGATGAAAAATCTGAAAGGGAAATTAAGGAAACACTCCCATTTACCATTGCAACAAAAAGGATAAAAAAAACCTAGGAATAAACCTACCTAGGCAGACAGAAAACCTGTATGCAGAAAACTATAGACACTGATGAAAGTAATTAAAGATGATACCAACACGTGGAGAGATATACCATGTTTTTGGATTGGAAGAATCAATATTGTGAAAATGAGTATACTACCCAAAGCAATCTATAGATTCAATGCAATCCCTATCAAATTACCAATGTCATTTTTTACAGAACTAGAACAAAAAAAATCTTAAAATTTGTATGGAGACACAAAAGACCCCGAGTAGCCAAAGCAGTCTTGAGGGAAAAAAAACAGAGAAGGAGGAATCAGACTCCCTGACTTCAGACTATACTACTAAACTACAGTAATCAAGACAATATGGTACTGGCACAAAAACAGAAACATAGACCAATGGAACAAGATAGAAAGCCCAGAGATAAACCAATGCACATATGGTCAACTAATCTATGACAAAGGAGGCAAGGATATAAAATGGAGAAAAGACAGTCTCTTCAATAAGTGGTGCTGGGAAAACTGGACAGCTACATGTAAAAGAATGAAATTAGAACATTCTCTAACACCATTCACAAAAATAAACTCAAAATGGATTCGAGACCTAAATGTAAGACCGGACACTATAAAACTCTTAGAGGAAAACATAGGAAGAACACACTTGGACATAAATCACAGCAAGATCTTTTATGATCCACCTCCTAGAGTAATGGAAATAAAAACAAAAATAAACAAATGGGACCGAATGAAACTTCAAAGCTTTTTCACAGCAAAGGAAACCATAAACAAGACGAAAAGAAAACCCTCAGAATGGGAGAAAATATTTGCAAATGAATCAACGGACAAAGGATTAGTCTCCAAAATATATAAACAGCTCATGAAGCTCAATATTCAAGAAACGAACAACCCAATCAAAAAATGGGCAGAAGACCTAAATAGACATTTCTCCAAAGAAGACATACAGATGGCCAAGAAACACATGAAAAGCTGCTCAACATCACTAATTATTACAGAGATGCAAATCGAAACTACAATGAGGTATCACCTCACACCAGTTAGAATGGGCATCATCAGAAAATCTACAAACAAATGCTGGAGAGGGTGTGGAGAAGAGGGAACCCTCTTGCTCTGTTGGTGGGAATGTAAATTGATACAGCCACTACGGAGAACAGTATGGAGGTTCCTTAAAAAACTGAAAATAGAATTACCATATGATCCAGCAATCCCACTACTGGGCATATACCCAGAGAAAACCATAATTCAAAAAGACACATGCACCCCAATGTTCATTGCAGCACTATTTACAATAGCCAGGTCATGGAAGCAACCTAAATGCCCATCGACAGATGAATGGATAAAGAAGTTGTGGACCATATATACAATACAATATTACTCAGCCATAAAAAGGAACGAAATTGGGTCATTTGTTGAGATGTAGATGGATCTAGAAACTGTCATACAGAGTGAAGTAAGTCAGAAAGAGAAAAACAAATATCGTATATTAACACATGTATGTGGAACCTAGAAAAATTGTACAGATGAACTGGTTTTCAGGGAAGAAGTTGAGACACAGATGTAGAGAACAAACATATGGACACCAAGGGGGGAAAGCCACGGGGGAGTGGTGGTGTGATGAATTGGGCGATTGGGATTGACATGTATACACTGATGTGTATAAAATTGATGACTAATAAGAACATGCTGTATAAAAAATAAATAAAATTAAATTAAAAAATTAAAAATAAACAACTAATACTAAACTTTCTTTGGGTTATTTGTATGGAAATATGTTAATATAAATGTTTCAGACATTACATGAAATTCCTAAAAATCTTATATGTTCTGGTATAATGTTATGTCATAATTCTAGTTACTATTTTAAAATATATATCTGAGAAATAACTTAAAATACATATACTGTGTGGACATACATTAAGCAGGCAACTCACAGGCCGGAATATAAACCTAGGGTACTTAACAGTGTGCTCTCTACACATTGAAATAAATCTTTCAAGGAAAGGAAATAGCACCTCATTTTAAGTCAAGGTGTCATTTTTCACTGTAATTGCAAATGATGTATTGCTAATGCACAATTTGACAATTTGTGATTTAAAAAAAACAGTAGTTCACTATATCACAGTTCATGATTACTAGAGCTTTGTTTGTGCACATAGTACACTTTTTATTTATTTATTTATTTAAATTTTAAATTTATTTATTTTTGGCTGCATTGGGTCTTTGTTGCTGCATGCGGGCCAAGCGTGGGCTACTCTTCTTTGCTCTGTGTGGGTTTCTCATTGTAGTGGTTCCTCTTGTTGCAGAGCACGGGCTCTAGGCGCACGGGCTTCAGTAGTTGTGGCATGTGGGCTCAGCAGTTGTGGCTCACGGGCGCTAGAGGGCAGGCTCAGTAGTTGTGGTGCATGGGCGTAGTTGCTCTGTGGCATGTGGGATCTTCCCCGACCAGAGCTGAAACCCATGTCCCCTGCATTGGCAGGTGGATTCTTAACCACTGCGCCACCAGGGAAGTCCCGTAGTACACTTTTTAAAAGCTTCCATTTACCATCAAAAGCCATGCCTGCGATGTTGTCATTACATGATCGCCAGAATAAAATAAAATTCCAGATTGTTAATGAACTGGATGCATTTTAATTTCTACAGTGATCTTGTAACAATGAAACATTCTCCTTTAAATATTGCATATTTATCTAATGATCTAAACAAATGAAATGTTTTCCACCAAATCCCACCGTGTTTATTTGTCACAATCAGTGAAAACAGAAATGAATAGGACTAGGCATAACTGAATGCCAATTGTCCCTTCATCCATCACTAATGCTTCCAGTCTGTTAAAGTCATATTTGCCTTTTTCTGGGTCATGCTGGTTCATATCTCCCACAGACTCATCGCGGAAGAGGTTAACTGATAGTGAACTACTCGCCACCTCTCCGTCCTACCTTAGTTACAGGGGAAAGGAACACTGTATTATCTTGCCGAGATAGCAAGACAAATAATTCAAATTTGTCAAAAACAAGTTGAGTTCAGCTAGGCAACCAGCATCTCAGACTTTTACTTCTTATTTATATGGCTTTTCTTTCGTCCATATTTCAGCTCTAGTAGGACAGGTCTGCATTATTTCCACCTCTGGTTTTTTTAAAGCCACCACTATAGGAATATTTTGGAATGCTAAATGTTTGTTTCCATGTTAACATTATAGATGGCAGATTTTCTCCTCCTGACGAATATGTTTCAGACAATTGTTTACCTGTTAGCTATATTTCTTTAAATTCTTTTCTCTCTATTTTCCCAGGAAACATAAAAAACAAGTTGAACTAGTAAATGAGAACATGGTCCTTGGAATGCTCTATGATTAAAGAAAAGGGAAGGGAAATGGTCAATTTTCTCGTGCATGTTACTGGGTAATAAAGGATCATTGGTTGAACTGCTTTTCATTTCAGAACCAACCAACCATTGCATTCTTTGATTTTTCTACATCTCCTCACTGAAGTTGAACAATTCCATGAAGGTGAGCATTTGGATACCTGATCTATTGTTTCAATCAGAGCCAGCAATAATTCTGGTGATCATTCCATACAGAGCCTGCCAGGGTCAGAGTAAATCTTCCACATCAAAACCATTGTTGTCACTTTTATGCTTGGAGAAATTGGCTCCTGACAGGCCCCCAGATTCCAGAGGCTTAGCTGTGATTATTGTTCTGGTTTCATTTGAGAGCAGCTTAAGTCTGGGGTGCCCCAGGATCTTCATGTCTTGAGTTTAATAGGTATGGGTTATTAGAACAGATTCCAACAACACAGTGTAAAAACAGAATAAAATTGGGGACAGCAGAGCCGAATTTAGAAGTAACGTCATCATGGGGTCTTGAGGTTCAACGCAGAGTGCTAAAGTGTATTTCTAAGAGAGAGAATAAGTCAGGTATAGTTTAAGGTATTATATTTTCTTCCTCTGGTGGGATGATATATACGTGTGGATGGGGGAGGGGATTGGCAATTTCAGGTTTTTCTCCTTTCTCTACCTACCCATTGCTGAGGATCCACACCCCTGTAGTACCTTCATCTCCATGAGGGGTGCTTCTCCCTCACTTTGTTTCTGTCTCCTGGCACCAATAGGATGTAGCAGAGAGCCTCTGCTCCATGTTAGGTGACCCATACAGAAGGTCAGTGATGTGGAAATTCAGAGGGTGATGATTGCTGAGGAGAGCGAGGTTGATATAGAAATGCTGGAAGCTTGGAAATCAATACTAGCTGACTCTGAAGCCAGACTCCCTGGGTTTGAATCTCGACTTTGCCACTTCCTGACTAGGACACATAGAGCAAGTTATTGATATCTTTACGCCTCAGTTTCCTCACCTGTGAAATGGAGATGATAAGGGTACCTACCTAATAGAATTGTTATGAAAATTAAATGGGTACATATTGATCAAGCATTTATTGCTGGGCACATAGTTAGTGCTATCCTAGTGTTAGTTAAATAATAAATCTCTTTAAATGCAACTTTGTTGAGTTCTCAGGATGAAGCTCTTTACATGTAATGCAGTTGAACACAGAATGGATGCATTTTTATGCTAGTTTCGAGTCTCGTATCAGGAGGTGTGATCATTTTAGGGTGTTAGGGGAATGTGAGGAAGCCCACAGAGAAAGTGGCACAAAGGTGTAACCAGAAAAAAATAGTCATGATAGAGGTAAATAAATAAAGCCACTACATGCTCCAGAATCTACACTGATTGTCATGGTAGCCACTAGCCACATGTGGCTATATAAATTTAAATTAATTAAAATAAAATAAAATAAAAATTTGGTTTTGAGTTGCCCTGGCCACATTTCAAGTGCTCGATAACCACATGTGGCTAGTGGCTACCACATTGGACAGCACAGATCTAGAAATTTCCATCATAATAGGAAGTTCTATGGGACAGTATTGATTTAGATTTTTTATGATAGACTCGTTTCATGTAATTCAACTTTTATTTCAACCAAGGCAACTTCTAAACGTGTGATTTGTCAGACATAAGGAGGCTCACAAACTTAAAAACATTCTTGTATAAGGCTGCATGCCCTGGCTTGGAGTTCTGTAGATGACAGACCCATGAAACTCAAAGCTGAGGAGAAAACTGAGTCCTGCCAACAGAGCAGGCACACGACATCAGCCACTCATTCTGAGCCGGCAGGGGGCATGCAATGATTGTGCCTTTGTAAGGGTGACTGTCTGGGGGATGGCTAGAGGTGTCCCTGGGAAAGTCCCCAAGATGTACATTTGGCCTGATCCCTCTGGGCCAATGAACAAAGACCTTTTCTGTTGGGAGAAGGAGGCAAAAGTAGAGGTGTCACTCAACTTTCCTTCAATATTTGTCTAGCTCTTGATTATTACAATGGACGTAGATATAATTAAGAACTATAAATAGGAATCAAATATCAACTGGACAGTTTGTTACCTGAGTTGGTTTTATTTTGCCAACAATTTCCTGATCTGCAGACACCGTATTTACCAGCCCCTCTGTAATGCATTTTCGTATAGACTCAGATACTTCCTTCTAAACTAACTCTTTTGTTGACTTCAGAAAGTTCAGAGCTAGGGAATTCCCTGGTGGTCCAGTAGTTAGACTCAACACTTTCACTGCCATGGGCCTGGATTCCATCCTTGGTCAGGGAATTAAGATCCCACAATCTGTGCAGCACAACCAAAAAAAAAAAAAAAAAAAAAAGAAAGAGAGAAAGTTCAGAGCTAAAGAAACCCTCCAGAAAATGTTAGAGACACTTACCTAGAGTGAGCTGATCCCATTCTACTCTTGTAGTCATGATTTTGGTGCTCACACCTGGAAAAATCCAATCAACAGCTTCCTCTACCCATTGCATGTTACCTTAGTAAGATTGATTTCTGCCTAGAACATGTTATAATATTGTATAAAGGGAGTAGCACTAGGAAGGCCACAACCAATCCCATTATTGATTAAGTGTTTGAGTTATACAATCCCTCATATTTGCATAGAGTCCATGTATTGCCCAGCATTTTCACCTGCATCATTTCACTTAATCTTCACAACAGTCTTATGATTAAGATAATTATCTACATTTTTACAAATGAGGAAACTGAGGTTTGGCAAGAGAGAGAGAGTATAACTCACTTGCTTAAAGTCACCAATGAGGGCAGTAGATCTGAGACCAGGACTTTATCATTGCAAGACTCTCTATCACCCAAAGACATCTCCTGGCTTCATTTTAATTTTAATTAATTAATTTTTAAAAATTGAAGTATAGTTGATTTACAATTTTGTACTAGTTTCAGGTGTACAGCAAAGTGATTCAAATATATATATATATATATATATACATATATATATATATATATATATATATATTCTTTTTCAGATTCTTTTCCCTTATAGGTTATTACAAAATACTGAGTGTAGTTCCCTGTGCTATACAGTAGGTCCTTGTCAGTTATCTATTTTATATATAGTAGTGTGTATATGTTAATCCAGTATCCACTTTGAAAAGTGCAAATATCCTTAGGAGGGCTAACACATCTAACTTTCATAAGCCATTCACACCATAGTATAAATTGGAGAATCATGTTGATTTTCTCAGTTACTCAAAGTTTAGAAAGAAAAAAATCTCAGGGTGGAATTTTAAAAGTCATTTCTGCCAATGCAAGGCCCTCAAGGAGTGGGCATGTTGTTGATGAGCCGAAGAGAGAGTCATCTGAAGCTCAAGGGAAGAGCCCAAGTGCAAGGCTGCCTATGACTGGAGGCTTCAGGGAGTCAGGGCAGCAGGAGGTGGCGGGGACACCCACAGAGAGAGGGGGAAGACAAGAGGGAAAGGAAAGAAGAGCCTATCGAACATGTTTGCCCACTTGGCAATATTTCTCTGCTTCAACTCATAGCTGATGGAATATTTTGTTTTAAATATTGAGTGACCAGGCCTGTGGGCTGTGAGCAGAGCTTTACCAGGCAATAGGGTGTGTTTATTTTTTCTTATGATGTCCTACATTTCTCCCACATTTCATTTTCTCCAGTTGCTCCAAAGTTCCTCTGGGCTCTGTATCTGAGCTTTCTTCTGTCACTTAAGAAGACAAGCTAAGCTATGCCATACAGCTATGCCACTCAGAGTTGGACTGAACTCTCAGACCCACACAGATGCTAAGTACTCAAATAGGCCCGAGTGAAATTATAAGGAACATTCTCTGGCATTTCCTCAGACATTACCAGATTCACTCTAGTCTAGAACATTAAGCAATCCATTTCAGCCGTGCCTTCCTCCTGAGACAAAGTATGTGTCTATAAAAGGCCCTGCTGCTGAGTGGGGGGAGGGCGACCTCACAGTGTGCAGAAACCAATAAAGCACTTTGAGTCTGGCAAAACCCCAGCCCATCATGGTTCCACAGATGTTAGTTTTAGTAAAAACAAATTCAGATGCATTTGCCCAGGAAACAGCAATGGAGGGTCACCATATCCTGTGTTTACTTTGATGTACATTGGTTGCTTAGTCCTAGTGTCCGTCCAGCCAGCTTTTCTCACAGCTGTGCCCCGCTCTACCCCCGTGTTGTCACCCCCTGTCTGTGCCTCCTCTCCCCGCTAGCTGGAGCTCACCCTCCCACCTCTCCCTTGCTTTCTCTCTGCTTCTTCTACCTGAAGAACTGTTAATCTAACAGAAGCTTTCCGGGGAAAAGGCAGTGAATATTGTTTCTGCAGAGGCAAAACCATTCTTCACTAGTGGTGCTAGAGGGATGCAGGCAATCTGGGTCTAGTCCCAGCTCTATCCCCAACTGGTAGGGAGGCTTGGGACAAGCCATTTCCCTGAGGGGCTCAGGTTGCTTTGTCTGTAAAACAAAGAAGTTCTCTATTTGTGGAAACTCAGGAATATTGTTTAGAATCAAGAAATGAGGCTGGGGGTAGGGGGCATAAATCATCTTTTTATAAACCCTGAAAATAAAATAGTGCAATTTTTAGAATTATAAAACTATTGGCTCATTGAAAAAAATGAAATCAATACACACACGCACACACACACACACACACGAGAAAAGGGAGTTTGGGATTGACATGTACACACTGCTTTATTTAAAATAGATAACCAACAAGGACTTACTGTATAGTGCAGGGAACTCTGCTCAATACTCTGTAATAACCTAAATGGGAAAAGAATGTGAAAAAGAATAGATACATGTATCTGTAAAACTGAATCACTTTGCTGTACACCTGAAACTAACACAACATTGTTAATCAATGATACTTTAATATAAAATAAAAATTTAAAAAAACCCAAAAAAGACACAAAAAAATAAAATAGAACAAGTTTTAAAATTATAAATCTGCTCATTGAAAAAAATGAAATGAATACACACACACACACACACACACACGAGAAAAGTCAGAATTAGCTAAAATCTCCTTGATCAGAATGAAATTATTTTTAGGAGATCTATCAGATGAACCTTCCTTCTGAAGGCACCATGACAAGAGAGGGCTTTAGCATCCCAAAGCCACAGGTAAAAGCTTGACTTGCCTAAATATGGACCCCATTCTATGCAATAAAAATAATCAGAAGCAAAGTAAAGATTGATGTGCCCTATTTATCTCGTGGCTAATCAACCTGGTAAAATGGAAAAAACTTGAGACCAGAAATTAGAACATCAGGGTGCTAGTCCTGATTCAACATTTTATGGCTATATGAGTCAGAGTCAAACTGGTTGCTCTCCATTTGTTTTCTCCTCCCCCAGCGCACACACACACACACACACACACACACACACCTTCCTTCTCTCCTTTGCCCTGGCTGTGCCCCTGGAGACTCACCCCTATGGATCACATAACCCATTGTCCATCACCACTGGCTTTTAGTTAAGTTTGGTTAGTGGGAGGCACGAGCAGGAGACAGGAGGATGAAAGGAGAGAAAGGTGTACTTATTCTCCTCCCTTCCTCCTCATTAGGATGTGATTTGGGCAGTTCCTGCATTCCTATACCTATAGCCACAGCTCATGTCAGAAGGCCTCTCTTCCAAGTCGGTAGCTCTTACCTGATTCTGGTAATGCAACTGCCTTCCTTTGCCCTTGCTGGCCCAGGGAAGGTGAGTCCCTAGCAGTTCCCCACCATGCCCTGTCAGTTCCCTTCAACCTGCCTCTATCAGTGTAAACAGCCTCTTCATTCAACACTTTTCGGTTCTCCTGTTGAGTGCACCATCTGTTTCCTGCCAGGACCTGCCTGATATAGAGTCTCACCGGTAAACAGAACCCTCTTGAGTGTTCAACACGGAGCACTTTAATGCAGGGAGCTGGTTACTCAGGTAAAGGAATTGCCGAGAAGCCAAACAAGCCACTTGGCAACTCAGAGATGAGCAACAGCAGGAACACACAAAAACAGAGGGAGAAAGGGACCAGGCCATGACATAGGCACTGAAGGACAGGGGGCAACCAGCCAAAGCTGGCACCAGGACAGATATGACCAACAAGGGAAAAGACATAGTCCCTGTAGGAGAAGCCACCGGAGGCGGGGGTGGAGGAGGTAGCTTCTTCCTCCCTCCAGCTGGTCTCCCACCCATTCCTTACACTGGCTGCACCCAGCTGATACAAGGAGCCTCCTCAGAAGTTCCGCCTGTGGGGGTTGACCTCTCTTCCCTGCAAAGCAGAACAGGGGAAGGACAAGGAAAATAGATTAACAACAAATAGGTCCTGGCACAAAAACAGAAATATAGATCAATGGAACAGGATAGAAAGCCCAGAGATAAACGCATGCACATATGGTCACCTTATATTTGATAAAGGAGGCAGGAATGTACAGTGGAGAAAGGACAGCCTCTTCAATAAGTGGTGCTGGGAAAACTGGACAGGGACATGTAAAAGTATGAGATTAGATCACTCCCTAACACCATACACAAAAATAAGCTCAAAATGGATTAAAGACCCAAATGTAAGGCCAGAAACTATCAAACTCTTAGAGGAAAACATAGGCAGAACACTCTATGACATAAATCACAGCAAGATCCTTTTGGACCCACCTCCTAGAGAAATGGAAATAAAAACAAAGATAAACAAATGGGACCTAATGAAACTTCAAAGCTTTTGCACAGCAAAGGAAACCATAAACAAGACCAAAAGACAACCCTCAGAATGGGAAAAAATATTTGCAAATGAAGCAACTGACAAAGGATTAATCTCCAAAATTTATAAGTAGCTCATGCAGCTCAATAGCAAAAAAACAAACAACCCAATCCAAAAATGGGCAGAAGACCTAAATAGACATTTCTCCAAAGAAGATACACAGATTGCCAACAAACACATGAAAGAATGCTCAACATCATTAATCATTAGAGAAATGCAAATCAAAACTACAATGAGATATCATCTCACACCAGTCAGAATGACCATCATCAAAAAATCTAGAAACAGTAAATGCTGGAGAGGGTGTGGAGAAAAGGGAACACTCTTGCACTGCTGGTGGGAATGTGAATTGGTACAGCCACTATGGAGAACAGTATGGAGGTTCCTTAAAAAACTACAAATAGACCTACCATATGACCCAGCAATCCCACTACTGGGCATATACCCTGAGAAAACCATAATTCAAAAAGAGTCATGTACCAAAATGTTCATTGCAGCTCTATTTACAATAGCCTGGAGATGGAAACAACCTAAGTGTCCATCATTGGATGAATGGATAAAGAAGATGTGGCACATATATACAATAGAATATTACTCAGCCATAAAAAGGAATGAAATTGAGCTATTTGTAATGAGGTGGATAGACCTAGAGTCTGTCATACAGAGTGAAGTAAGTCAGAAAGAGAAAGACAAATACCGTATGCTAACACATATATATGGAATTTAAGAAAAAAAATGTCATGAAGAACCTAGGGGTAAAACAGTAATAAAGACACAGACCTACTTGAAAATGGACTTGAGGATATGGGGAGGGGGAAGGGTAAGCTATGACAAAGTGAGAGAGTGGCATGGACATATATACACTACCAAATGTAAGGTAGATAGCTAGTGGGATGCAGCCGTATAGCACAGGGAGATCAGCTTGGTGCTTTGTGACCGCCTGAAGGGGTGGGATAGGGAGAGTGGGAGGGAGACACAAGAGGGAGGAGATATGGGGATATACGTATATGTATAGCTGATTCACTTTGTTATACAGCAGAAACTAATACACCATTGTGAAGCAATTATACTCCAATAAAGTTGTAAAAAGAAAAGAACAAATAGGTGGAGAACCAGCACAATGGCCGTGACACCTTGGACCAGTTACTAAGCCACTTTGAACTTTTGCATATAAAAGGAGATGGTTAATGCTTTACCTGCCTCGTGGAGATGCTGTGAACCAAACCTAAAAAGCCGGTTCGAGTGCTTGGGAAACTGTAAGGTGCTGTATAAGCTAAGGTATCTGTCTCAGTGCCCTGGAGTTTACAGGCCTGTCAGTTTCTAATGCTATCATTTTTGTTCTCAGGCGACTGCCTTTAGTGTAATACCTCAACCAAAGAAATGCCTTCGCCAGATCGATCCTCTTCAGCTGCCTAGGAGCCTGTTTTGCAAGGAAAGTCAATTAAAGTGCAGGTTCGGAAGTGCAGTCATTTGTGTGTGATTCAGGTCTATCGGTTACCCAATCGAGACTCTGCAGGGGGGTGCCAGCTCCTGTCTTTAGCAGCCCGGCTGCGTCCTTGAGCACATGTGCCAAGCTCAGTGTGGCACACTGAGAAAGTGTGCCCGCCTAGCAGTCCCCACGCCAGGCAATGTTTAGGGAGGGATGGCAGAGAGCCAGATGGGAAACAGACACATCTCTGCCCAGGATTAGCTTTCACATCCCCTGGGCTCTCATGAAGCCAGAAGCCAAGCTGGGAGTCAGCTGCCTGCACGGAATCACTGCCGCACCAGCAGGACGTGTTTGTTCAGCACCTGTTTCTGAAGACGGTGGAGATTGTCTTCAGTACCTGCCTAATCCTTCCTCCTTCAGCCATTCATTTCTCCTCTGGTCCTCTTCCCAGGTGATTTCTTTCTTTCTTCCTCCTTTCTTTTACTATCCATCTTCAAGAGGGATCTGAGGCCAGCCTTTTGAATCATGGTACGACATCGCCTACCCAGTGGTCCTGGAATCTGGCTGCATTTGGAACCATCTGGGGATCTTCTGAAAATCCCAATGCCTTGGCCATACCCAGGTCAATACCAGAATCTCTGGGGGTAGGGCCTAGATATTGTTATTTTTAGAAGTTCCCCAGTTGATGTGAATGTGCAGCCAAGGATGAGAACCCACTGTGTTAGAAGAATTTAACCTCATCACATAGTGAAATTAGAGCCATGCTCTTCCTGCTGAAGGAAAGTCAATGGGAAAGCCCTGCCCTAGGGCAAAGAATCTTCCCAAATTACAAGTGGGCTGCCTGAGAGGGGGCTTATATGGTAATGAATGGTGAGGTTCTTCCAGAGCAGGAGGCAACCCCATACCACTGTGCTTCTGGAGCAATGGCACCCTCCATTCCAGTGCCTTACAGTTGACCAAGTCTTGCAATAGGGCAAGGAGAAGGGATCCAACTCTCTCTATATCATAGAAGCTTTGAGCCATGGAGATTCACTGGACTTTAGACATTATCTAAAATGAGAAGAGGAGACTATATGGGCCTGAGAGGTTAAGTGACTTTTACAAGGTGCCACAATGGACTTTCTGGCAGAGCTGGATGGACGCCAGCTCTGCTTCCTTGCAATCCTGCCAGAGTTCCATTTCATTCTCCCCCAACACTTCCAGCACATTCTTCACACTTCTGCTGGAATCTGAGCCTCTTCAGTGAAATTTTGGAAGGCTTTTAAAAATGATGATTTTTGTACTAAGAGCCAGACAAATAAGGGGAGACAGTGGTAATGATTAGGAAATATTTATGTCTTTCACACATGGGGCCTTCACATGCTGATTTGTTTACTTGGCAAATAAACTGGAGCCTGTGATGTCACTACACATAGATGATGAAAAGTTTAAACATTCATCTATGCAAACAAGGGAGAGAAAACTTGTATTTGTGAGAAACAACTAGGATTACATTAATTTGAATAAGGCTGCCTATTAAACTGTAGCATGTTACTTTGGATTCTTTTTCAGCACTTGGGGAAAAAAGATAACTTTCACTCACTTGGTTGAAAATGAGTATAGAAATGTTATCATCAAGATTTTATATATATATATATATATATATATATATATATATATATAGCGCTTTGGTGTTTTTGACAAGTAACATGAGATGATATCATAAAGATGCCTTACAGCTTCCAAGTTTTAAGAAGGGTTCAGGGAATTCCCTGGTGGTCCGCTGGTTAGAACTCCACCCTCTCACTGCTGAGGGCCTGGGTTCAGTCCCTGATCGGGGAACTAAGATCCCACAAGTCACGTGGTGCAGCCAAAGAAAGAAGGGTTCCGTTTGAGAAAAAGACTAATTACTTTTATTTGTGAGAGAGAAATGATCAGATAAAGGCATAAAGATATTGGAAATTTTGGCACAGACCTAGAGTTTTCACAGTTTATTTCTACTCAGCGCTGTGCCCCTTACCTCCAATAAGACCAGTGGCTCCTGTGGACCTGGGGCCAGGACTGGGTTGCAGCAAGGGGGACCTGGGACACAAAATGTAAGGAGACGTCACTCTCAAGGCTGTGCCTGCACTTGTGTAATCCTGAGATAGAGGCGATGTGTTTTGCTTTCAAAGAGTGAAACTGATAGCTTAGGAGGGTGACTTTAAAGGCCAGAAAATGATGCTAGTACTACACAGATAGCTTCATGAAAGAAGGTGTTGGTGCCCTCAAAATGTGCAGGAATAAAAGGGGACAGGAGAATGAAAAGAGAGCCTAGGAGCTCAAGTAAGAAAAGGGTGTCTTCCATAAAGAACAGACTGGTGGTTGCCAAGGGGGAGAGGGTTGGGGGAGGGATGGAGTGGGAGGTTGGGATTAGCAGATGTAAGCTATTATATATAGGATGGATAAACAACAAGGTGCTACTGTATAGCACAGGGAACTATATTCAACATCCAATGATAAACCATAATGGAAAAGAAAATTTAAAAAAGAATGTATATATATGTTAACTGAGTCACTTTGCTGTACAGCAGAAATTAACACATTATAAATCAACTTTACTTCAATTTAAAAAATATTAAAACTGAAAAAAAGAGAAAAGGGTGTCATTTATTAACAACTAAACTCTCACATAAGATTGTCATGAGCATCTAGAGAGTGGGGTTTCTCTAACTGGAAGGTATATCAGAACACCCCAGACCCAACTCCCAGAGTTTCTGATGCAGGAGTCTTGAGAATTTGCATCTGTAACAAGTTGCAAGGTGAGCTGCTGATCCAGAGAGATCACATTGAGAACTGCTGTTCTAGAGCCTTGTCTCTCAAACTGGGATTCCTGACAGTCTGAGAATCTAAGAATGTCTTGAAAGGTACCCCAGATTTGTTTTAATCCGTATGGTAAGGTGACAGACTCGGAGACAACTGCCTTTGAAAGAAGGGTATATTACTCATGGTTCCCAAGTGGAGGGGACATGGCACATCATGCCTGGCCAAACAGGGAAGTACTAGGGTCAATCAGGAAGCAGAAGGAGTGAGGGGAGACCATGGGCAAAAGCCTTTATTGTGGTTTTCACAAGAAGGAATGGACAAGCCTTAGGATTGGCTAGTTTAAATAATTTTACTGGGCTCTGGGCTATAGGAGTGGTCCTCAGTTGTCTGGTACCTGGCCTTGGGGTGATTTAGGGCAGGGAGAACGTTGGCTTTGTGTGTGAGAGTTTGAGAAATTATTTGGTTGGGGGTAGGGGCTATGGATTGGTTGGTTTGCATATGAAGGGTGTGCTTGAAGGCAAGTTGTTTACTATCTCCAGGAATTAGCCAGCTCCAGAAGGGGCACTCTGTCCAGGATTAGCAAGGCCCCAAGATGTCAAAGCATCATAAAATACATATAATTAATTAATTAATACAGGGAAGAATTTTCTATTCTCTCTTTATTGTAATAATAATCTTCATTGGAGGAGGGGGTGTGTACTTGTAAAACCGAATCCTTTACTGGTGATAATTACTGATGTAAAGATAGTTTCATAAAATGAGACTTGAGTTTATGAAGTCATTGTCTCTAAAACAGGGGACAAAGGACCCTCAGAAATCCAAAAATATATTCTTATGGGTCAAAGAGAACTTTTTCTTAACCATTAAAAGGGCTCCAGACTTAACTCTACCCCCACACCCCTCTTCAGCCGATGAACAGCAATTGTTACTTTTAAAAATTGTTTTTTATTTTATTTTTCTGGAAAAATAGAAAAAAATATTTTTAATAAAACCATGCCATACTCACAAGTTTTAAAATGGATTAAAAAGAAACTGGCATGGAATGCAGAAAAACATGCTCTAAGTGTAAAATTAAATATTCCAATCTAATTTGGTGTGCTTTCTTAAGAAAAGTTACAACATGCTAAATATATCATCAAGACACTTGAAATTACACTTATTGATACTGTTCAAATCATAAGAACTTAACCCACAAACAGTAGCAAGTACCATGTGTCATTTCAAACATTTAAATTGTTTTTCAAAAGCTAAGCTCTTAAAGACAATATATAGGGAATCAACAATGTAAAAAAGTCGTCAACTCATTCTCCCTACCAAGTCATTCCTTTCTTTTATCTACTCACAAAACTTTTTTTCTCCTCCTTTTTTTATTTAAAGATTTTTATTCTTTTGTTTTGCATAAAAAGGAAAAAATAGTGTGATTTAATTGATATAGACTTAAGAAGTGCCAACATATCGTCTTACTGAGACAAAACTTTTTATATACCAACAAGACCGTGTGCGTGTGTGTGTGCACGCGCACGCACATGCTTACCCAAAGGGTTTGACTAAGATACTCTGAAATATTACTTTCAGGAATGCTTATGTAGGTCACTCAACTGATTCAAGAATCAAGTAATTTCGTCTGTGTGGTGGGGGTAGAGGTATCTTTCATTGTATCTCTGTGCCAAGACAAATAGGAGAAGAGAAGTCCACTCTCCTCGGAGGAGAATCTGGTGTACTATGAGGTTAAAAGCAGCATCATTTTTATCAGTTTGCTACACACTGTTACGGCTCAATGAGCAGGTGGCTATTTATAAAGTGGCGTTCTGCCTCAGCTGCACAGCATTTGAAGAATTTTCTGGAAAATTCACATTTCTTCCCAAACTTTATTTGGGTCATTGAAGCTGAGGTTTCAGTGATACTTGAAATCTTTTCTGGGATGAAAAGTATAGAGAACTCCCCTAACAGAACCATAATAAAATCTGGAAATGACTTCTGGCTGGGGTAGAGTTTTCATGAGGGACTTAAAAAGCCTTAAGCGTGTGCTTAGTCGGCTATAAGGGAAGCCATGTGCACCCCAGCAAAACAGAGCGGTACACAATGAAACATTTCATGGCCTACAGACTGTCCAGTACTAATTTGGATAACAGGGGCACAGAGTTTATTTTTCCTTATTTTATGTATTTTTGTCTTGCTAAAACTCGATGGCCTGATGAGGCACCTCTACTCCCACCTTCAGCATCCTTTCACCAGGTTTTCTCACATACCTTCCTCCTCAAACCCTTTATTTCTCTGACCCCTTGCCCACACTCTTGCCATTTCTTTCTTCTCTTATTATCAGTCAGTCAATCAGTAATTAGATAAATATTTAATTCTATAGACTAAGTATTTACTAATATTTACTAGCTTACGTAAGTAAGAAACAAAGAAACCTGACATACAGTCCCTGACCTAAAGGAATATAAAAATTTGAATCTTCTACTATTAGGAAGAGACTCGCCTTTTCTCAATACCCATGAAGACTGCCTTTCTGAAGATTGGAGTTATTAGCAAAAGCATCAGCCAGTAGCTTGCCTGGGGCAACCCTGCAAGGTAGAAAAGCTACAAGGGTTGCCTCTGGTGACAGAAAGTCAAGAAGGACACAGAGGGTCACAAAGGCCAGAAGGTTGCATTCCCAGAAGGCAGTTGTGGGAACAGGAGCAGAAACACAGAGAGTCATTCAGAAATGAAGGAAATACTTTCCCTTGCCCACAGCTGAAGGTAGAATTGAAAATTAGAGAGAATTTGCAGAGATAGCGTCAGATATTATATAAGTAGTACAGAGGAAAGGAGCTTCAATTTATTGAAACCATACAGTGTACCAGGCACTTACTATGTGCTTTACATACATAATCTCATTTAATCCTTTTAACAATCCTGTGGGCTAACTATTACTAGTGCCATTCACCATATTGAAGAAGTCTCCCAAGAAATGGCGAAAATGGCAGACTCGGGATTTGCATCAAGGTATTTCTGAGCGCAGAGTGTGTGCACTTTCCATCATGTCTTGCTGATGACCCAGCTTGAGATTGATAAGGATGTGCTGCGGGTATTTATGTCTGCCTTTCAAGCCAGAGACTGTGCAGTTACATCAACGTGCATATCATCTTTCAGAGAAGTTTTGTGTGCGCATGAATGTTTTATTGTTATTATTATTATTGTTATGATTCTAGAGGAAAATACCTATGGAATTTCAAATCACGCATGACATTTCTTGACATACACTGTCAGAATGATTTCTTTTATGAAAATATTGAATGCAGGCTCTGGAAATAAGAAAGATTCTGCTACACATGCACTGGAGAATAATGCTCAAGCCAAAAAAAGAAAAATGGTGACCTTATTAACACAGTTGCTTCCACATAAAATTCTCACAAACTGTCAGCATCCCACAGGATTCTACCCACATAGCAACACCTAATGCAATACTTTGAACAAAGACATCCATCTCGGTAAACTTCCATGTGGCTGTTGAAACCACCTGCAGGATAGAGAACTTTCTTTACGGGCTCTGTAATTAGATGTAAAGCTGTACAAGTCTTCTAGTGCATATGAGGAGAATCTTGAATTTAGTGTTTCAGGACCACACATGAGTAACGTGGGCATGATTCCACTCAGTAGGCAAAGCCATCTTTGGAAATCAGATGTAGTGATTTACAAAAAATGGCTCATGCATGCTGCCACCCACTCAAACTACACCTATGGCAGATACCTGGGAAGGATACCAACACTTTCCTTCCAGCTCAGAAGTCTTAGCCCTTCTTCATGCTGGGCACCTGTTGATTGGAGTGGTCATTAAGTGAATGGATGAAAATGAAATCCATTTGCCATCGCTGATCTAAAAATAACTTTTCTGGAAACAAATCACATGGACACGATTCAAATGTATGCTGCCGTTGTCTTTTAGAACCATGCCAAGCCCATCTAGTTGATGAAACCTTCCTTTGGACCTCAACTGCTCCTGACCTCCTGCAGCGTATACTGTTTGAAACTTAGATTGGCATTTTACCAGAGAATGCTTGGGTTTTTATTAATTTTCTTAGAGATACACGATTGACTGTACGCCTCTCACCAGTGGGGGCCACATCATGTCATACGTCTCTGTTATGCTGTCATGTAGTGTTGTGCTTTGCTTTTGGAAGGTGCTCAGAACAGTGCATGATGATGTTAAGCTAATGCTTGATGGTGAGCATTTGGAAGTAGGAGTCGTGGAAGGACTAAGATGGCGTTGATGGCCCAGCATCAATTCAGTTCACCATTTACTGGAGGACAACTCAGTGTCCACTCTTACTGCTCATGGATGAGCACAGGAAAGGAAAAGTGTTTTTGCAGAATGTGTAGTTTTAGTCTAAGCAAACCACAGCCTTATCCAGAGGAAGAGGGAGGGAGATAGGCCCAGAATCTCTCTTTTGGTTGCTTTGTGTTGGAGAATAAGGTCACCCATGCATGACAGGACCTCTCCCAGACAGCTAAGCTCATGGAGATCCTCCACGGGTCTCTGAGGTGGAAAGAGATTTGTGAAGCTGATCCTTCTTTGCGGCTTGCTCCAAGCTTTCCTCTGCTCTATCAGGTGCAGCCAGAAGCCTGAACTAGAGATCTTAGCTGTTGGACCCTCTGCCCAGGGGGCGGTGTCGTATCCTCTCCATCTTTCCACGAGTCTTCCTAATCATCCTCTGTTGTCTTGGCTCTCTGCATATGGATCCCCACATAGTAGAACAGAGAGTTTTCCTTTGGGTACTTTCTTAGTTCTTAGCCTGTGATTAGCAGTTTTAGTTCTGCCAGTATCTTGGGCAATAAAAAGAGACATAATTATCATATATACCACATATCATATATATGTGTATCTGTGTATATTTATTCAAATAGCATTCTATTGTATAATCTTTATGCACAGCAATCTTTACTCAAACATCCCCACAGCAATTCTACACCAGATGTAGGGTCATTTCAAAGTTCTGTGAGGGAGAAGAAGGGTCTCCAATGAGTAAGTATGAATAAATGTTGTTCTCCAAACCCTTGTCCACCTTATGTAACATGCTTATTGTATTACTGGAACAAATTTTGAAGCACAGGCAAAGTACAGAGAATAATATAACAAACAAACAAGTATGCAGAACACATAATTGAATTTTGCCATTTGCTTCAGATTTTTTTAAAAATACAAGAACAAAATTACAGAGTTGAAAGTGTGTTTATATTCTTTTTCCAGTGCCATTTACCATTCTCCTTTCACTATTCTGAATTTTGTATCCTACTATCTTTCCAGTCTGTGTGCTTATAACCCCATCACATATATATTCCTGGTGTATTTCACATATATTCATATGTATGTTTACATAAATGGTATCATACCATTCACATAATTGTACAATTTGCTCTTTTATTTCAACATATCTCAGTATGTTTTTGGAGGAGAGGCAGTTCATTTATAGCAGCCACGTGGTGCTTCATTATATGAATATATCCCAATTTGATGAACATTAAGCTGTTACTAGTTTTTGCTATTATATTGGGTGGGTCAAAAATTCATTCGGGGGCTCCCCTGGTGGCGCAGTGGTTGAGAGTCCGCCTGCCGATGCAGGGGACACGGGTTCGTGCCCCGGTCCGGGAAGATCCCACATGCCGCGGAGCGGCTGGGCCCGTGAGCCATGGCCGCTGGGCCTGCGCGTCCAGAGCCTGTGCTCCGCAACGGGAGAGGCCACAACAGTGAAAGGCCCGTGTACTGCAAAAAAAAAAAAAAATTCATTCGGGAACTTTTTGGCCAACCCAATAGTAATCCTGCAACACACAACATATTTTCTCCTGGGACATAAGTGAAAGTTGCTCTGGAATACATACCTTCAAGTAGGATGCTAAGTTTGTATCTTTTCAACTTTAATATTAGTGCCAAATGCATTTGCTCCAATTTATACTCTCAATCTCCTAGCTTGCCAGAGATCCATCAACCCTTGATATTTTCTGACTTTTTTTTTTCTTCTGATGGTGTGAAATAGAATCTAATCTTTGTCTTTATTTGCATTTTCCTGATTACTTAGGAGGTTGAACCTCTTTTTATATGTCTATTAACCATATGTGTGCTCTCTTCCATGAGAATTGCCCTGGGCCATTTTTCTCAACTAAGGACTAACTCCTTGCCCATTTCACACTGTCTTCAGACCAGACTTCAGGTTTCCCCTATTCCTCTTTTAGCTGTGCAGACTTGACATAGACTGCTATTTTACTGATTTCCATATTGTTCTGAAGTCTTTTTGTTTAACAGCTTTACTGAGGTATAATCTCCGTACATAAAATCCACCCAGTATTAGTATATGATTTTATGATTTATAGTAAAATTACTCAATGGTACAAACATTGTTATATAATCCAATCTTAGAACAATTCCATTATCCCCAGAAATTCTCCAGTGCATATTTTCACTCCATCACCACACAAACCTCCAGCCCTAGGAAATACTCATCTGCTTTCTGTCTCTATGGCTGTATCTTTTCTAGAAATTTCATATAGATAGAATCATGAAATATGTACTCTTTTGTGCCTGGCTTCTATTACTTAGCATAATGTTTTTGTGGTTCATCCACATTTTTATATTTATCAACAGCTCATTTAGTTTATTCCCTTTTACTGCTGAGTAGTATACCACTGTCTGGATATACCACATTTTGTTTATCCATTCACCATTTGATGGACATTTGAGTTGTTTCGGTTTGGGGCTATTATGAATAATGCTCTATAGACATTCACATATAAGTCTTTTTGTGGACATGTGTTTTCATTTCTCTCGGGTGGATACCTGGGAATGAAATTCCTGGGTTATATAGAAATTGTATGTATAAGTTTTTAATAAGCTGTCAAACTGTTTTCCAAAGTAGTTCTATCATTTTATGTTCCCATCCATAATGTATGAGCATGAGTTCCTCTACACTCTTGTCAGCAGTTTGTTTTGTCAATCTTTTTTTAATTGAGGTATAGTTTATTTACAATGTTGTGTTAATTTCTGCTGTACAGCAAAGTGATTCAGTTATACATATATATATATATATACATCCTTTTCATATTCTTTTCCATTGTGATTTATCACAGGATATTGAATATAGTTCCCTGTGCTATACAGTAGGACCTTGTTGTTTATCCATTCTATACATAATAGTCTGCATCTGCTAACCCCAAACTCCCATTCCATCTGTCCCCCAACCCCCTCGCCCCTTGGCAACCACAAGTCTGTTCTCTATGTCTGTGAGTCTGTTTCTGTTTGTAGATAGGTTCATTTGTGTCACAGTTTAGATTCCACATATGTGATATCATATGGTATTTATCTTTCTCCTTCTGACTTACTTCACTTCGTATGATAATCTCTAGTTGCATCCATGTTGCTGCAAATGGCATTTTTTCATTCTATTTCATGACTGAGTAGTATTCCATTGTATATATGTACTATATCTTCTTCATCCATTCATCTGTCAATGGACAGTTACATTGTTTCCATGTCTTGGCTATTATGAATAGTGCTTCTGTGAACATAGGGGTGAATGTATCATTTTGAATTATAGTTTTGTCCATATATATGCCCAGTAGTGAGATTGCTGGATCATATGGCAACTCTATTTTTAGTTTTTTGAGGAACCTCCATACTGTTTTCCATAGTGGTTACACCGACTTACATTCCCACCAACAGTGTAGGAGGGTTCCCTTTTCCCCACATCCTCTCCAGCATTTGTTATTTGTAGACTTTTTAATGATGGCCCCTCTGACCAGTTTGAGGTGGTACCTCATTGTAGTTTTTATTTGCATTTTTCTAATAACTAGCTATGCTGAGCATCCTTTCATGTGCCTGTTGGCCATCTGTATGTCTTCTTTGGAGAAATGTTTATTTAGGTCTCCTGCCCATTTATTGACTGGGTTTTTTGTTTTTTTTTGTTGTTGAGTTGTATGAGATGTTTGTATGTTTTGCAAATTAGGCCCTTTTTTGTCGCATCATTAGCAAATATTTTCTCCTAGTCTGTAGGTTGTCTTTTCGTTTTGTTTATGATTTCCTTCGCTTTACAAAAGCTTGTAAGTTTGATTAGGTTTATTTTTGCTTTTATTTCTATTGCCTTGGGAGACTGTGTTTTGTCAATCTTTTTGATCATAGCCATTCCAGTGGGTGTGAAGTGATATTGTGATTTTAGTTTGTGTTTTAATTGGTATTGACCCAAAGACTAATAATGTTGATCTTTTCATATGCTTATTAGACATCTGTATATAATCTTTGGTGAAGTGTCTGTTCAAATATTTTTCTCACTTTTTTTTTTTACATCTTTATTGGACTATAATTGCTTTACAATGGTGTGTTAGTTTCTGCTTTATAACAAAGTGAATCAGTTATACATATACATATGTTCCCATATCTCTTCCCTCTTGCGTCTCCCTCCCTCCCACCCTCCCTATCCCACCCCTCCAGGCAGTCACAAAGCACCAACCTGATCTCCCTGTGCTATGCAGCTGCTTCCCACTATCTATCTACCTTACGTTTTGTAGTGTATATATGTCCATGCCTCTCTCTCACTTTGTCACAGCTTACCCTTCCCCCTCCCCATATCCTCAAGTCCATTCTCTAGTAGGTCTGTGCCTTTTATTATGGAGATATAAGAGTTCTTTATATATCCTGGATGGAAGTTATTTATCAGACATGTGATCTGACAATTGTTTCCTCAAGTCTGTGGTTTTATTTTTATTTGAAGAGCAAAAGTTTTTAACTTTGATGAAGTTTAATTTATCATTTTAAAAAAAATTTTCATGATTTTTCTGTTATAGCTAAGAAATCTTTACCTTAGTTAGGGTCACTAAGACTTCTAGAAGTTTTACAGTTTTAGCCCTGACATTTTAATTTCTGATCTATTTTGAGTTGATTCTTGGACGTTGTGGGGGCAAGGATTTAAGTTCTTTTTTTAATTGGCATATGTATATCCAATACTACAGTAATATTTGTTGAAAGGCTATCCTTTCCTGTTGGATTGCTTTGGCATCTTAGTTGAAGATCAATTTTTCATAAATGTTTGGATCTATTTCTAGACCCTCTATTTTTTATCAATCTATATGTCTATCCCCATACCAATTCCATATATATAGTAAGGTTTGAAAACAGGTTAAAGTCTTTCAACTTGATTATTTCATTTCAAAACTGTTTTGGCTATTCCAGATTGCTTGTATTTGCATACACATTTTATGACCAGCTTGTCAATTTCTACTAAAATCAAAAATCTGCTGGAATTTTGCTGTTAATTTTGTTGAATCAGTAGATCAATTTGGGGATACTTGCTGTCTTAAGAACATTGAGGTTTATAATCAACAAATATGGTACATCTCTCCATTTACTTAGGCCTTCCTTAATTTTTTCCTCTTATTGAGATATTATTGACATATATTTAAGTTTAAGGTACACAATGTGATGATTTGAATCAAGTATATATTGCACAATGATTGCCACAGTAAGATTAGTTAACACCTCCATCTCCTCACATAATTGCCTTTGTGTGTGTGTGTGTGTGTGTGTCTAGTAATAACATTTAAGATCTACTCTCTTAACAACCTTCAAGTATAAAATATAGTATTTTTAATTATAGTCACCATGCTGTGCATTAAATCCCCAGAACTTATTCATCTTATAACTGGGAGTTTATACCCTTTGACAAACATCTTCCCATTTTCCCCATCCCTCAGTCCCTGGCAACTACCATTCTACTCTCTATATTCTATGAGTTCAGCTTTTTGAGATTCTACTTATTAGTGAGAACATACAGTATTTGTTTTTCTCTGTCTGACTTACTTCATTTAGCATAATGCCCTCAAGGTCCATCCATGTTATTGCAAAAGGCAAAGTTTCCTTCTTTTAATGGCTGAATAATATTCCATTGTGTATATACAATATCTTCTTTATCCATTCATCTGTTGTCAGATACTTAAGGTGTTTCCATGTCTTGCCTATTGTGAATTATGCTCCAATGAACATGGAGGTTCAGATATCTATTTACAACACTGAGTTCATTTCCCCCATATATATACCCAGAAGTAAGATTTCTGGATCATATGGTAGTTCTATTTTTAAGTTTTTGAGGAACCTCCATACTGTTTTCTATAGTGGCTGTAACAATTTACATTACCATCAATGAGGCACAAGTATTCCCTTTTCTCCATGGCCTCACCAACACCTGCTTTCTCTTGTCTTTTGATAATAGGCACTCTAGCAGGTGTGAGGTGATATCTCATTGTGGTTTTGATTTATATTTCTCTAATGATTAAGACGTCAAACATCTTTTCATGTACCTGTTTAGGCCTTCTTTAATTAATCCCAGCAACATTTTGTAGTTTTTAGTGTACAGGTCTTTTACTTTGCTATAGGTTGAATGCTTATGTCTCCCTCAAGATTCACATGCTGAAATTTTGACCCCCAAGGTACATTTAAGAGGTGATTAAGTCTTAAGGGAGAGCACTCTTGAATGAGATTA
The DNA here is from genome assembly GCF_964165515.1 of Mesoplodon bidens. Classification (NCBI taxonomy): domain Eukaryota; kingdom Metazoa; phylum Chordata; class Mammalia; order Artiodactyla; family Ziphiidae; genus Mesoplodon; species Mesoplodon bidens. The sequence goes on along the minus strand of NC_138163.1, from coordinate 99,607,694 downwards.
GTGCCCTTATAAAAGAGGCAGAGAGATCACTTGCACCTTCTGCCATGTGAGGATACAGCAAAAAGATGGCTCTCTGTGAATCAGGAAGTGGACGCTCACCAGACCCTAAATACGCCAGTGTCTTGATCTTGGACTTCCCAGCCTCCAGAACGGTGAGAAATAAATTTCTGTTGTTTATAAGCCACCAATATATGGTATTTTGTTAGAGCAGCTGAAACAAACAAATATATACTTCTTTCATTAAAATTTTCCTGAATATTTATTTTTTAATACTATTGCAAATGGAACTCTTTTTAAATTTTATCTTTTAATTCTTCTTTGCTAGAATATGGAAATGCAATTGATTTAATCCTGTATCCTGTGACCTTGCTAAACTTTCTTACTAGTTCTACTAGTTTTTTATGTTCCTTAGGATTTTCTGCATACATGATTATTTCATCTGTGAATAAAAATAATCTTCCTTCCTTTCTTCTTCCCTACATGCTTTTATTATCTATTCTCATGCCTTACTGCACTGGCTAGAATCTCCAGTGTAATGTAGAAGTAGGGACATATTTATCTTTGCCTTATCTCTGATCTTGCGGGGAAAGCATTAAATCTTTCAGCATTAGTATGATTTTAGTGCCAAGTGTTTCATAGATGCCCTTTTATCAGGATGAGGAAATTTCCTTTTACTCCTAGTTTGTTGAGTGTTTTTATCATGATGGGTGTTAGATTCTATCAAATGTTTTTTCTTCATTTCTTGAGATGATCATTTTTTTTGTTTCTTTATTCTATTAAGATGGTGTCTTATATTAATTGGTTTTCAGACGTTGTATCAACCTTGCATTCCATAAACCCCACTCGATTTTAATATATAATGCTTTAATATGTTGCTGAATTCAGTTTCCTAATATTTTGCTAAGGATTTTTTGTATCTATATTTATGAGAAATATTTGTCTGTAGTTTTCTTTTCTTGTGATATGTGTTACTGGACTTATGAGTTGGAAAGTATTTCCCTCTCTGTTTTCTGAAAGAGTTTGTATAGAATTGGAATTATTTTTTTCCTTAAATATTTGATAAAATTTACCAGTGAAGCCTTCTGTGCTTGGGAAAAATTTAAATTATTAACTTAATTTCTTTAATTTTTGTTCCAGAAATTTGTCCATTTCAACAAGTTGTCTAATTTGTTGGCATAAAGTTGGTCATAGTATTACCTTTTAATCTTTTACATTTATCTACTTCTGTAGTGAATTCCTCTCTTTCATTTCTGATTTTGATAATTTTTATCTTTTCTATTTTTTTTCTTGGTTAGTGTAGCTATATTTTTTGTCTTTTCAAAGAACAAACTTTTGGTTCTGTTGACTTTCTGTATTGTTTTCATGCTTTGTATTTTATTGATTTCTGTTCTTACTTTTATTACCTTCTATCTTCTTACTTTGGATTCCAGCTCTAGGTGGTTATTCCTGTTTCTCTGTAGCTTAGTGGCTAGCCACTGATTTCAGCAAAGTTATGCTGAAACATCTCAAACCTATAAGATTTCCACCTTCTGCTGATTGATTTCTGTGTGGGTTGGGGGATACGTTCAAATTTGCTACTAATTTTCAATTCTCCCTTGGCTTTTACCCTTTGCTCAATTTTCTTGGGTTTCCTCTGTGCCCGTGTGTAGTTTCTTAGATATCTAGATATGTGGAGATCTTATCTCAACCCTTTTATAGCTCTGTCATTTCCAGGATCTAACTATTAAATTTTTGGCTTGTTACTCACTCAACCCAGGACTTCATCCTCAAGCTGAGAATGCTGTGGATTCTCATTTATTTTCTATCAAATTTGTTAGTTGTAGCTGATGGAACCATGATTAAACCACACCCATCCCCAATTGAATCTTCACCCTCTAGTAGCAGAGCTGTTGGTTTTCACAGCCAGCTGCATGCTGGTAAAATTAAGTTCTTACCAATGAAGCTGGGAGCAATGTATGTGGGCAGACCCAGGAATGAAAGCCACAGACTCCTGCTGTTCTTACCTGAAGCTCAAGCAATTTCTCAAGAATAAATGCTTCTCAAATTGTTTTCTACCTTTGGCCAGTTCCAAAGCTCTAAAGTGGTTGTTTTTGACACTTCTGTTCAGTTTTACTCTTGTTCTTTGCTGAGAGGATTCAGCAATGTCTTAATGCCTTCACACCATAACCTGAAGTGTTTCCCCTGTTTTCTTTCTAGTGAAATTCTTAAGGTTTCTCATAGTCTCTCTTTTGCCTTCTGGTGCCAGAAATATCAGAAAACTCTGGATCTCATCTCTTGGCTTGACCGTACTCCAGGATGCTCTTGGTTGGGCAATTCATTCCCTTGAACAGAACTTCCATCTGACTATCCTCATCCTCATCGTGGAGCCTGGAAGCTTAGTTCTAACAGAGTGAAATTTTTCCTGCATAGAGTAAGTTTTCACATGCCAAATCTTCTGCATGATAATGGGATTATTTGTATATCCAATTAGTAAAAAATTTTATTTTACTGGAAACAACCTAAAATTTGGAACAATTGCATTAAGACTGGAAATCTGGCAATCCTAGGTATGAACAGGAGACAGTTTACTTGGATTATGAATAGGACATAAAATTTGGGGTTGAGCAATTTACAAGAACCTTTAAATGTTGAGTGCTAGTTAAGTGTAGGTTGTAAGGTCTTTTATTTCAAACCTCAATTCACAAGGCAAGAAGGTATCCACTGTGTCTAGCAAGGGTGTGGCATGAGTCCCAAGCAGTCCAGGCGGATAATATTTACTGTTGTCCTTAAGCAAATTAGAAAAGAACTGAGACCAGAAAAGTTATCTTGAAGGTGGTTGCTGTAGAATAGGAGGGGGCTTTGAAACCATTTGTAAATTGTTGTGTCATGGTGGGTTTTACCAGTGAACGATTATCCCGATTTAAGAGAGGTAATATTGTATGGTAGTTTTATAGCATATTCTTTGGAGTCAAATGCATTTAAATATAGCAGGGAACCAGAAAGATCCCCTGCCTAGATTTTCCTGCTCACACCATCTTTAGAAAACTGATATTTTTGTGCAGGGCATCTGGTAACCCCATTCACAGAGATCTATTTTTACCTGCAATTCACAGCTAAGGGGAACTTGAGGTCTGACAAATTTTAAAATTCCAAGGACCACACAATGCTAAGGATTCCCCTTTTTGAGGGTGTGGGAGTAGTATCCTGGCAGTAACAAGACTGTGGGTAACCCTCTCTCAATTCCCACAGTCTTGTGGATCCCACCAGGATGCTACTGAAATCAGAAGCAAGGTTTGTCTGGGCTAGCTTGGGCTTCTAGGCCAAGTCAGAGGTAATTAGGGTCCATTGTAGGATGAGTGATATGGGAGTGGAGAGATGGGGAAGCTTCCAAGACTGGGGAGGAGAGCTATTTTTAAAATGTTTCTTAAAGACATTCTTTAAATACAAACAAAAATAAAAGGGGAGGAGGAATGCATTGGGAGTTTGGGATTGACATATACACTCTACTATATTTAAAATAGATAACTAACAAGGACCTACTGTATAGCACAGGGAACTCTACTCAGTATTCTGTAATAACCTAAAGGGGAAACGAATTTGAAAAAGAATAGGTATATGTATATGTATAACTGAATCACTTTGCTGTACACCTGAAACTAACACAACATTGTAAATCAGCTATACTCCAATATTAAATAAAACTTTAGAAAAAACCCCTCTATGTTATAACTATAAAACCTTATTAAAAATTATCTTGACAAATTTTCAGGTCAGTTTGAACCCTTTGAGATAGGTCATGTGGCTGGTGCTACTTGTTCACAGGAGCACAAGAGGCCTATAATTCAAAAGAGTATGCACTGAATACCTAGAATTTTTGAATCTTTTCAGCACTTTGCTAAATGCCATTAATACTACACTACAGAAGTTCTCTTTGTATTTTTGACATCAGCATTCAAAGGAAACTGTATTGCAAATATAATGTACCTCATTTTCTTGCTACTTGAGATACCCATTTTTACATTCTGAAATTGAGATACATTTTTCAATCAACCTATTCATTTAATGTGGTAGTATTCCTTACTTCTTTGAAAAACTCTTATTATATCCAAGGTGTATCTGACAATCTATGAGGTTTTAGAATAGAAGAGACAGTGAAAGTGTTAAGAGCATGAACTCTGGTTAGACAAGAACAACATTTGAATTCCTGCCTCATAAACTACTGGTTCTGTGACCTTGGACAAGATACTTAATTTTTCTAAGTATGAGCTTTCTTGTTTGCAAAATGGGGATAATAATACCTATTTTGAGAATTAAATGAGATAATATACATCAACTAGGAGTGAATGGTCAATTAATATAAGCTATCATCATGATATATTCATTTTTCCTTCCTGTTTTATCCTTGGATGGCAAGTATTATCCAGTTTATACTCCAGAAATCAGGCTGAGGGAAAATTTATCAAACCACTAGTATGTGTGGAGGATCTTTTATGTATTCAGAACCATACGAGGCACTTTGCAGAAAGTTATAGAATCATGGTATGGTCTCTGCCCTCAGGGTTCTTATAACCTTGTTGAGGACAAAAGATAAACTCAGATCAGAGAATATATATATATATATATATATATATATATATATATATTTTACTTTTTTTTAATTAACAAATTTAATCAGTTATACATATAAATATGTTTCCATATCCCCTCCCTTTTGTGTCGCCCTCCCACCCTCCCTATCCCACCCCTCCAGGCGGTCACAAAGCACCGAGCTGATCTCCCTGTGCTATGCGGCTGCTTCCCACTAGCTATCTACCTTACGTTTGGTAGTGTATATATGTCCATGCCGCTCTTTAACTTTGTCACAGCTTACCCTTCCCCCTCCCCATATCCTCAAGTCCATTCTCTAGTAGGTCTGTGTCTTTATTCCTGTCTTACCCCTATGTTCTTCATGACATTTTTTTTTCTTAAATTCCATATATATGTGTTAGCATACAGTATTTGTCTTTCTCTTTCTGACTTACTTCACTCTGTATGACAGACTCTAGGTCTATCCACCTCATTACAAATAGCTCAATTTCATTTCTTTTTATGGCTGAGTAATATTCCATTGTATATATGTGCCACATCTTCTTTATCCATTCATCCGATGATGGACACTTAGGTTGTTTCCATCTCCGGGCTATTGTAAATAGGGCTGCTATGAACATTTTGGTACATGTCTCTTTTTGAATTATGGTTTTCTCAGGGTATATGCCCAGTAGTGGGATTGCTGGGTCATATGGTAGGTCTATTTGTATTTTTTTAAGGAACCTCCATACCGTTCTCCATAGCGGCTGTACCAATTCACATTCCCACCAGCAGTGCAAGAGTGTTCCCTTTTTTCCACACCCTCTCCAGCATTTATTGTTTCTAGATTTTTTGATGATGGCCATTCTGACTGGTGTGAGATGATATCTCATTGTAGTTTTGATTTGCATTTCTCTAATGAGTAAACATGTTGAGCATCCTTTCATGTGTTTGTTGGCAGTCTGTATATCTTCTGTGGAGAAATGTCTATTTAGGTCTTCTGCCCATTTTTGGATTGGGTTGTTTGGTTTTTCTGCTATTGAGCTGCATGAGCTGCTTATAAATTTTGGAGATTAATCCTTTGTCAGTTGCTTCATTTGCAAATATTTTCTCCCATTCTGAGGGTTGTCTTTTGGTCTTGTTAATGGTTTCCTTTGCTGTGCAAAAGATTTGAAGTTTCATTAGGTCCCATGTCTTTATTTTTGTCTTTATTTCCATTTCTCTAGGAGGTGGGTCAAAAAGGATCTTGCTGTGATTTATGTCATAGAATGTTCTGCCTATGTTTTCCTCTAAGAGTTTGATAGTGTCTGGCCTTACATTTAGGTCTTTAATCCATTTTGAGCTTATTTTTGTGTATGGTGTTAGGGAGTGATCTAATCTCATACTTTTACATGTCCCTATCCAGTTTTCCCAGCACCACTTATTGAAGAGACTGTCCTTTCTCCACTGTACATTCCTGCCTCCTTTATCAAAGATAAGGTGACCATATGTCCGTGTGTTTAACTCTGGGCTTTCTATCCTGTTCCATTGATCTATCTTTCTGTTTTTGTGCCAGGACCACACTGTCTTGATTACTGTAGCTTTGAAGTATAGTCTGAAGTCAGGGAGCCTGATTTCTCCAGCTCCACTTTTCGTTCTCAAGATTGCTTTGGCTATTCGGGGTCTTTTGTGTTTCCATACAAATTGTGAAATTTTTTGTTCTAGTTCTGTGAAAAATGCCAGTGGTAGTTTGATAGGGATTGCATTGAATCTGTAGATTGCTTTGGGTAGTAGAGTCATTTTCACAATGTTGATTCTTCCAATCCAAGAACATGGTACATCTCTCCATCTATTTGTATCATCTTTAATTTCTTTCATCAGTGTCTTATAATTTTCTGCATACAGGTCTTTTGTCTCCTTAGGTAGGTTTATTCCTAGATATTTTATTCTTTTTGTTGCAATGGTAAATGGGAGTGTTTCCTTGATTTCATTTTCAGATTTTTCATCATTAGTATATAGGAATGCCAGAGATTTCTGTGCATTAATTTTGTATCCTGCAACTTTACCAAATTCATTGATTAACTCTAGTAGTTTTCTGGTAGCATCTTTAGGATTCTCTAGGTATAGTATCATGTCATCTGCAAACAGTGACAGCTTTACTTCTTCTTTTCCAATTTGGATTCCTTTTATTTCCTTTTCTTCTCTGATTGCTGTGGCTAAAACTTCCAAAACTAGGTTGAATAATAGTGGTGAGAGTGGACAACCTTGTCTTGTTCCTGATCTTAGTGGAAATGGTTTCAGTTTTTCACCATTGAGGACAATGCTGGCTGTGGGTTTGTCATATATGGCCTTTATTATGTTGAGGAAAGTTCCCTCTATGCCTACTTTCTGCAGGGTTTTTATCATAAATGGGTGTTGAATTTTGTCGAAAGCTTTCTCTGCATCTACTGAGATGATCATATGGTTTTTCTCCTTCAATTTGTTAATATGGTGTATCACGTTGATTGATTTGCGTATATTGAAGAATCCTTGCATTCCTGGAATAAACCCCACTTGATCATGGTGTATGATCCTTTTAATGTGCTGTTGGATTCTGTTTGCTAGTATTTTGTTGAGGATTTTTGCATCTATGTTCATCAGTGATATTGGCCTGTAGTTTTCTTTCTTTGTGACATCCTTGTCTGGTTTTGGTATCAAGGTGATGGTGGCCTCGTAGAATGAGTTTGGGAGTGTTCCTCTATCTGCTATATTTTGGAAGAGTTTCAGAAGGATAGGTGTTAGCTCTTCTCTAAATGCTTGATAGAATTCGCCTGTGAAGCCATCTGGTCCTGGGCTTTTGTTTGTTGGAAGATTTTTTATCACAGTTTCAATTTCAGTGCTTGTGATTGGTCTGTTCTTATTTTCTATTTCTTCCTGATTCAGTCTTGGCAGGTTGTGCATTTCTAAGAATTTGTCCACTTCTTCCAGGTTGTCCATTTCATTGGCATAGAGTTGCTTGTAGTAATCTCTCATGATCTTTTGTATTTCTGCAGTGTCAGTTGTTACTTCTCCTTTTTCATTTCTAATTCTATTGATTTGAGTCTTCTCCCTTTTTTTCTTGATGAGTCTGGCTAATGGTTTATCAATTTTGTTTATCTTCTCAAAGAACCAGCTTTTAGTTTTATTGATCTTTGCTATCGTTTCCTTCATTTCTTTTTCATTTATTTCTGATCTGATTTTTATGATTTCTTTCCTTCTGCTAACTTTGGGATGTTTTTGTTCTTCTTTCTCTAATTGCTTTAGGTGCAAGGTTAGGTTGTTTATTCGTGATGTTTCCTGTTTCTTAAGGTGGGATTGTATTGCTATAAACTTCCCTCTTAGAACTGCTTTTGCTGCATCCCATAGGTTTTGGGTCGTCGTGTCTCCATTGTCATTTGTTTCTAGGTATTTTTTAATTTCCTCTTTGATTTCTTCAGTGATCACTTCATTATTAAGTAGTGTATTGTTTAGCCTCCATGTGTTTGTATTTTTTACAGCTCTTTTCCTGTAATTGATATCTAGTCTCATAGCATTGTGGTCGGAAAAGATACTTGATACAATTTCAATTTTCTTAAATTTACCAAGGCTTGATTTGTGACCCAAGATATGATCTATCCTGGAGAATGTTCCATGAGCACTTGAGAAAAATGTGTATTCTGTTGTTTTTGGATGGAATGTCCTATAAATATCAATTAAGTCCATCTTGTTTAATGTATCATTTAAAGCTTGTGTTTCCTTATTTATTTTCATTTTGCATGATCTGTCCATTGGTGAAAGTGGGGTGTTAAAGTCCCCTACTATGAGTGTGTTACTGTCAATTTCTCCTTTTATGGCTGTTAGTATTTGTCTTATGTATTGAGGTGCTCCTATGTTTGGTGCATAAATATTTACAATTGTTATATCTTCTTCTTGGATCAATCCCTTGATCATTATGTAGTATCCTTCTTTGTCTCTTCTAGTAGTCTTTATTTTAAAGTCTATTTTGTCTGATATGAGAATTGCTACTCCAGCTTTCTTTTGGTTTCCATTTGCATGGAATATCTTTTTCCATCCCCTTACTTTCAGTCTGTATGTGTCTCTAGGTCTGAAGTGGGTCTCTTGTAGACGGCATATATATGGGTCTTGTTTTTGTATCCATTCAGCCAATCTGTATCTTTTGGTGGGAGCATTTAGTCCATTTACATTTAAGGTAATTATCGATATGTATGTTCCTGCTCCCATTTTCTTAATTGTTTTGGGTTCGTTATTGTAGGTCTTTTCCTTCTCTTGTGTTTCTTGCCTAGAGAAGTTCCTTTAGCGTTTGTTGTAAAGCTGGTTTGGTGGTGCTGAACTCTCTCAGCTTTTGCTTGTCTGTAAACGTTTTAATTTCTCCATCAAATCTGAATGAGATCCTTGCTGGGTAGAGTAATCTTGGTTGCAGGTTTTTCTCCTTCATCACTTTAATTATGTCCTGCCACTCCCTTCTGGCTTGTAGAGTTTCTGCTGAGAGATCAGCTCTTATCCTGATGGGGATTCCCTTGTGTGTTACTTGTTGTTTTTGCCTTGCTGCTTTTAATTTGATTTCTTTGTGTTTAATTTTTGACAGTTTGATTAATATGTGTCTTGGCGTATTTCTCCTTGGATTTATTCTTTATGGGACTCTCTGTGCCTCCTGGACTTGATTAACTATTTCCTTTCCCATATTAGGGAAGTTTTCAACTATAATCTCTTCAAATATTTTCTCAGTCCCTTTCTTTTTCTCTTCTTCTTCTGGAACCCCTATAATTCGAATGTTGGTACGTTTAATGTTGTCCCAGAGGTCTCTGAGACTCTCCTCTGTTCTTTTCAGTCTTTTTTCTTTTTTTTGCTCTGCAGCAGTTATTTCCACTATTTTATCTTCCACCTCACTTATCCGTTCTTCTGCCTCAGTTATTCTGCTATTGGTCCCATCTAGAGTATTTTTTATTTCATGTATTGTGTTTTAAATCGATGCTTGATTCATCTTTAGTTCTTCTAGGTCCTTGTTAACTGTTTCTTGCATTTTGTCTATTCTATTTCCAAGATTTTGGATCTGGGAAATAGAATCTTGGATCATCTTTACCATCATTATTCTGAATTCTTTTTCAGGTAGACTGCCTATTACCTCTTCATTTGTTAGATCTGGTGGGTTTTTATCTTGCTCCTTCTCCTGCTGTGTGTTTTTCTGTCTTCTCATTTTCCTTATGTTACTGTGTTTGGGGTCTCCTTTTTGCAGGCTGCAGGTTCGTAGTTCCCGTTGTTTTTGGTGTCTGTCCCCAGTGGCTAAGGTTGGTTTAGTGGGTTGTGTAGGCTTCCTGGTGGAGGGGACTAGTGCCTGTGTTCTGGTGGATGAGGCTGGATCTTGTCTTTCTGGTGGGCAGGTCCACGTCTGGTGGTGTGTTTTGGGGTGTCTGCGGACTTTTTATGATTTTAGGCCACCTCTCTGCTAATGGGTGGCGTTGTGTTCCTGTCTTGCTAGTTGTTTGGCTTAGGGTGTCCAGCACTGTAGCTTGCTGGTCGTTGAGTGAAGCTGGGTGCTGCTGTTGAGATGGAGATCTGTGGAAGATTTTTGCCGTTTGATATTATGTGGAGCTGGGAGGTCTCTTGTGGACCAGTGTCCTGAAGTTGGCTCTCCCACCTCAGAGGCACAGCACTGACTCCGGGATCCTCAATTTGGGATGATGTGTTGTCTATTCATGTATTCCACAGATGCAGGGTACATCAAGTTGATTGTGGAGCTTTAATCCGCTGCTTCTGAGGCTGCTGGGAGAGGTTTCCCTTTCTCTTCTTTGTTCTCACAGCTCCTGGATCTCAGCTTTGGATTTGGCCCCGCCTCTGCGTGTAGGTCGCCGGAGGGCGTCTGTTCTTCGCTCAGACAGGACAGGGTTAAAGGAGCAGCCTCTTCGGGGACGCTGGCTCACTCAGGCCGGGCGGGAGGGAGGGGCACGGAGTGCGGGGCGAGCCTGCAGCGGCAGAAGTCGGCGTGACGTTGCACCAGCCCGAGGCGCGCCGTGCGTTCTCCCAGGGAAGCCGCCCCTGGATCCCGGGACCCCGGCAGTGGCGGGCTGCACAGTCTCCCGGAAGAGCGGTGTGGGCAGTGACCTGCGCTCGCACACAGCCTTCTTGGCGGCGGCAGCAGCAGCCCCAGCGTCCCACGCCCGTCACTGGGCTCCGCGCTTTCAGTCGCGACTCGCGCCCGTCTGTGGAGCCCCTTCAAGCAGCGCTCTTAATCCCCTCTCCTCGCGCACCAGGAAACCAAGAGGGAAGAAAAAGTCTCTTGCCTCTTCGGCAGCTCCAGAGTTCTCCTGGACTCCCTGCCGGCTAGCTGTGGCACATTAGCCCCCTTTAGGCTGAGTTCTCGCCGCCAGCCCCAGTCCTCTCCCCGCGCTCTGACCGAAGCCCGAGCCTCAGCTTCCAGCGCTGCGCGCCCCGGCGGGCGAGCAGACAAGCCTCTCGGGCCGGCGAGCGCCGCTCGGCACCGATCCTCTGTGTGGGGATCTCTCCACTTTGCCCTACCCAGGTATGTGGGGAGTTTCTTGCCTTTTGGGAGGTCTGGGGTCTTCTGCCAGCGTTCAGTAGGTGTTCTGTAGGAGTTGTTCCACGTGTAGCTGTATTTCTGGTGTATCCGTGGGGAGGAAGGTGATCTCCGCGTCTTACTCTTCCGCCATCTTACCCGGAAGTCCCGAGAATATATTTTTTAATAATTGGTACTATATAATTTAACATCTAGTTATGTAAATCAGAATAAAAGTGACCCAGCACTCCTTAAAGGAAGGGACTTCAATTCATGGGAATAACATGGATCCTAGAGTCAGTTCAGGGTTCAAATCCTGATTCTATCAGTTACTAGCTATGTAACCTTGGGAAAGTTATCTAACTTCCTTGAGCCTCCATTTTCTTGTTGATAAAATGAGGGCAACCATATCTATGTTACAGGGTTGCTATGGGAAGTAAATATAAAGTCCATGGCCTCTATCTGGCACTTAATAGGTAGTAGTGATTATTTGATACATGTTTGTTTCCTCTACAGCACAGCACCTAACTCAGCGATCTATACAGAAATATGTAATCAGCAAATGTTTACTGAACTGAAAAATTAGCATTTGTTTGGCATTTTCTTCTTCAGGCTGTTTTATTCACTGCTGTAATATGTAGGTTCATGGTGATCATCCAGGTGAAGTAAATTGGTGGACAATTTTGGGGCTGTTATATTTTCAGAACCCATCTATGATCTGGAAAAGATTCATGAATTCAAGTTAAGTAAAAGGTCATTGTCTTCACCATCTCACTGATGAATATTCTAGCAGTCAATTCTAGCAGGAAATGGTATAAATTTCCTCCTTGATATTTACCATACTGTATGTGTGTTATCTTATGCAGAATACCCTATACAGGCAAATGGATAGCTTTCCATATTAGATGTTGTTGAGAAAAACAGCAAATTACAAAGTTACTCAGTCAGTTTTCCCATTAAGGAGATTGCTTTCTGCTTAGCTTGTCAAGGGAACATTTGCCTAACCAAAAAAAAAAAAAAAAAAGCCTCCCTATGAACTGAAAAATATCCTAGGCTTAATCTTGCACTTAATTACAGCTGGATTTTCTTAATTCATTTCAAAAATATGTGTAAACTCCCACAGTGTGCAAGGAATTGTAGTGGGGGATATGGGGGAAAAACATATATGGGAGGTATTCTCTACTTTCAAAGGGTTTTGTAGCAGAGAGAGGTACAAAAACAACTATAACATGAGGCAAAATATTATTACGTGGCTTAAGAGAGGCACAATATGCATTAGGAACATGAAAGATGGGGAGATTGATTTAGGAACTCTGAAAACTCCAGGAGGATATGGGACCTAACTTCAATTCCTGAAACAAGCTGAGACCTTCTTAAGCTCTGTTGGCTACTGAAGCCAGTAAGTTTTATCTAAATCTTACATCCAATTTGGGCAGAACTATTTGTACTTTTGTGACTTTGCAAACACAGCTGATCCCCAGCTTTGGCATACAACTTCAACAAACACCTACTTTCTTTCTTAAGCTTTCCCCTTTCCTCCCTTCCACAGGTTGGCACTCTTTAGGTGACCAACCCTAAATATCCCAGCTTTCTTGGCTCCTGATCGAAGTCAAAATCTATTATGTGGAGTTTGTATTTTCTAAGGGTATCGAGTTACAAATTGGCTCTCTATTCTTCACAACCTATTTTGCCTCATAAAAATATCAAATTTATCAATAAAACAAATTTCAAAAAGAAAATGCAAATACATGTTAATTTGAAATATAAATATTTATAAGATATGTAAAATGAAGCACTTATAAAAGCTGTATTTTAAATACTCTTTTGGAGGATTTTTTCTGGGAAATAGGTAAGTTAAGCCTTCTTAAAATAAATAGTTAATGAAGTTTGGATTAAAGACCCCTTCTTTTTTATTTCTTGGTAAATCTCCTTCCAGTAAGCATAAGCATTCATAATTAGGGTCATCTGTCTCAAATTTTTTTCTCTGCTGATTTGTTGTGGATAAATGCTTCTAAAAATCTCTGAAAGGCAAATGCTAGTGGGAGGCAGTTTCCATGGTGACTTCAGAGTTTTCATTGTTGTTTTTAGACATCATAAATATGGGGGTTGTTTTTGCTTGTTACTGTGCAGATCTTACTCATGGTAAGAAAGGGTACAAGGTGAGGAGGGTGTGACCAGTCCAATGGTCTGGGCCTCCTGTGGTGTATGTTTAGAATCTTTGTGTCTCTCATGTCTATGTGTCTGTTTCATTTGATGCTGAATCTGATCTGAGGTGGACACGGAACTCAGATACCCAAATGAGCACACCAGAGAGCTATGCAGGCAGCATGTACAAAGGGGTTGGGGGAAGGGTTTCCATAACAAGTGAATGAAAGTTGATGAATGTATCTTAATAAAGCAGAAAATACAGTACTTGTTTCCCTGACAAACTCATTCTCTCTCTAAGAAAAACTATTTTAATGTTTAAAGTAAGGGGCAAAAGAAGAGCCACGTCTTACTGCAAAGTCAAATTCAATTCCCTTTACCATCATAATGGACATATTTATAAAACATTAATATTAGGAGAATGAGAGTCTGTACATTACACAGCATCTGTAATAACTTCATTTACATCGACAGGTATTTCCAGATAATATACCCTTATGGAATTTGGAACTCTATTTTTTTTCCTTCAAAATTCACCTTACAACTTATGTAGTAAAGAATTCAACCTTGCCTGAAGAGAGGTCTGCCCCTTGTCCTATGCTCCTGGGAAGTAATTTCTAAGCCTCTGGAATGTCTTGCCTTGATAAAACTGTCTTTGTTTATCTGGGGGCTATGAGGCTGCTTCAGATAGTCTAACAATGTGATTTAGGATGGGGCCTTTGGGTCATGTAGTATCAGTTTGACCAATTGAAGGGTTGGAGACTGAGGTCAGTAGAAAACCAGATCTATGTGACTGAGCTCCAATAAAAACCCTGAACATGAAGGCTCAGGTCATTGTTATCAGGAAAGTGAGCACTGGGAGAGAACAGTTCTACAAGCTCTGCATGTAGAACTTTCCTGAACTCTGCCCCTTGCGTCTCTTCCCTTGGCTGGTTTTAATCTATATCCTTTCACTATAATAAACTGTGAGGATAACAGCTTTCAGTGAATTCTGTGAGTCCTATTAGCTAATTATCAAACCCGAAGGTGGCTTGGGGGTCCCTTGAACTTGCAATCCGTGTCAGAAGTGAGGGTGGTCTTGGGGACTGTTCCCTAACTTGGCACAACTTTAGAAGAAGTTCTTTTGGAGAAGTTGGTGAGGTTCCCTCCTGTCACAAATTGGGTTCCCCAGGAAACAGATCTTGAGACTCAGAGATCTGTGTGCAGGAGATTTATTGGGGAATGTTCTAGGAAAAGCCCCTGTGAGGGAGCAAGGGAAGCAGGATTGGACAGAGGGAATGTCACAGCAGGAGGTCTCAGCTGCTCCCTTGGGAAGCTCTGGGGCTGGGATGTGCTTTCACAGTTGGCATGAACTGAGGCAAATGGACTGGGCCTTTATACGAACCCTCTTCACCTCCTCCACTCGCAACAAATTATTACATATAGGTTATACCCAGGGAGGGTGTGTAACCTTTGCTGAGACAGCAACCATGGGGAGAGACTCAGCTGTGAGTCATCAGCAGCCAACACTCCTCGTGGCTGGAGAAATGAGTGCCTTAGGCATAAAGAGAAGATCTAGACATGGCACCAGATTCTCCACTATACCTCCCTTTTTAATTTTCTCTGGGTTCTACTGAGTGGCTATCAGGGCCAGGGACAACTTAAGTGGCTCTCATTTTGTGAGATGAAGATCACAGAACAGGATGTAGGTGAAAGTTTTCTTTGGAAAACCTCATGTAGAATTACATGTTCCTACAAAATAAAATACTTGAGGAGAGACTGTTTCAATTCACCTCTCTGCCATTACATGATAGAGAGGAAAGAGATGATGGGGAGCAAAGACAAAGAAACATAAAGAACATAAAGAAACAAATTCCAACTGAAGCGCAATCACAAATGAATTCAAGACATCATTAAAATTATCATGTGTGTTTGTGGAGAAAATAGTTTGGGATTTTAGAAAAGTTCAAAAAAAATGGTTCTGAAGAACCTAGGGACAGGACAGGAATAAAGATGCAGACGTAGAGAATGGACTTGAGGACATGGGAAGGGGGCAGGGTAAGCTGTGACAAAGAGAGAGAGTGGCATGGACATATATACACTACCACATGTAAAATAGATAGCTAGTGGGAAGCAGCTGCATAGCACAGGGAGATCAACTCGGTGCTTCGTGACCACCTAGAGGGGTGGGATAGGGAGCGTGGGAGGGAGATGCAAGAGGGAGGAGGCAAAGGGATATATGTTTATGTATTGCTGATTCACTTTGTTATACAGCAGAAACTAACACACCATTGTAAAGCAATTATATTCCAATAAAGATGTTAAAAAAAAAAGTTCAAGTGTAGCAGATGCTGCCAGTGCCTTACCCATGTCCCCTGTGTCTATCCTGGAGAGTTCCCTACATACAGTTTCCTGTGCCTCAACCGAGGGTGTTTGACTACTTTGACCAGAACTTGAGACAGTCCAGAAGTACCACAGTGTCAATGCCACAGGGGTGCCCCTCAATTGATGTGGGGTGGAAGTTAGTGGGTACATACCCCAGCTTCCTTGATCCTCAAAGGGATATTTCTGAAGCCTGTTCTAAACTGTGCTGTTCAATACAGTAGCCACCAGCCACATGTGGCTCTTGAGCATTTTAAACTGCAGCTAGTCTGATTTGAGATGTGCTGTAAGTATAAAATACATGCTGGATATCAAAGTCTTAGTATGATAAAAGACTATCAAATATCTTATTGATATTTTTCTATTGATCACACATTGAAATGATAATATTTAGATATATTGTGATAAATGAACTGTATTATTATCATTCTTCTTACCTGTTCCTTTTTAGTTTTTTTTAATGTGGCTATTAGAACATTTTAAATTACATATGTGGCTGGCATTTTATTTCTATTTTACAGCACTTTTCTAAATAGTCTCAGAAAATCCCCAGAGAATTGAAGCCCAGCTGCCCATAGGTATAATCAGCTCATTAGCAAACCCTTTGTGGGTTTCTCTCTTCCCTGTCTTACTCCCTCATTCTCTCATCATGCTTCCTGGGATCACCTCCCAAATAAACTACGGGTGCCCAAGCCCTTATTTCAGGGTCTGCTTTGAGTAGGTGCATGGGTAGGGGCTGAGGGGCAAACTAGAGACATTAGGTGAGCTACTCCTTTATGACCTGAACCCAGAAGGTTCCTGGTGCTATTAGAGTTATGGTCCCCTCCTCCCATCAAAAATTTCTGTTGACCCTTTAATGCACCTAAGAAAAAGTTCATACTTTAGCATGGCATATGAGATCCCTCGCCATCTGCCCAAGATATACCTCACCTTGAAACTCACAGACTTGTTACACTGCATGTTTGTTATATTTCCTTACTCATATATTCTTTTCTCCAAACCTGAAATTTGATTTCCCTTTCCTTCCTCTCTCTCTCTCTGGCAAATTCTCATCCATATTTGAGTTCAATTGTCAACAATTATGTTAGATATTCCCTAGAGTATCTAATCTCTTGGAATCTTACTTCTTGGTAATCCCACAATTCCCTTGTACATATATTAAAGTGTTACAACCATATTATAATTACCCCCTTTTGTCTATCTCCTACATTGTAATTACTATGCGCTCCTAAGAGCGCTCTATTTCTCCAGTAGCAAGCATAAAAGCTGACTGTGAAATGTGGACTGAAGAGTCTTAGGGGCCTTAGAACAGGACTTCTCAAAGGTTTCCATTTAAGAAGCCATGACTGGAAGGGATGATGGGATGTGAGGGGAGAAGTGAATAACAAGAGAGTATTCACTATGAGACAAACTCATGGCAGTAAGTAAGATTTCATAGCTAATCTAAAAAATCCATATGGATTTTGTATTTTACTCTATAATCTGTCTCTGTATTTTAGTATTAAAATGTTTTAAACTGACGCTAGGGAAACAAAACACACAAATTCTTTCCCACTTGTCTCATTAGCTAATAGGCAAGATGCTTTGGAGTTGAATTTATTAATTTAAAAAACTGTACTGAACTGAAGCAAGCAAAAATTACCTGGAAGATTCAGTATTAGGCAAATTCCTGCAATGTCTAGAAAACCACAATATAGTGAAAGCCCAGATGCACATAAAACCACGGATATAAATGGCAACAGCTTTTTTCTTGTCTTTCCTTTCCCTTTTTGTTTTCATTTTCCTTTTCTCTTCTCTTCTTTCCCAGCTTCTATGCTTTCCTCAATGTGTGTTCTTGGTGCCTTTGTCAAAGATTAATTGACGATATATGTGTGGGCTTATTTCTGGACTCTCAATTCTGTTCCACTGGTCTATGCGTCTGTCTTTATGCCAGTACCATACTGTTTTGATCACTATAGCTTTGAAATACAGTTTGATATCAGGAACTGTGATGCCTCCAGCTTTGTTTTTTCAGGGCGTTGTTGTGGCTATTTGGGATCCTTTTGGATCCATACACATATTAAGCTGGCAGCATGCAGTTGCACAGATGCAGGGACTGGCTGTAGGCACACACAGAGGTGTAGGTCAGTGAAAGGAGTCAGAACTGGATCCCAACTTACAAACAGCTATGCAGGCCTTGGCTGTTGGTGTGTACTTGAGTGGCTACAGAGGCTCCCCATGTGCATATGCCCAGTGGTGGAGGCTGGTGATGCAAGATGGGGCTGGTGGCATGCAGGTACACAACTGCAGGGGCTAGCTGCACACACATACAGCAATGCAAGCCAATGACAGGATTCAGGGCTGGATCCAGGCCCACAAGCCTCTGTGGGGACCTTGGCTGTTTGCATGCACACGCAACTGCAGAGGCTGGGGCTGGCTGCCACTGTGGATCCCTGGCCCTGGTGGGGAGGGGGGCAGAGAGAGTGGGAAGGAACCCAGGCAACAGGCATCTGCAACCATGATAAATTGTGGGGCAAAAACCTCAGCAGTGAGTTCTGCAGGGGGTCTGTGGTGGCTTTACTTTTTTTTTTCCCATCTCTGCTCTAACACTCAGCACTTTCTACTCCATCTTCTTCCTTATCACTGCTTTTTCCACTATGTTGGTCAGTGCCTTTCACACAGTGTGAACACTGTAAATATTTGTTGAATATGGTTACTTCATGAAAGTTCCCATTTTAAAATGAATGTGCTAATGTGGTAATGGAGAGAAGTGAGTTTTTAACTTTATTATGACTGAGTTATGGTATTTTTTTTAATATGGAAAATAAAAAAAATGCAAAATGTCAAGATCCTTTTATAAAGTGGGGTGCTGGCCTTTCTCCCCCTTTTTTCCCTATAACTGCCTAACAAAATTTGTTTCCAAATTAAGCCAGCAGTAGATTCTTCAGCATTATCATTCAGTGGTAATTTTCTGAGACTTTGGTTTTTCAACCTCATGTTATAAAATGCGGTGCTTTTCTGTTCAATTCAAGATACCAATTACTCTGGCTGCTTTGAAAAGCATCACAGCAGTATCTCCTCAGTTAGCTCGGTGCATTGAAGTGTGTATAACATCACTAGGCAGAAATAGTCTCTTGTTCCTTCTACTCCAGGCAAATCTGAAAAACGTCTGTGGGGAATTGGATAAACATAGCACAGGCACAAGGGAAGGGGTCTTCTTAATTGCATTTTAAAAAACTGGATTGCCCTAATATTCAATCTGGGATCTGGTAAATTCTCAGCTCCTTCATCACCACTACCCAGATCTAAGGTACTATCATCTCTTACTTGAATTCCTGCTGACTCCACCTTCCCCGCCCCCTGCCATAGTTTATTCTCCACATAGAAGCCACCTGATCTGATAATGTCATTTGGCTCAAAACCCTCCAGTGGTTTTCCATCTCACTCAAAGTAAAATCCAAGTTCCCATTACATGATCTAATCCCCTGATAACTCTTTGACCTTATTTCCTACCACTCCAACTCTTCATTCCTGATGTATTGGTAGTTTTGCTATTTCTTGAACTCATCATACACACTTCTATCTCAGGGCCTTTGCAGCGTCAGTTCCCTTTGCCAGGAAAACTCTTCCCTCAAATACCCACTTGCTTCATTCTTCATTGTCTTTTGATGTCTGTTCAAATGTTACTTTATCTAATAGGACTCTCCTTTCTGATAACAAAAGAATATTCTCTATATCCTTACCAGACATTATTCTACACCTGCATTGCAATATTTGTCATCACCTGGCTGTATATATTTATATTTATATTTAATCCTTGTTTATTTGCATATTGTCTTTCTCCCCTGACTAGAATGTCAGTTCCATGAGGGCAGGGACTTTGTCTGATTTGCTCTCTCTTGTATCTTTTAGGACCACACCTGGTGTATAGGAAGGTCTTGGCAAACACTTGTTAAATGGTTGACTCCAGGTGCTATAACTACTCCTGTCTAACAGAATTAGCCTCAGGATCACATAAGCATACACTAGGCTCTATTTTTCTTTGTATTAATACCTAGTGATGTCTAATATGGTCCTTTCATTCCTCTCCAGGACTGAGTAAGCTTCTCATGGGCAGGAACTAGGTTCTGAGTCACTGGATGATGTTTAAAGGGCTAGGACCAGAGGGGAGGGATGATCTTGTAGGTGTTACTGAGTGATTAAAACGGTAGAGTAGGGAATTCCCTGGTGGTCCAGTCGTTAGGATTCCGTGTCTTTCACTGCTGAGGGCCCGGGTTCAATACCTGGTAGGGGAATTAAGGTCCCACAAGCTGTGCAGCCAAAAAAGGGGGGGGGACAGAGTAGTAATGGGCCTCTACAACATTTTTCCATCCCACATGACCCACATTTCTGCCCAACATGATGGCAACTAAGAGGAATGCTGGTAACCTGTATTTTTCTTTTAATTTTAAACTGCTAGATTTCTAAGGCCAGAGAATTCCAGCGGCAAATTCCTTATTGTGTGATTTACTAGCAAGTCCGTTTTGACAGCTATTTCTCCGCAAAGAAGTGTAGGTAATGGAGAGTGGAAAGAAGACTGGTAAATTCTTTTTTTGAAAGCTAGGTCAAAGCACTTTCAGGGATGTGAAAGGTAGTCAAGCGTTCTTCAATCTGCTGGCAACAGTAAAAATCTTCGGAATTTTTAAACTGATCTGACCAAATCTTCAGGAGAGTTGGTACTATTAATACTAAGGATGGTATCATACTAAGGAAAGTTGAGGAGATTTTTTTTAAGTTATATGTTTCTTTCCCAAGATGTTTTAGTAGCTGCAAATCTATACATCAGCATACATGATAAAGGTCTTTTCTTCATTTTTTTACCAGACTAGGCCAATGGCAATAAGGTGTGGATATCCAGGAAGTTCACCCAATTTAAGGTTTTGTGTATTACTATTGAGTGACACAGTTGTAATGCTACAAGAGCAATCAATAGGTGTAGTGTTTCAATGTCTCTACTTAAAGGAAACACTGAAAACCATGGTGAGTTGTACAATTAAAAAAAAAAAACTTTGTAAGCTTACTCCCAAAATGCCCTGTTTGCACCAGCATGGTTAATGGGAACAGAGAAGCATTAAATAAGGACTGCAGGTGTTGTCTCATGGGATTGGTAATTAATTCATGCAATAAAGCACTAACTTAACTTTTTATGGGTAATTATGATACTGAAACACCAATGAAGTCTAGTAAAACTTCAAATCTTTTAAGTTACTACCAGATGTACAAGCTTTGGAATAATTCTTCTCAGTTTCATACCAATAAATACATGCTGTATGTTTTCTTAATTTCAATTGAATATTTTTTAGTCTAAAATGAACTTGAGTGGCAAAAAAATGGTATCCATAAAAATAAAACCACTGCTTATTTCACATTTGAAAGTTAGGGTTTGGTCATCATAAAGCCTGAGTTAACAGCATCTCAGACTTATAGCTTCTCTATTATACTGAACATCTGAAATTTAGCACTAAAAAGACCCTAGGAAGTGAATCCAGAGTTTTCCCTTAAGAAAACTGAAAAATAGAAAAAATAGCTTCTTAATGTGTTTCCCCACATCGATTCCCCTTTGATTCTGAGATTTCATATCTCCAAGTCTGACCATTCGTTCAATGAACATTTACATAGGCCTTGACCACCCAGGTCTCTCCCTCTCCCACCCATTGAAATTTTAGGGGTCTCCATCCTGTTAGGATGGAGTCATTTGACAGAGATAGACTTGAATATTTTGGATAAATCTTGTACAGTTGTTTCTAAATTAATCATTTTAAACTCTTTCCTGCATCTCAACACCAACATTAACCATTAAACCATAAATTAAAAGGTGGAATAAGGGACTTCTTGTTTCCAGTTCCACACATAAGGAGCAAGGACGTCACCACTCTCTCCTAATAATAAGCAAGCACGTGAACAGACTGAAAAATCAACAGTTCTTCTTGGATTCAGAAGAGAGGAGACAGGGCAAATTATTGCCCTCAAGATTGGAGAGACAGACAAGTGAATACAAGGAGTTGTAGTTCACCTGAGCAGAGATTCACAAGTGGAAACCACTGTGGGAACCAGTGCCAGGATAGGAAAATGTGAATTGTAATTGGCAAATATAGGCTCAGGCTGGACAACTCTAAGAGTTATAAACTCCAGGGGGACCCAGTCATGGGGGACCCCACCATATTATGAGATTTACCTCTAGGAGTTCTACCAGATTCCCACAGTAAATATCAGAGAAAAATCACCTTGGGATTCCTGCAGGAGGAGGAGAAAAGTAACTGATCTGAAACATTACAGATCACTCTGTTCTTAAGGTCTGCTCTGAGGGGACATGAGTTAATCAGTGCCTAACCAGCTGGGGTATTATCATAGCCTAACTAATCTGGGGAAGGGAAATACCCAATTCCAGCCCACTCTAGCCATCTTGTCACACAGAAGGGGAGAGAAAAAACTGAAAAACACCTGTGAAGTTTACAGTGCGGAAGCACAGGCTTAATAAAGACTGAGACCTAATTATAGGACTATAGAATGCTTCCCCTTATCTCACACCTCACCACTTATTACTAAAGGTTTATTTACAGCAGTTCTTTCACCCAGTATATGATGTCCAACTTTCAAGAAAAAAAAATACAAGGCATACCAAAAGGCCAAAAAACACAATTTGAAGAAACAGAGCAAGCATCAGAACCAGACTCAGGTATGGCTAGGATGTTATAATTATCACACCAGTAATTTAAAACAACTATGATTAATATGTTAAGGGTTCTAATGGATAAAGTAGACAGCATGCAAGAACAGATGGACAATGTAAGCAGAGGTATGGAAATCCTAAGAAAGAACCAAAAAGAAATGCTAGAGATCAAAAACACTGTAGCAGAAATGAAGAATGCCTTTGGTAGATTTATTAATAGATCAGACTAAGGCTAAGGAAAGAATCTCTGAATGAGAGGATATATTACTAGAAAACTCAAAACCAGAAAATCAAAGAGAACAAAGACTGGAAAAACAATTGAACAGAATGTCCAAGGACTGTTGGACAACTACAAAAAGTGTAACATACATGCAATGGGAATACCAGAAGAAGAAGGAAAGGAGAAGAATATAGAAAAAATATTTAAAACAATAATGACTGAGAATTTCCCCAAAATTAATGTCAGACACCAAATCACAAATCCAGGAGGCTCAGAGGACACCAAGCAAGATCAATGCCAAACTTATATATACATATATAAATATCCAAACTACAGAATTACAGATATATATATACATACACACACACACACAGAGAGAGAGAGAGAGAGGGGAAAAACACCTTTCCTATAGAGGAGAAAGATAAGAGTTACATCTGACATCTCCTCAGAAACCTGCAAGCAAGATGAGAGTGGAGTGAAATATTTATTTTTGAGAGAAAAAGATCACGAACTTAGAATTATGTACCCTGCAAAATTATCCTTCAAAAGTGAAGGAGAAATGAAGACTTCCTCAGGCAAACAAAGATTGAGGAGAAAGACAAATACAGTATGATATTACTTGTATCTAGAAAAGCCAATCTCATAGAAACTGAGAGTAGAATGGTGGTCACCTGGGGCTTGGGGTTGGGGGAATTAGGGAGATGTTGTTTGAGATTACAAAACTGCACCTGGAAGATGAATCAGTTCTGGATATCTAATACACACCATAGTGATTATAGTCAACAATACTGTATTGTAAACTGCAAGGAAGCTAGGAGACTTGATCTTAACTATTCCTACCACAAAAAAAGAAATAATAATAATGTGATGTGATAGGGATCTTAGCTAACACCTCAATGATAATCATATTGCAATATATAAATATATCAAATCGACATGTTGTACACCTTAAAGTTACATAATGTTATGTGTCAATTATATCTCAATAAAAAATTAAGGAAATTTGTTGTCAGTAGACTTACTTTGCAGGAAATGGTAAAAGAAGATTTTTTAGAGAGAAGGGAAACAATATAGGTAGAAACTCAGATCTACATAAAGAAAAGAAGAGTTTAAAAGAAAGAATAAGTAAAGCTAAAATTAAAACGTTTTTTCTTATTCTTAATTGGTCTAACAGATAACACTTACTTCACAAATATAACAACAATGTACTCAATTATATATGCTTAGGTATAATTATGTATAAATGGAATGAATGAAATGAATGACAGCAATCGTACAAAGACTGGGAGGAAGGAATTATTATAATCTGGTTATTATAAAGTACTCATACTACCTGTAAGTGTTGGTTGAAAGTGGACTTGGATTACTTGTAAAATGTATATTGCAAACTCTAGTGCAATCACTAAAAATGTTTTTTTAAGTATAACCAATATGCTAAAAAGGAGAGAAAATGGAATCATATAAAATGCTCAATTAAACAAAAAAAATGAAGAAAAAGAGTAAAAGACAAAAACAGGAACAGAAACCAAGGGCAACAAATAGGAAACAGTAATGAATATTAATCCAAATATATCAGTAATTCCTTTGAAGGTCAAGCATCTAAATGTTCCAGTTAAAAGACAGAGATTGTTAGAATGGATCAAAAAATATGATCCAACTATATGCTGTCTACAAGAAACTCATCTTAAATATAAAGACACATATAGGTTAAAAGTAAATTGATGAAGGAAAATATACCATGCTAACACCTTTAAAGGAAAGAAGAAGTAGCTCTATTAATTTCTGACAGAGTAGACTTCAAAGTAAGAAATGTTATCAGGGATAAAGAAGGACATTACATAATGACAAAGGAGTCAATTCTCCAAGATGACACGAGAATTCTTAACATGTATGTGCCTAACAACAGAGCATCAAATTACATGAGGCAAAAACTGATAGAAGTGCAAGGAGAAATAGATGAATCCACTATCATGGTTGAAGACATGAACACCCCTTTATCAGAAATACACAGATCCAGCAAGCAGAAAACAGTAAGGGCATAGGTGAACTCAACAACAGCATTAATCTACTGAGTATAATAGATAGGCTACTTCATCCAGTAACAGCAGAATACACATTTTGGGGGGCTCACATAGAACATTTACCGAGATAAACCATATGCTGAGCCATAAGACATACCTTAACACATTTAAAAATTAGAAATCACACAATGTCTCCATTCAGACCACAGTGGAATTAGACTAGAAATCAATAACATAAAGATAGCTGAAAAATCCCCAAATATATGGGGATTAAACAACACACTTTGAAATAGCACATGGGTCAAAGGAAAAAAAATCTCAAGAGAAATTAAAGTATTTTGAAATAAATAAAAATGAAAATAGAATTTATCAGATTTGTGGGATGCAGTGAAAGCAGTCATCAGAGGAAAATTCATAGCATTGAATGCATATATTAGAAAATAAAAAAGACCTAAGATCAGTAATCTAAGCTTCTACCTTAGGAAATTTGAAAAAGAAGAGAATTAAATCCAAAGTAACCAGATTAAAGGAAATTCTAAGAATCACAGCAGAATCAATAAAATCGAAAACAATAAAATCAATAGAGAAAATCAACAAAACCAAAAGCTGGCTCTTTGAAAAGATCAATAAAATCAACAAGCCTCTAGCCAGGCTAAGAAAAAAGAGAAAGAACACAAATACTAATATCAGAAATGAAAGAGGGGACATCACTGCAGGTGCCATGGAAATTTAAAGGATAATAATAAAGGATAATAAAGTAATACTCTATGCCCACAAATTTGATAACCTGGGTGAAATGGATCAATTCTTTGAAAGACACAACTTGTGAAAACTAACAAACACAAGAAGAAATAGATGATCTGGATAGACCTGTATTGATTAAGGAAATTGAATTAATAATTAATAACTACTCAAAACAGAAAACACCAAGCCCAGATGGGTTCACTGGTGAATTCTACCAAACATTTAAGGAAGAAATTATACCAATTCTCACAATCTCTTTCAGAGACTAGAAGCAGCATGAATGCTTTCCAAATCATTCTATGAGGCCAGTATTACCCAAATACCAAAACGGGACAAAGACATTACAAGGTAAGGAAACTACAGGCCAATATCTCTCATGAATAGAGATGCAAAAATCCTCAGCAAAATATTAGGAAATTTAATCCATAAAAGTATGAAAAAAATTATACACCATAACCAAATAGTATTTACCCCAGGTACGCAAGGCTGGTTCAACATTCAAAAATCAATGTAATCCATCATATCAACAGACTAAAAAAGAAAAATCACATGATCATATCAGTAGATGCAGAAGAAGCATTTGACAAAATCCAACCCTCATTCATGATAAAAAAAATTTTTAAACTCAGTAAGCTAGGAATAGAGGGGAACTGTCTCAATGTGATAAAGACTATCTACCAAAACCTACAGCTAACATCATATTTAATGGTGAGAAATCCAAAGTTTTCCCACTAGCATCAGGTACAAGAAAGGAGGTTTGCTCTCACCACTCCTTTTTAACATCATACTGGAAGCCCTTGCTAGTGCAATAAGGCAAGAAAAGGAAAGAAAAATTATACGAATTGGAAAGGAAGACATAAAACTGTCTATTTTCACAGATGTCATGATCGTTTATATAAAAATTCTGAAAGAATTGACCAAAAAACTCCTGGAACTAATAAGCAATTATAGCAAGATTGCAGGATGCATGGTAAATTTTAAAAAGTCAATCACTTTCTCATACACTGACAATGATTAAGTGGTATTTGAAATAAAAACACAATACCATTTACATTAGCACCTCCCCCAAAAAATGTAGGTATAAATCTAACAAAATGTGTACAAGATCTATATGAGGAAAACTACAATAGTCTGATGAGTGAAATCAAAGGACTAAAAAAATAGAAAGATATTCCATGTTCATGGATAAGGAGAATTAATGTTGTCAAAATATCAGTTCTTTCAACTTGATCTATAGTTTCAATACAATCTCAATCAATAATCCAGCAAGTTTTTTGTGGATATTGACAAACTAATTCAAATTTTTTTGGAGAGGCAAAAAACCCAGAATAACCAACACAATACTGAAGAAGCATAAAGTTGGAGTACTGACACTACCCAACTTCGAGTCTTACTATAAGGCTATGGTAATCAAGACAGTATGGCATTGGGGAAAGAATAGACAAATAGATCAATAGAACAGAATAGAGAGCCCAGAAATAGACACACATAAATATAGTCAACTGATGTTTGACAAAGGGGCAAAGGTAATATTATGGAACAAAGATAGTCTTTTCAGAAAATGGTGCTGGAACAACTGGATATCCACATGCAAAAAAATGAATCTAGACACACACCTTACAACCGTCACAAAATTAACTCAAAAATGGATCATAGACCTCAATGTAATATGAAAAACTATAAAACTTGTAGAAGATAACATAGGAGAAAAGCTACATGAAGTTGGGTATTGTGATGCCTTTTTAGATCAACACCAAAGATATGATCCATGAAAGAATAATTGATAAGCTGGACTTCATTATAATTAAAAACATCTGCTCTGCAAAACACAATATCCAGAGAATTAGGAGACAAGCCACTGATTGGGAGAAAATATTTGCAAAAGATACATCTGATAAAGGACTATTATCTAAAATATACAAAGAACTGCGAAGACTCAACAATAAGAAGACAAATAACCTGATTAAAAATGGGCCAAAGACTTTTACAGACTCCTCACAAAAAAAGCTACATAGATTGCAATAAGCATAAGAAAAGATGCTCCACATCGTATGTCATCAAAGAAATACAAATTAAGACAACAGTGAGATACCACTACACACCTATTAGAATGGCCAAAATCTGGAACACTACAACACCAAATTCTAGCAAGGATGTGGAACAATTAGAAGTCTCATACATTGCTGGCGGGAATGCAAAATGATTACAGCCACTTTGGAAGACAGTTTGGTGGTTTATTACAAAACTAAACATACTCTTCCTTAACGATCCAGCAGTCATGCTCCTTGGTACTTACCCAAAGGAATTGAAAACTTATGTACACAGAAACACCTGTGCATGGATGTTTACATCAGCTTTGTTCATAATTGCCAAAACTTGGAAGCAACCAAGATATCCTTCAGTAGGTGGTACCTCCAGACCATGGAATATTATTCAACACTAAAAATAAATGAGCTATCAAGCCATGAAAAGATATGGAAGAAATTTAAATGTATTTTACTAAGTGAAAGAAGCCAATCTGTTAAGGCTCCATAAAGTATGATTCCAACCATATGACATTCTGGAAGAGGCAAAACTGTGGAGACATTAAAAAGGTCAGTGGTTTCCATGGGTAGAGGTAAGAGGGAGTGATGCATAGGCAGAACACAGAGGATTTTTAAAAATAAATTTATTTATTTATTTTTGGCTGTGTTAGATCTTCACTGCTGCTCACAGGCTTTCTCTAGTTGCGGCACACAGGGGCTACTCTTCGTTGCGGTGCACATACTTCTCATTGCGGTGGCTTCTCTTTGTTGCAGAGCATGGGCTCTAGGCACACAGGCTTCAGTAGTTGTGGCACGTGGGCTCAGTAGTTGTGGCTCATGGGCTCTAGAGCACAGGCTCAGTAGTTGTGGATCACAGTCTTAGTTGCTCCGCAGCATGTGGGATCTTCCTGGACCAGGGCTTGAACCCCTGTCCTCTGCATTGGCAGGCAGATTCTTAGCCACTGCACCACCAGGGAAGTCCACACAGGGGATTTTTAAGGCAGTGAAAATACTATGTATATTATAATGATGGATCTATATCTCATACATTTGTCCAAATCCATCAAAGGTACAATATCAAGAGTGAATCCTAAGGTAAACATGGATTTGGGTAATTATGATATGCCTGTATAGGTTCATCCTTCATTTAGAAAAATGTACCATTCTGGTAAGTGATCTTGATAATGGTGGAGGTTATGCATGTATAGAGCAGGGGATACAGGGAAAATCTGTACCTCCCTCTGAATTTTGTTCTCAATCTAAACCTGTTCTAAAAAAATAGTCTAAAAAAAAAGGAAACCCAATGTAGGGATAAATGAACAGTCCCACAGTTCCTCTACATACACGTCCACACACCAGAATTAGAGTTGGTATCACACTGGTTATAAGTTTAGCAGGAAACCTTCCAGACCTTTACAATTAAAGAAAAAATTTTAAATACAAATGGTCTCAACAATGCAAAAAAAAGTGAAATAGAATAGAAAGTACAGAGTACACAGCATGTAGTGAAGATAAATACCATTTCAAGAAGGTTATATTTATATATTTCGAGAAGGTTTTATATATATGTATATTTATATACAAAATCTTGCACACAAACATACATACACATACACAAACATGCATACAAGTATGTGTCTACTGTATAACTGTGCAGTTAATGTATTTCTCCCTATCAGTTATGATCAAAAATCTTGAAAGAGAATTTGAGTGAGCCCGAGAAAAGACAAGCCTTTCAAATGATGTCTTCCAGGGAACTACTTGATAATGACTCCTATTTGGGAGTAAAGTTTTAAAAGATTTCTAGCCCTCCTCTGCTTTTCGCAGTACTGAGAATGTAGGCTGTTATTTTTCAAGAGGCTGTGGAGCTGTGGCGACATGGATGGGACTAGGGTACGTTTAAATGCTACAAATCTTGCTGTTCCTATCAAGTTGCAGCCACTTTTCTGGACTAAGTACTCCCCCGTGTTGCTGCAAGCCTTTAGCTAGTTTTCAGAGTACTTTAAAAGTTGATTTTGACAATTTTTGTCAATTTTCTCATTGCTTTTACGAAGCAGCAAAATTTCTGAGTTCCTTACTCCAACGTTCTCACGAATGCCTCCTCCTGTTATTTTTTGACATTTCATCTTGTAATGGAAAAATCATCCATTTATTAAAAAGCAAAATTTCAGAGTTCCTTATTTGAACATTTTCACTGATGCCTCCCCCCTTATATTTTGACATTTCATCTTGTAATGAAAAATCATCTATTTTTTAAAAAGAGTTTTTTATTTGTTCGTTTTGTTAACCCAACTGTGGCTAGAAGGACTTCATTAATGAAAATCTTTACTTTTGAAGCCAAATTTGACACACCATATTCTTATTCCTTTAGACATTCTCACTGAAAAAAAAGTAAAATTAAGAGAACAAATTTAAAAGTCTGAATCAACATTTCCAGAATCATAGACACAAAGAATCATAAATGTACACAGCGTTTTGAAGATGGTAAATTATATAGAAGCAAGCAAAAAGTAAAAAGCAATTTCTGCCTAGGAGAGTTTAGATTCTATATAATGCTGAGATGGTGACACAAGCTATCTCAAGTTAAAATTAAGACTGATACAGCAATGAACCAAATTCTATTCCAACTTACTTTGAAGATGCTGTAAGTATGGAATAAAGCGTCAACTTGTCTTAATTTGGACTTCTTTATTACCTTTAAAAGTTAACCTGAAACATATTAGTTCTATCATTTGAAACTGAGTTTTAGGCTATTTCCAAGTCTTACACATTCTTCCT
Organism: Mesoplodon bidens; assembly: GCF_964165515.1. Lineage (NCBI taxonomy): Eukaryota > Metazoa > Chordata > Mammalia > Artiodactyla > Ziphiidae > Mesoplodon > Mesoplodon bidens. Next base: position 99,577,660 of record NC_138163.1, on the reverse strand, counting down.
AAAGAAAATGGTTAAAGCTTTTGTGAAAAATTTGCCTTCAATAGGTCAATAATGAAACTACTTGAAATGCAACTGAAATTTGAGTCATTTTAAATGCAAAATATCTGTGACTTTCTCACATAATGTTTATATAATGATATAATCATTAACAGATCTGAGGTGGGATGTGGATTTGATTTCAAAATCTTTTATAAACTTGCTGTCAGAATATGGAAGTGTGTGTGTTTGTGTGTGTGTGTGTGTGTGTGTGTGTGTTAAAAAAACAGCTTGCCTTATTTGGTATTTGAACATGTCTTATATTTCCAATTAACAGTAATGGAAGTGTTGGCCGAAAATTGATCAGATTAGTGGCATGTGGGTGGGATTCCGGCAGCATCCAAATATTCACATGAAAAATAAATGCAAACCCTGGAGCAAAAAATGCTTCCTTGCATGGAGGACTTGGCCACATGTCATAGCTGGAAACTGTGCAGAGACAAAATGTGCAAGATGCACTACATTTCAATTCTCTGCACTTTCAGCACCCTCCAAAATATTCTCTCTGTGCAAAATGGTGATACAAATTCTGTTGCCAATATTCAGATTTAAGATGAAAATAGAAGCTCTGTGGACAATCCCTGAGTCCCTCATCCTTAGATTTCAGAGGCAGACGGTGCCTTGAGATATTAGTTTGGGGTCTAGAATTTTTATTCTAGTTTGTTCTGTAAATAGGTGTTTTACTTCATGGAGGAAACAGAGGGAGTGTTCTGATTATTATGATAAAAAAATGTACAGACTCCCCTTGCATGCAAAACAAGTCATCAAGTCATCATACAGGGAGTTAACATTCACAGCCGTAGCCCTCCAGACATTTCAAGTATGAAGTAGACAGCATTGCCATGGTTACGCATAAAGGAGGGCTGCACAAAGCAAGCCCATTACACAGCGTTATGCACATACTGTGGGTAGTGCAGGAGGCAGTTAGAAGGCTGTATGTTTAGAGGATGTGGAAATATGAAAACATGTCCTGTCATGGCATGGTCATGACTCTCTAACTCAGTATATAAGCACTGATGTGGTCTCGTTCTTTAATGGTTCAAGCCATAATTAAGCTGAATTCTGACTACACACTCAGAATAATTCATTTATTCAAGTATCAAATATTAATTGAGTACTCACTATGTGTCAGTAATGGTTCATAGAGAAACCATTGGGCATTTGGGAAACAGAACTACAAAGCACTTCCCAGCGAAGACTACATTTAGAAGTTCTCTACAAACAACCAGGAAGCAGGATTTTGCAATTGAAATTTATAACTGAAGAAGAGTGAAATTCATTCATTAATATGTACTAGTATGATCCTCCCCTGCCACACTTTCAACACTGGGTCTTGAAGACTTAATGGCATTTAGATAGATGGATGGGGAAAGCCTTTCTGATGAGGAGAACAGCATGAGCAAAGAGATAGATGCAGGACTGTATAGAACACAGTGAGAAACCCAGGCTTCTTAAAACGAAATAACTTGAAAGTCTCAGTTATCTGATAAAAATATGGAATGTTTTCTGTATAAATTTAATTTGTTTAAGTGAGAAATGTAAATATAAAATTGCCACATTCTACCAGTAGACTTCTTCTCTAGAAATGTAGTCCAACATTTTAATCAAATATGACACTGTATATAAAAATGTTTTGAAAGATCTTAAGTGCTCTAAAAAGTGCCTTATTTAGTGCATTATTTAGTCTTATCTTCCTTACCTACTCCATGAAAGTAAGCAAGAATGAGAAGAAGAAAACTGGTGTGCTGGCCACTATTTGGCTGTGTCTTCCTGAAACTGGAGTCTTTTCTGAAGTTTTCATTTTCTTTCTCTTCATTTCTTTTCTTTTCTCCTCCTTTCCTTTTCTTCCTTTTCCTTTCCTTCCCTTTCCTATCCTTCCTTCATTCAAAAGATATTTAATTAGTGCCTTATTTTTGACAGGTTCTCTCTGCTAGGGATATAGCGGTAAACAAAACAGGCAAAAATTCTTGCCCCCATGCATCTTAAATTATAGTAGGGGGAGAGAAATCACTTCTTAGATGATGATACATGCTATGAAGATAAATTAAGTAGGGAAGAGAAGAGGAAGTATGTATGTAGGGTGGGAGAGGGGAGTTGTAATTACAAAGAGATGACCTCATTGAAAAGGAAATATTTTGACAAAAACTTGGAGTGATCCATTTAGATACCTGGAAGACTATTCTAGGCAGAGGGAACAGCTAGTGCAAAGGCCCTGAGGCAAGTTTTTGCCAGGATGTTCAATGAACAGCTAAGCAGTCAACGTAGTAACAGCAGAAGTTACAGAGGGAGAGAGTTGAAGTCAAAGAGATGTATGTATGTGTGTACACTGTGTGTTGGGGGAGGGGGTACAGATGGTGTAGGACCTTGTAGGCTTTTACACTGAGTGAAATGGGAAGCCATTGCTCATTTTGTTTTTGACATGAGTGTATTTGATGATGCAATCTATTAAAAGGATTTCTATGTTTTAAATGCTAAGAGCATAAACAGAAATATATCAAATAGTGACATGGGGGGAAATATGGAGCTTTGATTTCAGTTCAGTGCATTAATATCTATTTGCAAACTGGTTTAATCAGAGGAAGGCCCCCAATCTACTACTTTGTGATGAATCTACCCATCTCCCAACTCTACCAAAGACAGGATATCCTCTGATGAGTATTCACTCCCCATTGTCTATAGCCCATACAAATGTGAGGGGATGTAGGAGGAGACCACGAGTGTGGTTCTTCCCCAAGGGTTCCTGTAAATTTCTCCATTGCCTTTTACTCCCTGCTCCACTTCCAAGCCAGTGATCTAAGAGTTTTGCCTCTCCCTCATACAAGCATACAAGCTACACAAAAGCAGGAGCCTTGTCTATCTTGTTCAGCACAGTATCCCAGAGGCTAGAAGATTCCTTGACCAGAGGACTTTGTTGTATTAATTTATAAAAGAAAATTAGCCCCTCAAACATAATAGCTGAGAATCCTTAATCCAGGGTACTCAAATTTTAATATATCTACAGGAAACTTTCTTCAGTCCAAATAAATGATTCTACCAAACAGTGATTATATTAGTCAGGGTTCTCCAGGACAGAACCAATAGGATGGATATCTATCTATCTATCTCATATACACTTTTTATTATATATATCAATCATATTTATTATAGATTTATATGATTTCTTGGAATTGGCTTATGTGATTGTGGAGTCTGATTCTACTAAGCAGTGGTTGTGTTAGTCAGGGTCCTCTGGAGAATGCAGAGAAATCAGTATATACAATAAATCATATATATATGATATATATAATAATCATATGTATATAACCAATAGAATATGTACATATATAGAAATATATACTAGTGTTTATAATATTTAAAACCAATAGTGTGTGTATATAGATTATATATATATGTATGAGGCTAAGAAGTCCCAAGACCTGCAGTCAGCAAGCTAGAGCCCCAGGAGAACCAATGTAAATTCTGATTTGAGTCTACATCTTAAGGCAGGAGAAGACTGTCATCTCAGCTCAAAGATAATATACTCAGTCTACCAATTCAAATGTTAATCTCATCCAGAAGCATTCTCACAGACACACCCAGAATAATGTTTAACCAAACGTCTAACCAAAACTAGGCACCCATGGCCCAGTCAAGTTGGCACACAAAATCAACCATCACAGTGTTGTACAAAGGGTGGGGCAGTAGGAAGTGATATGCCATGGATACAAGCAATAATGGGGTATATTTTCTATAGAGAATGTAAAAAACAAAATCAACTGAAATCAACCTTACTTTTATTATTATCATGTACTAACAATTCTATTAATATCAGTAATTACATAATTCTTCCTCCCCCAATCTTTTGTTTGTCTCAATTCTAAGCAATTACTGCAGTTATTGATGAGGTTTTAAAAATTGTGGTAAAATATTTATAAAATAAAATTTACCATATTAACTATTTTTAAGTGTATACTTCAGTGGCATTAAGTACATTCTGACTTCTGACCTACTTTTGTGTATATTCTATAGATATTTTCTTTGTGGTTACCATGGGAATTACATATAATTTTGTCATACAGTGGAGTGGGATGTTAAAATATTATCCACTCTGGGTATCAAATATGCAAGGTTTGCCACTGACATTTGAGTAAAACCATATTCAACAGTGAGCTTATCATTTAGAGAATGATATTCTCACCCAATATTCATATTCATTCCTAGAGGAATCCTCACCCTCTCAAATGTTAAAATGCAGACCTTCTCGCCTTGGAGTTGTGGCAGAGTTTCTAAAACTGTCACATTCCAAAACAAGGTGCCAGAAAATCTACAGAGGACTTGCAGAAGAGGTGGCAAAAGCTGGTTTGCTCCCCTCAGGTCATCACATGTACAGGGCATACAAGATTAATAAGGAGAAATTGTTGCATTGATAGGGAAAATTTCTTTAGAGAAGCATTCAATGAAGTACTGTCATGTTTCCCTATTTTCCTTTTCCTTGGTTGAGTGGTTTAAGAAAACCACCTGGACATCTGTGCCCTCTGAAATTTGGAGGCTGCAGGGATTGGAATGGAATTGGGCTCACAGGCTTTCCTTAGGGCAAAGCAAGAAGAGAGGCTACTATGTAAGTGAGCCACACTCTCATGAGTGGAGTGGGGAGGTTAGTGGTGGAGTATGGGGGGTGCAAAGATATAAAACTTATTGAGAATCTCATATCATCTTCAATCATATTAGACTCAATGCCCTCTTTTTATAATAAATATTTTATAATACTCCTCTTTAATATCCTGAAATGAAATTTATAAATAATACAGCCTACACATAATTTGAAAAATAAAGAAATGTAATGCTATAACTGTAATATGGAGAAATAAAAGAAAGGAAAGCACTTTATATAATAAAATATTACACATTTTGGTATATAAATACTTTGGCATGACTACAGTAGATGGTGACATAATGAATCAAATACTTGCACCTACTTATAATGAACAAATCTAGATTGAAGTGAAGTAACACCATTCATTTGAATATAGTTAATGTTTTTTCTTCATATTTAACCATTTGAAATAAGAACTAAATATAACCATATATCTAACTATATATATATATATATATATGTATCTACCATGAATGCAACAGCTACTAATAAAGTCTGTTACAAATGTGTTGTATGTGTTGTATTGGTTATTTACATGACACAAATGATGTGTCTGTCAGTAAAATGATTTTCCAAAATGGTGAACAATTCTTTGTAAAGTTCTGAACAAGACAATATCCAATAGTCCTTTGACTTATTCAGTGATTGCAATTTTGGAAAATTGAGTATATAGTAAACCAGTGGGAAAAAAACCTTTGTATTTATATGTTTTTCATGTACATGAATATCCAGCAAGACATTCAAAATCCATGCCGTACCACGAACAAGTGTTCACTTACTGGCAGAAACACTATTCTATCTGGCCCTTATCTAGACAAATTCCATTAAATCTCACCCACTATGAATGCAACAACCAAAAGTGCCCCATGAATTTCTAATGCCCACCCTCCAGTGAGTGGTGCCTCATTTGTTGAGAAACACAGCTTTAGAATTACTGGACATTTTCATATTTAAAAGCCATCAAATAAGCCATGCCATCTGTCCAATATTTCATTCAGGGCTGAGGAAGAAACAATTTGACAAAAGAGCAGTAGTAAGAAAGAGTAAAGTTGCTTTCTGCTTGCACTCTCTATGGAATTTCGCTAGTTCAATGAAAATCTGTTGTATTAACAATAACTCTAGCAATGCTAGAACGATGGTTAGTTCTAGTAACCAGCAAACACAAGAACTCAGAGTAGAAATACTTGCCATGTTTAAGGAAAAATAAAATGGCTAGAATGGCTGGAGTGTAATGGTAGGAATGTAGAAAGCAAGGGGAAAAGTAAAAGGATTCAAGGTAAAAGAGTGATTACAAGATGTAAGGCCTTGTAGGCCTTGTAAAGGGGTTTCAATTTTATTTGAGATGCAGTGGGAGGGAGAGATATGACATGAACTGATTTGCACTTATAAAAATGTATCAGGGCTTCCCTGGTGGTGCAGTGGTTGAGGGTCCGCCTGCTGATGCAGGGGACGCGGGTTCATGCCCCAGTCTGGGAGGATGCCACATGCCACAGAGCGGCTGGGCCCGTGGGCCATGGCCGCTGAGCCTGCGCGTCCGGAGCCTGTGCTCTGCAACGGGAGAGGCCACAACAGTGAGAGGCCCGTGTACCGCAAAAAAAAAAAAAAAAAAAAGTATCAAAGTTATACTGATCTGAGAAGTATAGGTTGTAAGGAAATAAGAATGGCTGCAGGGTAAACATTTAAAAGGTGATTCCACTCTTCTAGGCAAGGGCTGGGGCTACAATAGAAGCAGCCAAAATGAAAATACTAAAAGAGATCGAAGAAGCTGAGGTGATTGTACTTGCTGATGAATGGGTGTGGATGGAAGGGGGCTAGAAGCCATAATGGCCTTGACCCACTGTGGGGATGATGATGCCCTGGACTGGCATGGGGTAGATACTTGAGAATAGAATTCGATAGACCATTAGAAAGACAATTTTTCCCTTTCATCAAAATATTCTTCTTAGGGGAAAGACAAATGTGTTAAGTAGATAGTTAAGGACTTCCAATTAGAAAATAGCCATCTCAGAATCTTCATCCTCACTGTCACTGATTAATACCTTTAAAGGTATTAATACCTTTAGCATAAACTGGCCTGAATCTAGCTTTCAGTGATTTCCATCTGAGTTCAAGTCGAAATCTTGCTTCTCCCTTATTTTTAAACCAGGATTTCAACATAATTTCTTTAACCATAAAACTTTCATAAGGATAACTAATTCCATAAGATATTATGAGAATTAATTATTGAATGATTATACAACGCTCAGCAAATATTAAAACTGATATTGTAAGGGGAGCTGCTTTTAAAATGGAAAAGTGTTTCTTGGTATCTCTAAGATTAAGAATAAGAAAATCAATAATCATGTGCTTCTCTCATTAAGTCTGGGGAAAAATTGCCACACACAGGTGTTGGAGGGGGGATCATGTATGGGTGGGCATGAAGATGAGCCAGCTGGGCATGGTTCCACTCCCAAATGAGCCTCCAAATTATTGTCCATACGTGGAAACAAAAACAAAAAGCAACCTGAATTAGCACTGAATTTAGACCCTAGTCAAGATGAGTAAAAGGGTCAAAATATTGTGTCTGTTCAATTTGTTGTAGCTCCTTCAAGATGCCATTTTTCCTGGCAGAGGACAAATACCATGGCTTGAAAGTAACTGTTATGGGTCTCCCAGTTTCTTGAACATGTCAATGTGAAGGGCCAGGGCTCCTTTGGGGTGTTGCTAGAGCAAACATACACATTAGCTCAGGTTCTGTGGGGCAAAGTTGAACAAGGGAAAGAAAGGTCCAAACCACAGGATGTGATCACATCTTGGTAAGTGGCAAAGGGAGAGGCACAGCATGAAGACAATTGCAGTTTAACATTGGAAAAGGGGCTAAAGATGGATAGGAGGAGCAAGTAGAAAGGGGGGCTGAGGGCACCAGAGATCATGTCCACTATTACACTATTTTTCCTAGGGCTGGCTGATAAGAGAGATGGCGGTGGAGAGGTTAATTCGGGGGAAACAGGGTTTTGTCAAGAGACTTTCTAAGGTAATAGAGCAGTGAGAAAGTTTTCCTTCTCCCAACCTCCTTACCATCCCATCATTAGCCATCCTTTACATCCCTCTGTCTGCTTCTCTCAGTGGTAGAGCTGAAGTAACCAAAAATGTAATCAGTGGGTAAACCCTGCCACTGGTGGTGCCCACTGATTGAAACCTTCCCTAGTGAGCCATTTGGCTTTCACACCTCAGCTAGTCACCCAGAGAATTTGAGCCCCAGGAACTCCTTTGATGAACTGATTGCCTTTTGTCTAGTTGAGAGCAACAAGGGGAGAAAACAGAGACCTTAGAGGGAATTGTAATCTATTCTTAATCTATCTTCTGCAAGACAGCTTGCTTGGGCTGAGAAGATAAGCAGTGTCTATTCTGAGCTGTCTCATAGAGTATTGGGTTTAGTTGAAGAGTGGCCATGTGAAAAGGGCAGGTCGATGACCTAAACAAGTTAAGTTTTCTTTAATATTTCTGAATCATTTCTTCAGTTGTAAGAGAAATTAATAGCATGCTGGATTTGTACCAATTGTTGGAATCATGGTATGGCTGAAACAGATTAAAAATAAAGTGCTTGCCTCTGGTCAAAGTTCACACTAGGCTTGCACATTCTTATGGAATATCAGATTATGGTAGGCCCCTTTAGTTCTGAAAGCCAAATGAATCTTTTTCTATCTATGGGAGCATGCATGAATTTGTTTAATCAGGCCTGTGACTGTCAGTGTTATCTGGGCATAGGGTTCAGTCAGCTGCACACAATTGGGCACAGAGCATGTGCCCTGGAAAAATATGGGTGTGGAGTCCTATATTCTCTCTTTGCCTTATTTCACTGTCCCTATCCTCGCTCCCTGTACCCCTTCCTACACACTCAGTCCCTGGCCTTGAGCCCTGCTCCATCTTTCCCCATCCTCATTCTTATAGCTGTTGACAGGCTCATGTCTGGACCTCCCCAGGCTCCCTTAGGACATTTCAGTACAATTCTGGTTGCTCTTGCCACCTCTGGTTTCTCCTCAAAGAGCCCTATTACTGTTCACCATATGCTTACTGGATGTTCACTGCATGCTCACTGCAGTCCAGACATTGAACCAAGCACTTTGTATGCATTACTTCATTAACTTCAAAACAACCCTATGAATAGCTCCAATTTGCATATGGGAAAACTGAGATCCAGAGAGCTTGGGTAACAGGTCTTAGGAGACAGAGCTAGTAGAGGTGCATTTTTTTAGCATATGGAACACTAAAATGTATTTACTTTATTTACATATTTAACTCAGGACTGCCTGATCCCCAATTTTGAGCTCATAACCATCACAGTACAAGTTCTCCAGTTCACCTCACACACTGACTACAGAATTATCTTTGTATTGATAAAACACTGTACAGTACCAAGTTATTCACCTCCTTAAAGCCTTCGGTCATCCACTCTAGTACTATGCCTTTAAACCAAATTAAACAATTTGCCTCAGATACTCAGACTCTGTTTACATGAAATGGATGGGATTTCTCAGCCTTGCTTGGCTCTAGTTTCTTATTCTATTTCAGTTCTGCCTAAGTCCCAATCTGTGCGGTGTTTTTCTTCTGCTTTTGGTCTTTCTCCTATCTGCTCGGACTTGATGATTAAGCTCAGTTTTCTCAGATTTGACCCTTAACCTCCTTTCAGTATTCCTACTTTGCCCTTTACTGTTCTTGGTTTCTTTTAGCAAATGGCCCCTCATCCTTTCTCAGGCTTCTGGGATCCCACCCTGACACATTCCTTCAGTGTTCCAATATGCCAAGCCACCACAATTCAACTCCTTAGACTGACTGAGTACTTGAACACTGACTTCAAACTGCCTTTCAAGCCTCAACTCCTGTTCCTCCTTAGGGTTTATAAGCCTTTTAAAATGACTTTTAAAGATCAATTTTGGAAATTTTTCAGCATTACCTTTTTAACTGTTGCTCCTGTATAGATATTTCTTTTTCCTTCTTGGACTCGAATTAAATATAAACAAAATCTTATCACTGATTCCTCTAGATAATTTACCCTTCCTTCTGTATTTGTCAACCTTTTTTCTCTCCATGTTTCTGTCTGGATATTTTCATCTGGTCTATCTTCTAGTTCACTAAATCTCGTTTCATTTGTGTCCAATCTGCGGTTAAACCTACCCACCAAGTTCTTAATTTTTTAATTTCTAAATTCTAGAATTTCCATTCTTAATCATGTATTTTATCTTGCTTGTAGCAAACACAATTATTTTAAAGTTGTTGTCTGATAACCCTAATACATGGAATCTCTGTGGGTATATTCCTACTGTCTATTGTTTCTCTTTGTTTTTAACCATGTATCTTATTTTCTTTGGTCCCTGATTAGTGTGTGTGTGTGTGTGTGTGTGTGTGTGTGTGTGTTGGACATTGTATTAGCAAAATTGTTAGAACTTATTTGAGGCTTACATTAATGTTCTCTTCTCCAGAGGGGATTTATGTTTGATTCCATCAAGTGGATGGTTGGCATGAGAAATAAGGGTTTATTTCAATGCAAGTCTAGGGATTGAGATAATGGTTTAAAGCTGAGCTAGAGTCAGAATAATGGCCACTTTCTTCCGGTCCACTCTTCTGTTAGAATACATGATTTCAGAGTCCCATCCATAAGTGAGAATCTCTAGTCCCTGACCTCCCCTATCCCAACTTTGGCAGTCCCTGGACTCCAATCCCTGTCTACCCAGTCCTGCAAAGTTATTAAAAATGCTACTCAACATCTCAACTACTTACTATCCTCCTCTGAAATGCGAAAACACAGCCAGAGAAAACAGGGTCCAAGTGATGGTCTTAATTTCTGGGACATGTGCCCTCACCACATTCTGGTTCTGTAATTTTTCATTCTCTTTTTAGTTTTCTGATGCCTTTATAAAGATGTTTTTTATATTTTTTCCAGCTTTTACAGTTGTTATCAATGGGAGAGTTGGTTTGACTTTTCCAGTCTGTAATTACCTGAATGGGCAATGACATTATATCATTCCATGACCTGCTGGCTTTCATTCATAGAGTGTTTGACCGGTGTCCCTCTCCCTCTAAAAATTTGCAGTGCAAACTAGCTACCACCAACAACTCTATCACTTGAAGGATACAGTTAAGTCCATATTGAAACAATATATACAAATACATTTGCATTTATGCTAGTCATAGTGCACCATGATTTCCACTAACTTCCACCTTGCTCTTAGTACTGGACTCCTTTTCTCTAGCTTTGATTAATGAAGCACTATTTTGCAAGCAAAGTGTTGGTTACTGGTAATCAAATGCCCGCAATATTTAAACGCCATGGCCCAGTTTGCAAAATATAAACACAATATGGCAAATTGAGAAGATTTTGTCAGTGATCACTGATCCCAAATGGACGGTAAGTCATTTTGCTTCAAGGGACACTTAGGCTATGAGGATATTGGTAAAGAGTGTGGAAGATGTACAACAACAAATCTCCATTAAAAGCACATTTAGATCTGAGAGTAATAGCTGAAAGTCTGGAATGGAAAGTAAACCCATCGGTGGAGATAGCAGAAAGGTTACTAAATTTGGAGGTCAATATCTGAAATGACTTTGCCTGTAGATAGATATTGGTTTTTAAGTATAAATAATGTGTAAATACTTAAAAGCACATTTGGTTTAAAATCTAAAATTATTTATGAAAGTGCATTTGGATTATTTTATTTGACTATCATTCAATTTCTTTATAAATATTTATGATCACTATTACATGACATTACATGAGAGAATTTTTTAGGGAAAAATTATCCTACCTCTCAAATTAGTCTTTCTCTATTTTTTTCTCAGAATCTAACTCAAAACTCCAAGACTGCTTTACTGAAGTATTTTCCTACTTTAAAAAAACAAAAACACAATAGCTTTTTCATGAGGGGAGAGACAGCATGCTCCATCACATTAAATCTTTCTTATTGATGCCTCTCTTAGTCTTTAGTGGTACCAGGCCATCAAAAATCAATTATGGATCTCCCCAACAGCTCCTACATTTAAGCTCCTGAGAGCTACTAGAGAACATCTTACAACACACAAATATTTGCCACTGGAAATAAAAGACCTCCAACCTCAACTGGATCATTAACTAGTTGGTCCCGGGTTCACTCATTTTTTCATTCCCAGAACAGCTATTTCAATCTTTTACCATTCCTTTTAAGCCCTCAATCCACAACCTTAACTTCCAGCAGAAACCCTTTTCTCCTACTTCACAGAGAAACTTAAGCCATCTTCTGAGTATTACAGTGATCTTCTACCTAAAATTCCTTTCTTGATGTTTTTCAGCTATTATGGAAAAGTTAAAACATATTCAAAATTAGACAGAATATAAAGTGAACCCTCAGGTACATATCATCCAGTTTCCATAATGATCAACTCATGGCCAATATTGTTTCATCGACTACACCTTTTAAAAACTGCATTTCTATTCATTCTTACTTTCTTCATGTCACTCTGAAAGAAGTTTCTTTTCTATCTGAGGTTATTCTCTGCGTCAAGATCTGGATTTCATCCCTTGTAGCCTCTTCAAACCCTTGCTCTATTATCCCTCTTTTTAAACACTCCCTTTATACTGACTGATTTCAGTCAGTATTTAAACAATTAATTTACTTTTATATTAGGAAACACACACACACACACACACACACACACACACCCTCTTGACACTACATATACCTTTAGCTACCATCCTTTCACCTTCCATTTTCTGCCAAAAATCTGGAAAGAGTATTCTGTACTCACTGTTTCTATTGCCTTATTCCCTCCCACACCACAATCCAAGCAAAAAGGTTGTTTCTAGATACAACACTCTGCTGAAACTGCTCTCATTGAATTTACTGATTCTTTTTTTTTTAAGAAAATCTTCTTCAAACTCTTGCTTCCTTTTGATCCCATGAAAATAATTTCTCCCACATTTCCTCCTACAGCTCTGGCTTCTCCCTCCTCAATCTCCTTCTTTGACTCTCCTTTGTCTCTTTCATGTGGGTGTTCCCTGGAATCTGTCTTTGGCTCTCTTCTCATTTACAATATCTTGGACCAATCTAGCCCACTGCTTATGTCATCACCATCTGTACTGTTTTTCTCAAACATTTGGAGTCTAACCGGAAAATGACACATGCGAGAATGAACAATTTTTTTAATTAAAAGATTCATTTCTACTTGTAAAAATGAAAAAATAAATTCATATTACTAAAGAAATACTGATAATAGGTACACAACAGAGAAAATAATGACATTATTTGTAACAGTTCTTCACTGTTTCTGTATCTGACTTGTGGAATCACTTGGCTTTTAGGTCAAGTTTCATATGTATCTGCTCATTTTTTCCTCCTCTTTATGCTAATTTAGAGGGTCTTAACTCACAATTTTGAGTTGTAGGAATGGTATTAAAGACTTGCTACATTTACCAGATAAATTTTGGATATTGGATTAAGCAAAAAAACAGAAACTATGAAGATGATTCTAACTAAAAATTTATGTTTTTTCAGATGCTAAGCTGAATAACATATCACAGACAAAAACTAGAAGGATGAATGATTTGACTTGGAAAATGAGAGCAAATGGATTATTGATCTACTCTTTGGTTGTATTCCATTTTGAAAATATTTCTTCATATTCCGATGTGGTACTTGGCCGTGTTTTTAAAATATGTTCTATGATATATCAATGACTAATCCTGTTAGAAAAGTGTCAACTCTTGAGGATTGAGAATTGTGTATCACAGTTTAGTCTTCTTAAGACATCCTAATTTTTTAAAAAACATTTTTATTTGAGTATAACTGCTTTACAATGTTGTTTTGGTTTCTGCTGTATAACAAAGTGAATCAGGTATATGTATACATATATCCCCATACCCTCTCTCTCTTACGTCTGCCTCCCACTCTCCCTATCCCACCCCTCTAGGTGGTCACAGAGCACCGAGCTGATCTCCCTGTGCTATGCAGCTGCTTCCCACTAGCTATCTATTTTACATTTGATAGTGTATACATGTCCATGCCACCCTCTCACTTCGTCCCAGCTTACCCTTCCCACTCCCTGTGTCCTCAAGTCCATTCTCTACATCTGCATCTTTATTCCCATCCTGCCCTTAGGCTTATCAGAACCTTTTCTTTTTCTTAGATTCCATATATATGTTTTATCATACGGTATTAGTTTTTCTCTTTCTGAATTACTGCACTCTGTATGACAGACTCTAGGTCCATCCACCTCACTACAAATAACTCAATTTCATTACTTTTTATGACCGAGTTATATTCCGTTGTATATAGGTGCAACATCTTCTTTATCCACTCATCTGTCAATGGACACTTAGGTTGCTTCCATGTCCTGGCGATTGTAAATAGTGCTGTGATGACTACTGTGGTACAAGTCTCTTTTAGAATTATGGTTTTCTCAGGGTATATGCCCAGTAGTGGGATTGCTGGATCATATGGTAGTTCTATTTATAGTTTTTTAAGGAGTCTCCGTACTGTTCTCCATAGTAACTGTATCAATTTACATTCCCACCAACAATGCAAGAGGGTTCCCTTTTCTCCACACCCTTTCCGGCATTTATTGTTTGTAGATTTTTTGATGATGGCCATTCTGACTGGTGTGAGGTGATACCTCATTGCAGTTTTGATTTGCATTTCTCTAATGATTAGTGATCTTGAGCATTCTTTCATGTATTTCTTGACAATCTGTATATGTTCTTTGGAGAAATGTCTATTTAGGTCTTCCACCCATTTTTGGATTGGTTGTTTGTTTTTTTTGATATTGAGCTGCATGAGTTGCTTGTATATTTTGGAGATTAATCCTTTGTCAGTTGCTTCATTTGCAAATATTTTCTCCCATTTTGAGGGTTGCCTTCTCATCTTGTTTATGGTTTCCTTTGCTGTGCAAAAGTTTTTAAGTTTCATAAGGTCTCATTTGTTTATTTTTGTTTTTATTTCCATTTCCCTAGGAGGTGGGTCAAAAAGGATCTTGCTGTGATTTATGCCATAGTGTGTTCTGCCTATGTTTTCCTCTAAGAGTTTTATAGTGTCTGGCCTTACATTTAGGTTTTTAATCCATTTTGAGCTTATTTTTGTGTATGGTGTCAGGGAGTGTTCTAATTTCATTCTTTTACATGTAGCTGTCCAGTTTTCACAGCACCACTTACTGAACAGGCTGTCTTTTCTCCATTGTATATTTTCGCCTCCTTTATCAAAGATAAGGTGACCATATGTGTGTGGGCTTGTCTCTGGGCTTTCTATCCTATTCCTTTAACCTATATTTCTGGTATTGTGCCAGTACCATACTCTCTTGATTACTGTAGCTTTGTAGTACAGTCTGAAGTCAGGGATACTGATTCTTCCAGCTCCATTTTTTTTCCCTCAAGACTGCTTTGGCTATTCTGGGTTTTTTGCATTTCCATGCAAACTGTAGAATTCTTTGTTCTAGTTCTGGGAAAAATGCCATTGGTAGCTTGATAAGGATTGTACTGAATCTGTAGTTTGCTTTGGGTAGTACAGTCATTTTCACAATGTTGATTCTTCCAATCTAAGAACGTGGTATATCTCTCCATCTGTTTGTATCATCTTTAATTTCTTTCATCAGTGTCTTATAGTTTTCGGCATACAGGTCTTTTACCTCCTTAGGGAGGTTTATTCCTAGGTATTTTATTCTTTTGTTGCAATGGTAAATGGGAGTGTTTCCTTAATTTTTCCTTCAGATTTTTCATCATTAGTGTATAGGAATGCAAGAGATTTCTGTGCATTAATTTAGTATCCTGCTACTTTACCAAATTCATTGATTAGCTCTAGTTGTTTTCTGGTAGCATCTTTAGGATTCTCTATGTATAGTGTCATGTCATCTGCAAACACTGACAGTTTTACTTCTTCTTTTCTGATTTACATTCCTGTTAATTCTTTTTCTTCTCTGATTGCTGTGGCTAAACTTCCAAAACTATATTGAATAATAATGGTGAGAGGGGGCAACCTTGTCTTGTTCCTGATCTTAGAGGAAATGGTTTCAGTTTTTCACCATTGAGAACGGTGTTGGCTGTGGGTTTGTCATATGTGAACTTTATTATTTTGAGGTAGGTTCCCTGTATGCCCACTTTCTGGAGAGTTTTTAACATAAATCGGTGCTGAATTTTGTCAAAAGCTTTCTCTGCATCTATTGGGATTATCATATGGTTTTTATCCTTCACTTTGTTAACATGGTGTATCACATTCACTGATTTGCGTATATTGAAGAATCCTTGCATTCCTGTGATAAACCCCACTTGATCACTGTGTATTATCCTTTTAATGTGCTGTTGGATTCTGTTTGCTTGTATTTTGTTGAGGATTTTTGCATCTATGTTCATCAGTGATATTGACCTGTACTTTTCTTTTTTTGTGACATCTTTGTCTGGTTTTGGTATCAGGGTGATGGTGGCCTCATAGAATGAGTTTGGGAGTGTTCCTCCCTCTGCTATATTTTAGAAGACTTTGAGAAGGATAGGTGTTAGCTCTTCTCTAAATGTTTGATAGAATTCATCTGTGAAGCCATCTGGTCCTGGGCTTTTGTTGGTTGGAAGATTTTTATTTTATTTTATTTTATTTTTTGCTGTACGCGGGCCTCTCACTGTTGTGGCCTCTCCTGTCATGGAGCACAGGCTCCGGATGTGCAGGCTCAGCGGCCATGGCTCACGGACCCAGCCGCTCTGCGGCATGTGGGATCTTCCCGGAACGGGGCACAAACCCGTGTCCCCTGCATCAGCAGGCGGACTCTCAACCACTGCGCCACCAGGGAAGCCCTGGTTGGAAGATTTTTAATCACAGTCTCAATTTCAGTGCTTGTGATTGGTCTGTTTATATTTTCTATTTCTTCCTGGTTCAGTCTTGGAAGGATGTACTTTTCTAAGAATTTGTCCATTACTTCCAGGTTGCCCATTTTATTGGCATATTGTTGCTTGTAGTAATCTCTCATGATCCTTTGTATTTCTGCAGTGTCAGTTGTTACTTCTCCTTTTTCATTTCTAATTCTATTGATTTGAGTCTTCTCCCTTTTTTTCTTGATGAGTCTGGCTAGAGGTTTATCAATTTTGTTTATCTTCTTAAAGAATCAGCTTTTAGTTTTATTGATCTTTGCTCTTGTTTCCTTCATTACTTTTTCATTTATTTCTGATCTGATCTTTATGATTTTCTTCCTTCTGCTAACTTTGGGGGTTTTTTGTTCTTCTTTCTCTAATTGCTTTAGGTTTAAGGTTAGGTTGTTTATTTGAGATGTTTCTTGTTTCTTGAGGTAGGATTGTATTGCTATAAACTTCCCTCTTAGAAATGCTTTTGCTGCATCCCATAGGTTTTGGGTCATAGTTTTTTCATTGGCATTTGTTTCTAGGTATTTTTTGATATCCTCTTTGATTTCTACAGTGATCTCTTGGTTATTTAGTAGTGTCTTGTTTAGCCTCCATATGTTTGTTTTTTTACAGTTTTTTTTTTTCCTGTAATGGATATCTAGTCTCATAGTGCTGTTGTCGGAAAAGATACTTGATACGATTTTAATTTTCTTAAATTTACTGAGGCTTGATTTGTGACCCAATATATGATCTATCCCGGAGAATGTTCCATAAGCACTTGAGAAGAAAGTGTATTCTGTTGTTTTGGGATGGAATGTCCTATAAATATCAATTAAGTCTATCTGGTCTAATGTGTCTTTTAAAGCTTGTGTTTCCTTATTTATTTTCATTTTGGATGATCTGTTCATTGGTGAAAGTGGTGTGTTAAAGTCACCTAAAGACAGATTGTATTACTGTCGATTTCCCCTTTTATGGCTGTTAGCATTTGCTTTATGTATTGAGGTGCTCCTATGTTGGGTGCATAAATATTTACAATTGTTATATCTTCTTCTTAGATTGATCTCCTGATCATTATGTAGTGTCCTTCTTTGTCTCTTGTAATAGTCATTATTTGAAAGTCTATTTTGTCTGATATTAGAATTGCTCCTCCAGCTTTCTTTTGATTTCCATTTGCATGGAATATCATTTTCCATCCCCCACTTTCAGTCTGTATGTGTCCCTAGGTCTGAAGTCATCTCTTGTAGACAGCATATATACAAGTCTTGTTTTTGTATTCATTCAGCCACTCTGTGTCTTTTGGTTGGAGCATTTAATCCATTTACATTTAAGGTAATTATCGATATGTATGTTCGTATTACCATTTTCTTAATTGTTTTGGGTTTGTTTTTGTAAGTCTTTTCCATCTCTTGTGTTTCCTGCCTGGAGAAGCTCCTTTAGCATTTTTTGTAAAGCTCATTTGGTGGTGCTGAATTCTCTTAACTGTTGCTTGTCTAAAGGTTTTCATTTCTCTGTTGAATGTGAATGAGATCCTTGCTGTGTAGAGTAATCTTGGTTGTGGCTTTTTCCCTTTCATCACTTTAAAAATGTCCTGCCACACCCTTCTGGCTTGCAGAGTTTCTGCTGAAAGATCAGATGTTAACGTTATTGGGTTTCCCTTGTATGTTATTTGTTGCTTTTCCCTTGCTGATTTTAATATTTTTTCTTTGTATTTAGTTTTTGATAATTTGATTAATATGTGTCTTGGTGTGTTTCTCCTTGGGTTTATCCTGTATGGGACTCTCTGCACTTCCTGGACTTGACTATTTCCTTTCCCATGTTAGGGAAGTTTTCAACTATAATGTCTTCAAATATTTTCTCAGTCCCTTTCTTTTTCTCTTCTTCTTCTGGGACCCCTATAATTCAGATGTTGGTGCGTTTAACGTTGTCCCTGAGGTCTCTGAGACTTTCTTTAATTCTTTTCTTTTTTTTTTCTTTATTCTGCTCTGTGGCAGTTATTTCTACTATTTTATCTTCCAGGTGACTTATACGTTCTTCTGCCTCAGTTATTCTGCTATTGAGTCCTTCTAGGGTATTTTAAATTCCATTTATTGTGTTGTTCATCATTGTTTGTTTGCTCTTTAGTTCTTCTAGGTCCTTGTTAAGCATTTCTTGTATTTTCACCATTTTATTTCCGAGATTTTGGATCACCTTTACTATTATTACTCTGAATTCTTTTTCAGGTATACTGCCTATTTCCTCTTCATTTGTTTGGTCTGGTGGGTTTTACGTTGCTCCTTCATCTGCTGCATATTTTCTGTTTTCTCATTTTCTTAACTTACTGTGTTTGGGGTCTCCTTTTTACAGACTGGAGGTTCATAGTTCCTGTTATTTTTGATGTTTGCCCGCTGTGGGTGAGGTTGGTTCAGTGGATTTTGTAGCCATCCTGCTGGAGGGGCTGGTGTCTGTGTTCTGGTGGGTGGGGCTGTATCTTGTCCTTCTGGTGGGCAGGGCCACGTCCAGTGCTGTGTTTTGGGGTGTCTGTGAACTTATATGACTTTAAGTAGCCTCTTTGGTAATGGGTGGGATTGTATTCCTGTCTTGCTGGTTGTTTGGCGTGGGGCATCCAGCACTGGAGCTTTCTGGCCATTGGCTGGATCTGGGTCTTAGGACTGAGATGAAGATCTCAGCTCCACCCGCCCTGGTGGGTGAGCAGACAAGCCTCTCAGGCTGGTGAGTCCTGGTCAGCACTGATCCTCTGTGTGGAAATCTCTCCACTTTGCCCTCTGTACCCCTGTTGCCTCTCCTCCATGGTTCCTAAGCTTCCCACCCCCCCGTCTCCACCAGTGAAGGGGCTTCCTAGTGTGTGGAAACTTTTCCTCCTTCACAGCTCTTTCCCAGAGGTGCAGGTCCTGTCCCTATTCTTTTGTCTCTGTTTTTTCTTTTTTCTTTTGCCCTACTCAGGTACGTGGGGATTTTCTTGCCTTTTGGGAAGTCTGAGGTCTTCTGCCAGTGTTCAGTAGGTGTTTTGTAGGAGTTGTTCCACATGTAGATATATTTTTGATGTATTTATGGGGAGAAAGGTGATCTCCATGTCTTACTCCTCCCCCATCTTGAAGGTCTCCCCCATCCTAATATTTTATTCTCAATGGAAAACCATGACCTTAGTCCTTGAAATGATAGGAAGAAATCATTGAGTATATTTTTAAGTAATTGAACTTGAGCAATCCACTTACAATCAGAGAAATAGTCCTTATTGGCATTATTTGTGATGAGGAGATATTGCTATCTCAACTCTCGTTTCAAATTCTCATGTAAGCAACTACCCCAGACAGTCAGCTTACTTCAGTTTGGAAAAGCAGGCCTAAAAATATACATGTTCAGTGACTTCAGTCAGGTTGTCTTCACAATCTTCACTGGAAGGGAAAGATTGTTATCCCTAATTTATAGATGATAAAACTGAGGCTTAAAAAGGTTAAGAAACTTTCCTGAGAAGACATTTGGACAGGCTGACTAAGAGTCAGCAGTAGTTTTTAAGAAAAATTCAGATTGAACTGCCCTGAATTAAATTTTCTAAAAAACTGGCCTTAGCAAAGCAGGCAAATTTTCTCTTTCATGTTCTCAGACTTCCCTTTCTCTGTCCCTGTTGTAATTTTAAAGCATTACCCCAATGTTCTCTGACATTCCTACAGTTGAATAGTGAAATCTATATCCCTTCCCCATGAATATGGGCTTTGTGATTGTTTGACCAGTTGAATGTTATAGAAGTGATGTTGTGCTACTTTCTGAGCCCAGGCCTCAAGAAATTGTCAGCTTCAACTTCTTGTCCCTTGGGAAGATCATTCTTATAACCCAGCCCCCATGCTGTGAGGAAGCCCAAGCCACTGTATGGAATAGTCCAACATGGAGAGGAACCAATAACCAGTACCAACTTGCCAGCTATATGAGTGAGCCATCTTGGAAGTAGATGCTCAATGCAGCTGAGCTCAGCTCAAGTAAAGCCACTATAGGTGGCACTACATGGAGCAAAGACAAATTGTCCCCAATGAGCCCTTCCCAAATTTCAGATTCATAAGCAAAATAATTGATCACTGTTCTTTTAAATCTCAAAGTGGTTTGCTGTGAAGCAATAGATAACCAGAATATCCCCCTGCTTTTAACACTCCTCTCCCTCTCCTTCCTTTCTTGTTAATTTTACTTGCTTTCCCCCAAATCTGTCTCACAATCAACAGAAACTTTTTTGCCTTGGGGAAGGATATGTTCAGTACTGTCATTCTTTTTATAAGATGATGAACAACAAAGATTCTTATTTTGTTCATTTCTGTGTGGACTGAGTAGAAGCTCAGCAAATTTTTTTCTTAGTCTTTTGGGAAGCTATAACAGAATACCATAGACTGGGTAGCTTATAAACAGTAGGAATTTATTTTTCACAGTTCTGGAGGCTAGGAAGTCCAAGATCAAGGTACCAACAGATTCGGTGTATGGTGAGAGCTCACTTCCTGGTTCATGGTTGTCTTACTGTTGTGTCTTCACATGGCAGAAAGGACAAGGGAGCTCTGTGGGCTCTCTTATAAGGGCACAAATCCCATTCATGAAGGCTCCAACCTCATGACCTAATCACCTCCCAAAGGCCCCACCTCCAAATACCATCACTTTGGGGGTTAGTATTTAACATATGAATTTTGGGAGGACACAATCTATAGCAATTTTATTTAACTGGATTGATTGATAGCAGTCATTTTAACCAGTTTTCCATTATTTTTATTAAATGGTGTTTGAACTACTCCTCATATCTACTGAATCATATGTTCCAGAGTGGGGCTTGGAAAGCTACATTTTTAATAAGCTTCCCAGCTAATTTCTACACATATCAAAGTTTGAAAACTTTGCCACAGTGGTCATTTAAAATTCCTTTGGAATGAGGATTATTGCGAGATTTAAAGAGACTCTAACTGCTATAAAGCATTTAGCATGGAGCTCGGCATATTATAAGAGCTAAACAAATTTCATTTACTACCATCATCGCCAACATCATCATTGCTATTTTTTTTTTTTTTTTTTTTTTTTTGTACGCGGGCCTCTCACCGCTGTGGCCTCCTCCGCTGCAGAGCACAGGCTCCGGACGCGCAGGCCCAGCAGCCATGGCCCACGGGCCCAGCCGCTCCGCAGCACGCGGGATCCTCCCGGACCGGGGCACGAACCCGCGTCCCCTGCATCGGCAGGCGGACTCCCAACCACTGCGCCACCAGGGAAGCCCCATCATTGCTATTTTTAAAGGTTATCTTTAATTTTGGAAGATACTTACTCATGTGTCTTTGGGGGCAAACAGGGGTTGTCAGTGTGTTAGTTTGCCTGTTAAAATAAGCAGTTGTTGCCTATTGTTCAGAATGTTCTGTGCCCCAGGTATCAGATGTAGGCTAGCAGTTATCTCCAGGAGACTAGAGTAAGTTTAGGCAAAACATTCTTCAGAGTATCTACCCACCTGATTCAGGTACACATACATATGTACAAGAGACAAGACATAAAGGTTCATCTGATATATGCTCTGACAATGGTTTTACTATCAATGATTTACTATCATTGACACTGGGTCTTTTCAGAAAACTCTAGATAGAGGATATTCATATCTTTGGAAGAAGTCACCCACAAGTAAATTCTAGTAAACCCTTCACCAAATGTCCCTGGTTCCCTTTGGGAATATGTGGGACCTGATATTCCATTTCAATATAGAAGCAGATGTACTAACTTACAGGCTGAAAGCCTGATTGGACAGGCTAGTTATAAATCAGCAGCACTTTTTAAGAAAATTCAACACTCTCTACAATTTATTTTCCTTTGGATGTGGTGTGTTTTGTTTTTTTTTTTTTTTTTGCGGTACGCGGGCCTCTCAATGTTGTGGCCTCTCCTGTCATGGAGCACAGGCTCCGGATGCACAGGCTCAGCGGCCATGGCTCACGGGCCCAGCCACTCCGCGGCATGTGGAATCTTCCCAGACCGGGGCACGAACCCATGTGCCCTGCATCGGCAGGTGGACTCTCAACCACTGCGCCACCAGGGAAGCCCTGGATGTGGTTTTTAAGGGCACCTGTTTGGTGGAAAACATTCAGATTAGATTATTAAGTCTCAATTAGGCTGAATGCTTAGAGAAGGGGATACTTTGACATTCAAATTTATTAATTAACTTAGGGTCAACAATATCACATTTTCTTTCAATCCTTGTTGCTAAAATATAACAACTCTCTACAGTGTTCTGCCCTAGTAAGAACAGTGTAGTGAATAGTTTGAATCTGTGTAAATTACTTAACCTCTGTCTGCCTCAGTTTCCTCATTTTTAAAAAAAAGAGGAATCATAATGGTACCTCAAAAGATTGTTCAAGATTAAATCAGTTAATGTATGAAAATACATAGAATACTTTTTGGCACATAGTAAGCACTATAAAGGTATTAGCTATTATTATTATTATTATTATTATTATTATTATTATTATTATTTGAAGAGAAACCACATTACTAGGCAATTTTTCTCTTGGTACAGACCTATAACTGAGATAAAAGATGAAACTAGAAGAAATATAGAAATCAGGCTGAGGCCAGGACACCTGACTATTCCCTAAGGGTGAGATCAGGATTTTTCCTGTTCACTTCGGAACTTTTAGAGTCTTGCATCTTGTCTGGCACAGGATTGGTGCTCAGTAAACTTCTGTTGAATAAATGATGGTTCCTAAAAGATGAATACTTGTTGATTATTAAGATTTCTTCTTGTTTTTTGTCTCTCTGCTTAGAGTTTGACTGTGACAAGAGTGCTCTTTAGTTGATGATTATTGTTAGATTCTGTGTCATTGTGTATGACTATTTTTGTTGCTTATGTCTTGTTAGAGGAATCTGATGGAGAAAAAGAAGAGAAAAAGTAACATAAGTGGCCTCAGAAACAATAAAGAAGGTGAAACAGCTGGCTGCAAACTTTATGGTCTAAAGAATTTTGACTTATCTTTGAAGTGTATTTAAATGATAAAAAGAAAAGATCTCAACTGACCAGGGTGAAATTACAGGGACTAAACCTATAAAAGACAATAATCCCCTCCACACTCTCTTTTCTGAGAGATATTATAGGCATGTAATGGCAACAGTCAAAAATTGTCCAGCTCAGTGTTTTGCTGTGTTTCAGAGCCCAGGCAGCAGTGCTTGATACAGTCTCATCAAAGTAAATATCAAACTTGGTCACAAGATTGAATCACTGCCTGTTGAAAGTCTATGTGATGTCAGTACCTAATCAGGCAAATATGGACATTTTCTATAAGTGCATTTTTGTTAAGAGTTAGTGTGTATCAAATTCAAGATTCCATGGAAATGAAAAGCTATGAGTAATAAATCCCTAGAGCCCTTGATGGGAGTAGGAGTTTTCAGCCTGTTCATCTGCCATGCTGCAGATCAGGAATATATTCATTCTACTTCATTTTCCTCATTGCATCACTTGGGGGAGATGCTTCTGCCATGTTTATTTAGAAAGCCCCAGGCTGGAATCAAACTAAGAAAAAAGTCACTGCTGTTTCCTAATTTACAGTGGAGCTCCCTCCTCACCCGTCCCAATACCACTTTAGTATCACCTTGATCCATATGTATAGATTGATGTTGAATGCCTTGAGATGTGGGCAGGAGAAGTGGAGATTGTTGGTAAAAATAAAGGGCTCTACCAACAGTTTTTCAAAGCAGATGGCCTGCAAAAAGCTGTACATAGACTCACATGTCCAAAAATTTGTTTTATAAATTTCTTTTTAAAGCTTAAACATCTAAAAGAAAATGATAAAACAAAAATTAAGACCGAAAAAAATACACTTCCTAGTCTCTTGATTCAAGAAACCATATGATATGAAGTATGATTTATTCTAATGGAGTGGGTTATCAGCACAATAAAGAAATGTAGACATACATTAGCTTTTGCAGTGTTAAATAAAATCTCAACACTTAGTGCCTTAAAGCAATCAATCCTTTCACTCATGATTCTGTGGGTTGGTTGGGCAGTTTTTCTGGTCCACTAATCTCTGCTGGCAGGTTGGCCAAAGGCTGGATGACCTAAGACAGTCTCACTCAGATATCTTGTCTCTCATCATTCAGCAGGCTAGCCCTGGATTCTACATGTAGTGGTCTCAGAGTTCTAAGAGTATGAAAGCAGAAGCTGCAAGATTTCTTAAGACCTAGGTTGACAATTATACAATAACATTTCCATTGCATTCTGTGGTCAAAGCAAGTCACAAGGTTCAAAAAGTGGATAAATGGACTATCTCCTGATGGTAGGAGCTGCAGACTATTGCTGTATTTGCAGTCTCCTGGATGAAGTGTACATACAATGCATGGCACCCTAATCACAATTATGCTAAGCAAACCTACTGCTAGAGACAGAGGTGTGATGGTGGCAAGCATGCTAGAAACTGAACTCCAAAGCCCAGGGTTCTAGAGAAGGTCTTGCCATGTATTATTTCCTGACCTTAAATAAATCCACTCTACTTCTCTGGGCCTCAATTTAGTCATCTCTGAAATGAGGGGTTGGATAAGATAACCTCTAAAGCCTCTTCCAGATTTCTCAGGACTCTAAGAATTCAACACACTTCCCAGTTTTCAAAGGCAAGATTTCCTAGTTCTAAGGATCTCAAGGGGACATTGCAAAATTCTAAACTTTTATTTTAACTTTGTGACTCTAATTTGGAAAAAAATCACATGGTATGATTACAACCATGTAAAAGTATAATTATGAAAGAAAATATTTAATAATTAATGGCAGGATGGTAGGTTTGAGGGTTTTAAATGTTATTTTAACAGATTTTTAAAAATATTTGTTACTATATTAACTCTTCAATAAAAAGGAATAAATACTTCTCACGTAATATCTCTAAAAAGAAAATTGTCCCCAGATCAACAGGATCACAATTCTTACGGCTTCCAGAAGCAACAAGTAATCACTTGCTTGTTTAGCCTTTTCCATTCTCCAGTACACAGCAGAGAGAATGGTGAGAGCAATCTTTGCCTCCTATGCCCTTCTCTCCTTGTCACATGCTCTGCCCAGACTCCCCACAAAGCACATCACTTTTCTTGCTCAGACATGAACACTTAAACTTTGGATTGGAAATTATTTTCCCTCAAATTGATCAAACTTTCAGGGCAAATGTTCTGAGAAATAAAGAAAGGAAGTAAAATGAAGGATTTGGCTAAGGAGTCCTCCATGTCCAATTTGAGCCATCAATCTCCTATTGACCCATTTTCTTGGATCTTTCCAGGCTTATCTTACTTGACCTCTCAGGTGAGTTAGACCTTTTTGACCACTCCCTTTTTTCTGGGTGGTTCTTTCTCCCTTAGTTTCTTTCTTTATTTTTTTTCAAATGATACCTTCATTTTACTTTTAAATTTTATTTAATTAATTTATTTTTGGCTGCATTGGGTCTTCATTGCTGCACGTGGGCTTTCTCTAGTTGTGGCGAATGGGGACTACTCTTGGTTGCAATGCGCAGGTTTCTCATCACAGTGGCTTCTCTTGTTTTGGAGCACGGGCTCTAGGCACTTGGGCTTCAGTAGTTGTGGTGTGTGAGCTCAGAAGTTGTAGCTTGTGGGCTCAGTAGTTGTGGCACACAGGCTTCGTTGCTCTGCAGCATGTGGGATCCTCCCGGACCAGGGCTCAAACCTGTGTCCCCTGCATTGTAGGTGGATTCCTAACCACTGCACCACCAGGGAAGCCCTCTCCCTTAGTTTCTGAGACACCACTCTGACTTCTTCCTCACAGCCTTCTTTTCCATGGCCAGTCACTGGAGTGTCGGTGGTGTCTAAGCTTTGTCTCTGGTCCTCTTCTCCGATCATCCTACACTAACCCTGAGTGAACTCACTTACGCCCATGATTTCAAAGACTTTTCACGTTCTGTTGACTCCTGGTTATATATCTCTATCACAGACTTCTCTCCTGATCTTCAGATTGCATCCTTGGCAGCTTTATGACTTCCCTTAGGCACCTTCAACACAACACAATCCCAAACTCCTGTATCCTCAGCCCAGTGAATTACTGTCCGCCCAGTCACCTACAGTAGAAAACTGGGAAACCACATTCTCTCTTCAGTAAGCCAGGCCTATTTTCCTTCAGAATCGCTCCCTGTCATTCCCCTGATCTACTCAGGAGGACTGATGGCCTGCAGGTTGCATCTGTCAGGCTTTTATATCAACCAGCTTCTGATTGAGTTTTTATTTGATGAGAGGCCCTGGTGTTAGAGATTAGCAAGACTCAATAATGGGGACTTTTTTTTTTGCCAAAGCTGATCTGCCACTGCTACTGCTGAGTCCTGGCCCACCAAATCAAGGACTAATTTGACACCATTGAGCTCCCAATTTAACATCATTATCTGTGGGGGACCAGCCAGCTACCTGATGGCAAGTTGATTACATTTGACCCTTTCTTATCATAGAGGGGCCACAGTTTGTTCTTACTATTATGAGTATAGATTTGCCTTCTTAACATTACCATCTGTGGGCTTATGGAATGCCTAATTCACCATCATGTTATCACACGCAGCAATGCTTCTGTCTAAGGGATATACTTCACTGCAGGGAAAGTACAGTAATAAATCATGCCACTACAATTTCCTTATCTTGGCTTGTACCCCATCACTCAGGAGCTGCCAGCCTGATAAAATAGTAGAATGTCTTAATTGAGATGCAGTTATGGTAACAACTGGGAGGTCACATTCTGTGGTGTTGGGATGTTCTCCCTCAGGATGTGGCATGTTCTTTGAACCAGTGACCAACATATGTGGTATGTTTCTCCCTTATATAGAATACATGGGTCTAGGAATTAAGAGGAAGAAGTGGTAATGACCTTTTTCACTATTATATCTAATAATCACCTCACAGAACTTTTGCTTCCTGCCCATTGCATTTAGCTCTATGGGTATAGAAGTCTTGGTTCCAAAGGAAAAAATGCTTCCAGTCAGTGTCAATATAAACTAGAAGTTGAGACTGTCACCTGGCATTTGGAGCTCCTCATACCAGTGAACCAACAATTAGAGAAAGGGTAATTATATTGGCTGATGTGATTGATCATGATTAACGATGGGCAATTGGCTTGTTGCTATACAGTGGGGGTTGGGAGGACTATGTCTGAAACCCGTAAGATTCATGGGAGCATCTTTTAGTACTTCTGTGTCTGATGGTAAAAAGCGAATCAAAGTCTCCAGCAACCTAATTTAAGTATAGGAGCACCAAGGATTCAGAAAGAAAGATCCTGAAAAGGAATGCAGGATTGGATTGCCCAACTGGGAAAACTACTCCAACAAGTCAATGCGCTGGCTGAGAGGGCAAGAATAACAAAACATGAGGTAGAAGAATAAAGTGATAAATATCAACTATGGCCACATGCCCAGTTACAGGAACAAGAATTGCAGCAGCGAGGTGTACTTCATTATGTGTGTATTAAACAACAATGTCCCTTTTCATTTCATTTCTCTCTCCCTACTATTTTGTATGAGGAATGTTGGTAGTAAGCACTTGGCTTTTTAACTTACAGGTCAACAGACTCCACGGAACCACATCTAGTATTTACAAGAGTGATTCCATAATTCCAAGAAGTCTTGGACTTAAGATAGAAAAAATGACTAATGAAAGTTTCTTCCTCCCCTTGTTGGAGAGAGCTGTGACTTGTATCATGGGTAGTTGTCTCATGTCTGGCAGAAGCATGAATTTGTTAACTGTGGCTATGAGGTGAGAATGGATGCTGAGTAGCTAAAAAGACTATGTTAACCCTTTGTCTGTTTGCCCCTACATCTGTTTCTTGCCTTTCCCCAGCTCTGCTCTGTATCCTAGGGAGTTGACTTCTATGGGTTACATTATCCAGACTCTCAAGTCATCTGGCTCGCAACTGGACTTGACATTGGTAGGAGATTGGAGGGTGGGAATGAGAAAGAAGCTAGAGTGTTTATACCCTTTCTCTCTGATGTAGGCAGATTTTCCAGCTGTGGCTACATCTGTGGCTTCAGTTCTTGCCAGACAAGCTACTGTATTTCCAACTTCCTCTATGTAATCCTGGCCTCTGAGCTTCAGTAGCATGGCTTCATCTATTGCCCTCTGGTTGAGGAGTGGTGGGAGCTTCTTGCTGTTGACAATCTCTGGAGTCCCTCACTGTGCTCTGTTTGGCTCCCAGCTCCTTTCTCATTTGTGTAATCAACTCTCTGCCTTAAATTCCCCAACTGATACAGTCAAATTCCTATTCCTTAATATGTCCTGTGACTGTTCAATCCTGTCCACTTCTTATATCCACTATCTTACATATATCAGTTTCTCACTACCTTTCACCTGGGTTGTTGGTCTTACTTTTCAAACTCCACTCCACCACTCCCCCTCTCTCTTAATTAATACACGTAAGCTCTATGTCTTTAGTTTCTTCTCTTCTACTTCAAACAAGAATAACTTTCAGACGTGTAGGTCCATCAGTCATGTTGTTTTAAAACTAGACCTTTTAACTTTATGACCTAGTGAATTGTGCCTTCTACTCAGTATAGAAGGTGTCTTTAGAAACTGAGAAACCAAGAAAGGTTGGCAGAAATGATATTGGAAGTCCAAAATTCTCTCCTTTCCATCTTTGCTGAAATGTTAATATCACTAAAATTTATTTGTCTCCCTAGCTTCAATCTTTCTCTTTGTATATTTCTAAAGAACATTGTTACACTGATGCTCAGATGTAATAGTTCATTTTCTGACAGTATCATCTTTAGATGTTCATCATGAATATTTTGAATGTTCAGAATAGTATAAAGAAGAAATAATCATCTATAATTCCACAACCCCAAAACAATCATTGTTAGCAGATCATTGAATAATCCTCTTGTTTTTTCTATGCATTTAAAAAACAAAGTTGTTATATATAAAATAAATAATCAACAAGGATCTACTGTATAGCACAGGGAACTCTACTCAATATTCTGTAATAACCTATACGGGAAAAGAATCTGAAAAAGAATTGATATATGTATATATATAGCTGAATCACTTTGCTGTACACCTGAAACTAACACAACATTGTAAATCCACTATACCCCAATATAAAATAAAAATTAAATTAAAAAATAATGAAAAAAATTTGTTATAAAACATATTCAATTCACATTTACTTTGTATCTTAATTGGTGGTCTAGGTCTACATCAAGTTCAAGAGAAAAAAAAAAACAATACAATGTATCCAAAAATAAAGTTGAGATCCATATTACTTTTATTTAAAATTTTTATTGAAATATTTGTAGATTCGCATACACTTGTGAAAAAAAAAATAGAATTCCCTTGCGCACCTGACCCAGTTTCATCCAATGGTGATACTTTGCAAAACTATAATAGAATATCACAACCAGATATTGACATTGATACGATGCAAGCATCTTATTCATATTTCTCCAGTTTCACTTGTATTCATTTGTGTTTGTATGTATGTGTGTGCATGTTTGTGTCTATGTATTACTTCTTAAACAATTGTATCAGCCATGTGGTTTCGTATATCCACCACCACAGTCAAGATACTTAACATTTCCAACACTCAAAGATCTCTCAAGTTGCACTTTTATAACTATACCCACTCTTGCCTCTCCCTCCTTGTCTCTAACTTCTGGCAATCGCTAGTCTCTCCTTGATTTCTAAAATGTTGTCATTTAAAAAAGTTATATAATTGGAATCATACAGTATGTAACCTTTGTGGATTGGCTTCTTTCACTCAGCATAGTTTCCTGGAGATTCCTCAAAGTAGTTGTGTGTATCAATAGTTCTTTCCTTTTTCTTGCTAAGTAGCATTCCATGGTATGGATCTACCACAGTTTCTTTAACTATTCACCTGTTGAAGGACATATGGGCAGATAAATAAAGCTACTATGAACATTTGTGTGCAGGTTTTTGTGTGAATATAAGTTGTTATTTCTCTGGGATAAATGCCCAAGACTGCAATTTCCAGGAAGTATTGTAATTACATGTTTAGTTAAAAAAAAACTGCCGAAGTATTTTCAGCAGGACTGTACAATTTTACATTTCCATTCTCAGTGTTTGAATGATCCAGTTTTTCCACATCATCATCAGTATTTGATGTTGTCATTATTGTTTATTTTAGCCATTTTGATGGGTGTAGGGTTATCTCACTGTGGTTTTAATTTTCATTTCTTTGATGGCCAATGGTGTTGAACATCTTTTCATGTGCTTATTAAATGGCTACCTATATATCCTCTTTGGTGAAATATCTGGTCATGTCTTTTGCCCATTTTTTAATTGGATTTTTTTTTCTGTTGACTTTTGAGAGTTCATTATATATTTATGATACAGGTCCTCTACTGGATATGTAGTTTGCACATATTTTCTTCTAGTTGTCTGTCATCCTTTTAACAGGGTCTTTTGCAAGGGAAACTTTTTAATTTTGTTGAAGTCCAGTTTATCAATTTTTCCTTTTGTGGATCATTCTTTTGGTAACAAGTCTAAAAACTCTTTGCCTAGCCCCAGATTCTGAAGATTGTCTCCTATGTTTTGTTCTAAAACTCTTGTAGTTTTACATTTTACATTTAAATCTGTGATCAATTTTGAGTTAATTTTTGTATATGGTGTAAGATTTAGGTCAAGGTTTATTTTTTTGCCTATGGGTGTCCAATTGCTTCAGCACAATTTATTGAAAAGGCTATCATTTCTCCACTGAATTACTTTTGCACCTTTGTCAAAAGTCAGTTGGACATATTTGTGTGGGTTGATTTCAAGAGTCTCTATTCTATTCTATTTTTCTGTGTGTTCATCCCTCTGCCAATGATAGCACACAGTCTTGATTACTGTAGCTATATAGTAAGTCTTGAAATTAGGTAGACTGTTTCTTCCCATTTTATTCTTCTTTTTCAAAATTGTTTTAACCATCCTGGTTTCTTTGCACCTCCACATAGAAAAATCTTGTCTGTATCTAGAAAAAGAATCTGGCTGGGATTTGATAGAAATTGTACTGAACCTGTATATCAGTTTGGGGAGAATTGACATCTTTACTATGTTAAATCTTCAAATTCATGAACAAGACATGACTCTCCATTTATTTAGGTCTTCTTTGACTTCTTTCATCAGCATTTTGTATTTTTCAGCATATAAATGCTGTGCATTTTTTTGGTTAGAGTCACACCTAAGTATTTAATTTTTTTGAGCAATGGTAAATGATATTATTTTCTTCCTTTTTATCTGGTTTTGTAAATAATATTATATTTTAAAAATTTCAATGTTCACATATTCATTGGTAGTATATAGAAGGAAAATTGACTTTTATATATTTACCCTGTGTCCTGCAATCTTGCTGAACTCACTTATTAGTTCTAGGAGTTTTGCTTTTTTGTAGATTCCTTAAGAATTTCTACATAGATAATCATGCATTCTGCAAATAGAAACCATTTTCTTTCTTCCTTTATGATTCATATGATTCATATGACTTTTATTTCCTTTTCTTGCCTTACTGAACTAGCTAGAACCTCCAGCACTACGTTAAATAACAGTGGTGTTAGCTGATATCCTCACCTTATTCTTGATCTTAGGAGGAATGTATTCAATCTTTCACCATTAGGTATAATGATAACTGTAGGTTATTTTGCAGATGATTTTTACCAAGTTCCCTCTATTCTTATTTTTCTGAGAATTTTTATCATGAATGTGTGGTGAATTTTTTCAAATGTTTTTTCTATATCAATTGATATGAACATATGATTTTTCTTCTATATCCTGTTGATTAATTACCTTGTTATTTGAATATTGAACTAGCTTTGCATGCCTGAGATAAACTCCACTTGATCACAGTATAATTCTTTTTATATATTGCTGAATCTAGTTGCTAATATTGTGTTGAGAATCTTTGTATCTATATTCATGAGAGGTATTGGTCTGTAGTTTTCTTATTTTTAGTCATTTTCTAATTTTGATATCATAGTAATACTAGCTTCATAAAATGAATTGGAAGTATTCTCTTTTATTTTCTAGAAGAGGCTGTGAAGAATTTATGTTAATTCTTCTTTAAATATTTGGTAGAATTCTCCAGAGAAAGCATCTGGGCTTGGACATTTATTTTATGGGAATTTTAAAATTACAGATCCAATTTCCTAAGTAGTTATAGGTTATTCAAATTTTATTTAGTTATTTTATATTTAGCTATTCAAATTTTCTATTTCATATGGGTTAGTTGTGATGGTTTGTGTTTTTCAAGGAATTGGTCCATTTCATATAAGTTGTCAAACTTGTGCCTGCAAAATTGTTTGTAATATTCCCATAGTATCCTTTTGATGTCTACAGCATCTACAGGTATATCCCTTATTTCATTCCTGATACTGGTAATTAGTGTCTTCTCTCTTTTTTCTTTGTGAGTCTTGTTAGATATTTGTCCATTTTAGTGACTGTTTTGAAGAACCAGATCTTTGTGTTGTTAATTTTCTCTATTCTTCTGTTCTCAATTTTGTTGATTTCTGCTCTTATCTTTAATATTTCCTTTCCTCTGCTTGCTTTGGGATTATGTTCCTGTTCTTTTTTTAGGTTCTTGAGATGGGAGCTTAGACTATTGATTTAAGACTTTTCTTGTTTTCTAATGTAAGCATTTAGTGCTCTAAATTTCCCTCTCCACTGCTTTAGCTATGCCTCCCAAATTTTGACATGCTGTATTTTAATTTTCATTCAGTTCAATATATTTTCCTATTTTCCCTTTGGCCCATGGATTATTCAGAAGTGTGTTATTTAATTTCTAAGTCTTTGGAGATATTTCCTTTATCTTTCTGGTAATTCTAGTTTAATTCCACCTTGGTCAGAGAAAATACTCCGCTATGATTTCAATTCTTTTAAATTTGTTGATGTTTGTTTTGTGACCCAGGATGTGGTTTTGTTGGTATATATTCCATGAGCACTTTAAAAGAATGTTTTTTTCTGCTGTTGTTGGGTGTGGTGTTCTATAAATGTCCACTAGATTCTGTTGGTTGATAGAGTTGTTAAGTTCTTCTATATCCTTGATGATTTTCTGTTTAATTGTTCTATTAGTTATTGAGATAGAGGTGATGAAGTCTCCAACTATAATTGTGGATTTATCTATTCCTTTTTTCAGCTTTATCACTTTTTACTTTATGTATTTTAAAACTCTCTTGTTAGGTGCATACACATTTAGATTTGTTATATCTTCCTGGTGGATTGATCCTTTTATCATCATGTAATGTCACTCTTTTTCTCTAGAATTTTTATTTGAAGTCATTTTATCAGGTATTAATATAGCCACTTCTGCTTTTTCATATTAATGTTTGCATGGTTTATCTTTTTGTATTCTTTTACTTTCGACCTACCTGTGTCACTGAATTTGAAGTAAGCTTCTTGAAAATAGCATACAATTGGGTTGTGTTTTTTAAATGCCCTCTACCTATCTCTGTTCTTTAATAGGTATATTTATATGATTTATATGTAAAGTAATTATAGATATGTTAGTGCTTAATTAAGTTTGCCATTTTGTTACCTGTTTTTAATTTATTTCCACAGGGTCTTTTCCCTCTGTTTGTTTGTTTTGTTTTTTTATGGGTTACTTGCATAGTTTTTAGCATTCAATCTTGATTTATTTATAGTAGCTTTGGATGTATCTCTCTTTGAAGTTTTTGTAGTGATTGCTCTGAGCATTACAATATACATATGTGACTTATAACAGTCTACTTGTATCAACATTTTACCACTTTGAGTGAAGTGTGGAAACCTCACTTCAATTTAGGTAAATTTACCTTCACTACTTTAAAATATTGTTGTCTTGAGTATCATATGGTGCTATAATTTTTGTTTTAATCATCAAACATGGGTTATAAAACTCATGAGGGAAAGCATATTCTATTATATTACCCATAGTCTTGCTCTTCAGTTCCTGATTCTCCAAGCGTCTTTTTTTTTTTAAATCATTTCTGTTTGAAGAATTTCCTTCAGTCAACTTTTTAAAATGGCCTTCTAGCAACAAATTCTTTTAATTCTCTTTTATCTGAGATGTTTTTAATTTTTCCTTCATTCTTAAGGATAATTTTGCCAGATACAGAATTCATGGTTGATAGTTCCTTTCTTTCAGCAGTTCTTTCTGGCCTCCATGGTTTCAGATGAGAAATCCCCTGTCATTTGAATTGGTGTTTCTGTACAGGTAATGCATCATTTTCTCTGGCTGCTTTCAAGTCTCTTTGGGATTTGCTCAACTTCTTTGTGTCTTTTGCTAAGCTTGGGAAGTTTTCAGCCATTATGTCATATTATATCATATCTAAGAAGGCTTTGCCTACTGGTTTATCTTTGAATCTAAGAATATAGTGCAATGGCTGGCACATTGTTGATGCTCTCTTTATATTTATCAAATGAATGAATGAATAAATCTAAGAATAACTAAGTGAATAAATGAATTTTTGAGTAGGTACAATGAATGGTTAACTGTAATTTGGAATTTCAGGTCTCTTGATCAAAATTTTTCTTTCCCATAAGGAGCTGAACCAGTTTTATTTGTCTATTTATAGGCTGTCTGTGATCATAGGCAAAATGCAGTTCCCTAGGGAGCTAACAATGTCTTTTGTCCTTGGTTATTTGCATCTTCACATTCCTGAAGCATCTAATCTCGTGTATTGATTGAGGAAAAGAATGAAAGTAGTGAGGGAATCTCATGAGAACTCTTGAAACTCCCAAGGGGGATAGGGAGCTGTCCAGGAGACTGAAATTACCAAGGCCCTACTTTGCCACCTACACTGTTTTGTCCCCATCTTTTGTATCTCTTAAAATACACACATTAAAAATCACCATTAGGGTAAATAAACATGGATGAATTCTTAGATATGTCTTTGGATAGAAAATTAAATGTTCCCAGATGCCCAGAAGGACAGCACTCTTGACACTGTGTCCCAGCAGTTACTCCTATCTATAGCTTACAGGACTGAGCAGTAGTGCTTTGAATATCCCTTTCAGCCTAGGCTGGAAGCAGTAACACACTTGCACTTGATTTCCAAACCAACAGTGACAAACCAAAGATTTGATCAATAGATTTTGCTAGAGGCAGAAGCAAGTTTACTGTGGTAGTTTATTGGAAAATCCTCTTGTTTGTACTAAATACATCATTGGTTATATGTGTTTTCTCATGTTTTCATTTTTCCCTTCCTTCCCTCCCTCCCTTCCTGATTCTTTCTTTCTTGTCAATTAAAGGCTACTTTCATACACAGAGTACATCCAAGATCTAAAACCTTTAATGCTTGTTGAATTAGTGTCAATTTAACTATACATTTAACCAAAATATATTTAGACAAGAGCTGTACATTCTTTGGCAAATGATTTTAAGTGTACTGAAAAGCAAAGCAAATGATAATAAGTCAAATAATATGTATATATTCTGGTGAACACAATTTAATGGAATTTTCTTCAATTGGAAGCTGAAATGACTTATAATCCTAGCTGTGGTAAGGTTTTTCAGAGCACAGCCTGAAACCTGTGGTCCTTTATCACTTGGGACCAGTTAAGCATTCCTGCTCCATGACATTTTTGAAATGATTTGGGGAAACTTAACCAGGCTGCGGCAGTGTGAAGGCCAGGG
This sequence comes from Mesoplodon bidens, assembly GCF_964165515.1. Lineage (NCBI taxonomy): Eukaryota > Metazoa > Chordata > Mammalia > Artiodactyla > Ziphiidae > Mesoplodon > Mesoplodon bidens. The sequence goes on along the minus strand of NC_138163.1, from coordinate 99,541,621 downwards.
GTCCCCTGGGGAGGCTGTGGTTATTACTGCCCATAGACCAGCCTAAACCTAGCTCCAGGTTCACACAGGTCACTTCCAAGACTACCTGAGGTACAAAAAATGGGTCTTAAAGCAGTGGAGTGGTGATGTATGGTCAGCTCAGGCTCTGTCCACAAGAATAAATTGCAGCCTAGAATTTTAGCCAACTCTGAGAATGTCCAAAGGGCTTTCATGTTTACCATAATTCTAGATGAGAGAGCCAGGATAAAGGAAAGCCACAACCACAGTGGGAACAGGGTTATTTAGAACTGAAATATTTAAATGTTCATAGAAAGAGTGAGGCTATTTTGTGTCCCTGTTAAGTGCTCTTCAAAGTTGTTAGTTTGGTTAATATGCTGTCTTTATTTGGATGAAATACTGGGTTTGTCTGCCAAAAGATTGTCTAATTATATGTTACTTTGCTTTCCTAAGTGGCCCCAAATTTTTGTTTGGTGCTTCTATATTTGCTTTATATACCTGATCTTCAGTGGAGTAGGGGCTGTTTCAGGAATTAACATGAATAATTAAAATGAATTAATCCTTTGTTTGTGACATAAATTGCACTTTTTAATTGAAGTATAGTTGATTTACAATGTTGTGTTAGTTTCAGGTGTACAGCAAAGTCATTTAGTTATATATATATATATATGTGTGTGTGTGTGTGTGTATTCTTTTTCAGATTCTTTTCCATTATAGGTTATTACCAGATATTGAATATAGTTCCCTGTGCTATACAGTAAGTCCTTGTTTACCTATTTTATATATAGTAGTGTGTATCTTTTAATCCCAACTCCTAATTTATTCTTCCCTCCCTTTGGTAACCATAAGTTTGTTTTCTATATCTGTGAGTCTATTTCTGTTTTGTAAATAAGTTCATTTGATGAGGAAACTGAGGCACAAAGGCTGTTCATTTGAATCATTTTTTTTAGATTCTACATACAAGTGATATTATATGCTATTTGTCTTTCTCTGTCTGACTTACTCTACTTAGTATGATAACCTCTAGGTTCATCCATGTTGTTGCAAGTGGCATTATTTCTTTCTTTTTTATGGCCGAGTAATATTCCATTGTGTGTGTATATATATATATATATATATATATATATATATATATATATATATATATATATACTACCTCCTCTTTATCCATTCATCAGTTGATGGACATTTAGGTTGCTTCCATGTTTTGGCTATGGTAAATAGTGCTGCTATGAACACTGGGATGGATGTATCTTTTTGAATTAAAGTTTTTGTCTTTTTCTGGATATATGCCCAGGAGTAGGATTGCGGAATCATATGGTAGTTCTATTTTTAGATTTTTAAGGAACCTCCATACTGTTCTCCATAGTGGCTGCACCAATTTGCATTCCCACCAACGGTGGAGGAGCGTTCCCTTTTCTCCACACGCTCTCCAGCATTTGTTATTTGTGGACTTTTTGATGATATCCATTCTGACTGGTGTGAGGTGGTAACTCATTGTAGTTTTGATTTGCATTCCTCTAATAATTAGCGATGCTGAGCAGCTTTTCATGTGCCTGTTGGCCACCTTATATCTTCTTTGGAGAAATGTCTATTTAGGTCTTCTGCTCATGTTTTGATTGGGTTGTTTGTTTTTTTGATATTGAGCTGTATGAGCTGTTTGTATTATAAATTGCAATTTTTTTCTTAATTTTTCCATGTCTTTTGACTTGATGATTTTTTAAGCAGAAACTTATTTTTTAGGTAGTCAAATTTATCCTTTTTTTTTTTATTGTGGTACGCAGGCCTCTCAGTGTTGTGGCCTCTCCCATTGCGGAGCACAGGCTCCAGACACGCAAGCCCAACGGCCATGGTTCATGGGCCCAGCCACTCCACGGCACGTGGGATTTTCCTGGACTGGGGCACGAACCTGTGTCCCCTGCATCGGCAGGCGGACTGCCAACTACTGCACCACCAGGGAAGTCCCTATCCATTTTTAATGTTATAGTTTCCGCATTTTGAAATTTAAAAGTACCTCCTTACTCTGAGGTAATCAAGTAATTTCTCCATGTTTTTTTCCAGCACTTATAGGGTTTGATTTACACCTTTGATCTACTTGGAATTTATCCTGGTAGATGCTGTGAGGTATAGATCCAAAGTTATTATTTTCCAAAGAGTTACCTAGTTTTTCCAAAATGATATGTTAAATGTTTGTCTTTTCAGCACTGATCTGAGAGGCCACCTATATCATGAATTAAATTATTGTATGTATTTCAGTCTACTTCTGTATTTTCTCTTCTGTTTCAATTATTTGCCTTAATATTTATGCACTAATATCACATTGTTGAGGCCCCATAAAATGTTTTTCTGATTGGTAGAGATGGTCTTCCCTACTTTACCCCATTTCTAAATTTTCCCCATTATTCTTATTTATTTTTCTGTATGAGTTTTAGAGTCTTATTTTGTCTTATTCCTACGCACATCATCAAAGTTAAACAAGTAAATAATATCTACTGCAATTCATATTGCTATCACACTGAATTTATGAATAAACTTAGAATTTACAGCTTTTGCAAATTGAGTCTTCCCATGCAAGAACATGGGTTGCTTTTCCATTCGTTTCTTTGGTGTACTTCAAAAGTGATTTAAATTATTCTTCACATGTTTTTGATATTTCTTGATAAATATACTCCTATGTTTTCTCAATGTCATTGACACTATTGTAAAAGTGGTGCTTTCCTTCATTATAAATTCTAACTATTTGTTATTTAAGCAAAAAGAAATTTATATGATAAAATCTTAGAACTTTCTTTAGAAGGAAATTTCAGAGATGTCACAGAAGCTTGCCCATGATTCCATGATACTTCAATTAGCAAATTCCCAATAATGAAGTTTCATTTTAATATTGTACTATGCTAAAACAATGTTTCTGGCAATATGGCAGTGCTTAAATAAAGCCTTACAAATGCCTGGGCCTTTTGATTTATATATGCTTACAGGCTATAAGAATAGGTAGGATGATGCCAAGAATGGCTGGCTCTATGTTAGAAGGGTTTGTGGAAGAGTTTACATTTCCTTGTTTTCTGTTTGTTTGCATGTTTCTGATTTTTAAATCTCAAACATGCATTACTTTTATGAAATAAATGCTTTTTTCAATTAAAAATCCATCTTCATAAATCATAGAAATTACACACGCATACACAGCCACATGTCAACAGCATCCCCTCCTCCACAGCGTGGGTGTGCTGATGAATAGTGCACACAAGCAGCTCTGCTGAACAGGAAAGAGAAGAGGGTGTGGGAGTGAGCTGGGCCTGAGATCTAACCCCAGCTCTGCCACGTGCTAACTTTGTGTCCCTGGACAGGTTACTTAACTTTGGACATTGTCTCACCTACAATATAGGCTTGCTGTTAGGTTAGAGAAAATATAAGTAACAACAACATTTATCACACAGCAAGAATTTCAGAAAGGGTATTGCTTCAGTGATTCAACAGAATCAGGACAACCCTAGGTAACATTGAAAAGTCTGAGTGAGTTTTCTCCTCCCTTTCTCCCCTCTCAGTGACTCCCTTACCTCCTTCTCAATAACTCCGAATATTCAGTATATATATTTTTGTTCTTCATGTCTTCTCCTTGTTAAAAACCCCTTCCTGCTATCAAAACAGGAAATTATTTACAGCTCTTAATTAGTTAGCTGATTGCAAACAGCATTCTCAAGTAAATATTTTATTCTTCATGTACAATAGAACGAAAAATAACTGTTCTCAGTTAAAGGAATTTCATGCCTGGGTGATTTTGTCCCTCCCACCACCCAGGACCAATCCAATATTTTATATTTTCCACAACACTTTACACAGTATTAATTGGTATTAAGTTATCTATGCATCATTTATGATTTATTTTACTTCACTATGAATATAGTCCTTACTGATATTGTTAAATACATCTTCGTGTCTCCCATATTATTTCTTCCAAGAGCAGTAAAGTTTCTGAACACAGTATGTGCTGTCAGAACATTTTTTGTTGTTGTTAATATATACTAGGTTAGAATATGCTTATGTTTAAGATTTATAATGCAACAAAAGGAGCCCTTTAGTAGCACATTCTTATTATTTTTATTGAATAAATTCGACGGTGTACAGCTGTTATTTTGTTACATTTATATATTGTAATATGATTGCCAATGTAGGCATATTTATCACATTACATAATGTCCGTAATTCGGGCTCCTTTGGTTCTGTGTTACCCAAATGTGTTAGTGAGCCTAAACAGAAATACAGCGCATCCCTAAATAGGAAGAAAAGTAGTCAATAGATAGAGATAATTTAAGTGATGTTTCAGCACAGTTAGGAACTGGCTGCAGAGGCTAAATGTCAAGGTCTTATAGGCCAGAACTAAGTAAGATTAAAGACATAAAAAAGACTTCCCCCTTATAAGTGGGAAGACCAGAAAGGGAAAAGGGAACCTACTGTGCTAAATGAAGTCAGTTCCAAAGATTTGCAGTTCTGTGGTGATACGGGTCACCCGGAAACGGATGGAGAGAGGGTGGAGGCAAAGCAGGTCTGTCAGGAGAGCTAAGGCAAGAGGTGCTGAGGGCAAAGATTGAGGTGCAGGCAGCTTTGAGCACAAGAAGTATGTAGGTATGCGCAGATGGGAGGAAATGCCAGAGCGGCTGATACCAAAACGTACCCCATCCATCTTTACATGGAAAGGGAAAGGATGTCGGGAGACAGGCATACCAAGGTTTCTCAGGTCAGAAATGCCAGCTTTAGGAAAAGAAGCAGTGGAGAGTGAGGCAGACACCCGTAAACAAACGAAATTACCTTCCTTAAGGACAAATCCAAGGCTTATGGGGGCTCATGCGGCACAGGTGAGGCATCAACCAGTAAAAATCTCAAAACAGCCTTTGTCCTTCAGTTTCCTCATCTAAACAACGGGGAAAATAAAACTACATGTACCTTATCGAGTAATGGACTTGATTACAATGAGGTAATCTATGAAAAACGCTCAGAAGAGAGCCTGGCACATAGTAAATGCTATGCGTGTTTGCTATTATTATTCTGACTCTAACCCTGACTTAATGTGTACCTTTTAAGGGCAGCCCCAGAGGCCTTTGTAGAGGAGAAGAGCATCATCCAGAAGTAGGGCAGTAAAAGAGCACTATTCCAGGACCACATAATACACATAATGAAGTAATATGTATTACTTCATTACTTTGTGCCACCTTAAGGAAGCTTCCAACTTCCCGGTAAGTTTAGAACATTTGTGATGCTGATGGTAGATGTTAGGAAGGGAAAAGGTAGAGAAGTGGTCAAACTCACACATTGTTTTCTAAAAGTTGTGTACGATGGGTAAAGTAAAGTCTTCACAATTTTCTTCTTTTACTCAGATTTCCCTTTCATTTCATTTACCCATCGTACGTAACTTTTAGAAAACAATGTGTGAGTTTGACAGCTTTCATGTTCTATTTAACATAGCTCACCCAAGATATCGCCATGCAGGTGCCAGGATGGATTCATGGGGCACTTACTGGCTCCTTCAAAACAATTGAAGAAGCAGACAAGTGGCCTCTATAGACCAACGAGTCAATACTCCTTTTCTTTTTGGGGTTGCTGAACTCCCAGCAGAAGCTATTAACAATGAATATTTTTGCATCTCATTGAGCTGTAAATTGTAAACGCCTCCCCCAATCCCTACTGCTCTCTCACATTTCCTTCCTCTGAGCACTATGTCTAAAAGATCTAACTAGTTAATGAGCTCTGTGTTCCTTTTACTTCCTAAGAAAAAAACGCAAACTTTGTGAACCTTATTAGTAACACTATGCTTGCTAGAAAAATAAAGCAGGGTAATTTTAATGCATAATCCACAGCTAAGTATGTCTAAGATGCTTAGCATTATAACAATTAGTACTTACTCAAGATAACGAAATCTTTCTCTAGGTCATCCATCCTTCTTTCCTTCCTTCCTTCTGAGAAATGGCTCTGAGGAATGGCCAGAAGCCCTCAGCTCTGCGGGTTTATGAGTAATAAGATATGTAAGAATCTCAGCCTCCTGCTATTAAAGAAAGAGGTCTTGGAAGACTAAGATACATCATGCACAAAGTCAAACATTTATGACTGAAACGCCGTTGCCAGCACCATCCTAACAATTGTCTTGATTCAGAGAAAATGACATTCCCCAATGGGGTTCCTGTTTCTCTTTGCCTACCAATGGCAGGCAACAGGAGAAGAGTTGTAGAAGCTTTGGACTGTTTTGATAATTCTCAAGGATAGTAAAAAATGAAAAAGAAAAGCTGCTAGGGGAATAGATAGGATCAATATACTTTTTTAAAATAAACTTTTTACTTTTGAATAGTTTTAGATTTTACAGAATTATCGTAAAAATAGTACAGAGAGTTCCCATACCCCTCAAACCCAGTTTCCCTTATGATTAGTATCTTACATTAGAATAGTGCATTTGTCACAATTATTGAATCAATATATTATATATTATTTTAACAAAGTTCATACTTTATTCAGATTATCTTAGCTTTCCACTAGTGTCCTTTTCTTGTTCTAGGATCTATCCAGGACACAATATTACGTTTAATAATTGGGTCTCCTTACACCCCTCTTGGCTGTGACAATTTCTTAGACTTTCCTTGTTTTTGATGCTCTTTGACAGTTTTGAGGAGTACTGGTCAAATATTTTGTAAAATGTCCATCGATTGGGGTTTGTCTGATGTTTTTCTCATGATTAGACTGGGGTTATGGGATTTGGGCAGGAAGATCACAAAGGTGAAGTGCCATTCTCATCACATCATATCAAGTGTCCATACCATCAATGTGACCTATCACTGTTAATGTTAACCTTGATCATCTGGCTGAGGTAATGTTTGTCAGGTTTCTCCACTGTACAACTACTCCCTCTATACTATACTCTTTGAAAGCAAGTCACTAGGTACAGACCATACTCAAGGGTTGAAGAGTTAAGCTCCACCTCCTTGAAAGGCAGTGCCTATATAAACTATTTGGAATTCTGTACAGGAAGTTTGTTTATTTTCCCCCATTTATTTATTCATTTATTTCTATCAGTATGGACTTATGAATATTTATTTTATTCTTTGGGTTATAATCCAATACTACTTTGTTTCTCAAATTGCCCCAGCTTTGGTTATCAATAATTCCTTCAGTCAGCTGGTTCCTGTATCCCTTTGACATATGCCAACCATTATTTATTTGTTTGTATTTCCTTACTTTCTGGTGCTATGAGATGCTCCAGACTCATCTTGTATATTTCTTGTCTCCCTCCTAAAATCTGCCATTTCTCCAAGGGGCCTTGATTCCTTTTATTGGAGAACAATATCAGAAACCAAGATCTGGGTGCTAGGTATTGGGGTTTCATTGCTTGTAGGCCCTCTCAGTTGATGGAGCAAAAAGACATATGTGTGTATACAAACCCATGTATATACATATACCTACAAACGTTCCTTTATGTAGTTACATATATCTATATTAAGCTAATCATGGGTTCATATGGATATCAACAACTCATTCTAGCCTCTTCCTCTTGCTTATCTGTAATCTCCTGCTCTAACAGTGAGAAACCTGGCACCCACTATCCATCATCCATTTACTTAGCTGTTTATTACAGTATACATGTGTACATGTATGTATAGCTGTTTATTACCCCATATGCCCATGGGGGAAAACTTTATCAGCTAGAGCAGTGCTTATGTATAGTTCCTTTTGCCTTTATTCTTACAACTCCACTCATTTCCAAAATTACTTAGGTTAGCACCTTATTCCCCCATCCCCTTCAGTGAGGTTGTTTTCTACATTTGTGTAACATGTTTTCAAATTATATGGGTAAGCACTTAGATTACTGATCATATGAGAATATTAGATTTATTTTTGTAAGAAACTGCCAAACTATCTTCCAAAAAAAATGTATCATTTTGCATTCCCATAAGCAATGAGTGAAAATTTCTGTTGCTTTTGCATCCTGGCCACCAATTGGTATTGTCAGATTTTTGGATTTCAGCCTTTCTAATAGGTGTGTAGTTGTATCCAATTGTTGTTTTATTTTACAATTCCCTAATGGCAAATGACGTTGGGCATCTTTTCATATGCATATTTGCCACCTGTATGTCCTCTTTGATGAAGTGTTTGTTTAGGTCTTTTGCCCATTTTTAATTGGGTTGTCTCTTTTCTTGTTGTTGAGTTTTAAGAGTTCTGTACATTTTGACACTTTATGACATAAATCACAGCAAGATCCTTTTTGACCCACCTCCTAGAGAAATGGAAATTTAAACAAAAATAAACAAATGGGACCTAATGAAACTTAAAAGCTTTTGCACAGCAAAGGAAACCATAAACAAGATGAAAAGATAACCCTCAGAATGGGAGAAAATATTTGCAAATGAAGCAACTGAGAAAGGATTCATCTCCAAAATATACAGGCACCTCATGCAGCTCAATATCAAAAACGAAACAACCCAATCCACAAATGGGCAGAAGACCTAAATAGACATTTCTCCAAAGAAGATATACAGATTGCCAACAAACACATGAAAGGATGCTCAACATCACTAATCATTAGAGAAATGCAAATCAAAACTGCAATGAGGTATCACCTCACACCAGTCAGAGTGGCCATCATCAAAAAATCTACAAACAATAAATGTTGGAGAGGGTGTGGTGAAAAGTGAACCCTCTTGCACTGTTGGTGGGAATGTAAATTAATACAGCCACTATGGAGAACAGTATGGAGGTTCCTTAAAAAACTAAAAATAGGGTTTCCCTGGTGGCACAGTGTTTAAGAATCTGCCTGCCAATGCAGGAGACACAGGTTTGAGCCCTGGTCCGGGAAGATCCCACATGCCGCGGAGCAACTAGCACGTGCGCCACAACTACTGAGCTTGCACTCTAGAGCCTGCATTGCCACAACTACTGAAGCCTGCATGACTAGAGCCCTTGCTCCACAACAAGAGAAGCCACTGCAATGAGGAGCCCGTGCACCGCAATGAAGAGTAGCCCCCGCTCACCACAACTAGAGAAAGCCTGTGTGCAGCAATGAAGACCCAACGCAGCCAAAGCTAAATAAATTAAATAAATAAATAAATAAATAAACTCAAAATAGAACTACCATATGACCCAGCAATCCCACTACTGGTCATATACCCTGAGAAAACCATAATTCAAAAAGAGTCATGTACCCCAATGTTCATTGCAGCACTATTTACAATAGCCTGGACATGGAAGCAACCGAAGTGTCCATCGACAGATGAATGGATAAAGAAGATGTGGCACCTATATACAATGGAATATTACTCAGCCATAAAAAGAAATGAAATAGAGTTATTTGTAGTGAGGTGGATGGACCTAGAGACTGTCATACAGAGTGAAGTAAGTCAGAAAGAGAAAAACAAATACCATATGCTAACACATATATATGGAATCTAAAAAAAAAAACCAAACTGGTTCTGAAGAACCTAGGAGTAGGACAGGAATAAAGACGCAGACATAGAGAATGGACTTGAGGACACGGGGAGGGGGAAGGGTAAGCTGGGACGAAGTGAGAGAGTGGCATGGATATATATACACTACCAGATGTAAAATAAATAGCCAGTGGGAATCAGCTGCTAGCACATGGAGATCAGCTTGGTGCCTTGTGTCCAACTAGAGGGGTGGGATAGGGAGGGTGGGAGGGATATGCAAGAGGGAGGAGATATGGGGATATATGTATACATGTAGCTGATTCACTCTGTTATAAAGCAGAAACTAACACCATTGTAAAGCAATTATACTCCAATAAAGATGTTAAAAAAAGAGTTCTGTACATTTTGGATAATAGTCCTTTATCAGCTATGTACTTTGAAAAAATTTTCCCCAGTCTGTGGCTTGTCTTTACATTCTTTTAACACTGTCATTTTCAGAGCATAAAATTGCTGATTGTCAGTGCTCCCACAGTGGATGTGGCTCTAGTGCCCTTTGGGAGCTCACACTCACCAGAGGTAGGGTTGACCTCCAAGCCAATTGTCAGTGCTCCCACAGTGGGTACAGGTCTGGGGGTTGCACCAGCAGGAGCGGACTGGGGGCATGCACACCGGGTGGTGGATGACATCACAGAATTGCATTTCCCCGGTGGACAGCACCTTGGGAGGAATACCCAGTGGCTCCTTTCCCAGTGAGAGTGCTCCAGTCCCACCTACCTCACACTGCAGCTTAGAACCTGATCTGGGGGCTTCTACTCCAACAACTGGGGAGCAGACCCTTCCCCCAACAGGACTGTGACAGCCATAGAGCAAAGAGGAGGCCCCGCCCAACATTTAGTGCAGGCTCTTGTCACCACAACACCAAACACACCCCCTATCAAGAGGACAACAGCCAGCACATTCTGAGGAAAGATGTGGCAGGCATCCATACCAAACACAGCCCTCACACCAAAAATATTGGACTCTCACAGTCTACACAGTGATGCTTCCACATAAAAACAGCCCTTCAGGACCACAGGTGATAACTGTTTCTCCTAAATTCATACAGTCAGAGAAATTTAAGTAAAATGAAAAGCAGAGGAAATACTCCCAATTAAAAGGACAAGAGAAATCTCCTGAAAGAACAGACAATGAAACAGATCTCTCCAGTATATCACACCCTGAGTTCAAAAAGGAGGTAATAAAAATGCTAAAGGAAATAAGAAAATTTATGGTTAGAAATGTAGACCACTGTAACAAGGAACTAGAAATTATAAAGAGGAACCAATCAAAATTAGACAACTCCATTGCCTAGATAAAAACCCACCTAAAGGCAATGCATAGCAGACTAAGTAATGAAGAATGAATAAGTGATCTGGAAGATAGAATAATGGAAATCACAATCAGAATAGCAGACAGAAAGACAAATGAAAAAAATGAAAGCAACATATGAGATCGATGGAATAATATAAAACACGCCAACCCATACATAATAGGGATCCCAGGAGAAGAAAGAAAAGTGGATGAAGTCTTCCAATCCATGAACATGAGCTATTTTTCCATTTATTTAGATCTTCCTTGATTTTTTAATCAGTGTTTTGTAGTTATCTACATATAGGTACTGTACATATTTTATTTATCCCTAAGTATTTGCTTTTTAAGTGCTATTATAAATGGTATTTTTTTAACATTTCAAATTCCATTGATTCATTGTTGGTATATAGGAAAGCAATTGACATTTTCATACTGCAACCTTGTTCCTTATTAGTCCCAGGAGATTTTTGTTGGCTTTTTTGGGATTTTCTACATAGACAATCATGTCATCTGTAAGTAGAGAGTTTTATTTCTTCCTTTCTAGTCTGTGTATCTTTTATTTTCTCTTCTCACCTTATAGCATTAACTAGAACTATATTGAGTAGGAGAGGTGAGAGAGGACACCCTTGTCTTGCTCTTGATCTTAGGGGAAAGTGCTCAGTTTCTCACCATTAACTGTGATATTATCTGTAGGGTTTTTGTAGATTTTTTTAAATCTATTTGAGGAAGTTCCCTTCTATTCCTAGTTTGCTGAGAGTTTTTCTTTTTTTTACATCATGAATTGGTATTGAATTTTGTAAAAAGCTTTTTCTAAATCAATTGATATGTTTACGTGATTTTTTTCTCTTTAGACTGTTGATGTGGATAACATTGATTGTGTTTTGAATGTTGAGTCAGTCTTGCATACCTGTTATAAATCTCACTTGAGTGTGGTATATAATTCTTTATATGCATTATTGGATTTCATTTGTTAATATTTTGTTGAGGATATTTATTTCTATGTTCATGAGAAATATTGGTGTAATTTTCCTTTCTTGTAATATCTTTATCTGTTTTTGTTATTAGGGTAATAATGGTCTCATAGAATGTGTTAGGAAGTATTTCCTTTTCTATTTTTTAGAAGAGATTATGGAGAACTTGTATCATTTCTTCCTTAACTATTCGGTAGAGCTCACTGGTAAAGCCATCTGGGCCCAGACATTTCTTTTTTTTGCGGTACGCGGGCCTCTCACTGTTGTGGTCTCTCCCGTTGCGGAGCACAGGCTCCGGAAGCACAGGCTCAGCGGCCATGGCCCAGCTGCTCTGCGGCATGTGGGATCTTCCCGGATCAGGGCACGAACCTGTGTCCCCTGCATTGCCAGGCGGACTCTCAACCACTGCATCACCAGGGAAGCCCCCAGACATTTCTTTTTTTGGAAGGCTATTAAATTAAAATTTTCTTGTAGTCACATTTTAAAAAGTAAAAAGGAACAAGTGAATTTAACTTGAATAATTAACTTATTTAACCTAATATATCCCAATTATTATCATTTCAACATGTAGTTAATATAAAATATATTAATGAGATATTTTATATTCTTTTCTTTAACTAAGTCTTTGAAATATGGTGTGTATTTTATACTTACTGCACATCTCAATTTGAAGTAGCCACATAACAAGTGCTCACATATCAATAGCTACATGTAGCTAATGGCTACCATATTAGACAGTACACCTAAAGTCTAAATCAAAGCTGTGGTTACTGTTGAGTTTCAATAATATATATTATATCTTGTCTCTCATTAGTATATTAATGATAGAATACAGATTTATTATTTTTTAAAAGGAAACATTCTGATACTTTCCCTTAAGAGAGAATCATATTGACCACTATCAGAAAATAAGCTTTGCCAATAAAAAGATACTATGTATGATATTATTTCTTATGTAGTAAATGAAAATTAATTTTAGGGAATGTCACAAAATCTTCAAGAGGCAAATAAACCAAGCTGCAATGTGATAACTGGAAACTACCCTTTTCTGTGATAAAGTGCCTCTAACAATTTCAAATTGAGTTATTATACTCAGAGAACTGTAAAACCAAAGCTATCCACTAGCAAAGTGACTTGACCTTGTTTGCACTAAGCCATTTATTGTTAGCATAAATTTACAATGTGGACTACTCAACAAATACAGCAGAGCAATTAGTTCTATTGAATATACATCCCTGTGTGATGTTGGCTTAACGAGGCTTTTCTCCTTCATTATATAAGCCACTTTCCCTTTCCAGACCTGTCTCTATTGGTCCTCAGAAAACCCAAACATTATGGGACCAGCAAGTTGACCAGTGCTTTGGATTTGGCCAGGAAGGCAAAAGATTCAAGCAAGAGTACTAGGAATCTTATTTCTGGCTCAGAGGTCCAGTGGCTAACAGGTGTCTCAGCCTCCATAAGGTTCCCCAAATCTTGGCAGCATCCAGCCAAAATCATGAACGGGCTCCTTATCTGTACTGTGCTCACCACTGTACCCATGAGACCTAGAAGGGGTGAGCACATTATAAGTGGTTAATAAATAACAATTGGATGGATGGATGTATCAATGAACAAATGCATGCATAAATGAATGAATAAAAATAAACTGCCTTCTCAGGGATCTGCAGTCCTCCTGCCTGCCAAAGTGTAGGCTCTAGGCCAAATTCTGAAGTCAGAAAGCTTTGTCTTTGATTTCCTCTCATTTCCTTTTCTTGGTGCCCTTATGTTCTCATAAATTCTAGCCTATGTCTTATTCCCACATTTTCTCCTAATCCTTTGTGATGCGATTATTTTCCCTATTAGGTACCATTTCCACTAAGATCAGGAACAAGACAAGGTTGCCCACTCTCACCACTATTATTCAACATAGTTTTGGAAGTTTTAGCCACAGCACTCAGAGAAGAAAAAGAAATAAAAGGAATCCAAATCAGAAAAGAAGAAGTAAAGCTGTCACTGTTTGCAGATGAAATGATACTATACATAGAGAATCCTCAAGATGCTACCAGAAAACTACTAGAGCTAAGCAATGAATTTGGTAAAGTAGCAGGATACAAAATTAATGCACAGAAATCTCTTGCATTCCTATACACTAATGATGAAAAATCTGAAAGTGAAATTCAGAAAACACTCCCATTTACCATTGCAACAAAAAGAATAAAATATCTAGGAATAAACCTACCTAAGGAGACAAAAGACCTGTATGCAGAAAATTATAAGACACTGATGAAAGTTATTAAAGATGATACAAATAGATGGAGAGATATACCATGTTCTTGGATTGGAAGAATCAACATTGTGAAAATGACTCTACTACCCAAAGCAATCTACAGATTCAATGCAATCCCTATCAAACTACCAATGGCATTTTTCACAGAACTAAAACAAAAAATTTCACAATTTGTATGGAACCACAAAAGACCCCGAATAGCCAAAGCAATCTTGAGAAAGAAAAATGGAGCTGGAGGAATCAGGCTCCCTGACTTCAGACTATACTACAAAGCTACAGTAATCAAGACAGTATGGTACTGGCACAAAAACAGAAATATAGATCAATGGAGTAGATAGAAAGCCCAGAGATAAGCCCACGCACATATGGTCACCTTATCATTGATAAAGGAGGCAAGAATATGCAGTGGAGAAAAGACAGCCTCTTCAATAAGTGGTGCTGAGAAAACTGGACAGCTACATGTAAAAGAATGAAATTAGAACACTCCTTAACACTATACACAAAAATAAACTCAAAATGGATTAAAGACCTAAATGTAAAGCCAGGCACTATCAAACTCTTAGAGGAAAACACAGGCAGAACACTCCATGACATAAATCACAGCAAGATCCTTTTTGACCCACCTTCTAGAGAAATGGAAATGAAAACAAAAATAAACAAATGGGACCTAATGAAACTTAAAAGCTTTTGCACAGCAAAGGAAACCATAAACAAGATGAAAAGACAACCCTCAGAATGGGAGAAAATATTTGCAAATGAAGCAACTGACAAAGGATTAATCTCCCTATTAGTTAAATGGAAAAACAGGCTCAGAAGCAAGCAGAAGCTCTGAATGCTAATCTTGACTCTGACTTTATCCATCAGGATGATCTTGAACATCTCCCTTCAAGCCTGGGACTCAGATTAATGCCTTCTCTTCCTACACAGCTTGGATGGCTGTTACTCACCAGCTGTGTGAATTTATTCAGATTACTTACCTTCTATTAGCCTCAGTTGCCTTATCTGTAATGTCTAAGTAAATATCTGATGGGTTCATTTACCTGATGGGTTCACTTACCTGATGGGCTGTTTAAAAAAAGTAAATAGATGAAATAAGGCTCATAAACCACTTAGCACAATAACAAGCATATAACAAATACTCAATAAACATTAACCATTATCATTTCTATTATCTCCCATCTGTCAAATGGTTGTCCTATCTATGCTTAAAAATAATAATACTGAAATAATAAATAACTAACATTTATTGAGCCAGGAAATGTGCAAAGCTATTTACATATGTTATCTCACCTAATTCTTGCATAATAACATCCTCATAATTTTACAGGAGCAGAAATTGAACCTCAAAATGTGTAAGTAACTTGCCTAAGGGCACAACTGCTTAGTGTTAGATTTGATATTTGAAAGTATATCTTTCTAATTTCAAAGCATGTGTTCTTTCCACTATATTAAAAGAACACTGCTAGCTCTAAAAGTCTATGACTTCCAACTATTGTTTGATTTATGAAAATTTAGTGAGTCAAAAAATAAATCCATTAAAGGCCAACTTGTACATGGCTGTATGCTAGGTGTTATGAAGGGTACAAGATGAATAGGACAATATCCTTAGCCCCTCATATTCTGGCAACATGAAGTAATTATTTCATTTTGGTCAGTTTTCCTTGGACCTCTCTTCTGATATAATCCTAAAATTGAGCAGTAATTTCTCTGACTCTCTCATTTTTATAAATTGTTATTTTCAAAAATGTGTTTTTAAACAACCACATTTGCTAAATTAACAGTGCTAACAAAGGCTGATTATCTCATCACAGTAGATTGTCAGCATCAATGTTTAGGCTTTTTAATTAGCTTGAAATTGTTATTACTAAGTGACCCTTTATGTAACACAATAACAAATCATTTCAAAAACATTTGTTGACAACCTACAATAAATTAGGTGGTGTCAAAAAAAAACCATAAAACACCCCCAAAAGCCCACCCATGTTTAAAGATTTTTTTTGAAGAAAGATTAAAACTTATAGGGGATTCTCCCACTCACCCATCTGTAAAAAGATCTGTTCTATCGAACACCTGCTATGATACATGGTGCTTGATGTATAAGCAGATATAAATTATAAAGTATGAGGTATGAGCTTTTTTATTCTAAATCAATTGAAAGATCACCATAATTGGTTTATGGGTTGGAAAAAAACAGTATGAGATATCAAGCTAACTGATCAACAGGAATCCAGTACTTCTGTTTAGATGGAACACAATTTTTAAAAATCGCTTTTTATGCTAACATAAATGTATGCAATACTTCCTCCATACCCTTAAAATGAAGAGACATTAGCATAATAAAAATAACTGGGCAATTTCTATTGAATTTATTCTCATTTCTCATGCTTCTGGTTCTCATAGTTTCAGGAATCAGAAAGTGAAAGGTTTAATCCTATTGTTTTCAACAAACTTATGGTTACCAAATGGGGCAGAGAGGGGAAGGGGTACAAATTAAGAGTATGGGATTAACAGATACAAACTACTATACATAAAATAGATAAGCAACAAGGGTTTACTGTATAGCACAGGGAATTTTACCCAATATCTTGTAATAACCTATAATTCAATATAATCAGAAAAATCTTAAAAATAAATAATCACATTATTTTCACATTGATCAGGAAAAGAGGATGTAGACAACGAGCTTTTAAGGAGAACCTGCACATGTCTATTTTCCTGTTCCAAAATTTATATTTGAAGTCAGGGCAGAAGTTTTATTAACAAAAAAGTGTTTTTCCATCTCAGAGTCTTTCAAAAACTAGGTCTTTCTAACTTTACCAAGATCTCTGCTCTTCATTTAGTCTCTTCGTTATTACTTACTGTTTCCCTCTCTACTAGGCAAACAGGTATTTACCTGTTGCTTAGATTATTTGGAGTCAGACATTCTCCTTAACAAAGGAGCACTAAATTGTTCAGAGATCAGTTAGGAGATAGATGACTGAAAGTTTGGGTCATGGATGAAATTCTGTTCAAATCACTTGTTGATAGAAAATAAACTACTTTCATTAATAGATGAGGATTCACAAACATTAATAAAGGGGACTCATGGTCATCATCTCAGCTTTCATCAACATTTCCATGTCCAATTACTCTGAGATTCTAAAGTAACTTCAAAGTTATCGGGGTCCGGGAGAGAGGAATCCTACAGACCCAAATCCATGGGTTGTCCTCTGTGGAAAACCATGCCTACCTTTCCACGTCTTCTTTGCTCTCATAGCACAATAATATCTTTGAAGTACAATGAGCTACAGTTTATAGACTAGATCAACCCATAGACTATCCTAACCCTCTCCCCGACCCAAACTCTTTCCTTTTCCTGTCTTAGCCAACATTTTTTTTTTTTTTTTGGCTGCACTGCATGGCTTGTGGGATCTCAGTTCCCTGACCAGGGATTGAACCCTGGCCATAGCAGTGAAAGCACCGAATCCTAACCACTAGACCACCAGGGAACTCCCTTAGCCAACGTTTTTTATCCATACTTACTAGATTTCTAGATGACCATCTGGGCAAGCAATATCCTGTGTAACAGAAAAAGAATTGCAGAAGATCTTGAAAAGTTGGGATGATTGAGCTGAGTCACAGGGGATGAAATGCAACAAGAATAAATGTAAGGTTCTCTACTCTGGCATGAAGAACTCAACTGGGCAGGCTTGGGGTAGAGGAGTCATGGTGTTTATGTTTAGCCAAAGATGTAGGGGTTAACAGAAGTAGAAAGTCTACTGTCTTTTTTTAATTGAAGTACAGTTGATTTACAATATCATGCTAGTTTCAGGTGTACAGCACAGTGATTCATATATATATATATATATATATATATATATATATATATATATATATATATATATATATATATATATATATATATATTCCTGTTCAGATTCTTTTCCCATATAAGTGTTTTATTTATTTAATTATTTATTTTTTGGCTGCATTGTATCTTACTTGCTGTATGTGGGATCTTAGTTGCAGCATGTGGGATTTTTCGTTGTGGTGTGTGGGCTCTTCATTGCAGCATGCAGGCTTCTCTCTAGTTGTGGCATGCAGGGTTTTTTTTCTCTCTCTAGTTGAGGCGCATGGGCTCAGTAGTTGTGGCGTGCGGGCTTAGTTGCCCTGCGGCATGTGGGATATTAGTTCCCTGACCAGGGATTGAACCCGTGTCCCCTGCATTGCAAGGTGGATTCTTTACCACTGGACCACAAGGGAAGTCCCTCCATTATACATTATTACAAAATATTGAGTATAGTGTCATATGATATGCAGTAGGTCCTTGTTGGTTATCTATTTTGTATACAGTAGTGTCTTTTGTTCGGCCTCTGACTGCTGCACTGCATGGAATTTTGAGAAAGGAAAGAAGAAAGGAATGAAGGAAGGAAGGAAGGGAGGAAGGAAGGGAGGGAGGAAGGATGGATTTGCAATTTATTCGGAAGGAGATTAAGAGAAGGTAAGGGAAAGAACAATGAAAATAAAAGGAGAGGAAGACAGAAATGAGCAAAGGGGAGAACTGGGGAAAGGAAAAGGAGAACTATAGTGAAGGATCGGTCTGCCATCTGAAACGGAGAATCAGAGTTACAGTCTCAGAAACCACACTTAGAATTCAGGCTTCTCAGCCTCTCTCTTTATACCACTCCTTCCCTGTCAGGCCCCCTCCCATGTCAGGACCTGGAACAGTGCTCAGTTGAGGCAGTTTAGATAGCTGAAATAAAAAGCAAGTAAAGGATAACTATGGCTCTCACTTGTAGTGTTTTCCTAAAGAAACAAAAAGACACAAATTTTCAATTTTCTTATCAAGTGGGCAAGTACAACTACTATATCAACACAATCTGACTTTTTGTTTTAGGGACCTTGTAACAAAGTATTTATACCAATAGGCAAAGAGATCTCAATCTAGGCCATAATCTATAACCCAGTGGTTCTTAAACATGTATTTACCTAATGTGCCAATAAAACTAAAGTCAAAATACAAGTGTTTAGTGGATTGTGTGATGACCCTGGCCACCAAGTTCTGGTTTCTAGGGATGCAAATCTGGGTCACACTAATGCTACCACTTCCTCCAGCCGCTTGGTTCTCTGGTGTGATTGGACCAGTCCCCATGTCCTACTGTGGGGCCTCTGCAGCCTTTGGCTTTATTGAGATATAATTCCCATACCATAAAATTTACCTTTGTAAAGTATATAAATTGAGAGACCTTCAAGATGGCAGAGGAGTAAGACGTGGAGATCACCTTCCTCCCCACATATACATCAAAAATACATCTACATGTGGAAGAAATCCTACAGAACACCTACTGAATGCTGGCAGAAGATCTCAGACTTCCCAAAAGGCAAAAAACTCCCCACATACCTGGCCGTGTGGCTGACAGGGTCTTCATATCCTGGCCGGGTGTCATGCCTGTGCCTCTGAGGTGGGAGAGCCAAGTTCAGGACACTGGTCCACCAGAGACCTCTTGGCTCGACATAATATCAAATGGTGAAAGCTCTCCCAGACATCTCCATCTCAACGTGAAGACCCAGCTCCACTCAACTACCAGCAAGCTACAGTGCTGGACACCCTATCCCAAACAACTAGCAAGACAGGAACACAACCGCACCCATTAGCAAAGAGGCTACCTAAAATCATAATAAGGTCACAAACACCCCAAAACACACCACCGGAAGCAGTACTACCCACCAGAAAGACAAGATCCAGACTCATCCACCAGAACACAGGCACAAGTCCCCTCCACCAGGAAGCCTACACAACCCACTGAACCAACCATAGCCACTGGGGTTAGACACCAAAAACAATGGGAACTACGAACCTGTAGCCTGTGAAAAGAAGCCCCCAAACACAGTAAGTTAAGCAAAGTGAGAAGACAGAGAAACACACAGCAGATGAAGTAGCAAGGTAAAAACCCACCAGACGAAACAAATGAAGAGGAAACAGGCAGTCTACCTGAAAAAGAGTCATGATGGTAAAGATGATCCAAAATCTTGGAAGTAGAATATAGAATAGAAAATACAAGAAACATTTAACAAGGACATAGGAGAACTAAAGAGCAAACAAACAATGATGAACAACACAATAAATGAAATTAAAAATTCTGTAGAAGGGATCAATAGTAGAATAACTGAGACAGAAGAATGGGTAAGTGACCTGGAACATAAAATAGTGGAAATAATTACCGCAGAGCAGAATAAAGGAAAAAAAATGAAAAGAATTAAGGAGAGTCTCAGAGACCTCTGGGACAACATTAAATGCACCAACATTCGAATTATAGGGGTCCCAGAAGAAGAAGAGAGAAAGAAAGGGACTGAGAAAATATTTGAAGACATTATAGTTGAAAATTTCCTTAATATGGGAAAGGAAATAGTTAATCAAGTCCAGGAAGCATAGAGAGTCCAATACAGGATAAATCCAAGGAGAAACACACCAAGACACATATTAATCAAACTATCAAAAATTAAATACAAAGAAAAAATAATAAAAGCATCAAGGGAAAAACAACAAATAACATACAAAGGAATCCCCATAAGGTTAACAGCTGATCTCTCAGCAGAAACTCTACAAGCCAGAAGGGAGTGGCAGGACATATTTAAAGTGATCAAAGGGAAAAACCTGCAATCAAGATTAGTCTATCCAGCAAGGATCTCATTCAGATTTGACGGAGAAAGACCTTTACAGACAAGTAAAAGCTAAGAGAAGTCAGCACCGCCAAAGTAGCTCTACAACAAATGCTAAAGGAACTTCTCTAGGTAGGAAACACAAGAGAAGGAAGTGACCTACAATAACAAACTCAAAACAATTAATAAAATGGTAATAGGAATATATATAATGATAATTACCTTAAATGTAAATGGACTAAATGCTCCAACCAAAAAACATAGACTGGCTGAATGGATACAAAAGCAAGACCTGTATACATGCGGCCTACAAGAGACCCACCTCAGACCTAGGGACGCATACAGACTGAAAGTGAGGGGATGGAAAAAGATACTCCATGCAAATGGAAATCAAAAGAAAGCTGGAGTAGCAATTCTCATATCAGACAAAATAGACTTTAAAATAAAGACTAGTACATGAGACAAAGAAGGACAGTACATAATGATCAAGGGATCAATCCAAGAAGAAGATATAACAATTGTAAATGTTTATGCACCCAACATTGGAGCACCTCAATACATAAGGCAAATGCTAACAGCCATAAAAGGGGAAATCAACAGTAACACAATCATAGTAGGGGACTTTAACACCGCACTTTCACCAATGGACAGATCATCCAAAATGAAAATAAATAAGGAAACACAAGCTTTAAATGATACATTAAACAAGATGGACTTAGTTGATATTTATAGGACATTCCATCCAAAAACAGCAGAATACACTTTCTTCTCAAGTGCTCATGGAACTTTCTCCAGGAGAGATCACATCTTGGGTCACAAATCAAGCCTTGGTAAATTAAAAAAATTGAAATCATATCAGGTACCTTTTCCAACCACAACAGTATGAGTCTAGATATCAATTACAGGAAAAAATCAGTAAAAAATACAGACACATGGAGGCTAAACAATACACTACTAAATAACCAAGAGATCACTGAAGAAATCAAAGAGGAAATCAAAAAATACCTAGAAACAAATGACAATGAATACACAGTGACCCAAAACCTATGGGATGCAGCAAAAGCATTTGTAAGAGGGAAGTTTATAGCAATACAATCCTATCTCAAGAAAGAAGAAACATCTCAAATAAACAACCTAACCTTACACCTAAAGCAATTAGAGAAAGAAGAACAAAAAAACCCCAAAGTAAGCAGAAGGAAATAAATCATAAAGGTCAGATCAGAAATAAATGAAACAGAAATGAAGGAAATGATAACAAAGATCAATAAAACTAAAAGCTGGTTCTTTGTGAAGATAAACAAAATTAATAAACCATTAGCTGGACTCATCAAGAAAAAGCGGGAGAAGAGCCAAATCAACAGAATTAGAAATGAGAAAGGAGAAGTAACAACTGACACTGCAGAAATACAAAAGATCATGAGAGATTACTACAAGCAACTCTATGCCAATAAAATGGACAACCTGGAAGAAATGGACACATTCTTAGAAAAGCACAATCTTCCAAGACTGAACCAGGAAGAAATAGAAAATATAAACAGACCAATCACAAGCACTGAAATTGAGACTGTGATTAAAAATCTTCCAACCAATAAAAGCCGAGCACCAGATGGCTTCACAGCAAATTCTATCAAACATTTAGAGAAGCACTACCACCTATCCTTCTCAAACTCTTCCAAAATATAGCAGTGAGGAACACTCCCAAACTCATTTTACGAGGCCACCATCACCCTGATACCAAAACCAGACAAGGATGCCACAAAGAAAGAAAACTATAGGCCAATATCACTGATGAACATAGATGCAAAAATCCTCAACAAAATACTAGCAAACAGAATCCAAAAGCACATTAAAAGGATAATATACAGTGATCAAGTGGGGTTATCCCAGGAATGCAAGGATTCTTCAATATATGCAAATCAATCAATGTGATACACCATATTAACAAACTGAAAGAGAAAAACCATATGATCATCTCAATAGATGCAGAAAAAGCTTTCAACAAAATTCAACACCCATTTATGATAAAAACCCTCCAGAAAGTAGGCATAGAGGGAACTTACCTCAACATAATAAAGGCTATATATGACAAACCCACAACCAACATCGTTCTCAATGGTGAAAAACTGAAACCATTTCCACCTAAGATCAGGAACAAGGCAAGGTTGCCCACTCTCACCACTGTTATTCAACATAGTTTTGGAAATTTTAGCCACAGCAATCAGAGAAGAAAAAGTAATAAAATGAATCCAATTTGGAAAAGAAGTAAAGAAGACCAGACTTTGAAAAGGAAGAAATGAGGGTGGTGAAAAAGTCAAGTGGCTTATCTTTGCAATCTCAGGTAGCTACTGGCAGACTTGGAGCTCAAGTCCCTTGTGGTCATTCCACTATATTTCTTAAAGTGTGGTCCTCAGAATGTTATTTTGTTAGATTTTCTACAGGAAAGGGGACCATGGTTAAAGAAATTTCAGGACATGCTGTACTATAGAGATTCGCAATGAACATGATCACATTAAAGTTTCTAAGAAGTCCTCTATTTTTAACTCTGTCCTGTGAAACACACTGGAAAAAATTACTCTAAATTTATGCTGCTTCTGCAGTGGGCTAGGTATAAATTCTATATCTTCTATCCAAAGTAGTACCAAGATAAGGCAGAACAAGTTGGAAACTAAAGAGTTTACTTCAATCTGGATATCAAAAAACTTAAGAATTTCATTTCTTATGCCTAAAATGAAATTTAGTTTTGTGGATCTCATTAAATTACGTGGTTCAAGTCACTCATGGCAAATGCTAAGAGACTGTTTTAGCACGTTTTAATATGTCAAACTGTACTCGGCACTGGGCCAAGGACAGGGCAATTTTTCTGTGTTTTCAGAGAGCTTGGTTAGTTGTAGACATTTGGGGATAATTGCTTTTATGCAATGTTAGACTGGGATGAAGCGATTGGAAATGTTTGTGGGAAAACACTGCCTTTCCCATAAGGCAAGTTTGGGGCCTCCTGAAGGACAGCCATGCCTTCTTAGTTTTATGCTTTGTTTTAGACTTCATTTTTCTACAAATAATGTTGGATATAAGAAAGAGAATTTCTGTGTTTCTTAGGCATATTATACACTTATGTATTAAGAGGGTTAAAAAAGAGCAAGATTGCTATCCATTACTCTTTGGATGGGACTAGGGCTCTTGGAAAGCTATCTTATTTATTAATATCACCAGAAGTTTTTTATTTCAAACTATTTTTCCCATAAAAGTAGAAGACTCTTCTACCTAGGGAAAGGCATTGAGGCTTTTCAAAATCATCCTATTGTTGAGCCGGTGGCTTTTGTCCCTGGAGAGTAATTGATTCCTTATTTCTTCGAGTCTTCCAGGAAGAGCAGGGGATGGATATCCAGGGCAAGCTAAAGATATCGGGTTTAGAACCCTGTGGACTCCAATTAGAATGCAAATTTCTTGTCCTGAGTTCTCTCAGTTCCAGAGAGTGCTAGCTACCTTCCCAGAGAAGAGCTTTTCACCATCCCCTACTCTAGTAGCTGGGGGCTCAGAGTTTGGGAGGAGCAATGTGCATTATCAGAGAAGAAAAGTACATTATCAGCTAGCCATGCTTCTATTATATGTAGAAACCTTGGAAGTCTGATTCCCCAGGGAATCAGCAAGACCTTTTTCTTACCCATGCTGAATAAACCAACCTACTAAATGTAGGGAAGTTATTTCTATTAGAAAACCTCAGCCCTTAATTTGGCTCTTTTATTTTCCTTCCACAGCAGAGAAATATTTCCAAAAACTGAAGTGGTTCTGATTAGTGGTAAAGTCAAAAAGCCTTCAGCTCCAATTAAAATGTGCTTTAAGTCATTTTGTGTGGTAATGGCAGCAGTATAAAAACAAGTTAAATTTCTCTTGATTTTTGATCATGGGTTTGGCTCTTGAATTCTTCTATTCACTAGCAAATTCTGGCACCGTTTTCTGGGCTGCCTGTGGAGGAGCCATTCACGGGCTTCCCAATTAACACCCTGTTAAGCTGTACACCTGTGGTGGAATTACCCTCAGATCACGATATTGAAGCTTTGAACCCCATGACACCTATATTATTGTCCTGAAAGTCAAACTTAAAATGTTATAAAATGATTCCTGTTGTCTTGGCAATGGTAATTTGTTTCCTTGGTATTCTTGTCAAGTGTAGAGGCATATGTAGGGGAGTCATTGTGAAGCAATTTATTTATTAACAACTTTATTGTGGTATGCTTTACATACCATAAAATTCACCCATTTTAAATGTACAATTCAGTGATTGTTAGTATAGTTTCAGAGTTGTGTAACCATCACCACAATCCAATTTTGGAACATTTCCATCACTATATAAAGAAACTAGTACCCATTAGCCATCACTCTCCATTCTTATATCCCGCCTCAGGCAACCACCAATCTATTTTCTGTCCCTATAGATTTGCCTTTTCTGGACATTTCATATTAATGGAATCGTGCCATATGTGGCACTTCGTGTCTAACTTCTTTCATTTAGCATGTTTTCAAGGTTCATCCATGTTGTAGCATGTATCAGTACTTCATTCCTTTTTATTGGCAAATAGTGTCCATTGTATGGATACACCACGATTTTGTTTATCCATTCATCAGTTTGTAGACATTTGAGTTGTTTTCATATCTTGGCTATTCTGACTAATGCTGATTTGAACATTAGCATTCAGGACTTTGTGTGGACATAGCAATTTATATTAAACACAGCAAAAGCAGACTCAGTCTAAACCCTCATATTCAGCCAGAACATTATTAGTAGAGCTATGGGGTGCTGTGATATTTGCAGAGTAAATGGCAGTTATACAAAATTGCTGATAATAGAATGCTAGTTAATATAAAAATCTGTATAAATTCCCAAGGATTTTATGAAAATTTGGGGTTTTGTGAGACTTGCCATGTCCATTGGCAACAAGCTTAGCTTTTCCCAATGATTGTAAAGAATGTCAAGGGTTAGAATACTTGATGGCCTGAGTTTAGAGGACTGGTCTGGGACATAAGTATTCTGTCTGCCTTTTCTATAACCCTCTATGCTGTCCTTGGAAAATCTTGTCACCAGACTCCTCCATTTCCTTGTCTTCAAAATGGGGATAAATGATTCCTATACAGATCCAAAGGCAGTTATGAGGTTAAACATTTTTCAGGCATTTAAAACACCTCAAAAGAAAGGTAATACACCATATAAGCATAAAGAATTTTTGTTGGCAAAATGAAAGGAAGGTTTAGTCAACCTTTTTTTTCTTTCTGGAAAACCTAAAAAATAGATAAAACCACAAGGTTTAATTTTGTATATTTGAGCTGGCAAGAATGTGATATTCATTTCCTCCAAGGCCAAAAATGTTCAAAGTTCCAGTAATGTTAAGCCCTTGATTGAAGGAACAGTTTTTCTGAGTTCCCAAAAGCTTTGCTAACTATATTCTAAAATTAAAGCCTTTTACCTTCTCATCACAAAACAACAACCATTTGGTTTAGAGCAGAATATGAAAAAAATCTAGAGAAGGAAATTAATACAATACGCAGTTACCCAGCAAGTCCTCACTGAAAGAGACACAAGGTGTTTCTGGCCTTAAAGAATGTGCTGTTCTGATGAGGTTCAAAGAGAATTAACAATAAAGAAACTATACCTATTTCATTTTAGTGCCCCATGTCTATTTCTATTCCAGAAAGGTATCTGGCCTGTTGAAGATAATTTTTTTGAAATGATGAAGTTTTGACTGTCATAGGAATATAAAAATGAACATACGTTGAAAATTTTATTTAACTCATAATGAGAGAACCAGGCAGATGTTATAACCAATTCAAAGGGAATACAAAGAACAGACATATATATAGATCAGGAATATTCAAATGAATGTGCAAATGGAGGCTAAATGTGGCTTCTTCCACAGTGGGAAAGTGAAGTCAATTAAATCTCTACCAGACTGGTCTCTAGAGTGTTCAGAAAATATCTTTAAAGTTACTGGATGAAATAACTAATCAGACAATAAAGGCAGCAGAACTCAGGAGGAAACTGATAAAGATCTGTAAGGTTTATGAAAAAGATGGGCAGGGATTAAGTTTTGAAGATATTTGGTTAAGGTCAGGGTTCAGAGGAGGAGAGGGATGGGCAGTCTAAGCAGGGCAGAGATGAGATGACCTGGTCTGTTGAAAGTCCAGGACAGTTGGAAGTGAAGACATGGATTAACTTCATGATAGGGATTAAGAGGTAGATCATCTATACACAAGTTCCCAGAGAAAGAGCTGGCTGTATCCCCAGTTGCTTTGTAAGTGTAGAATCAGCCCCTGGGAACCCAGAGTTACATAATGTCGCTTATACAATGTGTGGAATTGCAAGCAGAGAACAGTACAGAGAAAATGAATGCTGGGTCATACTTCGTGAGCTATGAGTGCTTCACTGTCCCTGGGGTGGGAAGCGTTAGGAAGCAGCAAGAGCATTGGGGCTGACAAGTGGTCTTGCTAGACTAAGGAACTTCGGGCTTTCTGCTGAAATGGAGGTCCATTGAAATGCTTTAAGCAGGAGACTAACAGTTATTTTTGTAACTTGAGTCCCTGGTAGCTGTATGGAGAAAGGGTTGGGATAAAGGGAGTGAGACTAAATGTTCAGAGACCTGTGGCCATTAAAGGGAGAAGTCCCATGATATTTAGGCAATAAACTCAAAGAAAGGAAAATATATCCTAAACTCCTTATAAAATTAGTCCAGCAAGATATTTTATTTTAAAAGGGCATTCTATGATCACACAAGTTTGGAAAACGCATTGTCACCCTCTTAGATACACACTAGAATATTAAGGGCTCTGGTAACTAATTCAACAGGGAAAATCTGTTTATTTTTTGTTTAACCCAACAGTTCAAAAGTTTATCAAATAACTTTAAATTTTGCATAACACCTATTAATATTTTGTTCTGTTGGGTTTGCCTTTGGGAATATTGGCCTAGGATGGCTTCCAGGGAGTTCTGGCTTGCTTAATAAACCGTGGTTCTATTAACTGAGTTTGGGAATACATGAATAAGAAGAGATTTGTGGGACAGGATATTGAGTTTAGTTTGCATATTTTGAGTTTTAGGAGGATACCTCCAATAAACAATTGAATAGATGAGCCTAGAACTTAAGGATGAGATCTGGGAGGGAGGAACAGATTTGGGAATCACCTGTTGAATTTTAAATGGTAGGTGATGTTTCTAAGAAAAGTACATATAGGGAGAAGGAGACAAAAGGGCTGAGGGTGGCCTTGACAGCACTATTTACTGAATTCTTATCCCACTGAGTCTTCTTACAGATTTCATATTTCACTTACGTAGGTCTATTAACTGAACTCTTTATTTGATTCCAGTGCTCTATCTATTTCTCTGCCAATATAATGGGACATTAGTAGTAATTAGCTTTATAATAAGATGATATCTGGTAAGGCAAATTCATTTTCACTGTTCTTCAAAACTTGCTTTACAGTGGCACTTTGATCTTCCACATAAACTTTAGGATAAGTTCATCAAGGTCTAAAAAACTACCACTATCCATATTTCTATTGAAATTGCATTGAAGTGATTAGTTTAAAATTGATATTTTTATTATACTGAGTCTTCTTATCCATGAACAATAGTGTGTGTGTGTATCCATGTATTTGTCTTATTACATTTGGTTAGCTGTGTATACATTTTACTTCAATGTTCTTAAATGTCTTTTGAAGGGATTAATGCTATCTATGTACCTTGTTGTTTTATTGTTATTGTCAAAAGACTTTTCCCCCCATCCTTTCCATTGTCTAATTGTCTATAACAGGTGTCCAAGAATGCTATTGATTTCCATATGTTGATCTTGTGTTCAATAGCCTTGCTGAACATTTTTTACTATTTCAAAAAGTTTGCATCCTCTCTTGAATTTTTTTTTTTTTTGCAGACAACCTACCATCTGCAAAGAAGGACAATTTAATGCTTCTACTCCATTCCTTTATATCTTTTATTTTTCTTGTCTTTTTGCACCGACAAAGACCTCTGGTACAATTTTAAATTTAAAAAAATGATGGTAACCATATTTGCCTTATTCATAAGATTTATAGGAATGCTTCTAATTTTTAAAATTATGCTTTCCATAATTTTTATTAAATAGACTTTCATTTTAGAGCAGTTTTAGGTTCACAGCAAAACTGAGCAGAAGGTACATAGAGTTCCCACTCACCTCCTACCCCCACACATGCATAGCCTACCCCATTATCAATATCCCCTATCAGAATGGTACAATTTTTACAGCTAATGAAAGTACATTGACACAGTTTTATCATCCAAAGTGTGTTCTCTGAGCTTCCTGGATCTGTGGGGGGTTTTTTGGTTTTTGTTTTTAGGTCTAACATTAATTTGGGGAAACTCTTAGTCCTTGTTCTTTCAAATATTTCTTCCATTCCTTTTGCTCTTTCTTTTTCTGGTATTCCCATTACACATATGTCACACATTTTTTAGTTGTCCCACAATCCTTGGTATTCTGTTCTGGTCCTTCCATCTTTTTTGTTTGTTTGCTTTTCAATTTTGGAGGTTTCTATTGAGATATCCTCAAGGTCAGAGATTCTTTCCTAAGCCATGGCTGGTCTACTAATAAGCCCATCAAAGGCAGGCTTCATTTTGGTTACAGTTATTTTTATCTGTAGCATTTTTTTTAGTTCATTCTTTGAATTTCCATCTCTCTGCTTACATTGCCCATCTATTCTTTTTTGGGGGGAGGTGGGTTTTAATACTTTATTTAGCATGCAAACAACTTCAGGTTGTTTCACTTTTATATTAATGGTAGGCTTTCAAGATGGACCAGGATTTCATTTTTTTATTTTAATTTTTTTTATTTTTTAAATTGAAGTATAGTTGATTTACCATGTTGTGATAATTACTGCTGTACAGCAAAGTGATTCAGTTATACATATATATATTCTTTTTTTAACTATTCTTTTCCATTATCATTTATCAGAGGATACTGATTATAGTTCTCTGTGCTGTACAGTAGGACCTAGTTGTTTATCCATTCTATCAATACATATATAAGCTTACATCTGCTAACTCCAACCTCCCACTCCGTTCCTCTCCAAACCCCCTCCCCCTTGGCAACCACCAGTCTGTTCTCTATGCCCATGATTCTGTTTCATAGATAGGTTCACTTGTGTCATATTTTAGATTCCACATATAAATGATATCATATAATATTTGTCTTTCTCTTTCTGACTTACTCCACTTAGTATGATAATCTCTAGTTGCATCGATGTTGCTGCAAAAGGCATTATTTCATTCTTTTTTATGGCTGAGTAGTATTCCATTATATATATATTACCACATCTGCCCATCTATTCTTTTTTTTTAACATCTTTATTGGAGTATAATTGCTTTACGATGGTGTGTTAGTTTCTGCTGTATAACAAAGTGAATCAGTTATACATATACATATATCCCCATATCTCCTCCCTCTTGATCCTCCCTCCCACCCTCCCTATCCCACCCCTCTAGGTGGTCACAAAGCACCGAGCTGATCTCCCTGTGCTATGTGGCTGCTTCCCACTAGCTATCTATTTTACATTTGGTAGTGTGTATTGCCCATCTATTCTTGAATGCTATCTATTTTATCCATTAGAACCCTTAGCATATTAAACATTATTGCTTTAAACTACTGGTCTGATAATTGCAACATCCTTTTTTTTAAATTGGGGTATAGTTGTTTTACAATCTTGTGTTAGTTTCTACTGTACAGCGAAGTGGAGTTCCCTGTGCTGTACAGCAGGTTCTCATTAGTTATCTATTTTATACATATTAGTGTATATATGTCAATCCCATATCTAAGTCTGGTTCTAATGCTTGCTCTGTCTCTTCAAACTGTGTTTTTTGCCTTTTAGTATGTCTTGTAATTTTTTCTTGATAGCCAAACATGATATACTGGGTAAAAAAAATTACTGTAAATAGGCCTTCAGTAATGTGGTAGTGAGGTGTGGGGAAGGAGAAAGCATACTGCATGTAGTTCTATGAGAGATCTCAGTCTTTTTTGAGCCTATGCCTCTGGGCTGTGAACTTCACATGTGCTTCTTTGTCCCCCGCCCCCTTGTGATGGGACAGGATGGCTAGAGTGGGCTGGAGTTGAGTATTTCCTTTTCCCTGAGGTCAGTTATGCTCTGATAAAACCCCAGCAGGTTAATCTCTGGTTGAATACTTTTTCCTAGGACAGACCTTCTTAAGAAGAACAGAATGTTCTGGAGTATTTGAAAATGGCTTATTGCCACTCCCCCAGCTGGAAGCAGGAGGGGATTTTTCTCCAATATTCGCTGTGAGAACCTGGTAGAGTTTAGGAGGTAAAACTCACAAGAGTATCATATTTCCCTGATAACTGTGTGTATGTGGAGTTTTTAATTCCTCAGACTTGTCCACACTCAGCCTCCAGCAACTTGTCAATTACAGTTCAGGTTAACCTACCCCAGCACTGGTTCCCTCAGAGATTTCTACTCATGAGTTAAGATTCTCTGTATCCACTTGTTTGTCTCTCCAATTTGTGGGGGTGGTGGTGGTGGGGCAGTGATTTGCCCTGTGACCCACTTCTTTTATGGATCTAAAGAGAGTTGTTGATGTTTTAGTTTGTTCAGCTTTTTACATGTTGTTAGGATGGGGTGGTGACTTTCAAGCTTCTTACATGCTGGACCAGAAACATTTTCCATAAATTTTGAAACATGCTTTTATCAGGTTAGAGAAGTTAACTGCTTTTCTGAATTCCCTGAAGGATTTATTTCCTCAATGAGTGTTGAATTTTATTGACTGTATTTTCAATCTCTCTCTATATAATCATGTATTGTTTTTGTATCTGTTAATATAGCAAATTTATTACATTGATAGATTTTTTTCTATGTTAAATCATCTTTGCCTTCCTGGGATAAACTTTATTTGATTGTGGTAGGCAGAATTCTAAGATGTCCTCTGTGACTCCCACCCTGTGGTAACCATGTCTTCGTGTAACCCCCTCCCCTGGTATGTGTGTGGAACCTGAAACTTGCCTCTAACCAATAGAACATGACAAAGTGAAGTGAATTTTCAGATGCAAGTAAAGTCCCTAGACAGTTGACTTTAAGTTAATCAAAAGAGAGATTATCCTGAATGGATCTGACCTAATGAGGTTATTCCTTTAAAAGAGGGTCTAAGTACTTTGAGATATTCTCCAGGTGGCCTTGAAGAAACAAGCCATCCTAAATTCCACAGCTGCAAGGAAATGAATTCTGCCAATAATCATGTGAGCTTGGAAGAGGACCCCAGGACTCAAATGATACCCCAGCCCAGGCTGACAACATGATTGTAGCCTTGTGAGACCCT
The DNA here is from genome assembly GCF_964165515.1 of Mesoplodon bidens. Classification (NCBI taxonomy): domain Eukaryota; kingdom Metazoa; phylum Chordata; class Mammalia; order Artiodactyla; family Ziphiidae; genus Mesoplodon; species Mesoplodon bidens. The sequence goes on along the minus strand of NC_138163.1, from coordinate 99,509,662 downwards.
AAGCGAACGATTCATTTAAGCTGTGTCTGAACTTCTGACCTACAGAAACTGTGTGATAATAAATGGGTGTTGTTTCAAACTAATAAGTTTTGTGGTTATTTGTTACACAGCAATAGAAAACTAATACTTTGGCATAATATTTTTTTTTAATATGCACTGTCACTAAGTTAATAACTTAGTTTTTAGAACTTTATATCTATGTTTATATGTGAGAATGGTCTATAAGTTTATTTTTTTGTACTATCCTTATCCAATTTTAGTATCAAGCTTTTATTAGCCTCATAAAATGAGTCCAATAGCTTCCCTTCTTATAATCTGTGAAACAGCTTGTATAAAATAGGGAGAATATGTTCCCTGAGAGTTGATAAAACTTGCCTATAAAATCAACTAGGCATGATGTCTTTTGAATAACACATCCAATTGCCTGTTTAATTGTTTAAAATTTTGTTGGTTAATTCATATGTTCTCTTTCTTGAATGAATTTTTATAATTTATATTTTCTTAGAAATTATTTATTTCATCTGTTTCCAAATATATATCTATATTTTTTTCTCATATTATCCTTTAATCTTAGAAAATTCTGTTTATACTGTCATACTTCCTTATTGTTTCTAATATTGTTTATTCATGCTTCCCTTTTTTTCAATGTTACCAGAGATATGTCCAATTTATAGACTTTTTAAAAAGTTTTTAGTTTTGTTGATTCTATGGATTTCTCTGTTTTCCACTTCACTCTTACTGCTCTTGTCCTCTTTATTCCAACTTATTTTACAGTGTTAGTTCCTTTATTTTTAATTTAGTATTTATTTTTATAAAAGTTATATATGCATATATTTGGAAAAGTCATACTTGTGCAAATATTGTTTCATAACAAATTGCATGTATCCTGTCACATCTCTCCCATTCCTCCTCTCCAGAAGCAACAATTTTCAACTCTTTTAGCTAATTCTTACGATTGACGTGTGTTAAAAACATGCTAACATTGCTATTTCTTGCTTGTGAAGTTTTAAACATTTTCCATTAATTTCCCAATACAGATTGATATCTGTGTTTAGATATATTTCACCATTACTCTACCTCCACCACACATGTCTATACTCCCTGTGACCTATCCTTCCAGGGCAGTTCTATGGTTACTTTGGTTAAATCACAATCATTTAATCATAATCATAAATGATTACTGGAACTATATAAATGCTATTTGTCCTGGAGTCTTCCTTCTTGAATAATTTTTTGTTTTCCTGGAGTTAATATCTTTTTTTTTGTTTTGTTTGCAAGTGTCTCACTCTCAAATTCTGCTCCATTGTGTAAATAGTTTCATAATATATTAACATGTATTAGAATCTGTCAATTTCAGTTTCTTGAAGAAATCTCTTCTGGAAACTACTGGGTGTTCTCTCACTGCTCTGCAGTTGTCCCTCAGAGATTTCAGTCCAAGAATCATATTGGGGATTTCTTTTCTCTTCCTTGTGTCAGCTCCCATTGCTTGAACCCCGTGTCTTCCTCTTTCTGGGTTTAGTCCCGCAAAATGGTTGAGATATTACACTTCTGGGGGGAAAATGTCTTTATTCTACCATCACACTTATGTGATGATTTAGCTGCTTGCTAAATCTTAGATTAGAATTATTTATTCAGAATGATGCTGCTCCACAGGTTTTTCACTTTCATTATTGCTGGTAAGAAGATCAATGCTATTCTGATTCTTTTACATTCCTGATAAACCTTTTCCTCTTCTCCTCTCTGAAAGCTGAACAGCCTCCATTGTTCTAAACTTTTAAGAAGACTTGGATAGATTTGAGTCCTTCAACTGCTGGATCCATTTAAAAGTGAAACTTGGGTCATTCAACTGTGAAAAACATTCATTTATTTTTTTTAACATTTTTATTGGAGTATAATTGCTTTACAATGGTGTGTTAGATTCTGCTGAATAACAAACTGAATCAGCTATACATATACATATATCACCATATCTCCTCCCCCTTGCGTCTCCCTCCCACCCTCCCCATCCCACCCCTCTAGTTAGTCACAAAGCACTGAGCTGATCTCCGTGTGCTATGCGGCTGCTTCCCACTAGCTATCTATTTTACATTTGGTAGTGTATATATGTCCATGTGACTCTCTCACTTCGTCCCAGCTTACCCTTCCCCCTCCCCGTGTCCTCAAGTCCATTCTTTACATCTGCGTCTTTATTCCTGTCCTTCCCCAAGGTTCTTCATAAAGATTTTTTTTAAAGATTCCATATACATGTGTTAGCATACGGTATTTCTTTTTCTCTTTCTGACTTACTTCACTCTGTATGATAGACTCTAGCTCCATCCACCTCACTACAAATACCTCAATTTCATTTCGCTTTATGGCTGAGTAATATTCCTTTGTATATATGTGCCACATCTTCTTTAGCCATTCATCTGTCGATGGACACTTAGCCTGCTTCCATGTCCTTGTTAATGTAAATAGAGCTGCAGTGAACATTGTGGTCCATGATTCTTTTTAAAATATGCTTCTCTGAGAGTATATGCCCAGTAGTGGGATTGCTGGGTCGTATGGTAGTTGTATTTTTAGTTTATTAAGGAACCTCCATACTCTTCTCCATAGTGGCTGTATCAATTTACATTCCCATCAATAGTGCAAGAGGGTTCCCTTTTCTCCACACCCTCTCCAGCATTTATTGTTTGTAGATTTTTTGATGATGGCCATTCTGACTGGTGTGAGATGATATCTCATTATAGTTTTGATTTGCATTTCTCTAATGATTAATGATGTTGAGTATTCTTTTGTGTGTTTGTTGGCACTCTGTATATCTTCTTTAGAGAAATGTCTATTTAGGTCTTCTGCCCATTTTTGGATTTGATTGTTTGTTTTTTTGATATAGAGCTGCATGAGCTGCCTGTAAATTTTGGAGATGAATCCTTTCTCAGTTGCTTCATTTGCAAATATTTTCTCACATTCTGAGGGTTGTCTTTTTGTTTTGTTTATGGTTTCCTTTGCTGTTCAAAAGCTTTTAAGTTTCATTAGGCCCATTTGTTTATTTTTGTTTTAATTTCCATTTATCTAGGAGGTGAGTCAAAAAGGATCTTGCTGTGATTTATGTCATAGAGTGTTCTGCCTATGTTTTCCTTTAAGAGTTTTATAGTGTCTGGCCTTACATTAAGGTACTTTAATCCATTTTGAGTTTATTTTTGTGTATGGTGTTAGGGAGTGTTCTAATATCATTCTTTTACACGTAGCTGTCCAGTTTTCCCAGCACCACATATTGAAAAGGCTGTCTTTTCTCCACTGCATATTCTTGCCTCCTTTATCAAAACTAAGGTGACCATATGTGGGTGAGTTTATCTCTGGGCTTTCTGTCCTGTTCCATTGATCTATATTTCTGTTTTTGTGCCAGGACCATACTGTCTTGATTACTGTAGCTTTGTAGTATAGTCTGAGACAGGGAGCCTGATTCCTCCACCTCTGTTTTTCTTTCTCAAGATTGCTTTGGCTATTCAGGGACTTTTGTGTTTCCATACAAATAGTGAAATTTTTGTTCTAGTTCTGTGAAAAATGCCATTGGTAGTTTGATAGGGATTGCACTCAATCTGTAGATTGCTTTGGGTAGTAGAGTCATTTTCACAATTTTGATTCTTCCCATATAAAAACATGGTGTATCTCTCCATCTATTTGTATCATCTTTAATTTCTTTCATCAGTGTCTCATAGTTTTCTGCATACAGGTCTTTTGTCTCCTTAGGTAGGTTTCTTCCAAGGTATTTTATTCTTTTTTTGCAATGGAAATGGGAGTGTTTCCTTAATTTCTCTTTCAGATTTTTCATTATTAATGTATAGGAATTCAAAAGATTTCTGTGCATTAATTTTGTATCCTGCTACTTTACCAAATTCATTGATTAGCTCTAGTAGGTTTCTGGTAGCATCTTTAGGATTCTCTATGAATGGTATCATTTCATCTGCAAACAGTGACAGCTTTACTTCTTCTTTTCTGATTTGGATTCCTTTTATTTCTTTTTCTTCTCTGATTGCTGTGGCTAAAACTTCCAAAACTATGTTGAATAATAGTGGTGAGAGTGGGCAGCCTTGTCTTGTTCCTGATCTTAGTGGAAATGGTTTCAGCTTTTCACCATTGAGAATGATGTTGACTGTGGGTTTGTCATATATGGCATTTATTATGTTCAGGTAACTTCACTCTATGCCTACTTTCTGGAGGGTTTTTATCATAAATAGGTGTTGAATTTTGTCGAAAGTTTTTCTGTTTCTATTGAGGTGATCATATGATTTTTCTCCTTCAGATTGTTAATATGATTTATCACAGTGATTGACTTGCATATATTGAATAATCCTTGCATTCCTGGGATAAACCCCACTTGATAAGGGTGTATGATCCTTTTAATGTGCTGTTGGATTCTGTTTGCTAGTATTTTGTTGAGGATTTTAGCATCAATGTTCATCAGTGATATTGGCCTCTAGTTTTCTTTCTTTGTAACATCTTTGTCTGGTTTTCATATCCAGGTTATGGTGGCCTTGTAGAATGAGTTTGGGAGTGTTCCTCCCTCTGCTATATTTTGGAACAGTTTGAGAAGGATAGGTGGTAGCGCTTCTCTAAATGTTTGATAGAATTTGCCTGTGAAGCCATCTGGTCTTGGGCTTTTGTTTGTTGGAAGATTTTTAATCACAGTCTCAATTTCAGTGCTTGTTATTGGTCTGTTTATATTTTCTCTTTCTTCCTGTTTCAGTCTCAGAAGGTTGTGCATTTCTAAGAATTTGTCCGTTTCTTCCAGGTTGTCCATTTTATTGGCATATAGTTACTTGTAGTAATCTCTCATGATCCTTTGTATTTCTGCAGTGGCAGTTGTTACTTCTCCTTTTCCATTTCTAATTCTGCTGATTTAAGTCTTCTCCCTTTTTTCCTGATGAGTCTGGCTAATAGTTCATCAATTTTCTTTATCTTCTCAAAGAATGAGCTTTTAGTTTTATTGATCTTTGCTATTGTTTCCTTTGCTTCTTTTTCATTTATTTTTTATCTGATTTTTATGACTTCTTTCCTTCTGCTAACTTTGGGGTTTCTTTGTTCTTCTTTCTCTAATTGCTTTAGATGTAAGTTTAGGTTGTTTATTTGAGATGATTCTTGTTTCTTGAGGTAGGACTGTATTGCTCTAAACTTCCCTCTTAGAACTACTTTTGCTGCATCCCATAGGTTTGCGTTGTTGTGTTTTCCTTGTAATTTGTTTCTAGGTACTTTTTGATATCCCATTTGATTTCTTCAGTGATCTCTTGGTTATTAAGTAGTGTACTGTTTAGCCTCCATGTTTTTATATTTTTTACAGAATTTTTCCTGTAATTGATATCTAGTCTCATAGTGTTGTGGTTGGAAAAGATACTTGATATGATTTCAATTTTCTTAAATTTACCAAGGCTTGATTTGTGACCCCAGATATGATCTATCCTGGAGAATGTTCCATGAGCACTTGAGAAGAAAGTGTATTCTGCTGTTTTTGGATGGAATGTACTATGAATATCAATTAAGACCATCTTGTTTATTGTACCATTTAAAGCTTGTGTTTCCTTATTTCTTTTCATTTTGGATGATCTGTCCATTGGTGAAAGTGGGGAGTTAAAGTCCCCTACTGTAATTGTGTTACTATTGATTTCCCTTTTTATGGCTGTTAGCATTTGCCTTATGTAATGAGGTCCTCCTATATTGGGTGCATAAATATTTACAATTGTTATATCTTCTTCTTGGATTGATCCCTTGATCATTATGTAGTGTCCTTCTTTGTCTCTTGTAATAGTCTTTATTTTAAAGTCTATTTTGTCTGATATGAGAATTGCTACTCCAGCTTACTTTTGATTTCCATTTGCATGGAATATCTTTTTCCAACCCCTCACTTTTAGTCTCTATATGTCCCTAGGTCTGAAGTGGGTCTCTTGTAGACAGCATATATATATGTCTTGTTTTTGTATCCATTCAGCCAGTCTATGTCTTTTGGTTGGAGCATTTAATCCATTTAGATTTAAGGTAATTATCAATATGTATGTTCCTATTACCATTTTCTTAATTGTTTTGGGTTTGTTATTGTAGGTCTTTGCCTTCTCTTGTGTTTCCTAGCTACATAAGTTCCTTAAGCATTGTTGTAAAGCTGGTTTGGTGGTGCTGAATTCTTTTAGCTTTTGCTTGTCTGTAAATGTTTTAATTTCTCTGTCAAATCTGAATGAGATCCTTGTTGTGTAGAGTAATCTTGGTTGTAGGTTTTTCCCTTTGATCACTTTAAATATGTCCTGCCATGCCCTTCTGGCTTGCAGAGTTTCTGCTGAAAGATCAGCTGTTAACCTTATGGGGATTCCCTTGTGTGTTATTTGTTGTTTTTCCCTTGCTGCTTTTAATATTTTTTCTTTTTATTTAATTTTTCATAGTTTGATTAATATGTGTCTTCACTTGTTTCTCCTTGGATTTATCCTGTATTGGACTCTCTGTGCTTCCTGGACTTGATTAACTATTGTCTTTCCCATATTAGGGAATTTTTCTACTATAGTCTCTTCCAATATTTTCTCAGTCTCTTTCTTTTTCTTCTGGCACCTCTATAATTCGAATGTTGGTACATTTAATATTGTCCCAGAGGTCTCTGAGCCTTTCCCCAGTTCTTTTCATTCTTTTTTCTTTATTCTGCTCTGCAGTAGTTATTTCAACTATTTTATCTTCCAGGTCACTTATCCATTCTTCTGCCTCAGTTATTCTGCTATTGATCCCTTAGAGAGAATTTTTAATTTCATTTATTGTGTTGTTCATCACTGTTTGTTTGCTCTTTATTTCTTCTAGGTCCTTGTTAAACGTTCCTTATATTTTCTCCATACTATTTCCAAGATTTTAGATCATCTTTACTATCATTACTCGGAATTTTTTTCAGGTAGACTGCCTATTTACTCTTCATTTGTTTGGTCTGTTGGATTTTTACCTTGCTCTTTCATGTGCTGTGTGTTTCTCTGTCTTCTCATTTTGCTTAATTTACTGTGTTTGGCATCTCCTTTTCGCAGGCTGCTGGTTTGCAGTTCCCACTGTTTTTGGTGTCTGCCCCCAGTGGCTAAGGTTGGTTCAGTGGGTTGTGTAGACTTCCTGGTGGAGGGGACTGGTACCTGTGTATTGGTGGATGAGGCTGGATCTTGTCTTTCTGGTGGTAAAAACCACGCCCTTTGGTGTGTTTTGGGGTGTCTGTGACCATACTATGATTTTAGGCAGCCTCTCTGCTAATGGGTGTGTCTGTGTTCCTGTCTTGCTAGTTGTTTCGCATAGTTTGTCCAGTACTGTAGCTTGCTGGTCTTTGAGTGTAGCTGGGTCTTGGCTTTGAAATGGAGATCTCTGGGAGAGCTTTTTCCATTTGATATTATGTGGAGCCTGGAGGTCTCTAGTGGACCAATGTCTTGAATTCTGCTCTGCCACCTCAGAGGCACAGGCCTGACACCCGGCCAGAGCACTAAGACCCTGTCAGCCACACAGTTCAGAAGGAAAGGGAGAAAGAAAGAAAGAAAGAAAGAAAGAAAGAAAGAAAGAAAAGAAAAATAAATTTATTAAAATAAAAAAATTATTAAAAATTAAAAAATTAAAAAGTAATTAAAAGAAAAAAGAAAGATAGAAGAGAGCAACCAAATCGAAAAACAAATCCACCAATGATAGCAAGTGCTAAAAACTATACTAAGAAAAGTAAAACTAAACAAAAAAAAACAGACAGACAGAACCTTAGGACAAATGGTAAAAGCAAAGCTATACAGACAAAATCATACAAATAAGCATACATGTACTCATGAAAAGAGAAAAAGGGAAAAAAGAAATATATCTATATATGTTAAAAAAAAGCAGGAAGAGATCAACCAAACCAATAAACAAATCTACCCATGATAATAAACTCAATACTAAACTAATATAAACATAAAACCAGTCAGTTGGATACAGAAAACCCAAAGTCTACAGTTGCTCCCAAAGTCCACTGCCTCAATTTTGGGATTATTCGTGTGTATTCAGGTGTTCCACAGATGGAGGGTACATCAAGTTGATTGTGGAGATTTAATCCACTGCTCCTGAGGCTGCTGGGAGAAATTTCCCGTTTCTCTTCTCTGTTTGCTCAGCTCTTGGGGTTCAGCTTTGGATTGGCCCCTCTTCTTTGTGTAGGTTGCCTGAGGGCGTCTGTTCCTGCTCAGACAGGATCAGGTTAAAGGAGTAGATGATTAGGGGATTCTGGCTCACTCAGGCTGGGGGGAGGAAGGGTTATGGAATGCAGGGCGAGCCTGCAGCATCAGAGGCCAGCGTGATGTTGCAACAGCCTGGGGAGCGCCATGTGTTCTCCCAGGGAAGTTGTCCCTGGATCAGGGGACCCTGGCAGTAGCTGGCTGCAGAGGGTCCTTGGAGGGGAGGTGTGGATAGTGACCTGTGCTTGCACACAGGCTTCTTGGTGGATGCAGCAGTAGCCTTAGCATCTCATGCCCGTCTCTGGTGTCCACGTTGATAGCCGCAGCTCTCACCCATCTCTGGAGCTCGTTTAGGCGGTGCTCTGAATCCCCTCTTCTCGTGCACCCTAAAACAATTGTCTCTTGCCTCTTTGGCAGGTCAGACTTTTTCCTGGACTCCCTCCCGCTAGCTGTGGTGCACTAGCCCCCTTCAGGCTGTGTTCACACAGCCAACCCCAGTTCTCTCCCGGGGATCTGACCTCCAAAGCCTGAGCCTCAGCTCCCAGCCCCCACCTGTCCTGGCAGGTGAGCAGACATGCCTCTTGGGCTGGTGAGTGCTGGTCGGCACCGATCCTCTGTGTGGGATCTCTCCTCTTTGCCCTCTGCACCCCTGTTGCTGCGCTCTCCTCCATGACTCCAAAGCTTCCCCCCCGCCTCCCCCGATCTCCGCCAGTGAAGGGGCTTCTTAGTGTGTGGAAACTTTTCCTCCTTCACAGCTCCCTCCCAGTGGTTCAGGTCCCATCCCTATTGTTTTGTCTCTGTTTTTTCTTTTTTCTTTTGCCCTACCCAGGTACGTGGGGAGTTTCTTGCCTTTTGGGAAGTCTGCGGTCATCTGCCAGCATTCAGTAGGTGTTCTGTAGGAGTCATTCCACATGTAGATGTATTTGTGATGTATTTCTCGGGAGGAAGTTGATCTCCACATCTTACTCTTCCGCCATCTTGAAGCTATCCTCGTGAGAAACATTCTTGAATCATTCCTTTCTTTTCCTCTATTTTCTTGTTTCTTTTGCCTCTGTCTCTAATTCTCTTATCTTTTTATCTCTTACTTTCTTAAATTTGTCTTTTCACTGTTTTATGGGAGATTTTTCTCAACATCATACTCTAATAATTTTATTGAGATTTTTCCATGTTTTTATTTCTTTGTTCTTATTATTCCTGAATATGTTTTTTACGCTTCCTGTTCTTGTCTCAAAGAAGGATTTTTAGAAAGTTTTCTGATCCCATAAAGTGTCTGCTTCTTCCATATTAATTGGAAGTCTGTCGCTTCTTTTCTAATTCTAATAATTTTCTAATAATTAACTTCTTTATTTTCAATTAACTTCTTTGTTTTCAATCTTTTCATCTTTAAATAAATACATTTTAGACTGTAAATTTCCTTCTAAATGCTGTTTTAACTGCATGTTACAGATTTTTTACTGTAGTACTTTCATTGTCATTCAGTTCTAAATTTCTATTCTGTGATTTCCATTGTAGCTTTCTTGTTAATCATGAGTTCGTTCTGAGAGCATTTTTCAGTTTGCAAATATTGTTGTGTTTTTAGCCAGCTTCTTTTGGGGAGGGGTTGCTTGATTTCTAATTTAATTTATTGTGATCAGAGAAGAATATGGTCAGTATGACTACAGATCTTTTATATGTTTTAGACTTCCTTTAAATTCTAGTATGTCACTAAATTTTGCAAACATTATATTTGGAAATAATGTATTTTTATATTTATTGGCTTCTAGTTCATTTTCTTATTCAAAGATTCTATATGCTTAACAATTTTTGTCTTCTTGCTTTATAAGCTTATGATAGAGGTGTTTTAAAATCTCCCATTGTGATTATGGACTTTTGTTGTATATGTCTTGAGGCAATGTTGTCAGCTGCATACAAGTTGAGGACTATTTCTCTGGTAGAATTTGAATTATATTATTGCAAATTATCTCTCTTTATTCCAACTAGTGCTTGTTTCTTCAAATTCTGATTTGACTTAATACAGTTTTAGCATCTTTCTATGATTAGTACTTGCATGGTATATATTTCTCCATTCCTTTATTTTCAACATTTTTGTGAGGTGTTTTTTGATGTATGTCTTATATAGTTAAATGTTTAAATATTCTACTTTTTAAATAAAAGAGTGTAGTTTGTTTCATTTATTTTGAGTACTAATGTATTTGGACTTATTTTATATTTTCTAGTAGCCAGTTATTCTTTGTTCCTTTTTATCATGCCTTCTCTTCAACAGATAAAATTTTCCATTTGCAGATTTGGAGGTTATATATTTTTTAATTTCTTTATTAATATCTTCAAATTTTAAAATAAGTATTCTTCCTTAAGCTTCCTAACAAAGAAAAACGTTGTTCAATATCTGTTTCCTTATCCTAACCCTGACAAGGTCCTTAGTCTTCTTTTACTACCCAAAGAACACATTTCCCTGATCATGGTTTTGTTTAGGTTTTAATTTTATATACATTTTATATACAAAAGTAGTTTAAAATATTTAAATTAATAGTTAATTAAATTTATTCACATATCATATCATAGGTGGTGCAGTGTACTTCCATTAGGAAGCACATAATACCTGGTTATCTCTCTTTTTATGCCATTAACAGCCACTAGTGATCATTACTTATATTCATTAATTAAATAGGGGTTACAAAATGGTGATTTTTTTTTGTTATTCCTTCTTCATTTATTAGTGGGAACACTTCTATAGATTGAAACTTGTACTTATCAACTATTTGTTTACCCTGAGGTATAATTCATCTAAGAAAGGCATAATTAATGTTTTATTTACCCCCTTTATTTGTCAACTCAAAATAGTATATTGGTTCTCTAGTTATCACCTGAGAATGAACAAAGAGCATTTTAAAAATATCCTTATAAATACACAGATTAAAATCCATTGCATATGTTTATCCTTCATGATGTTTAGACAGGCCCATCTTTGATCAATGAGAGCCTATTCACATTGGTTTTTGAGTCCTAAAGACACAACCTTAATATTCTTTGACAGCTTCTTGCTTTGTGATATCACATGATGTTCAGATTCATCTCATAAATTTCTTGCCCAGGAGCTCTATCCCTTTTAATGGAAAATTAGAGACCATAATCTGAGCTCTAGGGGGTGCTTAGTACTGCTGGTTTGTTAATTTTTGCCTCCAAGACTTTTTTCTTGTTTAAAAGAAAATATATTGTGAGTTCATAATGATGCCTTCAATTCAAAATCAGAGTTATGGGTTTTACCTAACCTCATTGAACTTGCATCTGTATTTTCTTTCTCCCATGCACGAATTCCTGATTTCAAGAACCAAGTACTCATTTGTTTTATCTAACAATAAACATACAGCAGTCTCAGAGTAATGATAACAACACTACCATCAACAATATACCTACTAACTAGTTTTAGATTTTATTTTTCAGGTTGTAGGTCATCATTGTGTTTTGTTTTGGTTTGCTTTTCGTCCTTTGGTTTTGTCCTCACTAAGAATGTACGGTCAAATTTCTAAGTTTTAAAGTCAATTAGTATAATTCTTCTCTGTGTGGTTATGCCAAAAACTGTATACACATGAAGGTTCATTTGCCATCTAAATTTCAGTTTTAGGAATTGCTTTTCTTCTCTCTCTCTTTTTTTTGTAACATTTTCATTAGAGTATACTTGCTTTACAATGTTGTGTTAGATTCTGCTGTATAACAAAGTGAATCAGCTATATGTATACATATATCTCTGTATGCCTTCCCTCTTGCACCTTCCTCCCACCCTCCCTACCCCAACCCTCTAGCTGCTGCTAGATAGCTATCTATTTTACATTTGGTAGTGTATATATGTCAGAGCTACTCTTTCACTTCATCACAGCTTACCCTTCCCCCTGCTCGTGTCCTCAAGTCCATTCTCTATGTCTGTGTCTTTATTCCTGTCCTGCCCCTAGGTTCATCAGAAACATTTTTTTTTTTTTTAGATTCCATATATGTGTTAACATACGGTATTTGTTTTTCTCTTTCTGACTTACTTCACTCTGTATGACAGACTCTAGGTCCATCCACATCACTACATATAACTCAATTTTGTTTCTTTTTATGGCTGAGTAATATTGCATTGTATATATGTGCCACATCTTCTTTACCCATACATCTGTCGATGGACACTTTGGTTGCTTCCATGTCCTGGCAATTGTAAATAGTGCTTCAATCAACATTGGGGTGCATGTATCTTTTCAAATTATGGTTTTCTCCAGATATATGCTCAGGAGTGGGATTGCTGTATCATATGGTAGTTCTATTTTTAGTTTTTTAAGGAACCTCCATACTGTTCTCCATAGTGGCTGCATCAATTTACATTCCCACCAACAGTGTAAGAGAGTTCCCTTTTCTCCACACCCTCTCCAGCATTTACTGTTTGTAGATTTTTTCATGATGGCCATTCTGACTGGCCTGACATGATACCTCATTGTGGTTTTGATTTGGATTTCTCTAATGATTAGTGATGTTGAGCATCCCTTCATGTGTTTGTTGGCAATCTGTATATCTTCTTTGGAGAAATGTCTATTTAGGTCTTCTGCCCATTTTTGGATTGGGTTGTTTGCTTTTTTGATATTGAGCTGCATAGGCTGCTTGTAAATTTTGGAGATTAATCCTTTGTCAGTTGCTTCATTTGCAAATATCTTCTCCCATTCTGAGGGTTGTCTTTTCGTCTTGTTTGTAGTTTCCTTTGCTTTTAAGTTTCATTAGGTCCCATTTGTTTCTTTTTCTTTTTATTTCCATTACCCTAGGAGCTGTGTCAAAAAAAATCTTGCTGTGATTTCTGTCAAAGAGTGTTCTTCCTATGTTTTCCTCTAAGAGTTTTATAGTGTCTGGCCTTGCATTTAGGTCTTTAATCCACTTTGAGTTTATTTTTGTGTATGGTGTTAGAGAGTGTTCTAATTTCATTCTTTTACATGTAGCTGTCTAGTTTTCCCAGTACCACTTATTGAAGAGGCTGTCTTTTCTCCATTGTATATTCTTGACTCCTTTATCAATAATAAGGTGACCATATGTGCATGGATTTATCTCTGGGCTTTCTATCCTGTTCCATGGATCTATATTTCTGGTTTTGTGCCAGTACCATACTGTCTTGATTAGCTTTGTAGTATAGTCTGAAGTCAGGGAGCCTGATTTCTCCAGCTCCGCTTTTCTTTCTTAAGATTGCTTTGGCTATTCGGGGTCTTTTGTGTTTCCATACAAATTGTGAAATTTTTTGTTCTAGGTCTGTGAAAAATGCCATTGGTAGTTTGTTAAGGATTGCACTGAATCTGTTGATTGTTTTAAGTAGTATAGTCATTTTCACAATGTTGATTCTTCCAATCCAAGAACATGGTGTATCTCTCCATCTGTTTATATTATCTTTAATTTCTTTCATCAGTGTCTTATAGTTTTCTACCTACAGATCTTTTGTCTTCTTAGATAGGTTTATTCCTAGATATTTTATTCTTTTTGTTGCAATGGTAAATGGGAGTGTTTCCTTAATTTCTCTTTCAGATTTTTGTCATTAATGTATAGGAATGCAAGAGATTTCTGTGCATTAATTTTGTATCCTGCTACTTTACCAAATTCATTGATTAGCTCTAGTAGTTTTCTTGTAGCATCTTTAGGGTTCTCTCTGTATAGTATCATGTCATCTGCAAACACTGACAGTTTTACATCTTCTTTTCTAATTTGGATTCCTTTTATTTCTTTTTCTCCTCTGATTGCCATAGCTAAAACTTCCAAAACTATGTTGAATGATAGTGGTGAGAGTGGGCAACCTTGTCTTTTTCCTGATCTTAGAGGAAATGGTTTCAGTTTTTCAGCATTGAGAAGGATATTGCTTTTCTTAAATCTACTTTTGCTTTGTTAATGTGTAAAATATTTATATAGTTGCAAAGTCAAATATACAAAATGAGGTATATTCAATGAAATCTATCTCCTATTTCAATATCTCACCTTATTCTCCCCATAAATAACCATTTTTAATGTTATAATTTATCATTTCAAGTGTACATATGAACATAATTATGCACATATTTATAGTTAACATTTCCCCTTTCCTAGTTAAAAAAAATGGCATCTGCACTGTTTTCTCCTTCTTGCTTTTTCTTCTCTAAACATCATACCCTAAGATTACTCCACAGGGATATTTCTTATTCCTTTTTCACCTGCATAGCCCTTTACTTTTAAATACCACGTTTATTTAACTAGTTTCCTATTGATAGACATTTGGACCAGTTCCTGCTTTTCTTATCATTATAAATAATGTTTCAGCAGATGGCCTTTTACATATACATTTTGGGGGATTTCTGGCAATGTGTATTTGACATGGATACTTAGAATTGAGAGTGCTGGGTTACAGGATAAATGCATATATAATTTACAGGATAGTTTCAAATTTCCCTCTATAGGGATATTCCATTTTCTACTACCACCAGCAATGTTGCCTCAAGGCCTCAGCCAATCTGATGTGAAATGGTCTTTCTGCACTCTTTGTATTTCTTTCATCTTGAGTTAACCATCTTGTGTTAAGGTCCATTTACTTTTTTTTTTCTGTGAATTGTCTGTTCATATCTCTATTCCAGTTTTCTCTGGGACTAATAGTCTTTTTCTTCTCTTCTTTTAGTAGTTCTTTATCTTTCCTAGTTTTCATTTCTCTTTTTACTTTATCATGGTGGGTTTTTTTTCCCCAATGTTCTGTTTATTGTTTTGATTATCTCTCATAGCATTAGATTACTTGTTGCATTTTGGAATTTTGATTTGTAGCCTCATTTGTTTTCCCTTTCTCTTACTCACCTCTGCATTCTTCTCTTTATTTTGGCAGTTTTGTAGTTGCTCATTCTTGTCCTTCTGGCCTCCCAGTCCAAATCTAGGTCTAATAATGACATTTGGGGGCTCCTGTCTCACAGTGATCTTGGGGGACCTGAGAAATCTGGTCAAGCAGGGGGCTTGGTTCAGCCCTAGGTTCCAAGGATGTGTGTCTGTCCTTTTGCCTTTGGCGACCTGCAGATTTATTCTAGCTCTACCCTCAGGCAACATTTGGGTCATTTTTTAGGCTTCTTTCAAGAGGATGAGTTGGCATCCACATCCTGGCTTCTGGCTGCACATTGTGAACCTGCCCCCATTTCCCTGACTTATCTGAATCCCTCCAGTCTCCTTGGCCATGCAAGAGCTAAATCTCTGACTACCACTGTCTATTCTTGGGTCCTGAATTCAGTAAGTGCATAGTCTCAGCTCATTTCTTGTTCATGGATATATGTCTCTTGTATTTGATCTCAACTACATCTTTTTTATTTTTACTTTTTATATCTTATTTATTATTGCTATGTGTTTGCCTCAGAGAGGATTTTCAAAGCAAGGAGTCACTGAGGAATTTTAATTGGAAGTCTACCTGATTCTGATTCTTTTCAGCATTTACTCAGGAGTTAACATTCACTGTGGTTGCATATTATTGTCTGAACCCAGGTCACATGTCTGAATCAAAGTTTTAAGGGAACATAAAAAGTATCTGGCACTTCCAGCTCCTATAAGGAGAGATAACTGCCTTCCCCCAAAACTCATAATTTGGTGATTTCCCAAACTCTCAAAGAGGATTCAGATTTAGGGTTGCCAAAAAAAATAACTATCTACTATGACGTATACCTTGGAAATCTATGAAGAGATATCCTCTATCTGACCATTACGTACATTTCTTAATCTCTGTACAAAACCACATAACTACACAAATGTTAACAAGCTAAAGTTTAATTTCTATGCATTGCAGAGCTGCAGACCCTACAGATCAGCATGACCATACAAAGCAGAGCTTTTAAGTATGACTAAAATGCACAATGGCCTGATTTTATACTTTATAATAGCTTTTAATCTGCATTGGTTGGAACTCTAGAGGCCCATCTGTTCTAACAGAAGACTTTGTCAACTTTATATTTTTATGACACTACTGAAATTGTAAGTTTTTGTGATATTTGTAGTGTTCAAGCTGAAAATAATGAGAAAAATAATCTATAAAAAGGTTTGGGATGCCATCGACTTTCTAGCAGTTACCATGCAATCACAGATGCCAGGGACATTTAATGATTTAATCATATGGAACTTGAGACTCTCTTTCCAGTTCCCAAACTTGTGGACTTTTAGTATCAGAGATAATGGGGAAAAGAAAAAAAGAATGGAGTTTCCAGATTCCCTTTCCCCTCACATCCGAGAAAATATTCCCTTTGCCTTATGCCCACTGGAAAAGATTAACACTCCTTTGGTCCTTTAAAAATCTCCTTTTACAACTTCTATATGGAAAATGAAGGTGTCCTAGGAACCCTCTCTTGAACGTTTGTCAGTGACTCTGTGCCTTTTCTTCATATACCATGAGTGAATTAAAACATGGACTTCTCAGGCTTCCCTGGTGGTGCAGTGCTTGAGAGTCCACCTGCCGATGCAGGGGACATGGGTTCGTGCCCCGGTCCGGGAAGATCCCACATGTCGCAGAGTGGCTAGGCCCGTGAGCCATGGCCACTGAGCCTGAACGTCTGGAGCCTGTGCTCTGCAACGGGAGAGGCCACAACAGTGAGAGGCCCGCATACCGCAAAAACAAAAACAAAAACAAAACAAAAAACATGGACTTCTCTTCTTCCCCAAGACATGAACCTATCTCTGCAATTTCAAAGCCTGCAGGTTGTCTTGCAAAATTTTAGAGTTAAATTCCAACATGATATTGGTTTTGCTCCCCATACTGATCCTCATCAGTGATTAAGGCACATCTAACTCCGTATATGGACACTGTGACCATTTTAAAGTATCTTCACCTTAGAAGATAACTCACTTGTAAAGATTGTGTATAGTCTCTGTAATATGTCTGAATTACTACCTCAGCATATTCTTGGGGTATCCTCTTTGTCTTCCTGACCCTCATTTTAGGGATAACCTAGAACATGATCAAAAATTCTCTGTGCATTCACCAGATGAGAGATTTATTGATTGACGGGAATTTGGTGATGATCTATCACCTTCTTCTCTGAATATTCATCCCCTATCTTTTACCATCCAATGTCTCTGTTTAGATATATTTTTAATACCTCAAGCTGGATATTGGTTAAGACTAAGTTCTCCTTACCCTGAACACAACTGGTTACACTTTGACTGGAAGAGGTAAAGGTGTAGTAAGGAGACAAACAGGTCTGGGAGCCAAGCTTGGGAGTGAATTAAGAAATGTGTGGTTTTATTTATTTATTTTTATTTTTATTTTTTGATGTGGACCATTTTTAAAGTCTTCATTGAATTTGTTACAATATTGCTTCTGTTTTATGTTTTTTGTTTTTTTTTTCTTTTTGGCCCCGAGGCACGGGGGATCTTAGCTCCCCAACCAGGGATAAAACCCACACCCCCTGCATTGGAAGGTGAAGTCTTAAACACTAGACTGCCAGAGAAGTCCTGAAATGTGCATTTTTAGAATGGGAGAAAATATTTGCAAATTATGTGACCGACAAGGGATTAATCTCTAAAATATACAAAGAGCTCATGCAGCTCTATGTCAAAAACCAAAAAACAAACAAACAGGGCTTCCCTGGTGGTGCAGTGGTTGAGCGTCTGCCTGCCGATGCAGGGGACGAGGGTTTGAGCCCTGGTCTGGGAAGATTCCCACATGCCGCAGAGCAACTAGCCCCGTGAGCCACAATTACCGAGCCTGCGTGTCTGGAGCCTGTGCTCCGCAACAAGAGAGGCCGCGATAGTGAGAGGCCCGCGCACCGCGATGAGGAGTGGTCCCCACTTGCTGCAACTAGAGAAAGCCCTCGCACAGAAACGAAGAGCCAACACAGCCATAAATAAATAAGTAAATAGATAAATAAATAAATAAAAATTTTTTAAAAAGCAAACAACCCAATAAAAGAATAGGCAGAAGACCTAAATAGACATTTCCCCAAAGAGGACAAACAGATGGCCAAAAAACACATGAAAATATGCTCAACATCACTAATTATTAGAGAATTGTAAATCAAAGCTATAATGAGGGGCCTCCCTGGTGGCGCAGTGGTTGAGAGTCCGCCTGCCGATGCAGGGGATACGGGTTCGTGCCCCGGTCTGGGAGGATCCCATATGCCGCGGAGCGGCTGGGCCCGTGAGCCATGGCCGCTGGGCCTGCGCGTCCGGAGCCTGTGCTCCGCAGCGGGAGAGGCCACAGCAGTGAGAGGCCCGCATACCGCAAAAAAAAGAAAAAAAAAAAAAAAAAAGCTATAATGAGGTATCACCTCACACCAGTCAGAATGGCCATCATCAGAAGTCTACAAACAATAAATGCTGGAGAGGGTGTGGAGAAAAGGGAACCCTCCTACACTGTTGCTAGGAATGTAAATTGATACAACCACTATGGAGATCAGTATGGAGTTTCCTTAAAAAACTTAAAATAGAACTAACCATTTGGTCCAGCAATCCCACTCCTGAGCATATATCTGGAGAAAACCATAATTTGAAAAGATACATGCACCCCAATGTTCATTGAAGCACTATTTACAATAGTCAAGACATGGAAGCAACCTAAATGTCCACTGACAGGTGAATGGATAAAAAAGATGTGATACGTATATACAATGGAATATTACTCAGCCGTAAAAAAGAGCAAAATAATGCCATTTGCAGCAACATGGATGGACCAAAGATTATCATACTAAGTGAAGTAAGTCAGACAGAGAAAGGTAAATATCATATGATATCACTCACATGTGAAATCTAATTTTAAAAAAATACAAATGAACTTATTTACAAAACAGAAGCAGACTTATAGATATCGGAAACAACCTTATGGTTACCAAAGGGGAAGTGTGGGAGGTAGGGATAAATCAGGAGCTTGGGATGAACACACACACACTGCTATATATAAGATAGACCTATATATAAGATAGGTCAACAAAGACCTACTGTATAGCACAGGGAATTCTACCCAGTATTCTGTGATAACCTATATGAGAAAAGAATCTGAAAAAGAATGAATATATGTATATGTATAACTGATTCACTTTGCTGTACACCTGGAACTAACACAACTTTGTAAATCAACTATACTCCATTAAAATTAAAATATTAAAGGGCTTCCCTGGTGGCGCAGTGGTTGAGAGTTCGCCTGCCGATGCAGGGGACATGGGTTCGTGCCCCAGTCCGGGAATATCCTACATGCCATGGAGCGGCTGGGCCCGTGAGCCATGGCTGCTGAGCCTGCGCGTCCGGAGCCTGTGCTCCACAACGGGAGAGGCCACAACAGTGAGAGGCCCGCGTATCGCAAAAAAAAAAAAAAAATTAAAATATTATAAAAGGAAAAGAAATGTGTCGTTTCCATCCAGAAAAAACAGTTAAGCACACACCATTTGCTAGTCTTGTCTCCTCAAAGAAAAGGTCCTTGAATTAGCTATTAGTGCACTTGTGATCTTCTCCATGGTACATGGCATACTGTGAATGTTTAGAAAAGGTTGCACTCGGCTTCTCTTTCATATTCTGTATGTTAAATTCAAGGTTAAAATAAAAATATAACAAATATAACAAAACACAGTGAGCTATTTTAGACTATTCATTGTGATTGGTCAAGTGATAAAAATTGTATTGAAAGTAAATAGTTGAAGAAAAACACATTCAGATTCTTAAGACAGTGAAACAAATATTTTAGAATTTTCTAAATAGTTATTCATTTATAATGGAATAAATATTTTAAATAAATATTTAGTTAAACTCCCATATCTTTATGGACATATTCCTTTTGAAATTATTAGGAGCAGAAATGAGTGCTCTTTAAGAAAGATACATTGTATTCTGGCATCAACAAAGTCAAAAAGAACACTATTGCACCACTAAAATCTTATTCCTTGGCTTCTAGTCTTTGAAGCAGTGATTACTTCAAATTTACATCAGACTTAAACAAAAGAAAATAATCTAAGCACTACACTTGTTATTTTACCTAGTTTCCTCAAAATTAAAATTAAGCTATTTGGAGGGGGTGCAGTGAGAAAAGAAATAGGTTGCATTGTGAGATTTACCCTTTCTCTTGCACTCAAGAGAAAGCCCTGGTCACACTACAGTAAAAACACGATCTAAAAACAAATGAAGAAAATAGGCTAGTCTCAAAATCAAATTAGGAGTTTAGGATTAACATACACACACTACTGTATATAAAATAGATAACCAACAAGAACCTACTGTATAGCACAAGGAACTATACTCAATATCTTGTAATAATTTATAAGGGAAAAGAAACTGAAAAAGAATATATATATATATATATATATATATATATATATATATGAAACTGAATCACTTTGCTGTACACCTGAAACTAACACAAGATTGTAAATTAACTATACTTCAATTTTTAAAAGTAATAAATAAATAAATAACA
The DNA here is from genome assembly GCF_964165515.1 of Mesoplodon bidens. Lineage (NCBI taxonomy): Eukaryota > Metazoa > Chordata > Mammalia > Artiodactyla > Ziphiidae > Mesoplodon > Mesoplodon bidens. The sequence continues at coordinate 99,489,106 of NC_138163.1, read as the reverse complement.
ACAACAACAAAAGTTAATATTAACACAAAAGTAAGGACAGGAAAAGGTAGAACTGTAAAGTAATTTTCAACACAACATAGAATGAAAACAAATTGTCCCCCTTTACATCTCACACTCATGTCATACTGCTTCTACCTGCCACAAACCAGAGATAAACTGGGGGAAGAATTGATATTTTTCTGAACAAAACCAGGGATAGAGGGCTAGAGAAGGCTGGATGAAAAGCTTTTCTTTAAGGAATATATAAGAAGGGTGAAGGAGGAGGTGGTGGCTGAGGAGGAGTTTAACTAGGGATAAAATGTGAGAGTTTGACACGCCCCTCCTGTAATTTCTTTATAGTCACACCTCTTTTCCCTCCCATCTCCAACTCCTGGCAAACACTGATGTGCTCTCCATCCCTATAGTTTTCTCTACTTCAGAATGACATATAAATGAAATCATACAGTATGTAGCCTTTGTGCCTGGCTTCATTCACACAGCATAGTTTGCTGGAGACTCATTCAATTTTTTGCATATATCGATAGTTTATTCCTTTCTATTGATGAGTAGTAGTCCAGTGTATGGATGTACTACCCTTTGGTTTAACCATGAACCTCTTTGAAGGACATCTGGGTTCCTTCCAGTTTTGGTCTCTTATAAATAAAGTTGTTATTCATGTACAAGTTTTGTATGAGCATATGTTTTTATTTTTCTATGATAAATGACTAAGAGTGTAATTGCAGAATTGTATGGCAAATATGTTTGGTTTTTGTTGTTTCTTTGTTTGTTTGTTTTTTCACATCTTTATTGGAGTATAATTGCTTTACAGTGATGTGTTACTTTCTGCTTTAGAACAAAGTGAATCAGTTATACATATACATATGTCCCCATATCTCTTCCCTCTTGCGTCTCCCTCCCACCCTCCCTATCCCACCCCTCTAGGTGGTGACAAAGCACCGAGCTGATCTCCCTGTGGTATGAGGCTGCTCCCGACTAGCTATCTAGTGGGAAAGCAGACGCATAGCACAGGCAGATCAGCTCGGTGCTTTGGGACCACCTGGAGGGGTGGGATAGGGAGGGTGGGAGGGAGACGCAAGAGGGAGGAGATATGGGGATATATGTATATGTATAGCTGATTCACTGTTATAAAGCAGAAACTAACACACCATTGTAAAGCTATTATGCTCCAATAAAGATGTTAAAAATATATAAATAAATAAATAAAGTCTGTGGGGTTTTGCTCTGATATAGGCATAGCTATCCCTGATCTCTTTTGTACTCCATTTGCATATCTTTTTCCATCCTTTTCCTTTCAGCCTATGAGTGTCCTTAAAAATGGAGTCTTTTGCACTCAGCATATACTTGGGTCTAATTTTCTCATCCATTCAGCCACTATTTGTTTTTTAATTGGGGAATTTAAACGTTTAGATTTAGAGTAATTATTGATAGGTAAGAACGTACTGTCGCCATTTTGTTAATTACTCTGATTATTTCGTAGTTCTGTGAAATAATAGAAAATATATTTATTGGTCTCTGCCCTCAGTTCTTGGTACAGAACTTCAAAATTCTTATAATCCCCTAACTGATAAGAGCACTAGGAGCATCTTTTGTTCTAAAATTTGGTCTTTGAACCTAGTTCCTGACATCGAGTTCCTGAAACCCTTGTAATTTCCTAGATGATGTGAGAATCTTTTGTTCTCATGAGGTGACTCTGATTGTGCTCCTAGATGCCTCTTGGATGAGGGCTGGTCACTGGAAATACCAAGGCATAATTAGAAGCTTGGAATTTCTAGCCCTGCCCCCCATTCTCCTGAGAAGGGAGACAAGTTGAAAATGGAGATAATGGTCAACATGCCTACATGATGAAGCCTCCATAAAAATCCCAATAGTACAGGGTTTGGGGAGCTTTCAGGTGGGCAAACACATGCCCACCTCCACAGGAACAGAATCTCCTGCACTCGGCATCCTCCCAGACTTCACCTTATGTGTTCTTCATGTGACTGTTCATCTGTATCCTTTATCATATCTTTTAATTAACTGGCAAATGTAAGTAAGTGTTCCCCTGAGTTCTGTGAGCTTCTCTAGCAAATTAATCAAATGAAAGGGGAGTGGGTGTCTTTGGTACCTCCAATCTATAGCCAGTTGGTCAGAAGCACAGGTGACTGACATCTGAAGTGGGATGAGGGCAGGCTTGCGGGACTGAGCCCTTAAACTGTGAGGATCTGAAAATATCTCTAGGCAGATAGTGTTAGAATTGAGTTAAAGTGTAGGACACCCAGCTGGTGTCACAGAAAGTTGCTTGTTGTGAGGAGAAGCATCCACACGTTTGGTGACCAGAAGTGTCAGAAGTAAAGTGTTCTTTGTAAGTGTGTTGTATAAGGAGTAATGGAGACACACAGGTGAGAGACTTGTAGTAGGTAAGAACTGGGTTTTCTCCACCCTACAAAGGTGGAAAACTGGGTAGGCTTTTCCAACTCAGTTGGTGTCAGAGAAATGGGATTTCCTAGAACAGCCCTGCCTCACAGAAACATGTGGTTTGGGAAGAGAAAGGATGAAAGGGTGGAGGATGAGGAACCTTTGATTCCTGGGTGGCCACGTGGTCACCCATGATATGGAGCAGCAGCTGTGCTCTGATCAATTACTAAAGGTAAAAGTTACCAATGGAATTTAGAAATGGATCTAACTCCTGAGGAGTTGGTTCACTGGATGAATAAGGAAATACAGACCAATAAGAAAAAGGCAAAATATTCAATCCCTTAGTTATTGTTATCTGTAATAGCTAAACTAAAAGTAAAAGAAAATGCTGGATTGGATCTTGATGCTAGACCAAACTCAGATTTCAGTGGGTCTGAGCTTTGGCCACTACCTGCAAAGCCTCCCAACAAGGAAAAAATTATTCAGGGACAACAGAAAGTACTTCTAAGACCTCTGATAACCAGAAGGTAATCAATGTGGGAGAAGAACAAAATCAAGAAACTTGAAACCAGAGGGTATGGCGTGAAGGAGTTACTTCATTTTGTAGATCCATATCATCAGCTTCCTGAGGAACCTTTACTGAAATGGATTGTGAAAATGACCAATTTGGAGCCTGTGTCTTTGCTTTTGGATGCTGCAGAGTGGAAGAGCATGTTTGGGTTGATGCAGGATCCGCAGCTCACTATGGAACAATCACAGATGGCTTTGTGTGATCCAGACACATGGGAGGTTGTTCTTGAGAGAACAGCCATCCCCGTGGACTGGATAAAAGCCTCTGTAATGTCTGTTTACTCTGAGTAGGAGACTTCAACCTCCCCCCTATTCATGCCAAGTGGAACACCCCAGATGAAACAGCTATATCAGCTTTGTATGCAAGCCATGTGGGACTGGCTTTAGGATGATTGGAATATTCACTAACTGAATATACCCATTACCCAGGTCATGGAAATGCTGTGGTTAAAAGGGGTCCCTTTCTCATGGGCAGCCCTTTTAACCTTACTGTTGCAAAACTGAAGGACAGTTCAGGAAGCCATAACGAATTTGTTGTCTCAGCTCCCCCTTCATGGGTCTTACAGGAGCTAATAAAAATTAAGTTAATTAACAAGAGAATAGGGAAAAGCAAAGGAAAGAATCAAGAGATGGGTCTTAGCAGGGTGAAAATTTTTAAGTAGATATTAAGGAATAAGGTGAATAAAGAAAATATTGATAGGGGCAAAACAAAGAGGAAACAGAACGGGGAGAGTCACAGGATTCCTCTCAGCAGGGTGGAAATCTTTAGATGTTTATTAAGAAATGGGCTGAAAAAAATGGACACTGACATTAAAACAAAAATTTTAATACAGCACTACCTAAGGTTGGGTGGCCTGAAGGACCCCCTGCTGGTCCCTCAATATTAAAGTGCCCCAAAAAACTCCAGTCTATTTCTCACAGTTTGGAAATTTTTAAAAGCCTGAAGGCAGAGATTATGATGAGAAACCTGACCAACTATCACCTGTGCTGGGGGCAGTGATTAGGCAATTAATCGTGTCAAATAGTGACAAAAGGGCCTGGGTCCCTTGGTTCAACCCCTTGCTAGGGACCCAAAGTCTTTTGCACAAGAATGGGTAAAATGGTCAGGAGGAAGAGAACAGAAGTTTCAAGGACCCCTTGATATGGGAGCCCCACACACTCTGGTACCAAAATCCATTGGTGAAGCCCTAATGTGTACTACAATTTAGATTGAGAGAACACAAATATGTGAGAGCGGATCAGATTATGAAAACTGGAAGGTTTAAACAAGCTTTATGTGAAGTGGTTGTGTCTCCTTTACCTAAATGTCTTATGGGAATGGATATTATGCCATTCTGGGGAATACTTCTCCTACCTAGTATGGTAAGACAAAGACCTGCTGATGAAGTCCTAGTAGAAGCTATCAATGTTGCTGGAATTAAGGTAAAGGTTTGTAGGAGAATTGGTATGTTTGAACAAGCTTTGTGAAGTGGCCGCATCTCTTTTACCTGATCATGTTATAGGGATGGACATTGTATCTGAATGAGGAGCATTTCCACTACCTAGTATTATAAAACAAGGGCATATAAATCCGCCCCTCAAGCAATATTAATGGGACTTGCTAACTGGGGACCAGTAAGACTGCTTAGCCCTACAATGGAGACTTCTAGACTCCTGGAATATGTTGGAACTTTTCAAAGTCCTTATTCCCCAAAGTATCTCATTCCCAGCCTTTCCTCTCATTCATTTTTGATAGCATATTGTTCCCGCCAACTGTTATCCATTGCTTCATGTAGGAGTGACAAAAACATTTGCCTATAAATGTTCTGAATTAGGTTAGATAAAACAAATCTTTTGAGCCCCTTGAACCACCAGACAGATTAACCAAGGACAACCTTTGCAAATGGGGTCCATTCTGCTCTTTCAGTACTGGTACTGGGAATGCAGACTGTTATGTATCATCAAGACTGAACTGGGGAGAAAAGATGCGACTAGTGTAAGTTAAAGTGCCACAAAGCTCACTACAATCGGCAAGATTCAGCTGTTTTTCTTGAATAAGTGCTCCCTGGGTTGTTGCAAGATTTTGCTTAGTTTCCAGACTTCCAAAAATATTGATTTTGTCAGCTTTTGCCAGTTGTTTAGTTGCTTTCATTGAGCAATGAAAATTTGAAGTTTCTTACTCTGCCTCTTTTTCTTATATCATCTCTCTGCACACATACTTCTAATAAGAATGAGTCAGGTACATAGAAAAGCAAATACATTTATGGATCAATAGGTTGTTTTCCACCTGTCTCTACAAATTCTCTTTTCCTTATAAGAAAACATTCTGCTCAAACTTCTTAAGAAAAGAAGCTGTGATTCATACTGTATTTTTATGTTGAAAACCTACATATGGCAAACATATTACTGAAGACATCCAGTGAGCACTAGAGTTGCTCCATCATCAAGATGAAATGTAAGTGCTAGGCCAGGATGAAAAAAAAAAAAAAAACTAGTGTTGAATGAGAGGAAAGACAGGTGATGAGTGCTTATCCAAGTTATAGGTTTGGGCAGTGTAATGGGTAGACCCAGCCCAAGTAAATCAAACTTGGGTAGGCCCACTTTTTGCCACCTCAAAATGGACACAGACCAGTAAAGTCGAATTAAGGACCCACGTTTACCTTGTGGAGAAGGGAAATTATTTCTATGTTACTTTAAAATACAAAAGATGGAAACAAAGACCAGGTGCTTTTTTCCTACTGAGCCAGACTCTGTAGTAGGACCACATTGTGGTTGGGTATGTGATGAGAAATGTACTGAATGATTCTGTTGACTCTTTTAGTCCTAGATTAATGTCTTATTTATTACTGGTAATCTATTTAGGAGGCCATGGCAAATTTAAATGATGTTTGTTAAAGAAAAAGATACATTGTGATACACATATTTATCATTCTTTGATGTGTCAATAGACTACAACATGAGAGTTAAATAAACTAATCATTAAGAAGAATGAAAGAATTTGTTCATCTGATGATCTTTGAGAGGAATTAGCTTCCATATTTATAAGCTGTTAAATGATTTATTTTAGTTGCATTAAATCCTCACAATAACTAGGTCCAGTGTTTTCACTTAAAAATTATTTATTGTTAATTATTCTAAACATAAAATGTGAATAGAAATTAATATAATAAACCCCATATATTACCATCTAGCTTAACCAAATATTAACATTAAGTGCTGCTTTTATTTTAGCTCATGATTTTCATAGGTAATATTTTCATTATTATTTATTTCTAAATATTACATATTTTTCAAAATGATCCATAAATGATTTAGGAGTGGATTTTAAGTTTTCAAATGTGTCCTGTATGTTGTTTATGTGTGTGTCTGTTTGCATGTGCTCTTTTTATTGTTGATTTCTAATGTAAATTTCATTCTGGTAACCCAACATTATCTATACCATGTTGGTTGTTTGAAATATCTGATACTGCTTTGCAACCTAGTATGAGGTAATTCTTTATAAATGCTTTATGTGAGCTTGAAAAAAATGTATATTTTCTATCTGCTCTATATACCCATTAGATGTGTTATTATTTTTTCTGTTCAAAGTTTTAAAATTCTTACTAACATTTTTGTGTCCTTGTCTGATAGATGTATATTAAATTCTTTCCCCATGATTGTAGACTTCTCAACTTCTCTTTATAATCCTAATTTTTAAAAATTTCTTAAATCTTAAGGATATGTTATCAGGTGGCTACAGGTTCACAATTATTATATCCTTGGCTATTTTAATGTGTATTGTGTCAGGATAGGCTGTGTAATTCTATAGTGATAAATAATCCCCAAATCAAAGCCTTACAACAATAAATATTTATTTTTTGCTCACATCACACTACCTATTCAACATGGGTTGACTTTGAAATTTTATCTCAACATCTCACCTGCTTCCATGACAACCATAACACAGAGAACATGATGACTTGTATACTGGTTCTTAAAGCTTCCACCCAGAATAACATTCATCTCTTCTGCTCACATTTCATTTCTCAAGACCAATCACATAGCCACATCTACTGGTAAGGGGCCAGGGAAATGCAATTTTACCATGTGTCAGAAAGGTGAAAAAGCTGAAAACATTTGATGAAAAGTATTAATGACTACAATATTTAATGTCCCACATAATTCCTAGAGAAACCAAAAGCAGTAACTATTGAATAGGAAAGGATAAAGAATAAGGAGGAAAAAGAGGTCTTGCATCACCCCTTCTTCAGTGCATGCCTGAGGTAGGCTTGAGCTTTGGGGATGGGAAATGCTTTCAATTCATTAGAGAGTGAAGTTTTGATTTATACTGACTTTAAAAAAATAAATTTATTTATTTATCCACTTATTTTTGGCTGTGTTGGGTCTTCGTTGCTGTGCACAGGCTTCCTCTAGTTTCAGAGAGCAGGGGCTACTCTTCGTTGCGGTGCATGGGCTTCTTTTTGCCGTGGCTTCTCTTGCTGCGGAGCATGGGCTCTAGGTGCGCAGGCCTCAGCAGTTGTAGCTCGTGGGCTCTAGGGCGCAGGTTCAGTAGTTGTGGCGCACGGGTTTAGTTGCTCCGTGGCATGTGGGATCTTCCCGGACTAGGGATCAAACCCGTGTCCCCTGCATTGGCAGGTGGATTCTCAACCACTGCACCACTAGGGAAGTCCCTATACTGACTTTTTAATGCCTGAAAATGGGACTTTCCTGATGTCAGAGAATGACTGAAAAATTATTGGATCTTCTAGAAATATCATCTAGTTAGGAGAGAAGAGGTAAATTAGAATAGTTCTGAGCAACCATGGTGGGAGAATCATAGATTTACTCCCATTAACACATCCAATTCAATACATCGGTTATGCATTTCTAACCCTACATTTTGCGAATAAAGTCTAAAGTTTTTCATTATTTTTATTCTGTTCCAGTCTAGAATCTAGACACTGTTCATTGAATATGATGGGATTCAGGACACACTATCCCCCAAATGTAGCACCTTGGCAGATTGAATATTTTAAGCTAAAGGAGTTTGAGAAAATGGCAGAAGCAGGAAGGTTATTCTCACCTTCCCCCTTGAAGCAGGTCATAAAATCCTCATGTGACAGTGCCCTCCCTTTACCCAAAGGAAGGGAGTATCCTTATCTACAAAGACAAAGGGATCTGAAAGAATCCTAACAAACAGGCCTAAGTTTCCCCCAGGTTACTATTTTACCTCATATTCCTTGACCTATCATATTTTTCCACAACTGTCTCCTCTTCATCAAACCTAGCGGTAAAATACTCTGATTTAACCATTTCTTCTGGTCTTCATTTCCTTATGAAGGTTCCCATGTCACATAGAACTAAATTAAATAAATGTGTATGCTTTTCTCCTGTAAATCTGTCTTTGTCAGTTTAATTTTCAGTTCCAGCTAATCTGGTTGTTGTTTAGAATTTTGGCTTTGCCTTTAGAAACAAACAAATTTAAAAAATAGGATGCAAACGAAACAATGTAATTCATTTCCCTTCTCCCTTTTAAATTTATTTATTTATTTATTTATTTATTTATTTATTTATTTATTTATTTATTTATTTATTTTTGCATTATGTGGGCCTCTCACTGTTGTGGCCTCTCCCGTTGTGGAGCACAGGCTCCGGACGCGCAGGCTCAGCGGCCATGGCTCACGGGCCCAGCCGCTCCGCGGCATGTGGGATCTTCCCAGACCGGGGCACGAACCCGTGTCCCCTGCATCGGCAGGCGGACTCTCAACCATTGCACCACCAGGGAAGCCCTAAATTTAATTTTTGAATAATTTTTTCTTACCTCTGAATGAATAACTTTTCTAATTAGTACTATAGCTTTTCTAATTATTGATAGTATTATATAATAAAAAGTCTTCCTATAACATTCCTGCCACAAGAATACATTCATTTTGGTACTTCAAAACACCCAATCAGTATAAGAATTGAAACGCTGGTCTAGTCTACTGTTATAAACCACTCCAGTTTATGCCCACTTGAGTTTTGGATGCCTCTGGTTTGGGAGGGAACATGATTAGCTGCTTCTAGCTTCCTCACTCATCACTTCCCATTTGTTAGTTGTCTAGTTCCTGGGGACAAAAGGGATTGAGGACAAGGACACTGTCTTAAGTTTTTGGTCTGGGTGCTCTCTGATATTGGCCCCTCTAGATGTGGCATATGTACGAATGCTGTCTTTTTCCCTCCTGGAAATTATGTGGGTTCTTCAGAGACAGTCGCACTGGGGAACTGCTGACTGTGGTTCCCTTGGAAGAAGTTTCAACCACTAATGGTTAGCACACATAAAAGGTTTTTATGAGTAATTATTGTAATTGAACAAATATTGTTTGCAATTAGTACTATTTATTGAATGAATAAAATAAAGTATATTGGTGATACAAGTCTTGACAACTCATAGTTACTTAACATTTATCTGACATTTGGTTTTATAATTGTACCTTCACTTTGGCATCTCATATTCTTGGAAATTAATCCACACACCATAGCTAGAAATAACCAAACTTTCTCAATATTTAATATAAGACACATAAAGGTTAAAAAATGTTTCTGCTATGTAGCTATAGAGACTATTGGGATTTCAGCTCTATTTAGGAGTCCTTTTCTTATATATAAAATTTTATTTATTAATTAATTTATTTATTTTTGGCCGTGTTGGGTCTTCATTGCTGCACGCAGGCTTTCTCTAGTTGCGGTGAGTGGGGGCTACTATTCCTTGCAGTGCCTGGGCTTCTCATTGTGGTGGCTTCTCTTGTTATGGAGCACAGGTTCTAGGTGCGTGGACTTCAGTAGTTATGGTGCGCAGGCTCAGAAGTTGTGGTTCCCAGGCTCTAGAGCTCAGGCTCAGTAGTTGTGGTGCATGGGCTTAGTTGCTCCACGGCATGTGGGATCTTCCAGGACCAGGGCTCAAACCCATGTCCTCGGCATTGGCAGGCAGATTCTTAACCACTGCACCACCAGGGAAGTGCCTATTTAGGAGTTCTTCACATAATCAGCTATGTGTTCAGTGTCCTGGGTCATATTTCTAATTCTTTCTAATAAAATCCCTTCAGTGATATACACACGATGATAAAAAGGAAAAATAAGAGCTCTAGTTTTTAAACCAGGTAAGATCATGTAGTCAGGGGTTTGGCAAACTACTGCCAACAAGTCAAATCCAGCCCACCTCCTGTTTCTGTATGGCCTGCGAGCTAAAGATATTTTAAAATATTTTAGACAGTTGAAAAAAATCAAAAGAAGAAATATTTAGTGACACATGGAAATTATATGAATTCAAATTTCAGTGTCCATAAATTAAGTGTTATTGGGACACAACCACACTTATTCATTTACTACTGTCCATGGCTGCCTTCATGCTACAAAGGCAGAGCTGAATACTTGTGACAGAGATTGTACTGCCCTCAAAGCCTAAGCTATTTACTCTCTCGTCCTTTATAGAAAACGTTTGTTGACCTTTGGTGCAGATTGTAAGTTTTGTTTAATTGAGATGAAATATTGTTCAATTAATGTATCAATTAAAAACTATCTTCAGAGCTAATTGAAGTAATTCCATAAATATCAAATTATTTCTGCCTGATTAGACATCCTGACTATGATACCAACCCCTAATGTCTTTATGTTCAGTCAACCCTATTAGTTGCCTACCCAGATCACTCAGACCATACTAGTTCAGTGCCTTTGGTTAACTTAAATGGTTGGTATCTGCATCACTGTGTCCAAGGGCTTTTTCCAGAATTGTGAAAGGCTGTTCTCTCTGCCTACTCATGTATGGCAGGCCAAAAATGCCACGCACATAATACCTTCCCTGCCCCAGTAGCTCTCAACCAATGACTTACAGAATTTACTGTATAAATACCCCAGTTCTGTTGTCTCTTTTTAAATTATTTATTTATTTATTTATTTATTTTTGGCTGTGTGGGGTCTTCATTTCTGTGCGAGGGCTTTCTCTAGTTGAGGCAAGCGGGGGCCACTCTTCATCACGGTGCGCGGGGCCTCTCACTATCGTGGCCTCTCGTTGCGGAGCACAGGCTCCAGATGCGCAGGCTCAATAATTGTGGCTCACCGGCCTAGTTGCTCCATGGCATGTGGGATCTTCCCAGACCAGGGCTCGAACCAGTGTCCCCTGCATTGACAGGCAGATTCTCAACCACTGCGCCACCAGGGAAGCCCAGTTCTGTTGTCTTTTGACTGGGCTAATCTTGAGGTGTAGATTTTTATACCATTTATCAGCATTTTTCTCTGAGATTAAGTTCCAATTGCCCACTACAGTAGCTAGTTTAATAATGCACCTTTTCTTTTTGGCTACCTATCCTTCCCAGTATCATTTCTCTACCTCCCTACTAGTGTTCTTTGCACCCCCCAACCATGCCCAAACAAATTACTTACACTGGAAGTCTTGTCTCAGTATCTGCTTTGAGAGTCCAAACCAAGACACCACATAATTAAACAACTTTTAGCTTCTAATTTTGGCTACATAGACAATCTCAAAATATCTTCATTCTCAGACAGCAAGGCTCCTCAGTTTCAATATTATTATTATAATTCTGAATTGTCAGCATCATTTAACAATGGAGATTGAGTGAATGTGAAGGGTAAAGACCATGATGTAAATCAAAGAAAGGCTTGAAACACAACATTAGAAGAACTGATGCTGATAATATCTTCCATATATATGTGCTCCTTAGCCAGGCACCCTAAACACTCCCCACATTTCACCAAATTTTTTCAATATATTTCTATTGGTCACCATTTTTCATGTTAGGATATTGATATTGAGAATGGTTATGCCAAATTGCCAGCATGCTGTACATGGAAGATAGACCAGAGAGAAGACACTTTCTTCACTCTTTTTCATTCTTTTCTCTTTGTTCTCCTATGACTGGATAATTTTAAATGACCTGTCTTTGAGTTCACAACTTCTTTATTCTCCTTGATCAAGTCTGTTTCTGATACTCTCTATCACATTTTTCATTTCATTTATTGTATTCTTCAGCTCCAGAACTTCTATTTGGTTCTTTTTTTATGATTTATTTCTCTGTGTTAAATCTGTTTTGTTCATGTACTGTTTCACTGATTTTGTTGAATTATCTTTCTGTGTTTTCTTTTGGCTCATGAGCTTCCTTAAGACAACTATTTTGAATTCTTTATCAGGCAAACTGTAGGTCTCCATTTCTTTGGAATCAGTTACTGGAAAAGTATTGTGTTCCTTTGGTGGTGTCATGTTTCCTTGATTGTTTTTGTGTCCTAAAAGTCTTGCATTGCTGTATTCACATTTGAAGAAGCAGTCACATTCTCAATTCTTTACTGACTGGCTTTGAGAGGGAAATATCTTTGCAGCACTGCTAGGGATTCTGTGGCTTTCTTAGACTTTTTCTATGGATACACCTGCTGCACACTCCTCTTGGGAGAGTATTCTTAAGATTGTATGCCTTATCTCCATCCTGCAAAGCTAGGCCAGGTACTGACAGTCCCCCATTTGCTTTCCCTAGGGTTGTGCTTAATGCTCAAGTTTGTGTGTTTCCTCTCAATACCTTGGAGTCGGGCCAGCTTTCTGTGCATGCTAACTAGACATTTGTAAAGACTTACACTTGTCGCCCTTGTGGGCATGCAAAGAAAGCCAGCCACAGAATGTAGATGGGGGAGAGTTTGTGGGTGAAGTATACAGAGCATTGGGAGTACTTGCTGGGGAGCCCCACAGGTGAGGCATCCCCAGTAGCTTGTGCATGGTCTTCCTGATGGAGTCTGTGAAGTGGTTAGTAAGATCTGTATCCTTTTGATGCCCTCCAAGCCCTGGTTGCTGTGCTCCTAGCCCCTCTCTGTCCATTAGTTGTACAGTACACCTCAGTATTCTAGATGGGGTGAGAAGAAAGTGAGCCTCTTTGGCAGTGTCCCACGTGGCTGGGGAAACCAAGAACTCACGCATATGCCTTCACTTTCCCCTCTGGAAGAAGTAGAAGGTCTCTCTTGGCACTGAACCAGGTAAAGTGAAACCACTCTTCTTACTCTTTTTTATGTGTCCAATGTTAGATTTTTTTCTCTAGTAGTGTGCTGGAACTACTCCTCTGGACTCCCACTTGTCAAAATCAGCGTTATTTGGGGGGAAGATGGTAGAAAAGTTCTATTCTGCCATGTTGCTGATGTCACTCCTGGCAGTTTATTTTTAAATAAGATAGTGTTTTGGATGAAAATTGTGACATTTCCCAGTTATCCCACTCCCATGTGGAGGAGGAGCTGGCCTTCCAGTGATTCATATTCGGGATAAAACGTCAAACCTCTCTCCTGTCCCAGAGCTTACAAATCTATACTTTTTTTTTTTTTGTGGTACGCAGGCCTCTCACTGCTGTGGCCTCTCCCATTGCAGAGCACAGGCTCTGGACACACAGACTCAGCGGCCATGGCTCATGGGTCCAGCCGCTCCGCAGTATGTGGGATCTTCCTGGACCAGGGCATGAACCCGTGTCCCCTGTATCAGCAGGTGGACTCTCAACCACTGCGCCACCAGGGAAGCCCTATACTTATTTTTTAAACTCTTTTTTTAAAAAACTTTTTTGGCTGCATTGGGTCTTAGTTGCAGCACGTGGGATCTTTGATGAGGCATGTGGGATCTTTCATTGCAGTGCTTGGGCTTCTCTCTAGTTGTGGCATGTGGGTTTTCTCTCTCTAGTTGTGGTGTGTGGGCTCCAGGGCATGTGGGCTCTGTAATTCATGGCACGCGGGCTCTCTTGTTGAGGCACGCAAGCTCAGTAGTTGTGGCGTGTGGGCTTAGTTGCCCCACGGCATGTGGGCTCCCAGTTCCCCAACTAGGTATGGAACCCATGTCCCCCACATTGGAAGGCAGATTCCTCACCACTGGACTACCAGAGAAGTCCCACAAATCCATACTTAAACAGGAGAATGTCATGGTTTTTGTCACTCATTAGAGATATAACTTAAATTGTCTGTTATTCATCCTCTGTTGAAAGGTCAGCAAAAGTAAATGACATATAGGGAAAGTAATCATCTTTCTACCTTTGGAAATAGGAAAAACTTGGATTCCTCCAGTTGACATTAATACTTTTTTCTGGTAAGAATAGCCATGTACTTTTCCCCGTTTTCCTCTTTTCTTTGACTTCGGGGGATTTAGACCCAGATTCTCTATTCTGTACATTTTTGAGAAGATGTATGAAAGGAGCAGTATCATGCAGAGTTGTATAAGCTATTGAAAAAGCCTTTGGTTTTATTCTGAGTAAAACTGGAAACCATTTTGGGGGGGGAACATAAATTTAAGAATGACATTGTTTGACATATTTTTAACTAAGTCCTTTTGGCAACTGTAGAGGACTGTCCTTACCCATTGTCTCCACTTCCTTTCCTCCAATTTCTTTTGAACACATTTGATTCACCTTGACACCCATGCTTTCCAATAAGACACTGCAGTGCAGACACAGAGAAACCAGTTAGGGAGCTGTTGCCATAATCCAGGCAAGAGGGTATTGAGACATGGACCAGAGGATATAGTAAGTCATCAGTGGTCAGAGCCTGGATATATTTTGACAGTAAAGCCAACTAGAATTTCTGATGGGTCAAATGTGGGATGTGGTAGAAAGAGAGAAAACAAAGAATTTCCCACAGACTAGCTTCTAATAATGAATCTGGGCACCATTTCATGAGATGAGCACCATAAGTTCATATTCTGATATGAATTCTGGCCTTGCCTCTTCATGTCAAGATATCTGGTGAGTCAGCATAGTGAGCAGTAGGTGTACTCCTAGAAACCATTTGTATAGCTAGCAATAACTTAACTGTATATGGAAGTAATTGTGAATATAACCCAAACTAGAGGTATTCTCAACTTAACTTCCCTTTAGCTAGATTTCAAGATTACCCATGGCCACTCCAACATCACTCATCTCAAGGGAAAGTATGATGGAGGGGTAGCTGGAGTGGAAAGAGCTAGCAGTTTTAACTGTTTTCAGCTAAAATGCCTAATTTTTGCAAATCGGGCAAAACTGGATGACTATGTGAACACATTGTTAGGGCTTTTCCCAGTACCTTGGAATGGACTTGTGTAAGTGCATGTCTCTACAAA
This sequence comes from Mesoplodon bidens, assembly GCF_964165515.1. Taxonomy (NCBI): domain Eukaryota; kingdom Metazoa; phylum Chordata; class Mammalia; order Artiodactyla; family Ziphiidae; genus Mesoplodon; species Mesoplodon bidens. The sequence continues at coordinate 99,474,084 of NC_138163.1, read as the reverse complement.
GTAAGCTGATTAACTTCACAGTAACCTCTCTACATGTAGAGTTTTGAGAAAAGATCAGGAATCAGCCTGGGAGACTGAGAATGAACTACCAGTGCAGAAGGAGGAAAACAAAGAGTAAAGGGCACCTTAGAAGCCAAGAGTAGATGTTGATGGGGGAATTCCCTGGCAGCCCAGTGGTTAGGACTTGGCACTTTCACGGCCATGGGCCCAGGTTCAATCCGTGGCCGGGGAACTAAGATCTCACAAGCTGCAGAGTGCAGCCAAAAAGATGTTGATGAGGAGCCTGGTCAGATAATGACTAAAACTGAACAATGTATTTGGCAACATGGAGGTCATAGTGAACTTGAGAGGAGGTGTCTTGTTGGAAAGCATGGGTTGCAAGGTGAATCAAATGTGTTTGAGAGTAATTGGAGGAAAGGAAGTGGAGACAATGGGTTAGGACAGTCCTCTTCACACTTTTTACTGACTGTCCAGATGCAAATCTTTTGTGGGTTATATGAGGAGTTACTATATTAGAATTTCTTCCTGTAAAGAAATAATTCCAGAAAGGATGAAAATAGAAGATGGTGGAGTAGAATGACGTGTGCTCACTCCCTCTTGCAGGAGAACCGGAATCACAACTAACTACTGAACAATCATCACCAGAAAGACACTGGAACTTGGGATTTCCCTGGTGGCACAGTGGTTAGGAATCCGCCTGCCAATGCAGGGGCAGGGGTTCGAGCCCTGGTCCTGGAAGATCCCACATGCCATGGAGCAACTAAGCCCGTGCACCCCAACTACTGAGCCCGTGCTCTAGAGCCTGTGAGCCACAGCTACGGAGCCCATGTGCCACAATTATTGAAGCCTGTACACCACAACTACTGAAGCCCACATGCCTAGAGCCCATGCTCTGCAACAAAGAGAAGCCACCACAACGAGAAGCCCGGACACTGCAACAAAGAGTAGTTCCCACTCGCCACAACTAGAGAAAGCCCACGTGCAGCAATGAAAACCCAATGCAGCCAAAAATAAAATAAGTAAATAAATAAATTTATTAAAAACCAAAAAAGAAAGACACTGGAACTAATCAGAAAATATACCCCACATCCAAAGACAAAGGAGAAGCCACAATGAGACAGTAGGAGGACCACAATCATGATAAAACCAAATCTCATAACCACTGGGTGGGTGACTCACAAACTGGAGAACAGTTATAGCACAGAAGTCCACCCACTGGAGTGAAGGCTCTGAGCCCCACATCAGGCTTCCCAACCTGGGGGTCTGGCAAGGGGAGGAGGAATCCCTGGAGAACTGGACTTTGAGGGCCAGTGGGATTTGATTGCAGGACTTTGACAGGACTGGGGGAAACAGAGACTCCACACTTGGAGGGCACACTCACAGTAGTGTGTGCACCAGGACCCAGGGGGAGGGAGAAGTGACCCCATAGGATACTGAACCAGACCTATCTGCTAGTGTCAGAAGGTCTCCTGCAGAGGTAGGGAAGTGGCTGTGGCTCACTACAGGGACAAGGAAACTGGCAGCAGACATTCTGGGAAGTACTCATTGGCTCGAGCCCTCACAGAGTCCGACATTAGCCCCACCAAAGGGCCTGTAGGTTCCAGTGCTGGGTTACCTCAGGCCAAACAACCAACAGGGAGGGAATACAGCCCCACCCATCAGCAGACAAGCGGATTAGTTTTACTAAGCTCTGCTCACCAGAGCAACACCCAGCTCTACCCATCACTGGTCCCTCCCATCAGGAAGCTTGCACAGTCCTCTTAGATAGCCTCATCCACAAGAGGGCAGACAGCAGAAGCAAGAATCCTGCAGCCCACAGAATGAAAACCACAATCACAAAACAATAGACAAAATAAAAATGCAGAGGACTATGTCCCAGATGAAGGAACAAGATAAAACCCCAGAAAAACAACTAAAAGAAGTGGAGATAGGCAACCTTCCAGAAAAAGAATTCAGAATAATGATAGTAAAGATGATCCAGGAACTCAGAAAAAGAATGGAGGCAAGGATCGAAAAGATGCAAGAAATGTTTAACAAAGACCTACAAGAATTAAAGAACAAACAGAGATCAACAGTACAATAACTGAAATGAAAAATACACTAGAAGGAGTCAATAGCAGAATAACTGAGGCAGAAGAACGGATAAGTGACCTGGAAGGAAAAATGATGGAATTTACCGCCATGGAACAGAATAAAGAAAAAAGAATGAAAAGAAATGAAGACAGCCTAAGAGACCTCTGGGACAACATTAAATGCACCAACATTCGCATTATAGAGGTCCCAGAAGGAGAAGAGAGAAAGGACCCGAGAAAAATATTCAAAGAGGTTATAGTTGAAAACTTCCCTAACATGGGAAAGTAAATAGCCACCCAAGTCCAGGAAGTGCAGAGAGTCCCAGTCAGCATAAACCCAAGGAGAAACACGCTGAGACACATAGCAATCAAACTGAAAAAAATTAAAGACAAAGAAAAATTATTCAAAGCAACAAGGGAAAAATGACATATAATATACAAGGGAACTCCCATAAGGTTAACAGCTGATTTCTCAGCAGAAATTCTGCAAGCCAGAAGGGAGTGGTACGATATATTTAAAGTGATGAGAGGGAAGAATCTACAACCAAGAATATTCTACACAGCAAGGATCTCATTCAGATTCGATGGAGAAATCAAAAGCTTTACAGACAATCAAAAGTGAAGAGAATTCATCACCACCAAACCAGCTATACAACAAATGTTAAAGGAACTTCTCTAAGTGGGAAACACAAGAGAAGTAAAAAACCTACAAAAACCCAAAGCAATTAAGAAAATGGTAATAGGAACACACATATCGATAATTACCTTAAATGTGAATGGATTAAATGCTCCAACAAAAAGACACAGACTGTCTGAATGGATAGAAAAACAAGACCTGCATATATGCTGTCTACAAGAGACTCACTTCAGACCTAGGGACACATACAGACTGAAAGTGAGGGGGTGGAAAAAGATATTCCATGCAAATGGAAATCAAAAGAAAGCTGGAGTAGCAATACTCATATCAGATAAAATAGACTTTAAAATAAACAGTGTTACAAGGGACAAGGAAGGATATTACATAGTGATCAAGGGATTAATCCAAGAAGAAAATATAACAATTAGAAATATCTATGCACCCAACATAGGAGCACCTCAATACATAAGGCTAATGTTAACAGCTATAAAAGGGGAAATCAACAGTAACACAACAATAGTAGGGGACTTTAACACCTCACTTACACAAATGGACAGATCATCGAGACAGAAAATTAATAAAGAAACACAAGCTTTAAATGACACAAGAGAGCAGATAGATTTAATTGATATTTACAGGACATTCCATCTGAAAACAGCAGAATACACTTTCTTCTCAAGTGCACATGGAACATTCCACAGGATAGATCACATCTTGGGTCACAAATCAAGTCTCAGTAAATTTAAGAAAATTTAAATAGTATCAAGCATCTCTTCTGACCAAAACACTATGAGATTAGAAATAAATTACAGGGAAAAAAACTGTAAAAAACACAAACATATGGAGGCTAAACAATATGCTACTAAATGACCAAGAAATCATTGAAGAAATCAAAGAGGAAATAAAAACATACCTAGAGACAAATGATGATGAAAACATAACAACACAAAACCTATGGGATGCATCAAAAACAGTTCTAAGAAGGAAGTTTATAGCAGGACAATCCTACCTCAAGAAACTAGAAAAATTTCAAATAAACAATCTAACCTTACACCTAAAGAAACTAGAAAAAGAACAAAAAAACAAAGTTAGTAGAAGGAAAGAAAACATAAAGATCAGAGCAGAAATAAATGAAATAGAAACAAAGAAAACAATAGCAAAGATAATAAAAATAAGAGCTGGTTCCTTGAGAAGATAAATATAATTGATAAACGTTTAGCCAGACTCATCAAGAAAAAGAGGGGAAGGAATCAAATCAATAAAATTAGAAATGGAAAAGGAGAAGTTACAACGGACACCACAGAAATATAAAGCATCATAAGAGACTACTAAAAGCAACTATATGCCAATAAAATGCACAACCTGGAAGAAATGGACAAATTCTTAAGTAGAATCTTCCAAGACTGAACCAGGAAGAAATAGAAAATATGAACAGACCAATCACAAGTAATGAAATTGAAACTGATTAAAAATCTTCCAACAGGGCAGACCTTCAAGATGATAGAGGAGTAAGATGTGGAGATCACCCTCCTCACCACAAATACATTAGGAATACATCTACATGTGGAACAACCCCTACAGAATACCTACTGAATGCTCGCAGAAGACCTCAGACTTCCCAAAAGGCAAGAAACTCCCCCCATACCTGGGTAGGGCAAAAGAAAAAAGAAAAAACAGAGACAAAAGAATAGGGATGGGACTTGCACCTCGGGGAGGGAGCTGTGAAGGAGGAAAAGTTTCCACACACTAGGAAGTCCCTTCACTGGTGGAGACGGGGCGTGGGCGGGGTGGGGGAAGTTTCGGAGCCACAGAGGAGAGCACAGAAACAAGGGTGTAGAGGGCAAAGCAGAGAGATTCCCACACAGAGGATCACTGCAACCAGCACTCACCAGCCCGAGAGGCTTGTTTGCTCACCCACCAGGACAGGTGAGGCTGGGAGATGAGGCTTTGGCTTCAGAGGTCAGATCCCAGGGAGAGGACTGAGGTTGGCTGCATGAACACAGCCTGAAGGGGGCTAGTGCACCACAGCTAGCCAGGAGGGAGTCTGGGAAAAAGTCTGGACCTGCCTAAGAGGCAAGGAGACCATTGTTTTGGGGTGCGTGAAGAGAGAGAATTCAGAGCACCACCTAAACGAGCTCCAGAGATGGGCGCAAGCCGCAGCTATCAGCGTGGACACCAGAGATGGGCATGAAACTCTAAAGTTGCTGCTGCAGTCACCAAGAAGCCTGTGTGCAAGCACAGGTCACTATCCACACCACACCTCCAGGGAGGCTGTGCAGCCCAACAGTGTCTGGGTCCCCTGATCCAGGGACAACTTCCCAAGGAGAACACACGGTGCACCTCGGGCTGTTGCAACATCATGCTGCCTCTGCAGCCACAGGCTCGCCCCGCATTCCATACTCCTCCCTCCCCCGGGCCTGAGTGAGTCAGAGTCCCCTAATCAGCTGCTACTTTAACCATGTCGTGTCTGGGTGGGGAACAGACGCCCTCAGGCAACCTACACACATATGTAGGGCCCAATCCAAACCTGAACCCCAGGAGCTGTGTGAACAAAGAAGAGAAAGGGAAATTGCTCCCAGCAGCCTCAGGAGCAGTGGATTAAATCTCCACAATCAACGTGATGTACCCTGCATCTGTGGAATACCTGAATAGACAATGAATCATCCTATAATTGAGGTGGTAGACTTTGGGAGCAACTGTAGACTTGGGGTTTGCTTTCTGCATCTAATTTGTTTCTGGTTTTATGTCTATCGTAGTTTAGTATTTAGAGTTAATTATCATTGGTAGATTTGTTTATTCATTTCGTTGCTCTCTTCCTGCTTTTTAAAATATATATAGATATATATATTTGTTTCCTTTTTCTGTTTTTGTGAGTGTGTATGGGTACGCTCTTTGTGTGATTTTGTCTGTATAGCTTTGCTTTTACCATCTGTCCTAGGGTTCTGCCTATTTTTTGTTTGTATGTTTGTTTGTTTGTTTTGTTTTGTTTTGTTCTTTAAAGAAGATATTGGGGGTAGGAGTTTATTAATTAATTTATTTATTTTGCTGTGTTGGGTCTTCATTTCTGTGCGAGGGCTTTCTCTAGTTGTGGCAAGTGGGAGCCACTCTATATCGTGGTGCACAGGCCTCTCACTATCGCGGCCTCTCTTGTTGCGGAGCACAGGATCCAGACGCGCAGTCTCAGTAGTTGTGGCTCATGGGCCTAGTTGCTCCACGGCATGTGGGATCCTCCCAGACCAGGGCTCGAACCTGTGTCCCCTGCATTAGCAGGCAGATTCTCAAGCACTGCGCCACCAGGGAAGCCCTGTTTGTTTGTTTTTATAGCATAGTTTTTAGAGCTTTTTATCACTGGTGGATTTGTTTTTTGGTTTGGTTGCTCTCATCTTTCTTTCTTTTCTTTTTTAATTACTTTTCAATTTTTAATAATTTTTTAAATTTTTATTTTCATAACTTTATTTTATTTTATTTTTTTCTTTCTTTCTTTCCTATTTTCTCCATTCCTTCTAAGCTATATGGCTGACAGGGTCTTGGTGCTCCAGCCGGGTGTCAGACCTGTGCCTCTGAGGTGGCAGAGCCGACATCAGGACATTGGTCCAACAGAGACCTCCCAGCTCCACATAATATCAAACAGCAAAAGCTCCCCCAAGATCTCCATTTCAACGCTAAGACCCAGCTCCACTCAACAACCAGCAAGCTACAGTGCTGGACACCTTATGCCAAACAACTAGCAAGACAGAACAAAAGTGCACCCATTAGCAGAGAGGCTGGCTAAAATCATAATAAGGTCACACACACCCTAAAACACACCACCGGACGGGGTCAAGCCCACCAGAAAGACGAGATCTAGCCTCATCCACAAGAACACAGGCACTAGTCCCCCCAACCAGGAAGTCTACACAACCCAATGAACCAACCTTAGCCACTGGAGGCAGACACCAAAAGCAACGGGAACTACGAACCCACAGCCTGCAAAAAGGAGACCCAAACAAAGTAAGTTAAGTAAAATGAGAAGACAGAGAAACACGCAGCAGATGAAGGAGCAAGGTAAAAACCCACCAGACCAAACAAATGAAGAGGAGATAGGCAGTCTACCTGAAAAAGAATTCAGAATAATGATACTAAAGATGATCCATAATTTTGGAAATAGAATGGAGAAAATACAAGAAACATTTAACAAGGACCTAGAAGAACTAAAGAGAAAACACACATTAATGAACAACAATATAAAAGAAATTTAAAATTTTCTACAAGGAATCAATAGCAGAATAACTGAGGCAGAAGGACGGATAAGGGACCTGGAAGATAAAATAGTTGAAATAATTACTGCAGAGCAGAAAAAAGAAAAAAGAAATAAAAGAATTGAGGGCAGTCTTAGAGACTTCTGGGACAACATTAAACGCACAAACATTCGAATTATAGGGGTCCCAGAAGAAGAAGAGAAAAAGAAAGGGACTGAGAAAATATTTGAGAACATTATAGTTGAAAACTTCCCTAATAAGGGAAAGGAAATAGTTAATCAAGTCCAGGAAGCTCAGAGAGTCCCATACAGCATAAATCGAAGGAGAAACATGCCAAGACACATATTAATCAAGCTATCAAAAATTAAATACAAAGAAAAAATATTAAAAGCAGCAAAAGAAAAACAACAAATAACACACAAGGGAATCCCCATCAGGTTAACAACTGATCTTTCAGCAGAAACTCTGTAAGCCAGAAGGGCGTGGCAGGACATATTTAAAGTGATCAAAGGGAAAAACCTATAACCAAGATTACTCTACCCAGCAAGGAACTCATTCAGGTTAGACAGAGAAAATAAAACCTTTACAGATAAGCAAAACATAAGGGAATTCAGCACCACCAAACCAGCTTTACAACAAATGCTAAAGGAACTTCTCTAAGTGGGAAACACAGGAGAAGGCAAAGACCTACAATAACAAACCCAAAACAATTAAGAAAATGGTAATAGGAACACACATATTGATAATTACCTTAAATGTAAATGGATTAAGTGCTCCAACCAAAAGACATAGATTCTCTGAATGGATAAAAAATATGACCCGTATATATGCTGTCTGCAAGAGACCCACTTCAGACCTAGGGACACAAATGGACTGAAAGTGAGGGGATGGAAAAAGATATTCCATGCAAATGGAAATCAAAAGAAAGCTGGAGTAGCAATTCTCATATCAGACAAAATAGACTTTAAAATAATTACTATTACAAAAGCAAAGAAGGACTTTGCATAATGATCAAGGGACTAATCCAAGAAGGAGATATAACAATTGTAAATATTTATGCACCCAGTATAGGAGCACTTCAATACATAAGGCAAAATCAAACCGCCATAAAAGGAGAAATCGACAGTAACACAATCACAGTAGGGAACTTTAACACCCCACTTTCACCAATGGACAGATCATCCAAAATGAAAATAAATAAGGAAACACAAGCTTAAATGATACAGTAAACAAGATGTACTTAATTGATATTTATAGGACATTCAATCGAAAAACAACAGAATACACTTTCCCCTCAAGTGCTCATGGAACATTCTCCAGCATAGATCATATGTTGGGTCACAAATCAAGCCTTGGTAAATTTAAGAAAATTGAGACCGTATCAAGCATCTTTTCTGACCACAACGCGATGAGACTAGATATCAATTACAGGATAAAATCTGTAAAAAATACAAACACTTGGAGTCTAGACCATATACTACTTAATCACTCAGAGATCACTGGAGAAATCAAAGAGGAAATTAAAAAATACCTAGAAACAAATGACAATGAAAACACAAAGAGCCAAAACCTATGGGATGCAGCAAAAGCAATTCTAAGAGGGAACTTTATAGCAATATAATCTTACCTCAAGAAACAAGAAACATCTCAAATAAACAACCTAACTTTATGCTTAAAGCAGTTAGCACAAGAAGAACAAAAAAACCCCAAAGTTAGCAGAAGGAAAGAAATTATAAAGATCAGATCAAAAATAAATGCAAAAGAAATGAAGGAAACTATAGCAAAGATCAATAAAACTAAAAGCTCGTTCTTTGAGAAAATAAACAAAATTGATAAACCATTAGCCAGACTCATCAAGAAAAAAAGGGAGAAGAGTCAAATCAACAGAATTAGAAATGAAAAAGGAGAAGAAACAACTGACACTGTAGAAATACAAAGGATCATGAGAGATTACTGCAAGTAAATATACGCCAATAAAATGGACAACGTGGAAGAAATGGACACATTCTTAGCAAAGCACAACCTTCCGAGACTGAACCAGGAAGAAATAGAAAATATGAACAGACCAATCACAAGCACTGAAATTGAGACTGTGATTAAAAATCTTCCAACAAACAAAAGCCCAGGACCAGATGACTTCACAGGCGAAATCTATCAAACATTTATAGAAGAGCTAACACCTATCCTTCTTAAACTCTTCCAAAATATAGCAGAGGGATGAACACTCCCCAACTCATTCTATGAGGCCACCTTCACCCTGATACCAAAACCAGACAAAGATGTCACAAAGAAAGAAAACTACAGGCCAATATCACTGATGAACACAGATGCAAAAATCTTCAACAAAATATTAGCAAACAGAATCCAACAGCACATTAAAAGGATCATACATTATCATCAAGTGGGGTTTAACCCATGATTGCAAGGATTCGTCAATATACACAAATCAATCAATGTGATACACCATATTAACAAATTGAAGGAGAAAAACCATATGATCATCTCAATAGATGCAGAGAAATCTTTCAACACCCATTTATGAAAAAACCCTCCAGAAAATAGGCATAGAGGGAACTTACCTCAAAATAATAAAGGCTAGATATGAGAAACCCACAGCCAACATCGTTCTCAATGGTAAAAAACTGAAACCATTTCCTCTAAGATCAGGAACAAGAAAAGCTTTTCCACTCTTACCATTATTATTCAACATAGATCTGGAAATTTTACCCACAGCAATCAAAGAAGAGAAAGAAATAAAAGGAATCAAAATCAGAAAAGAAGAAGCAAAGCTGTCACTGTTTGTAGGTGACCTGATACTATACACAGAGAATCCTAAAGGTGCTACCAGAAAACTACTAGAGCTAATCAATGAATTTGGTAAAGTAGCAGGATAAAAAATTAATGCACAGAAATCTCTTGCATTCCTATACACTAATGATGAAAAATCTGAAAGAGAAATTAAGGAAACACTCCCATTTACCATTGCAACAAAAAGAATAAAATACCCAGGAATAAACCTACCTAGGGAGACAAAAGACCAGTATGCAGAAAACTATAAGACACTGATGAAGGAAATTAATGATGATACAAACAGATGGAGAAATATACCATACTCCTGAATTGGAAGAATCAACATTGTGAAAATGACTCTACTACCCAAAGTAATCTACAGATTCAATGCAATTCCTATCAAGCTACCAATGGCATTTTTCACAGAACTAGAACAAATAATTTCATAATTTGTATGGAAACACAAAAGACCCTGAATAGCCAAAGCAATCTTGAGATAGAAAAACAGAAGTGGAGGAATCAGTCTCCCAGACTTCAGACTATACTACAAAGCTACAGTATTCAAGGCAGTATGGTACTGGCACAAAAACAGAAATATAGATCAATGGAACAGGATAGAAAGCCCAGAGATAAACCCACGCACATATGGTCACCTTAGTTTTGATAAAGGAGGCAAGAATACACAATGGAGAAAAGAAAGCCTCTTCAATAAGTGGTACTGGGAAAACTGGACAGCTATATGTAAAAGAATGAAATTAGAACACTCCCTAACACCATACACAAAAATAAACTCAAAATGGATTAAAGACCTAAATGCAAGGCCAGAAACTATAAAATTCTTACAGAAAAACATATGCAGAACACTGTATGACATAAATCACAGCAAGATCCTTTTTCATCCACTTCCTAGAGAAATGGAAATAAAAACAAAAATAAACAAATGGGACCTAATGAAACTTAAAAGCTTTTGCACAGCAAAGGAAACCAAAAACAAGATGAAAAGACAACCCTCAGAATGGGAGAAATTATTTGCAAATGAAGCAACTGAAAAAGGATTAATCTCTAAAATTTACAAGCAGCTCATGCAGCTCTATAGCAAAAACCAAACAACCCAATCCAAAAATGGGCAGATGACCTAAATAGACATTTCACCAGAGAAGATATACAGATTGCCAACAAACACATGAAAGAATGCTCAACATCACTAATCGTTAGAGAAATTAAATCAAAACTACAATGAGGTATCACCTCACACTTGTCAGAATGGCCATCATCAAGAAATCTACAAACAATAAATGCTGACGAGGGTGTGTAGAAAAGGGAACCCTCTTGCACTGTTGGTGGGAATGTAAATTGATACAGCCACTATGGAGAACAGTATGGAGGTTCCTTAAAAAACTAATAATAGAACTACCATACGACCCAGCACTCCAACTACTGGGCATATACCCTGAGAAAACCATAATTCAAAAAGAGACATGTACCAAAATGTTCATTGCATCTCTATTCACAATAGCCCGGAGATGGAAACAACCTAAGTGTCCATCATGGGACGAATGGATAAAGAAGATGTGGCACATATATACAATGGAATATTATTCAGCCATAAAAATAAATGAAATTGAGTTATTTGTAATGAGGTGGATGGATCTAGAAACTGTCATACAGAATGAAGCAAGTCAGGAAGAGAAAAACAAATACCATATGCTCACACATATATATGGCATCTAAGAAAAAAAAATGGTTCTGAAGTACCTAGGGGCAGGACAGGAATAAAGCACAGATGTAGAGAATGGACTTGAGGACACAAGGAGGGGGAAGGGTAAGCTGGGACGAAGTGAGAGAGTGGCATGGACATATATACACTACCAAATGTAAAATAGATAGCTAGTGGGAAGCAGCCGCATAGCACAGGGAGATCAGTTCAGTGCTTTGTGTCCACCTAGAGGGGTGGGATAGGAAATGTGAGAGGGAGATGCAAGAGGGAGGAGATATGTGGATATATGTATATGTATAGCTTATTCACTTTGTTATAAAGCAGAAACTAACACACCATTGTAAAGCAATTATACTCCAGTAAAGATGTTAAAAAGAAAAATCTTCCAACAAACAAAAGCCCAGGACCAGATGGCTTCTCAGGTAAATTCTATCAAACATTTTGAGAAAAGCTAACACCCATCCTTCTCAAACTCTTCCAAAAAACTGCTGAGGAAGGAACACTCCTAAACTCACTCTACGAGGCCACCATCCCCCTGATACCAAAAGCAGACAAAGATACTACAAGAAAAGAAAATTACAGACCAATATCACTGATGAATATAGATGCAAAAATCCTCAACAAACTACTAGCAAACAGAATCCAACAACACATTAAGAGGATCATACACCATGATCAAGTGGGATTTATCCCAGGGATGCAAGTCTTCTTCAGTATATGCAAATCAATCAATGTGATCCACCATATTAACAAGTTGAAGAATAAAAACCATATGATCATGTCAATAGATGCCGAAAAAGCTTTTGACAAAATTCAACACCCATTTTAGATAAAAACTCTTCAGAAAGTGGACATTGAGGAAACCTACCTCAACATAATAAAGGCCATATATGCCAAACCCACAGCAAACATCATTCTCAATGGTGAAAAACTGAAAGCATTTCCTCTAAGATCAGGAACAAGACAAGGCTGTCCACTGTCACCTCTATTATTGAAGATAGTTTCGGAAGTCCTAGCCATGGCAATCAGAGAAGAAAAGGAAATAAAATGAATCCAATTTAGAAAAGAAGAAGTAAAACTGTAACTGTTTGCAGATGACATGACACTATACATGGGAAATCCTAAAGATGCCACAAGAAAACTACTAGAGCTAATCAATGAATTTGGTAAAGTTGCCGGATATAAAATTAATGCACAGAAACCTCTTGCATTCCTATACACTAGCAAGGAAAGATCAGAAAGAGAAATTAAGGAAACAATCACATTCACGACTGCAACAAAAAGAATGAAATACCTAGGAATAAAACTACCCAAGAAGGTAAAGACCTGTACTCAGGAAACTATAAGACATTGATGAAAGAAATCAAACATGACACAAACAGATGGAGAGATATACCGTGTTCTTGGATTGGAAGAAGCAATATTGTGAAAATGACTATACTACCGAAAGCAATCTACAGATTCAATGCAATCCCTATCAAATTACCAATGGCATTTTTTTACAGAACTAGAATAAAAATTCTTAAAATTCGTATGGAGACATAAAAGACACTAAATAGCCAAAGCAATCTTGAGGAAAAAAATATCGGAGCTGGAGGAATCAGACCCCTTGACTTCAGACTATTCTACAAAGGTACAGTAATCAAGACAATATGGTACTGGCACAAAAACAGAAATACAGATCAATGGAATAGGATAGAAAGTCCAGAGATAAACCCATGTACCTATGGTCAACCAACCTATGACAAAGGAGGCAAGGATATACAATGGAGAAAAGGCAGTCTCTTCAATAAGTGGTGCTGGGAAAACTGGACAGCTACATGCAAAAGAATGAAATTAGAACCTTCCCTAAGACAATACACAAAAACAAACTCAAAATGGATTAAAGACCTAAATGTAATACTGGACACTATAAAACTCTTAGAGGAAAACATAGGAAGAAAACTCTTTGACATAAATCACAGCAAGACCTTTTTTGACACAGCTCCTAAAGTAATGGAAATAAACACAAAAATAAACAAATGGGACCTAATGAAACTTAAAAGCTTTTGCACAGCAAAAGAAACTATAAACAAGATGAAAAGATAACCCTCAGAATGGGAGAAAATATTTGCAAATGAAACAACTGACAAAGGATTAATCTCAAAAATATACAAATAGCTCAATCAGCTTAATATCAAAAAAACAAACAACTCAATCCAAAAATGGGCAGAAGACCTAAATAGACATTTCTCCAAAGAAGACTTACAGATGGCCAAGAGGCATATGAAAAGCTGCTCAACATCACTAATTATTAGAAAAATGCATACCAAAACCACAATAAGTTATCACCTCACACTGGTTAGAATGGGCATCATCAGAATATCTACAAACAACAAATGCTGGAGAGGGTGTGGAGAAAAGGGAACTCTTTTGCACTGTTGGTGGGAATGTAAATTGATACAGCCACTATGGAGAATAGTATGGAGCTTCCTTAAAAAACTAAAAATTGAATTACCATATGACTCAACATTACCACTACTGGGCGTATACCGTGAGAAAACCATAATTCAAAAAGAGTCATGAACCACATTATTCATTGCAGCACTATTTACTTGTTTAGGAGAGTTATGGACTAAAAATAGCATTGCTACACCTATTGTGATTGAAGTGAAAAGAGGTCTTTAAAATACAGAAATAATGAACTTCCCACCCTGTTAATATTGGCAAAGATTCAGCTAAACAACTTCCATCAAAACAGAGCAATGGCTCAGACAAGACACCATGTAGTGTGTATTCAGGATGTGGGGATGTTAGTAAGGCAGGTTAAAAACTAAAGAGGAAGAACAAAACAAGATGTGCTCCACTGTGATTCTGAGGAAGGGAAAGCCAGTGAATACATTTCCCTCTTGCCTTTATTCTGGGGGATGTGCCTTTGGGCAATTTGTAAAACAAAGTTTAGCTCCTTCCCAGTTTTGTGAGCATACATATTGCTCTGAGGGTAGCTATTTCTAGACACAACCAAGCTAAGATAAATGTATAAGCTTGGGAATGGGATAGAGGCAGAGCAGTGCAGTGGGGAAGAGGCCTGCATTCAGGGTCAGAATAGTTGGGCCACATCCTGATTTTTCAATGAGCTTTACAATTTGGAGCCAATCTCTTAAACTCTGACTTCAGCTCCAATATCTATTATTGCAACTCTAGTCAAGTCATTTCCTTGCCTAAAACCTTCCAGGTGCTAAAAATTATGAGAAAAATGGGTCACATGCTCCTCATGGTACACAAAGTCCTCTATGACTGGATCCTGTTTCCTTCACCACGGTCATCTCTCTCTACCCACCACCCAACTCCCAACAGACTAAGTGATATTGAAGTGCTTGAGATTCCCTCATGAACTGTGTTGTTCCAGAGGAGAGACTCTTCCTTCATTTCTTTGGCAAACTGTTAATTTACACTCATCCTCTAGGATTCAGCTCACTGTCATCTCCTCCAAAAAGTCTTCACTGGACCCTCCAGTTGGTGAGGCCCTTTTCTTGATATTTCCATAGCACTTCATATTAGGTTGAAAAAACATCTTTGACCCTGCCTATGAGGGCATGCCCTATGTCATGGTTGTCTGTGTCTCCTTAAGCCCATCAGAGGGACAATAGTCGCTTGTTTAAAAAAACTATCTGACCATACAATAGTAAATTGAGAGAAACAATGCTTGCTTTGACACCTCATAGGTTTCTGGTAAGTAAAAGTTGAATATTAATATAATGCATGTAAAGGTGTATGGGAAAATGAGCATTTATTTAATACTTAATATATTCATTTATGCATTCATTCCCCAAATACTTACTGAATAGCAACCAGGTGCCTGGGGTACTAGAGACATAGAGGAAAAAGTAGATCAAGTCTCTTTTTTCATGGAACCTACATTGTAAGTGGGAAACAGCTAATATAGAGATGAATAAATATATATCACATTATGTGAAGTTGCATAAAGAGAAACAGAGCAATGTGAGCAAATAGAGATGGATAGGGGTTACTATTTTAAATAGGGTGGCTAATAAGGGCCTGTCTGATGAGGCAATGTGTGGGCCTGAAGGAAGTAACAAAGCAGGCTATTTGACAATATTGGTGACAGTGTTCTAGACAAAGAACACATCAAATATGAAAGCCTGGAGATAGGATCATATTTGGCATATTCAAGAAATAGCAAGAGGGGCTTCCCTGGTGGTGCAGTGGTTGAGAGTCCGCCTGCCGATGCAGGGGACACGGGTTTGTGCCCCGGTCCGGGAAGATCCCACATGCCGCGGAGCGGCTGGGCCCGTGAGCCATGGCTGCTGAGCCTGCACGTCCGGAGCCTGTGCTCCACAACGGGAGAGGCCACAGCAGTGAGAGGCCCGTGTACTGAAAAAAAAAAAAAAAAAAAGAAATAGCAAGAAGCCAGTATGAATGGAGGACACTAAATGAGAGAAAATCAGGTGGGAAATGAAGTAGAAGAGGTAACAAAGAGACCAGCTGATGTAGGGCCTTGAAAACCATGGACTTGGCTTTGATTTTAAGTGAATGGAAGTCATTGGTGGAAAAGAGCAGACAACATATAATTTGATTCATGGTATAGAAGGCTTCCTCAGGCAAGCTGGACTATATGAGGAGCATACGTGGAAGCCAGTAGCCAATGATCACTGCATGGACCAGGGAGGTAGAGATCAGATTTGGGATTTAGTTTGAAGACAGGGCCACCAGGATTTGCTGATTGAATATGTGAGAAAAATGAGTTAAAGATGACTCTGGTATTTTGAGCAGCCAGAAGATTGGAGTTACAATTTTTGAGATGTGGGAGGCTACAGAAAGAACAGGTTGGGGCAGGGTGTGGGTAGTTAAGCACAGATCTGGTTAATGGATGTCAGAGCGTGGTTATATGCTGACAAGAGTGATGCAGCAGAGA
The DNA here is from genome assembly GCF_964165515.1 of Mesoplodon bidens. NCBI lineage: Eukaryota > Metazoa > Chordata > Mammalia > Artiodactyla > Ziphiidae > Mesoplodon > Mesoplodon bidens. The sequence goes on along the minus strand of NC_138163.1, from coordinate 99,457,715 downwards.
TTTTTAAAAAATCATGTAGGAGACAGGGGCGAATTGCTTGAGTGATGTCAATGAGATGACAATAGGGATTGGGATCTAGTGTTGGTCCTAGATAAGGGTGTGAGCCATAGCAGATGGTGCACTGGAGACTTAGTCCCTGTAACACACTATACAAACATAAGGCTCTATTAGATACATCTTTATTAACTAGAGTGATGTATATTCTAGCTGTTGTATTTTTCGGGGGCTAACTATATTTTCCAGTTGAACTAGTCCAGTGAATTAAAAGGGCTAAAAGGCCACAGCAATAACACAGTCACCCTCAGGCACAGCACTGTAAATATCATCTGCCCTTTTCAAGATTATATTCATATCTATGGTCTCCCTTATAGATGAAAAAACAGAGGCTCAAGATTTTAAAGGGTTTACCTAAAGTCACATAGTTTATTAGTGAAAGAATTAGGACTAGAACCTGGGTTTTCTGTCTGACATCCCAGGGCTCTTCCTAATAATTGGGATCTCAGTCATATTTTGTACCTGTCTTCTAGACCTTGTCCCTGACCAAGAAGAGACTTAAACCCTGATTTCCCCTGCTTACTTTCTTCATCATTCTCATCCTCAGCATAAAAGAAAAGGCTTATAATCTTCTCTTAGGAAAGTGATTAATTATGGGGAGAAAGAACTGGCTTGCTGTCAGGATGCATAAGGAAGACCATTTCTCTCTCCTCCCCAGGAAACCAACCAACCAGCCAACCTGTTGCCATGGTTCTTTCTGATTTCTGGGCTTAATGCTCCTGGCTTGCACCTGGAGGACTTAAGAGGATTGATTCTCCGGGCAGTTTGGATAAGCAGAGAAGCTTCCACATGTTTATTTATAGGTTATATTGCAGATTTCACCTTTCTTTTCTTCTTCTCCTTCCCCTTACTCTATTTTCCAAACACACTTAAAGGGGTTGCAGAATTCAGACTATAAACTTAGCAAAAACAAATAGATGAGACAAAAAAGATGAGGGAAAATAGAGGAATGAGGATTGGATGATTCTGAAGTAAGATTAGACATGAAGGCCATAAATCCCTACACATCTAGAAATAGCCTGCACACTTGGCTCTGAGTTCAGCAGGCAAAGCAAAGGGGAAAACACAACTAGTACAATATCCACAAGTGTTCACGAGATTTTAACAAGCCAGTTGTTCAGAAATATAGCTTTTCTAGTACTAATATATAAGACTTTTGTCCCATAGGCCATTGAAAGAGGACACTGGGAAATAGAATAGATGAAGTCCTCATATCCTCACAGTGAGTACAGGTGTTTCCTAAGACTGTTCTCCAAAAGGAAAGAAAAGAAAAAGAAAAAGAAAAAATGTTTGATGGTATAAGGCCTTAAATGAGCTAGTTCAGTAATAGTAACTCCATGAAGAGACATTGCAAATTGATCCAGATGAAAACTCTTTGTTAGTCTGGCTTGATGCATTTCTTAAAATTTTTGGTCTCAGGACTGCTTTACACTCTTAAAAATTATTGAGGGCTTCAAAGTACCTTTGTTTATGTGGGTTATATCTATCAATATTTACTCTATTAGAAATTAAAATGACAACTTTGAGAAATATATATTTACTGATTTATTTAAAATAATAAATCCATTAGTTACATGTCAACATAATAACATTTTCCAAAACAAAAACTTTATTGAGAAGAGTAAACTGTTTTACATTTTGGTAAATTTCTTTAATGTGTGGTTTCATAGAAGACAGCTGAGTTCTCATATTTGCTTCTGCATTCTAGCTGTTAAGACGTTTTCATGGAAGTATATGAAGAAAAACATCACACAGATATGTCATTGAAAAATGGAGGAGTATTTTAAGAGCTTTTTCTGACAATTGTGGATATTCTTCTCTAATACTACAACAAAATTTGACAAGTGGCTATTTCTTAAAGGCTAGTTGCCATGCAGAATCTGAAAGTATGTTAATGAACTTTTCATATGCTACTGTTACATTACAACCCATCACTCTGTCTTATACTTTGAATGGATTTTTTACCCATGCATGATTTTGTAGCATCATGTATTGGTCATTTGGGAAATACTAGTTCACTGAGTTGTTGACACATTTCATTATACAATCTCAAAAATCACATTTGTTAATGTCACAACTGATCTCATTAGAAAGTCTTGAGAAGCTGTCAAGCTCACAGTAGCAGGTACAAGTTTTCCAAATTTCTAATTTTCAGTGGAAGCTCAGATCTTATCACTGGCAACAGATACTTTCAATTGTTTCCCTTGAAGTGACAGGCTCCTTTTTTTCATTTTGAAGAAAATGTTTGCCAAATACCCAAATCTGAATAGCCATAGCTTGACTGTCAGTTGTTCTTTCAAGAAAAAAATGGTGTTTGTTTGAAGAAAAAAGAGGCTAGTTCAGCTCACAACTCAGTTGCACAAGTGCTTTTCCTAGAGAAAACCATCATGCTTCTGTATGCAATGGAACTGCTTTATTCATGCTTTCCATTTCATCACACAGAGTATCATATTATTCTGTGTATTTCAAGGTTGAGATTAAATAAAATTAGTAATTTATTTTAGCATCAAGGACATGAAATAAATAAATAAATAAAATTTGTTTTTTGTTTTTGTTTGCTTGTGTTTCTTCTTGTGTTGTTTTGTTTTCTACTGTAAGGGTATGGTAATGAAGAAGACAAAGATGAACACTACTAGTATAGTTGGCGCCACTGCCTTGATTCATGCTAAGGCACCAGCAGTTTACCACTGCATCTGCACCATTCATGCAACACATGTCAACTCAGTAAAAAAGGCAACATTAGTAATTTTAGTACTAATTAGTATAATATAATTACATATTTGTATATACTCAGAATAATTAGTCTTTGTATTAATATGCAAATAGAATTGATCTTGTGAACCCTCTAAAAAGGTCTCTTTGAGAACTACTGATCTAGAGGAAAGGATGAGCTGCATATTCACCAGGTAATAAATTTTATATATAAATTAGATATATATATATATAATATATATTTATAGCATTCAGATGCTACAAAATAATGGATGTACAATATAGTGATTCACAATTTTTAAAGGTTATATTCCATTTATAGTTATTATAGAATATTGGCTATATTCCCCATGTTGTATAGTATATCTGTGTAGCTTATTTTATACATAGTAGTTTGTATCTCTTGATCCCTACCCCTATATTGCCCCTCCTCCCTTCCCTCTCCCCACTGGTAACCACTAGTTTGTTCTCTATATCTGTGAGTCTACTTGTTTTTTGTTATATTCACCAGTTTGTTGTATTTTTTAGATTCTACATATAAGTGATAGCACACAGTATTTGTAGTTCTCTGTCTGACTTATTTCACTAAGCATAATACCCTCCAAGTCCATCCATGTTGCTGCAAATGGCAAAATTGTTTCTTTTAGATGGCTGAGTAATATTCCATTGTATATGTATGCCACATCTTCTTTATCCATTCATCTGTTGATGGGCACTTAGGTTGCTTCCATATCTTGGCAATTGTAAATAATGCTGCTATGAACAACTTGGTGCATGTATCTTTTCACATTAGTGTTTTTGGTTTTTCTGGATGTATACCCAGGAGTGGAATTGCTGGGTCATATGGTAGTTCTATTTTTAGTTTTTTGAGAAACCTCCATACTGTTTTCCGAAAATAATGGACTTTTAAATTAAACTCATTATTTTGAGATTATTCACATGTAGTTGTAAGAAATAATAGGAAGAGATCCTGTGTATCCTTTACCCAGTTTCCCTTAATGGTAACATCTTCCAAAACTATAGTACAATGGCACAGCCATGTTAATTATATTGATACAGTCAAGATACAGAATAGTTCCATTACCACTAGGACCCCTTGTGTTGCCCTTTTATATTTATGCCCACTTTCTTCCTCCCCATTGCCTCCTATCTTCCGTCCCTGACTCCTAGCAATCATTAATCTATTTTCATTTCTGTATTCTGTCATTTCAGTAAGATTATATAAATGGAATCATAAAATATGTAACCATTTGAGATTTTCTCTCAGCATAATTCCATGGAGATTCATCCATGTTATTGCATGTACCAATATTTTATTCTTTGTTATTGCTGAGCAGTGTTCCACTGCATGGGTATGCCAGAGTTTGTTTATCCATTCACTTTTGAAAAGCATTTGAGTAGTTTCCAGTTTTGGTTATTATAAATAAAACTGCTATGAAAATTAATGTATGGGTTTTTGTGCTATGAAGATTAATGACAACATAAGTTGTCATTTCTCTGGGGCAAATGCTCAAGGGTACAATTGCTGGGTTGTATGGTAATTACATGTTTGCATTCCAATAAACTGACAAACTCTTTTCCAGAATGGCTGTACCATTTTTCATTCCCACCAGGGAAGTATGAGTGATCCACTTTCTCCACCTCCTTGCCAGCATTTGGTGTTGTCACAATTTTTAATTTTAACCATTATGATAAGTTTATAGTGATATCTCATGTTTTAATTTACATTTCTCTAATGAATAAAGATGTTGAACATCTTTTCATGTGCTTTTTACAGTATATCCTTGCCATCAAAATGCTGTTCATGTCTTGCCCATCTTCTAATTGGGTTGTTTCCTTTTTTTATTTTTTTACAGATAAGTTCTGAAAGTTCTTTATAAATTGTAGAAGGCATGAGACTCAGGTTAGGATTAATTTTTTGCCTATGAATGTACTAGGACTTATGCACTCCATTTAAATTTTAGAATAAGCTGGTCTATGTCCACAAAAGCTTTGCTAGTATTTTTATAGAAATTGCATTAACCTACAGACCAGTTTAGGGAGAACTGACATCTTTACTATGTTTTGTCTTTCCAATCTATGAACACAATATATCTCTCCATTTCTTTATTTCTTCTTTGATTTCTTTCATCAGCATTTCATAATTTTCAGAATAGAGATACTGTACATTTTTTCTTAAGTTTCTACCTAAGTATTTAATTTTATTTAGAACAAGTATAAATGGTATTGTGTTTTAACTTTGGTTTCTACATGTTCATTGTTAATACATAGATGTGAGATTGATTTCTGTGCTTTTATCTTGTATCCTTGACCTTGTTAAACTAACTTATTAGTTCTAGATTTTTATAGATTCCTTGGGTTTTTCTATGTAGATAGTCTCATGTAATCTGTAAAATAGGACAGTTTTTTCCTTCCTATTCAATTGCTATTTTTATATTTATTTTCCTTGCCACATTGTAGTGTCTAAAACTTCCACTACTATGTTGAACAAGAGCAGTAAGAATGGACATTTTTTTTCCTTGCTCCCAATCTTACAAGGAAAGCATTCAACCCTTCTCCATTAACTATGATGTTAGCTGTAAGTTTTTCGTAGATGTTCATTATCTAGTTGAAGAAATTTCCCTCTATTCCTAGTTTGCTGAGAGTTTTTAATCACAAATGGGTGTTGGGTTTTGTCAAATAATTTTTCTGCATCAATTGATATGAACATATGATTTTTCTTGTTTACCTTATTGATGCGATGGAATATACTAACTGATTTTTTTTTTGGCTGCATCACACAGCTTGTGGGATCTCAGTTCCCTGACCAGTGATCGAACCCATGCCCCCTGAACTGGGAGTGCAGAGTCTTAACCACTGGACCACCAGGGAAGTCCCTCTTTTTATGTATTGATGGATTCAGTTTGATAATATTTTTGTTGAAGTTTTTGCCTCTAATTTCATGATAGATATTGGTGTGTAGTTTTCTTTTTTCCTATTGTCTTATTCCAAATTTGGTGTAAGTAATACTAGGATCATAAAATGAGTTGAGAAGTGTTCTCTACTCTGAGACTTTCTGGAAAAGATCATGTAAAATTGGTGTTAATTCTTCTCTAAATGTTTGTTAGTATCTCCAGTAAAGTCATCTGGGCCTAAAGATATCTTCTTTGTTAGCTTTTTAATTACAAATTCAATTTCTTTAATGTTTGTAGGGCTATTCAGATTGTGTATTTCATCTTTCTTGAGTTTTGATTGTTTGTTGTTTCTAAGAAATTGGCCCATTTCTTCTAGGTTGTCAAATTTATGAATGTAAAGTTAGTTGTAGTATCCCCTTATTTTCCTTTTAATGACTACAGGATCTGTTTTAATGAAACAGGATCCCTGTTTCATTCCTGATATTGGTGATTTGTGTCTTCTCTTTTAATTTTCTTGAGGTTTATCAATGTTACTGATTTTTTTTCTGAAGAACCAAATTTTTGTTATATTGATTTTATTATTTTCTTGTTTTCAATTTCATTGATTTATCCTCTTGTTATTTCCTTCTTTATGCCTGCTTTGGGTTTATTTTTTGTTTCTTTTCCTAGTTTCTTGAGGTAAAACTTAGATTATTGATCTAAGAACTTTCTTCTTTTATAATGTATGTATTTAGTGCTATAAATTTTCTTCTCTGCTTTAGCTATATCTCAAACATTTTGATATGTTGTATTTTTATTGTCAATTTCCTTTGAGCCTTCTTCTATGGTCAAAGGAATATTGAGGACTGTGTTGTTAATTTCCTAGTGTTTGGATATTTTTCTGTTATTTATCTCTAGTTTGATTTCATTATGGTCAGAGAACATATTCTGTATGGTTTCAATTCTTTTAAACTTGTTGAAATTTCCTTTAAGGCCCATGCTATGATCTGTCTTGGTGATAGTTCCATGGGCACTAGGAAAAATGTATATTCTGCTGTTGTTGCATGGAGAGTTCTATACATGTCGGTTATATTCTGTTGGTTGGTGATAGTGCTCAGTTCTCCTGCATTCTTGCTTATTTGATGTCTAGCAGTTCTATCAATTGCTGAGAGGGAGATATTGAAGTCCTCAAGTATAATTGCAGATTTGTTCATTTCTCCTTTCAGCTCTATCAGATTTTGCTTCATTATAGTGAAGCTCAGTTGTTTGGTGCATACACATTTAGGATTGTTATGTCTTCCTTGTGAATGGATTCTTCTATAATTATATAATGTAACTCTTTGTGTTCATAATTTTCTTTGCCCTGAAATCACTATACCAGTTATTATTATAGCTACTTCTGCTTTTTTCCCGTTTTTATTTTATTATTTTTAATTGGCTACTTTCTCCAGCTTCACTGAGGTATAACTGACAAAAAATTATATATATTTATGGTGTACAACTTGTTGTTTTGTATACATATACAAAATATACATTGTGAAATAATTACCACAATCAAGGTAATTGAATATCCACATGTTTACCACCTCACATAGTTGTGTTTTTTTTGTGGTATGTATGGTGAGAGTATTTAAGATCTACTCTCTTAGCAATTTTCAAGTATATAATACAGTATTATTAACAATAGTCACTATGCTGTACATTACATCTCCAGAACTTATTCATCCTATATAACTGAAACTTTGTACCCTTTGACTAACATCTCCCCATTTCCCCCTTCTCCAGCCCCTGGCTCCCACCATTGTATTCTTTGCTTCTATGAGTTTAACTCTTTTAGATTTCACATATAAGTGATATCAGGCAATATTTGTCCTTCTGTGCCTGGCTTATTTCTGTTAGCATAATATCCTCCAGTCTCATCTAAGTTGCCTCAAATGACAGGATTTCTTTCTTTGTTAAGTCTGAATAATATCCCACTGTGTATATACCATATCTTCTTTATTCATTCATCCACTGATGGATGCTTAAGCTGATTCCATATCTTGGCCATTATGAATAATGCTGCAGTGAATATAAGAGTGCAGATATCTCTTCAAGATGTTGATTTCAGTGGGATTGCTGGATCTTATGGTAGTTCTACTGTTAATTTTTTGAGGAACCTCATAGTGTTTTCAATAATGAAATTTACATTCCCACCAACAGTGCCCACGTTTCTCTTTTCTCTACATCCTCGCCAACACTTTTTTTTAAAAACATCTTTATTGGAGTATAATTGCTTTACAATGGTGTGTTAGTTTCTGCTTTATAACAAAGTGAATCAGCTATACATATACATATATTCCTATATCTCCTCCCTCTTGCGTCTCCCTCCCACCCTCCCTATCCCAAACCCTCTAGGTGGTCACAAAGAACCGAGCTGATCTCCCTGCGCTATGCGGCTGCTTCCCACTAGCTATCTATTTTACATTTGGTAGTATATATAAGTCCATGCCACCCTCTCACTTCATCCCAGCTTACCCTTCCCCCTCCCCGTTTCCTCAAGTCCATTCTCTACGTCTGCGTCTTTATTCCTGTCCTGCCCCTAGGTTCTTCAGAACGTTTTTTTTTTTTAGATTCCATATATATGTGTTAGCATATCGTATTTGTTTTTCTCTTTCTGACTTACTTCACTCTGTTTGACAGTCTCTACATCCATCCAGCTCACTACAAATAACTCAATTTCATTTCTTTTTATGGCTGAGTAATACTCCTTTGTATATATGTGCCACATCTTCTTTATTTGTTCATCTGTCGATGGACACGTACGTTGCTTCCATGTCCTGGCTATTGTAAATAGAGCTGCAATGAACATTGTGGTACATGACTCTTTTGGAATTATGGTTTTCTCAGGATATATGTCCAGTAGTGGGATTGTTGGGTCATATGGTAGCTCTATTTTTAGTTTTTAAGGAACTCCATACTCTTCTCCATAGTGGTTGTATCAATTTACATTCCCACCAACAGTGCAAGAGGGTTCCCTTTTCTCTACACCATCTCCAGCATTTATTGTTGGTAGATTTTTTATGATGGCCATTCTGACTGGTGTGAGGTGATACCTCATTGTAGTTTTGATTTGCATTTCTCTAATGATTAGTGATGTTGAGCATCCTTTCATGTGTTTGTTGGCAGTCTGTATATCTTCTTTGGAGAAATGTCTATTAAGGTCATCTGCCCATTCTTGGATTGGGTTATTTGGTTTTTGCTATAGAGCTGCATGAGCTGCTTGTAAATTTTGAAGATTAATCCTTTGTCAGTTGCTTCATTTGCAAATATTTTCTCCCATTCTGAGGGTTGTCGTTTCATCTTGTTTATGGTTTCCTTTGCTATGCAAAAGCTTTTAAGCTTCATTAGGTCCCATTTGTTTATTTTTGTTTTTATTTCCATTTCTCTAGGAGGTGGGTCCAAAAGGATCTTGCTGTGATTTATGTCATAGAGTGTTCTGCCTATGTTTTTCTCTAAGAGTTTGATGGTGTCTGGCCTTACATTTAGGTCTTTAATCCATTTTGAGTTTATTTTTGTGTATGGTGTTAGGGAGTGTTCTAATTTCTTTCTTTTACATATAGCTGTCCATTCTTTTACATGTAGCTGTCCAGTTTTCCCAGCACCACTTATTGAAGAGGCTGTGTTTTCTCCATTGTATATTCTTGCCTCCTTTATCAAAACTAAGGTGACCATATGTGCATGGGTTTATCTCTGGGCTTTCTATCCTGTTCCATTGATCTATATTTCTGTTTTTGTGCCAGTACCATACTGTCCTGATTACTATAGCATTGTAGTGTAGTCTGAAGTCTGGGAGCCTGATTCCTCCAGCTCTGTTTTTCATTCTCAAGATTGCTTTGGGGGTCTTCCCTGGTGGCTCAGTGGTTGAGAATCTGCCTGCTAATGCAGGGGACATGGCTAGGACATGGCTAGGACTTCCAATGCTATGTTGAATAGATGTGGTGAAAGTGGACATCCTTGTCTTATTCCTGATCTTAGAGGAAATGCTTGGTCAAGTCTGCTGTTGAAGCTCTCTACTGAGTTCTTCAGTTCAGTCATTGCGTTCTTCAACTTCAGAATTCTGTTTGGTTCTTCTTTATGGTTTCTACCTCTTTGTCGAACTTCTCATTTTGTTCATATATTATTTTATCAATTTCATTTAGTTGTCTATCTGTGGTCTCTTTTTGTTCACTGAGCTTCTTTAAGACAAACTTTTAAAATTCTTTGTTGAGCAGTTTGTAGATTCCATTTGTTTAGGGTTGGTTATTCATGCTTTATTTTGTTCCTTTGGTTGTGTCATGTTTTGCTGATTATTCTTGATCCTTGTAGTGTTGTGTTGGTGTCTGCACATTTGAAGCAGTAAGCACCTCTTCCTGTCCTTATGGATGAACTTTAGCTAAGAAAGTCCTTCACCAGTCAGCCTGTCAAGAGAGTCTGGGTGAATCATCTAGCAGGGGTCCATGGGTGGGCCCGCTGCTGTAGTCTCCAGGAAGGCTTGGTGGTCTTGGTGCCTGGTTCTGTATGGGTGGGCCTGGAGTCTGAGTCCAGGGTGGCAAGCTTAGAGCTTGTGCTCACATGGGCTGTCCTGAAGCCTGTGTCTATGGGGGATGGCCTGGCAATGGGGCAGACCTGATGCCTGGGTTCAGGGTGATGGTTCTGGCCCTAAGCCCATGGGGCCTGTCCTGGCACAAGGGTCCATAGAGTGGATCAGGCATATGAGTCTACTGGGGGAGGTTTAGCACCTGGGGCCACAGGGGTGTCACTGTCACCCAGGATTGCAGTGTTCTACCTGGAGCCTGGATTCATGTTGTTGGGCCTGGGGCCTGGGTCTGCAGGGGGAGTCCTGGAGCCTGGGTCATGAGGGCTGGCCTGGCACTGGGTTCTACTGGGCAGGCCTGTACTCTGGGTCCACTGGAGCACACCTGGACCCTGAGCCTGCTGGAGTCATGTCCACAGGGGCTGTCTTTGAGGCTGGGGCCATGGGACCTGGCTTGGAGACTGGGGTCACAGGTGTGGGCCTGGAGCTTGGTCTCCAGGGTCCAGCCTAGAGCCTGGGTCTGCAGGAGCCATCCTGGCACTGGGGCATACTTGGAGGCTTGGGTCAGTGGGTACTAGCTTGGAGCCTGGGTCTATGGAGACTAACATGGAGCTTGGGGTCCATGGTAAAGCCACATGCTCACTCCACTCACCTTCTCCACTGTGAAGTTTACCTCTTTCTGATCTGCACTGCCAAGACTTGGGGGAAGGATGACATGAGTAATGTGGAACTGTCCTTCTTGCTCTCTTCAATGTATCATATTTCTGTGCTCCACCCAGGTTCTATAACCTCTCACCTGGAATCCTTAGCTCTTGTGAAGGTATTTTTATGCATGGATACTTGTTCAAATTGATGTTTCTCTGAGGTGATAAGCACTGGAAACTCCTATTCTACCATATTGCTAATGTCACCTCCCCACTTATTCTTTTTAAAAATTAATGTTTGCATGGTGCTATGGACTGAATGTTTGTGCCCCCTCCCAAGTTCATCATATGTTGAAGCTCTAATCACTAAGGTGATGGTATTTGGAGATGGGTCTTTGAGAGGTAGATAGGTTTAGGTGAGGTCATAAGGGTGGGGCCCTTATGATGGGATTAATGACCTTATAAGAAGAAGAGACCAGTGCTCACTCTTTCTCCACTATGTAGGGATACATTTGCAAGCCAGGAAGAGCCCCCACTAAGAACGAATTTTGTCAGCACCTTAATCTTAGACCTCTTAGCCTCCAGAACAATGAGAAATAAATGTCTGTCATTCAAGCCACACAGTCTATGGTATTTGTTATAGCAGGTGAAGATGACTAAGGCACATAATATATCTTTTATCATCATTTTACTTGTAATCTGTTATTAATTTTCCAGGGCTACTATAACAAAGTACCACAAATTGGGTGACTTAAAACAACAGAAATGTAATCTCTTGCAGTTCTGGAGGTATACAAAATTAAGATTTTGACTAGGCCATGCTCTCTCCAAATCCTCGAGGGGAGTATCCTTCTTTGTCTCTTCCAGTTTCTGATATCTCCTGGCTTTCCTTGGCTGTGGTAGCATAACTCTAATCCCTGCCTTTGTCTTTACATCATGTTCTCCCTGTGTATGTGTCTTCACATGACCATATTCATATCAGAGCACCAGTCTATTGGATTATGGGTCCACTCTACTACAGTATGATGCCATCTTAACCTATTTCTGCAATTACCTTATTTCCAAATAAGGTCACATTCTGAGGTACTGGGGGTTATGACTTCAGCATAACTTTTTTGAAGGGATGAAATTCAACCCCATAACACCTACTTCTGTCATTGTCTTTGAAGTAAGTTTTTTATAAAGAGCATATAACTGGATCATTTTTTCAAAAAATCAACTCTACCAATCTCTTTTAATTGTTGTATTTAGATCAGTTACACATAAGCTAACTATTGATGTACTAGGGTTTAAGTCTTCATTTTATTATTTGTTTTCTGTGTGTTTTCTCTGTTTCTCTTTTTTGCTTTCCTCCAGGTTACTTGAACATTATATTGCTTTGTATAATTTTCTCAGTGGTTTTGCTAAGGATTACAAAATACATATGTAACTTATCATAGTCTACTGGTATCTACCTTTTACCATTCTGAGTTACATGTAGAAAACTTACTTCCACTTAGGTTCCTTTACTCTCTCCACTTTTTAAATATAACTTTTAAGCATATCCTGTACATACATTGAATACTATATCCAATAATGTTACAATTTTTGCTTCAACCCTCAAATGTGCTTTAAGAATCCCATGAAGATAGTCCATTATATTTCCCCCTTATTTTTTTACCCATTCCAATGTTATTCTTTTCTCACTGACATTCTGATCCTTCTGTTATCATTTTCTTTCTGTTTAGAAAAATGTCTTTTAGCCATTATTCAAGGGTATATTTACTAATGACAAATTTTCTTAGTTTTGCTTTGCCTGAGAATGTATTTCCCCTTCATTCCTGAAAGGAAATTTTTCCAGATATAGAATTCATAGTTGAGAGTCTTTCTTTCAGCACTTGAAAAATATTGTTCCATGCCATTTTGTACTCCATGGTTTCAGATCTGCTGCCATTCTAATTGGTGTTTGCCTATGAGTAATGTACAATTTCCCTCTGGTTGTTTTGATTTTTTCTTTGCCTAATTTTTAGAAGTTTAATTACGACATGTCTTGGCATGAGTTTGGGGAGGTTTATCTTATATGGGGTTAACTCAGCTTTTTGAGTCTGTAGGTCTTATGGGGTTAACTCAGATTTTTGAGTCTGTAGGTCTATGTCTTTCACCAAATATGGAGAGTTTTCAGCCATTATTTTCTCAAATTCTCTTTTAATCTCACTCTGTTCTCCTCCCCTTCTAGGATTCTAACAGTACAAATATTAGCTTTTTGGTTATTCTCCCTGAGATTCTGTTCATTTTGTTTCAGTCTATTTCCTCTCTGTTGTTCCAAATGGGTAAATGTTATTGATTTGCCCTTAAGTTCAGTGATTTCTACCCTTTGTCATCTCAACTCTACTACTGATCCCATCCACTGAGTTTTTATTTTGGTTATTGTATTTTTCAGTTCTATAATCTCCATTTGGCTCTTTTTTATAACTTCTGTTTCTTTACTGAGATTTTCTATTTTTTCAAGAGAATTCATAATTGATTGTTGAAGCATTTTTAGGTTGGCTGTTTTAAAATCCTTGTCAGATAACTCCAACATCTGACTCCTCTTTGTATAAAGGTCTGTTAATTGTCTTTTTGCACTTATTTTGTGGTTTTCCTGGTTCTTTGTATAAAACATCCTTTATATTTAGGATGTTATACAATTCTGGAACCTATTTAATCTTTTTTTTAAAACTGGCAGTTGACACGTAGCAGGAAGACCAGGTGGGTGTGTATGTTCAGCCTGCCCCTGGTTTCCACTTGGTTCCACTTACACCACCCCAGCAAAGATGAAGTGCTGACTCACAGTGCCTTATTGAAGATGGATGAAGTGGAAGTTCAGCACCCCTCTTGGCCCTGCAGACATCTTCCCAGTGAAAGTAGAACACTGACTCACACTGCCTCATTGTCTCCAAGTGGGGGTGTAAGCTCAGTTCCTTGCTGGGCCCCATTAACATCAGGAGAGGGGAAGATGAGAAGTGAAGTGCCAACTAAAATCTCCCACCGCCCCATTCCTTCTTGTTGAAACTGAGTGGGAGCTCACCATTGGGCTCTACTGATACTACCCCACCTGGGAAATCTAAACTTTCCCTGGTTCCACCAAGCAGGGGATAGAATATTAGCTGCCTGCTTAGTCCTGCTGACACTCTCCCACCAGGGAACTTGGATCACTGCTACCTGCTTCTTCTGGGTAAGACATGAAAGATCAGCTCTTTCCTTGGCTAATCAACATCATCCAGCACTGGAATCAAGGTGTGCTTTCTGCTTCTACCAGGTTGGGAAGTGGGGTGAGGTGGAACATCATCTTCCTGAGTAGTATAGGTATTTCCTAGTAGGTTTTATGTTGTTATATCACTCTTTTACAAGTACTTTGGCTAGAGAAAAACAGGCTTTTTCTTGGAACTTATTTGTCTGAGCCTGTTGGCATTTCTGGGCTGGAGACTTCTGCAATGCCATGTCCAGGATATATGGAAGGCAATGAGGAAACCCAGGAAACTCACCTCAGTGTTGTGTCTCAAATTCTGAGATCTCTAGGAAGGTTGCCAACTTCTTTCCACTTTTCAGAGTCTGTCTGTGCTTGCTGGTTTTGTTATATCCAGGGGGTTTTAGTGGTCAATATATTGAAATTGAATCTCAAATGTTTCTTGGTCCCTACCAATTTATATGGTCTGGAAAGGACATGTTAATAGGTTGTACCTCAGTCCCCTTTCCTTCTTAAGAAACTTTAGAGGATATTCCCCAGCAAAGACCTTTAAATTTATTTTTTATTGAAGTGCTATATGAATGCAGAAAAGTACACAAATCACCAATGACTTTTCACAAACTGAACACATCCATGTAATTAGCACCTAGATCAAGAAATAGAATATGACCAGCATCCTCAAAGCCCCCATTCTTACCTGGTTCCAGCTATTACCCTCCCTTGGATAACCATTAAACTGTCTTCTAATAGTATAAACTAGTTTTGCCTACTCTCTTTTCTGTCTGGATATTTGACATTTTTGTTCAACACTATGTTATGAGATCCATCTGTTCTATTGTGGGTCATTGTAAAATGTTCATTCTTGTTGCTGTACAGTAATCTGTTTTGTAAAAATACCACAATTAAGTAATCCATTCTACTGTTGATGGGCATTTGGGTGATATATTTCAGAGTTTTCCACAGAAACAGACCCAATAGGATATATATATAAAGAGAGAGAGAGACAGAGACAGAGAGACAGAGCAAGACAGGGAGAGATTATAAGGAATTGGTTCATATGATTATGGTTCCAAGGTGCACAGAGTAAGTCAACAAGTTGGAGACCCAGGAGAGCCAATGGAGGAATTCTAGTCCAAAATCTGGCAACCTCAAGTCCCAGGAAGAGTCAATGTTTCTATTCAAATCTAAAAGCCAGGAAAAAAAACAGTGTCCTGGTCTAAAGGCTTCCCGATGGGAAGAATTCTCTCTTACTTGGAGGAGGTCCAGCGTTTTATTCTATTCAAGCCTTCAACTGATTGGATGAGGCCCACCCACATTGGGGGGGGCAATCTGCTCTACTCATTCTACTGATTTAAATGTCAATCTCACCCAAAATTACCCTCACAGAAATGCCCAGAATAATGTTTGACCAAATATCTGGGTACACATAAAATTAGCCATTGATTTCTAGTTTGGGCTATTATGAGTATGCTACTATGAACAATCTTGACTATGCCTTTGGGTGAATATATGTGCGCATTTTTGTTGAGTATATACCTATCAGTGTGTCATAGTAGAAGCATATTCATCATTAGTAGATAGAGCCAAAGAGTTTTCCAAAGTGGCTGTGTAAATTTACACACCCATCCGAAGTATATGAGAGTTCTGGTTGCTCCACATACTTGTGATGCCATAACACTTGACATTTTTTGTATTTTTCATTTTAGTCATTCTGATTAGTGTGTATAAACATTGCATTGTAGCATCAATTTGCATTTCCCCTTTTGATGCTTATTGGCCCTTTCATTTCCCTCTTTTGCAAAATGTCTGTTCAAGTTTTTCACCCATTTTCTATTGTGTTGTCTGTCTCTTTCTTAGAAATGTGTAAGAATTCTTTATATAATCTAAATGTGAGTCTTCTGTTGGATATATGTATTGTAAAAATCACCTCCCAGGCTGTGGCTTGCCTTTCACTTTCTTAATGATGGCATTTGATGTACAGAAGTTCTTAATTTTTGTATAGCTCAGTTATCATTTTCCCCCTATAGTTAGTGTTTTTTGTGTCTTGCTTAAGAAGTTTGGGGGATGTTCTTTTTTAAATTTATTTTTTATTGAAGTATAGTTGAATTACAATGTTGTGTTAGTTACTGCTGTACAACAAAGTGGCTCAGATATATATATATATATATATATATATATATATATATATATATATATATATATATATATATAACTTTTTCATATTCTTTTCCATTCTGGTTTGTCATAGGATACTGAATATAGTTCCTTGTGCTATACAGTAGGACCTTGTTGTTTATCCATCCTATATACAATAGTTTACATCTGCTAATCCCAAATTCCCAGTCTTTCCTGCCCCTACCCACCTCCCCCTTGGCAACCATCAGTCTATTCTCTATGTCCCTGATTTTGTTTCTATTTCAGAGATAGGTTCATTTGTGTCATATTTTAGATTCCACATATAAGTGATATCATATGGTATTTGTCTTTGTCTTTCTGACTTTCTTCACTTACTATGATAATCTCTAGTTGCATCCATGTTGGTGCAAATGGCATTATTTCATTCTTTTTTATGGCTGAGTAGTATTCTATTGTATATATGTACCACATCTTTATCCATTCATCTGTTGATGGACATTTAGGTTGTTTCCATGTCTTGGCTATTGTAAATAGTGCTGCAATGAACATTGTGGTGCATGTATCTTTTTGAATTATGGTTTTGTCTGGGTATATGCCCAGGAGTGGGATTGCTGGATCAGATGGTAATTCTATTTTTAGTTTTCTGAGGAACCTCAATACTGTTTTCCACAGTGGTTGCACCAACTCAACATCTCCACCAACAGTGTAGGAGGGTTCCCTTTTCTCCACACCCTCACCAGCTTTTGTTATTTGTAGACTTTTTAATGATGGCCATTCTGACTGCTGTGAGGTGGTACCTCATTGTACTTTTGATTTGCATTTCTCTAATAATTTCAGGGGCCGTTCTTTTAATATATCTTTCTCTTTCCCACAACAACCGTTGCTCAAGAAGGAGTAACGTGGCCAAAGAGGATGGAGTGGGAAACAGGGTCAGGTGGTATTCATGCTCATCCTTGCATTATTCCTGAAGCCACTACCACTTCTAGCCCTGGAAACTTTGTGCTAAATCAAGGTTACCTAGCTCAACTTTGCCCCCACCCATGGTGATTTCTCTTTCTAATGGCAGTGCTTCTATTCCTCATGAATTCTATTAATCTCTTCCATCCACATTTCATCAGACATGTCTGTACATATCTAAACCTCCAGTTCTGTACATAGTTCCAGAGTTCTTTTCCACTGAACTCCTGAGATGCAGGCCAATCATGAAATGGTATATTGTTTAACTCTTCTTGAGAGTGCCCTTGAAGTTAGGGAAACTTTATCCAATCTAGGTCATTGAGGACTTTGGATGTGCTTTCTAATTGCACAAGCTACCATATTTAAGCATCAGTTCCAGATCAATCAAGATACCCCCATACACATACTTCTGTTAGGCTGTTTTTCAAATTATCTTTTTATTGTTTAAATAAGAGCATAAACAGTTCTCTTAAGCTAATACTTTGTATATGCCAGTTGTAGAAATGTGAACTGATGTATCAGTTTAATTAGGGAATAAGATGGAAAAGCATTATGGTGACAATAGTTCAGTAATTATGATTAAATATTAGGAGCTCCCAACCTGCCAGTGATCCTTAGCAAAGAGCTAAATGATTGGAGTATGGTGGGAATGAAAGAACAAATTCACACAAAAGGGAAAGAGAGAAGAAAAAGAAAGGGCCTAAAGGAATAGTATCAAAGCTAAATTGTGTTCCAAAAGAGCATTTAAAAATATTTGGAAATTGAAGTGTAATTTTCCCTGGAAGAAAAAAATTAGACAAAGTAGTTCAGTGTCTAGGGTAGCCTACTAAGTTTACTTAACCCACAATGTAGCAGCAATAGTACCACGCTTGCCCTTAGTTCCAAGTTCCCCCAAGGTGTTTACGTCTTAGTCCTTGAGCCTAAACTCATCTAAATTCAGCAACAGAACTTGAGCTTCAGAGAGACCTGAACACAGAGAGTAGTCACCTATGAAAGAGGAGGACATGGGAAATGTAGCTCCATGGCAGCAGGGGGCTATATACTTCTGTAGCTAGGAGATGGGAAGAAAGGTGACTTGAGCCTGAGGTGTCCCCAGATCTGCTATGAGTAGTGGGAGGGTGTGTCATGGGGCCCTCAGAAACATAGGTGAGGGCTGCAGTAAACCAGCCATCACTACTTGGCCCAGACAGCTATGGTGGGAGCATGGATGTCAGCAGATACCTACAGGCTATTTGGAAAGTGTTGCTGTTTGGTACTTCTCTGTAGTCTTGATCTAGTTTGAAGGGACTGAACATCTAAATTAAATTAGAGCTGACAGACATTGTAATGCCTCTAGTTTATTAATTCTATGGTGATTTAAAGCAAATTTACCAAAAGTCTTAATTAGATTCTTGAAATTCCAAGAGCACTAGGCAAAAACTCAGTCTTGGCAAAAACATGTTAGTCCCACCCACATCCCCTTCTGCACACCCAGCTGCCAAATTGCTTAAATCTCTAAATAATCACTTTCTAGATTAAATAAATTAAGCTCATTCACTTGTGCTTAAGTTTCAAGACTTACCTGCACATCCTTGCTCCCAAACTTTGTTATGAGCAAAATGGTAGTACAGTTTGTTTGATGTTACATACACACACACACACACACACACACACACACACAATTAGTAAAATGGATTTTAAAAATGATATTATCTGGATGTCAGAAAGAACCAAATCAGTAAATATTTAAAAGTTCTATCATGAGCTTAAAGCTACTTTTACCATCTAGGGCAGAATGAAGGGGAAAGAGAATTATTTAGCCATGTAGACATGCTTGTAATCAATAGAATTACACACACTACAGGCTATGGTAATAAGATGAATCACTTATAAAGAAGAATGCCTATAGAAGATGAAAGAGAAGACGAGAGAGGAAAATGTATGCCATTCACCTCAGTAGGAATAGGTGAATAATGCAGTTAACATTCCTAAAAAAACCCACCCAAATCCAGTGGTACATTTGGGAACTAGAGTTCCTGAAGTCCTGCGCTATACCATCAGGTGAGAGGCAAGAGGACAGCCCCCTCCAGAATGAGGCTGCCTCTCCCCATCATCCAATCTAGCTTTGAGTGTGGTCCCTGGACCAGCAGCAGCAGCATCTGGGAGCTTGTTAGAAATGCAAATTCTTGGATCCTTCCCTAGATGTTCTCTCAGGAATCTGTGTTTTAATAAGTCCTCCGGGTGATCCTGAGGCATGCTAAAATTTAAGAACCATTCATCTTGCAGCCTTTAAATTATATTTGTGAAGCTTCAATGAAATGGCTTTAAAAATTGATAGTTTACAGATTCACCAGAAAATTTTACAGGGCATCTGAGGAGTAGTTGAATCACATGGGCCTGGGTTCAAATTCTGACTCAACCAACTGAAGCAGGATCACTTTGGGCAAGTGATTGTTAAACAGTGCACTGTTTCCTTCATCTGTAAATGCAATCTCTCATGGTAGGATAGGGCCCAGAGAAAACGTAGGCCTAGGTTCAATACATGCATTGGAGTTGCCAGAAATCAATTAAGAAGCAAGCTGTGGCTTTGGGAAATGTTTCTTTCTCACTCTTCCCTATGATCTGAAAATGCAAAAATAATGTGGATCTGGAAAATACCACATTAAATGAGATATATGTCCAGTAAATTGATGAACAGAATATGGACACAGACCCTGGTCTTTCTAGGAAGAATGAACTAAGACTCACCAAGCATTGCCAATTTTAAAAAAATATTATCTTGTATTACATAGGCAATACAACCAAATAATATAAACTTCAAAAATGTTAGAGTGAAAAGCAAGCCTCCTTCTCAATACCTTCCCTCAGACACCCAATCATTTCTTGTGTACCCTTTCAGTGCTATCCTATGCATACATGGGCATATAAATATGTGTATATGTATTTTTTAACATCTTTATTGGAGTATAATTGCTTTGCAATGTTGTGCTAGTTTCTGCTGTATAACAAAGTGAATCAGCTATACGTATACATGGCCCCATGATTTACTCAACGTATTCCTTTCTTCTCCACTTAAAAGTCTCATCTTTGAAAAGGTGCTTGACATCACTAATCATCAGAGAAATGCAAATTAAAATCACAATGAGATATCACCACACACGTTAAAATGGCTATCATCAAAAGACAAAAGATAACAAATGTTGGCGAAGATGTGGAGAAAATGGAACACTTGTGCACTGTTGGTGGAAATGTAAACTGGTGCAGTTACTATGGAAAACAGTATGGAGGTTGCTCAAAAAATAAAAAAATAAAACTACCATATGATCCAGCAATTCCACTTCTGGGTATATATCCAAAGGAAATGAAAACAGGATCTCAAAGAGATTATCAGCACTCCCGTGTTCACTGAAGCATTATTCACAATAGCCAAGATATGTAAACCAACCTAGGCATCCATCAACAAATGAGTGAGTAAAGAAGATGTGGAGTACCCATATAATGGAATATCATTCAGCCACGAGAAAGAAGGAAATTCTGTCACTTGCGACAACTTGTATGAACCATGAGGGCATTGTGCTAAGTTCAGTAAGTCAGAGAAAGAAATACTGTATGATCTCACTTATATGTAGAATCTAAAAAAGCTGAACTCAGAGAAACAGAGAGTAGAGTGGTGGTTACCAGGTGACGTGGGTGGGGGAAACTGGGAGATATTGGTCAAAGGATAGAAACGTTCAGTTATAAGATGAATAAGTTCTGGGATATAATGTGCAGCATGGTGACTACTGTTAATAATACTGTATTATATACTTGAAAGTTGCTGAGAGAGTAGATCTTAAATGTTCTCACCACAAGAAAGAAATGGTAATTATGTGACAGGATGGAAGTGGTAGCTAATGCTATGATGATAATCATTTTGCAATTTATAAATGTATCAAATCAACACATTGCACACCTTAAACTTACACAATGTCAATTATATCTCAGTAAAGCAAAAGGGGAGTATATCTTTAAAATCTTTCCATACCCATACATATACAAATCTTCCTCATTTTTCTAACGGTGGCATAACATTCTACTGTATGGATGTATCATACTTTTTGGGGGGACCAATTCCTTACCGATGGATATTTAAATTGTTTGCAAGCTTTTGCTAATACAAGTAAAGCTATGATGAATACCTTTAAATATACATCGCTTTGCCCATCTGTGTGCATGTCACATAAATTCTTAGAAGGTAATTGTTGATTATGCATTGGGTGGTTTTACTAGATACTCTCAAATTTCCAGCATAGTGGTTTTACTAATTATCTTCCCATTAGCAATGTATAAGAGAGACTATGAGTTTCCCTGATCTCATCTTCAGCAATGTTGTTGAGCTTTGACAAACTAATGGGTTGAAAATAGTACTTAATTTTAATTTAATTTATTTTTCTCTTACTATGATATATTTTTATCTGTAGTCTGACCATATGCCAGAGTTCCATGTAGAACTTGGCACTAAAATGCTTATATAGGGACTGAATCTTTAACAAAACCCCATTTCAGCAATATTTTATGAGCAGAAGCCATTGGAGACAAGGGAACATGGACAAGAGAATTCAGATTATTTCTCAACTACACTCAACTGATGTCCCATCAAGAGCATCAGCAACACAGATGAAGGACTGCATCATTACCACTAAGAATACATAAAAAGTGATAACTAATTTAATCTATGCTTCACTTAAGAGTGGTGTTTATGAGGAAAAATGGATGAGATGAGCAGATTCTGTTCTATTTGGTTTATAATTATTTAATCTAGTTCCTTTTCTGCGCTCTTATATGCTAGTAGTACCACCACTACCAACAACAAAGCAAAAAATACCCATGTTAAAATATGAGCCATTTTAAGTAGATGTTAGAAATTTAAGTGTAGCTTCATAATTCAAAAAAATTTTACCATGTTTCTTTTTCTATTTTCTTCTCTTCTGGAATTATATTAAAATATTAAGTCCATTAATAATGCAATGCATGGATATTTTGTACTAGTTTAACAGGTTTTATAAAGTAGATTTTTTTTTTTTTTGCATGTAGCCTATACCTGGGCAGTACTTTTACTTATGTGATAAATATGACACAGCTTTAAATGAATTCAGGTCTGAAAAAAGACACTTGAAAAGACACTTGTATGTGCACTATAATATTTGTTCAATTTAGACTGATATATAGAGAAGTCAAAAATGAATATTGCTAATTATTATATTTAATTTATTTTTAGAAGACATCAATTAAGAAGAAATGAGGTAATTAGAAGAAACTTCAAATGAAATAAATATAATAATCCCAGACAATCCTTTAAACCACAGAGGACCTGGGCCCTCCTTTATCATTAGTTAATGCTAATCTCTCTGTAGAGTCATTAATTATTGAGAAAATCTGTCAATATTTAAAGTCTATCAGAAAATGAAAGCTACAAAAAGAGGAAAAAACCTCAGGTCTTCCCTAGTTGTGCAGTGGTCAAGAATCCACCTGCCAATGCAGGGAGCACGGGTTTGAGCCCTGGTCTGGAAAGATCCCACATGCCACAGAGCAACTAAGCCCATGCACCACAACTACTGAGCCTGTGCTCTAGCGCCTGTGGGCCACAACTACTGAGCCTTCGAGCCACAAATACTGAAGCCCATGTGCCTAGAGCCCATGCTCCGCAAAAAGATAAGCCACCATAATGAGAAGCCCGAACACCACAACAGAGAGTAGCCCCGCTCGCCGCTTGATGCAACTAGAGAAAGGCCACGCACAGTAACGAAGACCCAACGCAGCCATAAGTAAATAAATAAATAAATATTTAAAAAAAATCTTAGTACAGTTACCCCATGACAAAGATATATATGTATGTGTGCACATCTCTCTCTCTCTCTCTCACACACACACATAAATAAAGCTAGTAATAACCATGTACTTTCGATAGGCTTGACACTTATATTTCCTGAAAATAATCATTCCACAGCTTAGATGGAAGTAATGTGGTACATTGCCATTATAGGTGACATTTACTCTAAATCAACAGTCCCCAAATTCTTTGGCACCAAGGACCGGTTTCGTGGAAGACACTTTTTCCACAGACGGTGGGGTGGGGGCGAGTTCAGGCAGTAATGTGAGCGAAGGGGAGCGGCAGATGAAGCTTCTCTCACTCGCCTGCCGCTCACCTCCTGCTGTGTAGCCTGGTTCCTAACAGGCCATGGACCAGTACTGGTCCATGGACTGGGGATTGGGGACCCCTGCTCTAAAGTACAGACTGTGGGTACTCAAATTTTACTATAATTAATCTAAACTGTTAAATTCAGTGAAATAGTTTTTGAATGTTTTGAGGCACTATCAGTACATTCATGGTTTCTCTCTAATGGTTAGTACTTTGGAGAGAGGGTACAGTTAAGTTCTTCATGAAACTTATTTATCATTTCAGTGATATTGCTTCCAGGGATAAAAGTCAGTTGAGAATTATCAAATGCAACTAGGCAGAAGATGAAAAGGCTAATCATGCCTTGTTAGGAATCCACTTAAAATGATTCAGTGGTGTTTTTCAATATTCTAAGGCTAAGGGTAGCTTACATTTTAAGTTGTAACCATTTTTTGAAACTTCCAATGTATTAGGCAGCAGATTGGAGAAACATCAGAAATGATAATAATAAAGTTTTTTAATGATATTAGGTCCATTCATGTTACCCATTTCATTTCATGCTTATAAAATAACTCTAATGTCATTAAAGATGAGAACATGGTATATCTGAGCAGCTTATTAGATTAATTTGGAATCTAGAGATCGTGACTTTCATGTTTAGCAGGTAAAATATGAGCTCAAATTAATGAATATTTATAGTGATTCCACAATATGCAAAAAATAACTGTTTGTATTGTGATCCCACAGTATGCAAAAAAAAAATCTGTTTATTTCCCGAAAAAGACTTACAATTTAGTTTGGAAAGGTCCCAAGGGAAAAAGAATCAGTTCATTGAAGTAGTAATTAAGAAAACTTGAGAGTCAGCTACCATCATCACTGAAGTATCAAAAATCTTAGGCCAAAATGACTAAAAATTCCATTTACTTATAGACCTTCAACACCTAGTGAAAATCTCACAGGGTGAGAAGCTTTCACTGGTGCATGGGAACTAGCTCATATTGGCCATGAGAGCCAGTTTTTAAATTTTCAGGAATTTTTTGAGATCGCTGTGCAAGACACATTATTAAAACTTAAATTATATAAACTTACAGTTAAAGAAATTATATTATAAAGCAAAGGTAACACATACTTGAAACTCATCACTCCTAATTATTTCACTATTTTTTTCTATTATCTATTTTCTTGAAGTTGTTAACGTCTACTGTATCTATGTTGTGGAAACGCCATGTAATGGTGGCTACCGTGTACCTCTTCCCAACTCTGCATTCAATCATGTCGTGTCGGTAGCTTGAAATCAGCCATGGTGGGAGTATTAATAACATGGAAGTTGGCAAATGCTGCAAATCACTGCTTTTTGTTTGAGAGAGCCAGTGGCTAAACGTTTATCAGCACACTACTGCTCATATAGAACATTAAGCTGGAATTCTAGGTCTGAGGAAGATTTGAGAATTAGGTTCAAAATACCTCATCAAGCAGGTGAGTAGGGTGTCTCTGAAAGTGTTTTGTGAAAGAAAGTTGGGCAAGATAGGTAATATTTCAGATGAGTTAGGCCTCATGATTGCTTGGTATCCCAATGATCAGGCACTCCATCTCTATCAGAGCACATCAGGAGTTTTTTTTTTGAAGGTGTATATGATATGGCTTTCCTCCAGAAGCTCACGGGTCTGTATTGTGAGGCTCTGATTGGAGATTATTATAAAATCCACACAATTGTCCCCACTACTGATACCTCTAATACCATACAGTCTGCTGGGTCATATGATTCAAACAATAGGGATGCTTGCATCATAGCCTGGATCTGCTGCAGAACTTTTCCTGCTCTGAGCCTCACTTAAAGCTGGCAGACTTTAGTGTCACCCCAATGTGTGGGTCATAGCACTATTCAAAGATGTAAGCACTTTTCCAGATACCCCCAGAGCCCAGTGAGACCTGTGAAGTGATGTGCTTCTTTGTGATGAGAGGGGCAAGATGCAAAAATGTTTCCTTTATTGTTAAGGGGATGTCCTGGCATACCCTAGACCACTGAAGTCGTAAAATTGTTGTTATTTGTGGCAGTCCCTTAAATTTTCATAGGGTTTATCTCCTGCTTTCTGGAGTATGTGAGTCTTTTATTTATTTATTTATTTATTTATTTATTTATTTATGTTTGGCTGTGTGGGTCTTTGCTGCTGTGCACAGGCTTTCTCTAGTTGCGGTGAGCAGGGGAGACTCTTCATTGCGGTGCGTGGGCTTCTCATTGCGGTGGCTTCTCTTGTTGCGGAGCATGGGCTCTAGGCACGTGGGCTTCAGTAGTTGTGGCTCGCGGGCTCTAGAGCGCAGGCTCAGTAGTTGTGGCGCATGAGCTTAGTTGTTCCACGGCATGTGGGATCTTCCTGGACCAGGGCTTGAACCCGTGTTCCCTGCATTGGCAGGCAGACTCTTAACCACTGCGCCACTAGGGAAGTCCCAGTACGTGAGTCTTGACATTGGAAATATTCTAGGTTTTTATTTTTTTATTTTTTTTTGCTTAACAAGTCAGATTGGCAAGATGTCATCAAGAGAGAGGACCATTATGATGTTCTGTGGGATGTGTAGCTGATCTAGGTCTCTTTGGACTATTTGAAGACAGAGGACAGGGCAAGTCCTGGGGCAAGACTGTAAAAGTATTCTGTGGTATGTTCCCAATGAACAAAATTTCTGATAAGAATAAAACTAGATGCATTCCTCAGATCAACAGCCACATACCATGTACCTGAGATCATGTTAATTTGATCTGGAAAGGTACTATGCCTGGCACAAGCAGCTGAAACTGGGGCTATTACTTGGTTTGTAGTAGTCCACTTTTATCTTCCAATATATGTCCAGGTTTTACAAGGACCAGACTGGTTACTCAAATGGAGATATGAAGAAGACTACCACCACTGCATCCTTTAGGGTGGCATTAATTTCTGCCATTTCCCCTAAGATTAGGTATTATTTTTTGTTTACTATCTTTGGTATTTCTTGGAGGGGGTGCAATTTTAGAGGCTGCCACTTGGCTTTCCCTACTATGATAGCTCTCATCCTGGTAGTTGTGCCAACCACTAAGGATGTCCATTTCAATTACACGTTTAGGGTCAAGGAAATTACCACTGGGTGGGTCTGTAGACTCAGTAGAACCACTGTGATCCAAACCATGACTCCACTTATTACCTGGCACTCACTTCCCCCCACTCCAATAGAGGATCCATCATGATGCTTTGGGTATACAGATGTTGGTCCCCTCTCACCATCACATCTGGCAAATGTGATGATAAGTGCTGTATCCTCTTAGTCTTCCCAATAAATACAGCCCTCCAGTGGGTTTTCTGGACTTACATAATATGTCCACTTTTGCATTCCCACTTCTGCCATACAGTCTTCCACTACCTGCCATGGCAACTCTGGTGTTTGTATCTAAATTAACATTAACCATTGCTTTGCCCATGTTTGGAAAGGAACCATCCTTGAAGTCCTTGCCAAGGAGTCAAATCCTGTTTCCTGGAAGAATGCTCCCAAATCAATAAACTCTCCCTTTCCAACTTTATGTTATGTCTCCCTCCCCTGCTTAGTCAAATGCCCTCAGAATCCAGTCCCCCCTATATTCCTCCAACTCATACCAGTATGTATTGACTGGGAAGTGCAGATCTTTTGAGGTCGAGTTCCTTTCCTACCTTATGAGACCATCATTTCCCTGGAGAAGCCATGATATATCTTAACCCTGGTTATTGGCCTAGTGACCAGAATGGTGATGGGGCATATCCTGGGGTGTGGGGTTGTATGGGGAACACAGGTTATCTTATGTGGTAGACGTCTCTGCATCATCTTCAAACAACTGGAGAGAGCTAGCTTTTTATAGAGAAGAGGGGCCAGAGGGTTCAGGGGAACCTGGGTATTTAAACTATTGAGACTATTAACCCATCTGTCTCTATCCTTTGTGTCAAGGTCCTATTCTTTCCCAGCGCAGATCAGGAACTTGGCATAACAGAACTTGGGTGTTTTTTTTTTTTTTTTTGGAAAGTTTATCTTCTTTGGAGCTCTTTTCCTCTTAAAATTAAGTCCCAGGCTTGGTCTTCAGTTTCCACTCAGTTCCACTGTCCTTATAGTTACTCTTTCCCTCATGTTTTTTAAATGCCAGAATCATATCATCAGCTAGTGCATTCCTTTCCACCAGTATACCATTCCATTTCACTAGCAGTGAAAGTTTTAACAATGGCACTGCTGTCTTGTGCCAAAAGCTCCCTCTGTTCCACCTATCACCAGTGGCAGGATTCTCATTGCCAGTGGGTGGCAAGTGATCCAGTTCCTAATTCTATTCTCAGCATTTGCTTTGTCAGATCTGGCACCAACTGTGGTAGGTCAGGTAACTGCGAAACAGTCTCAGAGACAAAGCTTACAGTGCACTAGGGTTATTAGGGAGTGCATTGGGTTCAAAGCCTATGGAAGAGTTGTGAGAAAACAAAATTGGGAGGAGAGAGAAGTTAAGTTGTGCTTTAGAGTCAGTGGAGGTCTCAGCTGACCCTACAGTCAGCTTAAGATTTATTATGAGTTGAAGTGAGATGATCAGACCTTTCTATCCCTTCTTGAATCAGTCATTATGTGCAGGCTGCCCTGGGAAGGGAGCATGACCTTGGGCCAGGCAGCGCTGAGTCAATCTCTTAAGGGGCTCAAGAGCTGAGGGTTACCTGTCAGCAGTATTCCCAGAGGCTGGCCAGAGTGGGTGGGGAGGAATTGTTTCCCCCCACATCACAGCATTCGTCAACTATAACAGCAAAATATCTTTGATAATTTCTAGATTTCTAACTTCCAAAGAGTGCAGAACTGCCTAGAGATGGAAGTGGTAAACAAATACAAGTGTTATTTAATGATCTATTAGGTTGAAGAATATGACCTTGACATTTCTGTAGGTCAAAATGATTGAATACCAGCAATTTCATACTGTCCAACTTAATTGTAGAATAAACAAGGAAGGAACCTACATTGGGCATGTGGTCATATTTAAATGTTTATGCATTCTAAAATAATCTATCAAATAGCTTCACCTCCCACGCAAGCCCAACACCCTCTCCATCCTCCCCATTTTGGTTATACTCATTAAAAACCCTGCTTTTAAAGCATTTGATGTCACCCAAAACCAATGGTAAAATAATGCCTCATGAATGCAATGGGAACTTATCTACTTCTATACAACACTTTCATTCCACCTCTGAGTCTTGACCCTTGTTCCTCTCCTCACTTGGAATGCTTCTTTCTGCATTGTCCCAACCAAACAACAAAAAGAACACTACACTTTACAAACTGACCTCCTCCTTATAGCCTCTTTTGATGATACCAGGTTCATCATAGCTTCCCTGAGTTTCTTTAGCACTTAAGGCCTGTTCAACACAATCTAGGATTTAATAATGGTGTGGTCTGTCTTATGGAAGGATTTTTTTTCAATGTGGGTTACCTTTGTTTCACCAGATAGGTGTGAGTACCTTGAAGACAGAAGTTGTAACATTTACGTCCTCTGTTTTGCCCACATCCCTAGCACCCAAATGGAAACTCATGACTGAGAATTATGTGGACTATAAAGACCTTTGAATTTGTATATTTCTTATTTATCTACTTTAACTGTCTTTTCAAAGTTGTATATACATAAAAAATTAAATCATTCATAAGCACTCAAAAAGTCAAGGAATGAAGTTAAGGTTCTTTCAAAGTATTCTTGGAGGGTGTGAAAAAGATGAGGTGAGAAGAAAAACTGTAACCAACCAAAGAGCAGAAGCTATGTTTGGCTTCTTAATTCTTCCTCTCACAGAACTCTGCAGTTTCTTTAATAACACCTCTCATCATTTCTAACTATATGTTTATGTCATTATTTAATTAGTTTCTGTCTCACTCCAACTAATTGATAAGCCCCAAGAGGGCAAGAACCATATTTGTTTTATTCATCATCATATTTCTAGTGAGTAGCACATAATACATGCTCAATAAATATTTATTGAAATAATTATTGAAGGCAATAACTAAATGACTATCATTTGATGGAAGGACTTATGCTTTCAGCTCCAGGGACTTCTAATCACCAACCCTTGTCCCTGGCCAATGCTCCAAGGTGGCTTCTTTCACCCTGTCATATTTCTCATTTGAGAATATCCCTAATGTGTAAATATAATGTATAAATATTCTTAGTCTTTTATCCCTACTACAAGAACCCATCTTTTCCTCTTCCGGGCATATTTTTAGAGTATGCCCAGAGGTTCTTATTGCCATCATTCCAGAGGTTCTCTGTCCTATGACTGAATCTTCTACTTGAACCAACAACATCTACCCATAATATCATGAACTTCAGCAAAACAAGTTCATCTCCTGGCAGTGGCACCTCTAAATTGGCACCACAAACTCTTGAAATCCCCCTAAGAAACATTTTCCCAAATTTTTCCCTTAAGATCACCCTCTGGACACACCATCCCTAAACTGCCTCTCATGTTTGACTCAAATATTGGAAGTGATTTTTTGCATTTACTACTCAGTACAAGTTTATCAGACTCATGAATTTATTCTCTCCCTTCCTCTCCCTCTAGTTTTCACAACTCTTATCTCTCCTCTACACTATTATGGGTGTGTGTGTGTGTGTGTGGTGAATTGTGGAGTGTGAACGCATTTGTGGCATGGCAGAGTGAAGAAAGAGTGTCAAGGGAGAGAAGATAAAGTCATTTTAATATCTTTTTATTCTGCATTTACGAGTTCTCTATTGCTGTATAACAGATCACTCTAAGACTTAATGGTTTGAAACAATACCAACAATTTTGCTCACAAATCTGAAATTTAGGCAGGCCTTGGCAGGGGCATTTGTATCTGCCCTACATGGCATCAGCTAGGGCAGCTCAACTAAGGGCTGAAGGATCCATTTCCAAGATGGCTCATTCACATATGACAAGTCAGTGCTGGCTGCCAGCTGAGAGTTCAGCCAGGGCTGAGGGTGGCAGGGAGGTGGGGCTGTTGGATTCAGTGTGGTGGCTGAGTTCCAAGAGTGAACATCCCAAACCTAAATGGATTATGTTTGGATATTATCAAAGAATTTAGCTGAGAATCCCAAGTATTGCCTGAACTTTTCTCCATCTGTTTTTCATTTATAACCAGCTTATTTCAAAACGGATTTGAGGCAGAAGCTCCTTTTATTTAAGGTAGACACTGTAACCTTTAAAAGCAATTCTTATACTCTGGATTCTAAGAGATGGTCTACATTTTTGAGAGAAACAAAAAGTATGTGCATGGTGGGGGGGCAGATGTGCTTGTGAATTTGCATGCTGTGTGGACACATGTGTACATGCCTGTGTGTTTTATGTGTGTGTACATTAAATATGTGCCTATATGTGTCTACTTGTGTGTGCATGTGAGAGTGTGTGTATATATGTGTGTCTGCCTATGCTGGTGAAACTGTCTCTGTATTAGCATTTGTATGCATGTGTGTGTGGTGTGTAGTTTCCATAAGGATATCAATCTTTATTGGTAGTTCTACAGTGACTTGGAGGATTGCTCTAGGACTGACTAAATGATAGCACAATATTTTTTTAAAAAGAAAATTCAGTTCTATGTGCAAATTCAACAGACTGTAATATAATTATTTTAAACTGCATATATATTAGCCCAAACCATAGCATTTTCTTCAGGTGATGCCTTCGTTTACAAAACTGACTAAGAGGGCTTATTTGAGCCATCATCTTTTAAATGTTATAGTACCAAAAGTCCTGTAGATTGTCCTGATAAAATACAAGGGATGCTGTAGAAGAATCTGCTGAATTTTTCCTGTCAATTATGAGTCATGACATACTACTTATACTTAGAACTATCTGAGAAATGCTTCTGAAATTATCCATTTGTTCCTGGTTCAAGTTAACAAAGAATGCAGCACATTTTTACCATTATTTTTAAAGCAAAGATTTAGGTTTCCAAAGAATGCACTACACGACCACCCTAACCTTGGTATCTGATAATGCTAAACCTTATTTCTGTGGTGCATGAGGCATTTACAGCAATTACCTTTTGCTTAATTTTGTTATTTATATACAGTTATATACACCTTTTTACAGTTCTATGAGTTTTGACAAAATGCACAGAGTTGTAAAATTGCCATCGAAATCAGGATACAAAATATCTCCCTTACCCCAAAATATTAGCTCATCCTACCTCTTTAGAGTCAAACCTTCCTTCTCCCCTAACCCTCGGTAACCACTTATCCGTTCTCCCTCCCTATAGTTTTGCCTTTTCCAGAATGTCATAGAGATGAGATTACACCACACATAACCTTTTGAGTCTAGCTTCCTTCACTGAGAAAAGTGCTTTTGAGATACACCCATATCATTGCATGTATGTACATTTAGCTTGTTTTTATTGCTGAGTAGGATTTCATTTTATGGATATACACTGTTTGTTCATCCACTCACCAACTGAAGGACATTTGGGTTATTTCTAGTTTGGTGTTATTGCGAATAAAGCTGCTATAAACATCCATGTACAGTTTAGTGTGGGAACATAAGTTTTAATTTCTCTAGAGTAAATAGTACATACTTAGCAAGTGGGATTACTGGGTCAGACAGTAAGTTTATTTTTAACTTTATAAGAAAATGTACCTTGAGTTTCCATCAGCAATGTATGAAAGTTCCAGTTGTCCCATATCTACTTCAATATTTTGTATTGTCAATATTTTTTTATTTTAGCCCTCTTAATAGGTGTATAATAGTACCTCATTTTGGTTTTCACTTCCATTTCCCTAGTAACTAATGATGACAATCATATCTTTATGTGTTCATTTTCCTTCCACATAGTTTCTTTGAGAAGTGTCTGTTGAAACCTTTGCCTATGTTTGAGGGTTGTAAGCTTTCTTATTGTTGAATTTTGTTTGTGAGTTCACTACATATTCTAGATATAAGTACTTTGTCAGATATAATTTGCAAATATTTTCTCCAGTCTGTGGCTTATCTTTTCATTCTCTTAACAGTATTTTAAAGAGCAAAAGCTTTAATTTTCATGAAGTCTGACTTATAAATTTTTATTTTATAAATTGTGCTTTTGGTTTACATCTAAGAACTCATTCCCTAATACAAGGTCACAAAGATTTTCTATATTCCATCTAAAAGTTTTATAGTTTTATATTCATATTAAATCTAGGAATCAGTTTTAGTTAACTTTTATATCAAGTGTGAAGGATAGGATACGGTTCATTTTTATGCCTATGATGTTCAATTGTTCTAGCACCATTTGTTGGAAAGACTATCCTTTCTACATTGAATTACTTTTGCATCCATTGACCATATTAGAGTGGGTCTATTTCTGGAACATCTACTCAGTTGCATTGATCTATGTGTCTATCTTTTCACCAATACCACACTAACTTAACTACTGTAGCTTTAGAGTATGTATTGAAATCAGGTAGTGTGAGTCCCTCAATTTTTTTTTCTTTTTCAAAATTCCTTCACTTATTCCGGTTTCTTTATCTTACAACACAGATCTTAGAAGCACTTTTAGATATCTACAAAAATTCTGGTGAAAATTTTGGTTGTGATTGTGCTAAATCTATAGACCAGTTTGGGGAGAATAGACATCTTAACAATAGTGGGTCTTCTGACCCACGACCATGGCATATTTTTCCATTAATTTCAGTACTATTTGATTTTAAAAAAATTTTATTGGAGTATAGTTGATTTACAGTGTTGTGTTAGTTTCAGGTGCACAGCAAAGTGAATCAGTTATACATATACATATACCCACACTTTTTTAGATTCTTTTCCCATATAGGCCATTACAGAGTACTGAGTAGAGTTCCCGGTGCTATACAACAGGTCCTTATTAGTTATCTATTTTATATATAGTAGTGGGTATATGTCAATCCCAATCTCCCAATTCGTCCCAACCCCCTCTTCCCCCCTTGGTAACCATAAGTTTGTTCTCTACATCTGTGACTCTGTTTCTGCTTTGCAAATAAGTTCATCTGTACCATTTTTCTAGATTCCACATATAAGCGATATTATATGACATTTGTCTTTCTGTGTCAGTCTTACTTCACTTAGTATGACAATCTCTAGGTCCATCCATGTTGCTGCAAATGGCGTTATTTTGTTGTTTTCTATAACTGAGTAGTATTTCATTGTATATATATATCACATCTTCTTTATCCAATTTCTCACTTAAAATTGGGGGACTTCTAGAATGCTGGGTTTATTTATTTCATAAGTTCTAGAAATTAACAGCCATTATAGCTTTATTCTCTCTCTACTGCCCTTTTGGGATTCTAATTAAATTACTGTTAAACTCTTTCCCTCTATCCCTCATGTCTCTTAATCTCTCTTTTGTAGTTTCCATCCTTTATTATTTCTGTGGTGCATTCTGGATAATTTTTTCTGACTTATCTTCAAATTCTCAATTATCTTTTTACCCATGAATAATTTTTAAATTCTATGCATTGATCCATAATGTATCCACATATGTGTGTGTGTATATGCATGTATATATACATATATACATACATATATATCTATAGATATATATCCATCCATGAGTATAACTATATTGATCTATTTATCTATATAAATATATTCATTTCTAGAAGTTCTAACTGGTTCTTTTCCAGATCTGATTTTACTTTATAAGGTTTCCTGTTTGCAAGGATATTTTCAGTTTATCTTTTATTTATTTAAACATTGAAAGCATAGTTGTTTTACAAGCCTTCCATATCCAGAGTCTCTGTGGATCTCTTTCTGTTGTCTGTTCTTTCTGCTTGTTCTCATGCACAGTGCTTTTTTCTTGTGTGAATGGCACTGTTTGCTGCTAAATATCTTTGAAAATGTATTTATAGGAATAATTTGAGCTCTGCTATAAATACACAAAAGAAAATACACATTTGCTTAAACCAAATATCTAGGGACACTCTCTGTTCGGTATCACTTCAAATTAAATTTCAGAGCTAGAGGGTTTCATTTTTATGTTGTTGTTTCTGGGTTTTTTTTTTTTTTGGCCATCCATAAGATGTCAATTTCAGCTAAAAATACATTCAAAGGCCAATTTACTTCTGCTTCACACTGACCCTAAGAGTATAGCCCTTTAGGATTTCTACTTATAATGCAGAGCATCTCCTCTTAACTTCCCACCTTGGACAGACCATGTCAGCCTGGCTGTTAACACTAAAGTTCTAATTTTTCCTGGTTGACAAAGGCCTTCAGAGGTCTCTGGGCTCCCTTTACCTGTCTGGGTTCCTGCTTTCCCTTCAAGTTTGCCCTGGAAATTCCTATTTTGTCAGCTCTTCAATGCTTTTTCTAAAAAAATCCATTTTTTTGCATTTTATCCATAATTTGCAGTTGTTTTTCTGAAAATAGTTGGTCCTAATAACCTAGCTTGCTATTACTAGAAACAGAAATGAATTAATAATGTATACAAGAGAAGTCTCACTGTAAATTGGAATTGTATGGGTCCTGATGTGACATGGCTATAATATTTTTATTTATTTTCATTTCATTTTTGTGGGGAGGGGTTGCCCATTCTAGTTTCTGCACACAACTATTTTATTTTAGGGATAAAAAAATGAAATATTCAGTAGGAATCTTTGTCTTTTGGCGTCAGCAATGAACAGATTCTCCTCCCCATCTGTTAGTGGGGGGAGGGTCAAAAACATTTTCATTTTCTCTGTAATTTTCTCTTTTCAGACATACTTAAATAATTTTACAATTACCTTTATGTTACAGAATATTTGTTAGCACTTCTCAAATTGACCTTTCTTATTTTGTGCTCACAAGTCTTTGTTATTATTTTTTCCTTCCTTTCTCTTGTTTGTATGAGAATGAGGATCAGGGTTTGTAAGTTTCATTTTCTGGGTTTGTTTTTTTTGGTAGGAGTGTGTGGGTGAGGGAAAACTACCTTTTTTTTTTTTTTTGTCTTACCTGAACTCTTGTTATCCTATTTTCCTTATTTAAATTTGTTTTATAGAAATAGAACCACAGACATAGAAAACAAACTTATGGTTACCAAAGGGGAAAAGGGGGGAGGGATAAATTAGCAGTTTGGAATTAACGTTCACACACTACTATATATAAAATAGATAAACAACAAGACCTACTGTATAGCACACGGAACTATACTCAATATTTTACAATAACCCATAAGGGAAAGGAATCTGAAAAAGAATATACATATATATATATATATATATATATATATATATATATATATATATATATATATATATATATATATATATATATATATATATAACTGAATTACTGTGCCGTACATCTGAAACTAACACAACATTGTAAATAAACTATACTTCAATAATATATATATGTATACACACACACATATATATATAAAGAAAAGAAAAAATTTTTGATTCAATCCACTTTATTTTTCTTGGCCCTATGAAGTGCTGATAAAGACATTTCTCTAAGTTTTATGGTGATGGGATTGGACTCAGAAAATTTTTCTAAATAAATAAGAGAGGATTATAAGAAGTTTCAAAGAAACTACAAGTCAGACTTTTGGTAACAACTGGATTATCTCATCTATTAATAAATCCAACTTCATCAAGCAATAACTTGCTACTCTCTCATTATAATCAATGCTTAAAGTGTTTATAGTCTTGTCATCCATGAGTCACCAACTATTGGAAGCTGCACCTACCTAGGGGTTTTGTGAAGAAGGGAGGCTCCACCCTTACACACCCGCACTGAGTAAACTAAGAGTTGATGCTTGAAAAGAAGACATAAAAGATAAGTAACAAGCCAATAAAATAACAGAGGCTGATAAAAATTAAAAGATAGCATGCAGAAAAGAATTAGATATATAAAAATTAATAATTATTTGGGATTATTGTGAACTTAAAGATCATACTATCACTTTATTACAAAATGTGTAAGCTAGGACCTCCAGTTTTCCAGATGAGACATTGTAGCTTCACTGTGGACACTCCTGATTTCCCCTAAATTCAGTGATCCTTTGTTCTGACGGTGCCTTAGAGGATCCATTCTCACAGTGTGTTTCATCAAAGAGTCATTCAGAAAGCTGGTAAGAGGTATCATCAGAAACAAATAAACAATCCTCTGGTCAAATAAGATTGGGAAATACCAAATTAAATAAAAATCAACTGGTTTTCTCTACTGTATAATTCTTAAGCCTTCAACATGCCAATTGGTATAAAGAATCTCTGAAAGGGAAGTTAGGGTGTAGTGGTCCCTCTTTTTGTGAACATGTCTTAGAACATTTGTTCTGTGGAACACACAAGAAATGTGTCTTTAGATAGAGAGTGAGAACTTTAAAAAAGAGGGAGAGAGAGGGAAATCTACTTCTTCATCCTGTTGAAAGTTGCATTAACAGTAAAGCCCCCAAGAGTCTTTATCTCATTTCCTAATATTGTGTGAAATATGTATTATCCTTAGAAAACTGAGATACTAAGTGGTTAAGTAACTTGCCCAAGATCACACATTTGTAAGTGTCAGAATTAGGATTTGAGTCCA
This sequence comes from Mesoplodon bidens, assembly GCF_964165515.1. Taxonomy (NCBI): domain Eukaryota; kingdom Metazoa; phylum Chordata; class Mammalia; order Artiodactyla; family Ziphiidae; genus Mesoplodon; species Mesoplodon bidens. The sequence goes on along the minus strand of NC_138163.1, from coordinate 99,420,959 downwards.
AAAGTTCTTCACTCATACCCTTGACAGTATCTCTTCTTTCATACAAGAAAAAAAAATCTTCTTGATGTTTCCACGAATTTTCCAGTACGAAAAATTCTTTTAAGGAAATGTGCATAAACACATAAATCCACACAGGTCACTGACATTCTGATAGATGGACATTTGTGCAGCCAGGAATGGATTGAATTTTACAAAATATGTTTGGGTGTTTGTCCTGTACCTACACTTTGATTAATTGACCTAGCACACAGGTACAATTTAGAAGAGCCTAACCTTCCACCCTGCCCGTCAGGAATGAGAAAAATGCCTGTGGCATTCACTAAGTACACTAGCCTGCATGGTTTCCCTTATCACCGGGAGGGAGGAGAGTCCAGTTTCACCAGCAGCATCTCCTGCCTGCTCCTCATACATTCACTCTCCTTCACATCCCTTCCTGATTCTATTCCAAGTTTCTGTTTTAGAAGTGATTATCAAGGGAAAAACTTACTGGTGGAATTCTTATGTGGTTCATGTTGGACGTGAGGTGCACAGCGAATTTGACATGTACCAAGTCTCATTCCTTTTGAATGATACACTAAACATGCCCAGAGATGTTTCAGATTGTTCCAGGGCATGCATACCAGGATTCGTTAGGGCATGATGTGTATCTCTGCATCCAAGTTAAAATGGTGTGTGCCTTCTCAAATCTGATATCTTCCCCAGGAAGATGGCGCTACTCAGATGCTGTGCATGGTGACACACACATGATTCCTTCCAAGTCTTCAGCAATTCATTACTAAGGAGGCAAGATTTTAAATCAGGTAGATTTTAAATCAAGTACCAAAAAAAACCCCCCACAAGTACAATAATAGAGTATCCATTAAACGAAATATACCCCAATATGACAAAAGATCAAAGAGTCTTTAAAATATTCATGACTTTTTAATGATATGGAGAAACATTCATGATATAACTTATTTAGCACATACTACTTGTCAGGTTCTGCTTTAAGGACTATCTTGGGGCTTACATTCTGGTGGAGGGATGGGTGTTAACAGGTGCCAGATTCGTGACAGATGTGTCTCATCCACTGAAGTTTCTTTGAAGGCTGGAGTGTCTCCCCCACTCCAGTTTCACTAACGCCAATCACAATTGGCTTCCTCCATTTTCCCCAGCATGCTATTCAAACAGTAACATTTTCTCAGTGTGCCATGATGGAAAAAAATGTTAGGATGTCTTATTACCAAAAGAAAATAAACAAACAAGTAATGTGATAGTTGTTGATATGAAGAAAAGTAAATCAGGGTCAGAAGGAGAATAATAGCAGTGTCATTTTATGTGCCTGGTAAAGAAAGATCTCTTCATGGAGGTAAATTTTAAGCAAAGTGTGGATATTTCCAGGCAGAGGGAACTGCAGTGCAAAGGCTCTGAGGAATGAGCATATTTGGTGTGCTAGAGGAATAGTAAGGAGGCTAGTATAGCTAAAGTGGAATAAAGGGGAGGAGTGAAAAAAGATAGAGATGTAGGCAGGATACACTAGTGAATATCCTTTAGACAGAGGGACCATAAACGAGAACCAGTTTATGCCAAACCCAGAAAGCTAGAGTTGAAAGTTGAAAGCCTCTAGATCGGGCATGAGCTCCCCAGATGAGTATAATATTCACATAATCAGTGTCTTTTTTATGTTATCCACCTGGCCCAATAACCAGCATTCAGCTTTGTACCTCATGCTATGTGATATGAATATGCCAAAATGGTAGCTATTACCAGGTGATTTTTAATTTCTCCTTGAAAGGTTTATTTCCCAAATTTTCTACAAAAAGTATGTGATTTTCTTACAGTGAAAAAAAAATGAAGTTGGCTTTGAAACAGTTGAGTGGAAGTCTACTCTAAGAGGAAAAGGCAATTCAGGATTCCATGCCAATAAAACTTTCCAGCCAGTAAAACTCTTTACAATAAAGGTGGTTGAAGATGTAGTTCTGTTCAGCCCAAGGCAGCCTGAGAGGATGAAGAGGAGAGGCCAGCAGGGGTGAGGCATTTCTAGGCTCAAGTCCAGTGCAAGCTGGAGGTCTCTCCTTGTGGTCTTAGCATAGGCGCCTCTGAGGCAAGTAACTGCCTTGCCTCAAGGGAAGAGTTACATCTCACAGGACAGTTAACAGGCTCAGAGACCGGGTGGCACAAATAGCAACCAGGGTTATCTTGTCAAAATGCAAATGGATCCTCTTATTCTCTATTCAAAATTCTTCTATGGATTCCCATCTATTGCATCTAGGAGAAAACCGAAACTCTTCCATAGCTTACAAAATCATGCATGACCTGGCCCTTGCTTACCTCTCTAGTGTAATCTCCTTCCATTCTATCTTGCCTACCAGGACCTGTCCACCCTAAGGACATTTATTTTCTCTTTCCACCTGTTGCAGGTTGGGTTCTCCTGGAAATAAAACCTGTGGCAGGGTTTAGCACGCAGGGTGTTGATGTAGGGATCAATACCAGTAAGAGGTAGGGGGCTCAAGCAGCCATGAGCAGAAGGAGAAATCCAGGCTTTTGGGTCAGTGCCAGCCCCAAAAAGACGTTAGGCAACACTGGGGGGCACTCTGAAGTTAGAATGGCCCATTGGAGCTGTTCCAAGTGGAGACAAGATAGCCAGACCTGCCTCCATCAGTCACCGGGTATGGGCCACCCTGGTCAAGGGCATGGCCTTGAGTGAGATGCTTCTCTGCAGCTGAGGCAGGCCTCGTAGAGGCTGATAGCTTGAAGCTATTTGCAGGCAGCATTCTCAGCAGCTAAGGCAACAAGGTCTTCCTTAAAGGGGGTGTTATGGGTTGAATTGCATCCACCAGAAAAGATATGTGGAAGGCCTAGCCCCCAGTACCTCAGAGTGTGATCTTATTTGGAAATAGGGTCTTTACAGAGATAATCAAGTTAAAGTGAGGTCATCAGGGCCGGCCCTAATCCAATATGACTTGCTTCTTTATAAAAAGGGGAAACTTGTTAGCATACTAAGTGAAGTAAGTCAAACAAAGACAAACATAATATGATATCACTTGTATGTGGAATCTTAAAAAAATGATACAAATGAATTTATCTACAAAGCAGAAACAGACTCACAGACTTTGAAAACAAATTTATGGTTACCAAAGGGGAAAGGTTGGCGGGGGGAGGTATAAACTAGGAGTTTGGGATTAACATATACACACTACTATATATAAAATAGATAATCAACAAGGACCTACTGTATAGCACAGGGAACTCTACTCAATATTCTGTAATAACCTATAAGGGAAAAGAATCTGAAAAAGAATGGGTATATGTATATATGTATAACTGAATCACTTTGCTGTACACCTGAAACTAACACAACATTGTAAATTAACTATACTCCAATATAAAATAAAAATTAAATTTAAAAAATCAAAAAAATACAAAATAAAAAAGGGAAATTTGGGCACAGAGACAGACATGCACAGTGGGAAGACTATGTAGAGACATGGTAAGAAACACCCTGTGAAGGTGGAAGATTGGAGTGAGGCATATACAAGCCAAGGAACTCCAGATTTCCAGTAAACCACTAGAAGCTAAGTAAGAGACATGAAAGAACCAACCCTGCCAACACCTTGTTCTTGGACTTCCAGCCTCCAGAACTATGACATTTCCATTATTTTAAGCTACCCAACTTGTGGTACTTTGGTACTGCAGCCTGAGCAAACTAATACAAGGAGCTTTAGGCAGTGAGTTGCAGTGAAGACCACAACCTGCACAACCCCATGTACTATGTGGAGGCAATATACTGGTGTTTTTTCTTTAACCATTCTCTTCTCTTTCATCTCTCTTTGGTCATAGCGGTGATTGTCTCTTTCTGATGAAGTTGTACAGCAGGATCGGTGTTGCCTAAATGTTTGTCAATCACCTGATACTAGAACTCTATGCCACCTGGCTCAGATACTCCACCTATTTGTGTTCATGCATTACTGTGTCTATAGAGTCTCTCACATAATAGGTGTTCAATGAAACTGTGTTTGTGAACAAATAAATTAGTTCATGAATATTAAATATTCACATGCTTATGGACATTCAATTATGTCTGAAACTCAGCCAAGGGAACGCTCTGTTGAACTGGGTTGGAATCAGACCTGGAAGAAACACATCAGTTTTATCCTACAGTAGCAATGCCAGGGAATGAGTGGAGGAATCTGGAAATAAGACCACATAAAAGGCAAACAAACAAATAGAAAAAGAGTCAGATCAAAGTGATGACTAAGAGCCTGGTATGAGGAAGACATGAGAGTATGGAAATACAGATACCAGGAAGCAAAGCATCAGAAGTCACACCCAAGCGGGGAACAAGAGAACTGTACTTTCCAACCTAAGGAATTTAATCAGAAACCAAGAGGTTAAGGGATTCTGGGTGTCAGGAACACAGTCAGCAAATAGAGGACATGAGTAGTAATGGATACTTTTGTACTCTTGAAACTGAGGCAGTCTTGCTGGAGCCAGAAAATAAAAGACCATGGGCCTTGGAGTCAGACTTTGATCCCTACACTAACTCTGCCATTTACTAGTTGGGAGACCTAGGTAAGAGAAGTCTCAGTTTCTTCTTGGACAATATGCATATAAAAATGACTATCCAGGTCACAGCAGAGTATTTATTAAATGTGATTTGCCTGCCTTTATGTGTTTCCTGCAAGGTTCAGAGTTGTTTGTTGGGGGTCATCTGCATAGTGGACAAAAACAAGCATGTTAGGGAACTGATGAGATAAAGAAGTTAGTGGTCCTGGGGTTTATCAAGGCAGGGTGACGGCAGTGCTTTCCAAGTGGGGAAGCTACCCCCTCAGGGACTTTCCTGGCTGAGGGGACCCGCCAGCCCAGAGTGGTTCCAGCCTCGGCCCCATTCAAAGAGCTGTTCTGAAAGAGACATAACTTTCTAACATACTATGATATATATCTCCTTCTCTTCTCCATCCTGATGCCTCCAAAAAGCCCCAGATTCCCTCCCATGTACTGGCCCGTCATGACCAGGGAGCTTATGTGCATTCTTCCCAGTGTTTAGTGCATTACCCTTGTCCATAAAAGTTGCTCAGTAAATGCTGAATTATGAAAAGTTGCTCCTCTTGTATAGGCCCCTATTTTATAAACTTCTGTGACCATAGCAGGTATAATATCAAGCGTATTTGAAAAATAATATCTCTACTTTCCCTTCTGATCAAGTTGAACTAACAGGGACCACCCCCCAAAAACAACCAAAAAACTGGAAAACTATATGAAACAATGGGTTTCAAGATATCAGACCTGAAACAGTGGAGAAGAGTGATTGCCAAGACATGGGAAACAAACGAAGTGAACCTGTGATTACCACAGCTTACGGCTTGGAGAGAGATCCCAGGCTATAGGGCAGTCACCCTGAGTTAAGAAGAAAGGACAAGGGATCCAGTGAGGCCCAAAGTTGTTAGATTTCACAGGGCAGAGTAACAGACAGAAGAGAACGGGACACAGAGAGAGCTCCAGAGATTTGCAGAGGGATCCCCTCAAGTATTTAGGTGAATACGGATGAGCACGTGCCAGAGAAGAAAATACCCAAGGTTGGAGAAAGAACTACTTAAAGGATTGGAGGAAACAATCCTCAAAACCCACACAGGACAAAAAATAGTTCTTATTCCCACAAAACAAAGTAGAAAACCTCATATATGGTGTGGTAGACTAAATAATGCCCCTCCAAAGTTGTCCAGGCCCTAATCCCCAGAACCTGCAAATATGTTATATTACATGGCTAAAGGGACTTTGCAGATGTGATGACATTAAGGGTCTTGAGATGAAGAAATTATCCTGGATTGTCTATGTGGGTCCAGTGTAATCACAAGAGTCCTCATAAGAGGGAGGCAGGAGGGTCAGAATCAGAGAAGGTGAGGTGACAATGGAAGCAAAGGTAAGAGAGGAAGAGAGAGAGAGAGATTGGATGATGCTATGCTGCTGACTCAAAGATGGAGAAAGGGACCTCAAGCCAAGGAATCAGGCAGCCTACAGAAGCTGGAAAAGACAAGGAAACTGATCCTCCCCCTCAGAGCTTCCAGAAGGAACCATCTCTGCTAACATTTGACTATAGCCCAATTAGTTTGATTTTGAACTTCTGACCTCCAGAACTTTAAGATAAAAAATTTGTGTTGTTTCAGGCCACTAAGTTTGTGGAAATTTGTTACAGCGGCAATAGAAAAATATACACATGAGTATTGAGTAGAGTACTCAGAAAGGTCTTGCATCAGTAGCATGGCAAAATTATCTTTCAACTAAATGGTACTCTAGTCCTGCCCAACAAAGCTTAAAAAGCAAGACTCAAAAGGATTAAACTGTTTCAGGATAGTTTAAACACATCCCAGAACAAAGCTCAAGAATACTTATAGGAAGACAAAAATATCCAGTACCTAATAAGGTAAAATTCACAATGTTTGTCATCCAATCAAAATTACCAGGTAAGCAATGAGGCAAGAAAATATGACTCATGATGATGATAAAATCAATCAATTGAAACTGGCCAAGAAAATAACAGATGATGAAGTTAGTAGACAAGGGCATAAAACAATTACTATAATTGCATTTCATATGTTCAAAAACCTAGAATAAAGATTGAACATGTTAAGTAGAAAGAGAAAACACTAAAAAGGCTGAAATAGAAGTCCTAGAGATGAAAACTACATTTGAGATGAAAAATACACTGGATGAGATTAATGTCAGATTATACATGGCAAAATAAAAGATTACTGAACCTACAGCCATAGCAATAGAAACTAGCCAAAATGAAACAGAGACAAAAAGAGAAAGAAAGAAAGAAAGAAAGGAAGGAAGGAAGAAAGGAAGAAATTAAAAGAAACTAAAAGAGTATCACTGAGCTATGGGATAACTTCAAACAACCTAATATAATTAGATACCCTGAAAAGAGAAGGGACAGGAAAAATATTTGAATACACAAAAATTTTCCAAATTAAATATTATAAAGTCACAGATACAATAAGTTCAACAGACCCCAAACACAAGAAACATGAAGAAACTCACACAAAGAAATCACACATATGATACATTCATATGTGTACATATATATCATAACCAAATCACTTTAAACCAGTGATAAAGATATCTTAAAAACAGTCAAAGAAAAATACACACTATGTAATAAGCAAAAAGATAAGGATAACAGCAGATTTCGTGTTAGAAACAATGCAAATAAAAATAGAAATAATATCAGTTATAAATAAACTCTTATACAAAATTAAAGAGGTAGGGATGTTTCCTAACTCACTCTCTGAAGCCAGCAAATGAGATAAAGATATTAAAAGAAAGGAAAGCTACAAACCAATATCTTTTATGAACAAAATTGATAAAGAAATTCTTAATGAAATTTTAGTGAATTGAATCCAACAATGTATAAGAAGGATAACACATCATGACCAAGGAAAATTTATGCAAGGATTCCACAGTTAGTTTAATATTCAAAAACCAATCCATGTAATTTTCCAAATTAACAGATTAGAGGAAAAAAATATGATCATTGCAATAGACACAGAAAAAGCATTTGATAAATCCAACATCCACTCTGGATAAAACTCTCAGCAAACTAGGATTAATAGGGAACACCCTCAACCTGAAAAAAATGATCCATGAAAAACCTACAGCTAACATCATGTAATAGTGAAAGACTAAGTGTTTCCCCTTCTATTCAGAAACAATGTAAGGATGTCTGCTCTATATTCAGACATCTATTCAACATGTCTGCTCTTCTATTCAACTGTGTACTGGAGACTCTATCAGTGTATCAAAGCAAGAATAATAAATAAAAGCTGTACAGATTAGAAACTCTATTTGTAGGTAATATGATCAAATGTAGGTAATATGATCAAATATGATCAACCATACAGAATCTCCAAAAAGGGGAAAATCAGTGAGATTAGCAAGGTTGTATGACAGAAGATCAATATTTAAAATTTAATTGAATGTCTGTGTTCTAGTAAAGAATTGGAAATTAAATGTATTATAACAATAACTGAACACTAAGCAATGACACATTGCTGAGAGAAATTAAAGAATTCCTCAACACTCCCTGATTTGACAAGTTCAGCTTTTTTAGATTTCACATATAAGTGATACCATACAGTATTTTTCTTTCTCTGTCTGACTTATCTCACTTAGCATAATGCCTTCAATGTCTTTAATATAACATGTTTAATATTGAAAGACAAAAAAGCCAAACAACCAATAGAAAAATGTAAAAATGTCATGAATAGTCTCTCTCTCTCAACATAAAAATATTCAAACTCACTCATAATTAGAGAAATGCAAATTAAAACAACACTGAGATACCATTTCTCACCTATCAGACAGACAAAACTTTAAAAGTATGGCTACACATTTAGTTCGTGAGGCTATGGGAAAGCAGGCACTCTCATACATTGCTGGTGGGAATGCAAATTAGAATAATCCTTCTGGGGTGAAATTTGACAGTATCTGACAAAACTACTTATGCACTTACCTTTTGACTCAGCAATTCCAATACTAGAAATCTACCCTGAAATTATACCTCTAACAATACAAAAATACATATGCACAAGGTTATTAATTGCAGCATTGTTTGTAATTGCAAAATATTGGAAACAATCTAAATGCCCATACATAGCATGGTTGAATAAACTATGGTGTATCCACACAGTGGAATGCTCTGCAGCTTTTTGAAAAAGAAAAGAATGACTAAGATCTCTATGAACTGATTTAGGGTGAAAATATCAAAGTGCGAAAAAGTATCTATAGTTCTTGTAAGAAAGAGATATAAGAAAATACACGCAGGGAATTCCCTGGTAGTCCAGTGGTTAGGACTCTGTGCTTTCACTGCCAAGAGCTCAGGTTCAATCCCTAGTCAAGGAACTAAGATCCCACAATCCGTGCGGCCAAAAAAAAAAAAAAAAAAGTACATGCATATCTGCTCTTTTGTGCAAAAGAAATATAAGAAGAATAAACCATACACTAAAAGTGTTTCTCTCCTATAAGGAATGGTCAACAAAAGAGGGAGAAGAAAGGTGAAATGGGAATGGTTAGTAGGGATGAAGAAGGAGCTACGCTTCTCTGATTATACTTTTTTGTATAGCTTTGACTCTTAGAAACATAATAATGCTTAACATATCTTCCCCAATAAATAGCTGAAACAAACCAAGATGTGAAGGCAACCCAAAATGGAATACAAACAGTAATAAATGAACAGAAGTGTATTACAAATGAATAGCATAACCACACTGAAGGAAATCAGGAAGAAAATTCCTAATCTAAGTATACTTGGAGAAGAGTATTTTGACTGGATACTGGAGTAAGGCTAAAGACAAAAAGAACTGGACAGAAATACTGTATTCTAGTTAGTAAGTCTGGTTCTCACAGGCATATGGGTTAGCAATTCTGAAGTTATTTTATATGAAATCTAGAGTTGAACAAATAGGTAAATATATTTTAGATAATGAGAGCCAGGTTTCTCACTCTCAGATTCCAAATAAGGAAAGTGTTAGAAAGAATCCTGTGGTGTGGTATTAGAATTGGAGGTATCAGAAGGAACTCATAGTTTTATATACATATATATAGTTAGATAGCTACAGAAATAAATACAGACGTGTGTATATATGGGTTAGTACACACAGATATATTTCCTAGCTCTGTTTACTGAGAAAGCCTAGAAGCAGTGATATCCCAGTAGCAATAAGCACCCCTAGTGTCCAGATCTTGGTTTCTAAAACACCATTCTCCAATAAAAGAAACAAGGACTCCTTGGAGAAGTAGTTGATTCCAAGACAGGGGCAAGAATACTGCAAGATGAGCCTGGAATATTTTGTGGTGCCAGAAAATAAAGAAGTACTCAGAAAAGGATGAGGGTATGTCAAAAGGACACAGGACCCAACCTGAAGAAGGTCCCAATGGCCAAAGATGGGACAATTTGAGAAATGAAATGAATAATGATAGTATTAGATTATAATCCACAGAATAAAATAAATATTCATGAGTCTATGTTGATAAAAATAATTAATACATGAATCAGTGAGTGAGAATGGACAGCTCTCCCATACTGAAGAATTCCAATTTTAAAACATAGAAAGAATGAGAGAAATGCAAAAATGACCATGGGGCAAACACCACAGTGATCATTGTTGTGGGCAAGATCCACTGATGGATGCTAAAATCAGTGAGTGAAAGTTTGAGGAGAAACAGGGTATTAGCATACCCTAAAAATATCTCTCTCAAGGTATTTATCAATTCCAAAGGAAAAAATAGTAATTTTCAGTAGAGAAACTTGGAAGGCACCACCCTTACCAAGTAATCAAGGTTCATAGTAATAAAACATATTGACATCATGTACCCCCAGTATGATGCACTGAGAAGGACACGACATAACTTCTATATTGGTCTTGTCAAAAATGCATAACCTCAAACTAATCATGAGGAAACACCAGAAAAACTCAAATTAAGGGTTCTACAAAATAACTGACCTGTACTCTTCAAAAGTTTCACAGTCACAAAAGACAAGGAAAGACTGAGGAATGGTCACAGATTGGAGGAGACAAAGGAGACACAGTGACATGCAACACGGGATCCTAGAACAGAAGAAGTTAATTTGGGGGGAAAAACTGGTAAAATTCAAATGTGCTCTGTAGCTTAGTTAATCATATTGTACCAATGTTAATTTCCTAGTCTGGATAATTGCACTGTGCTTATATAAGATATTAACATTAGAGGAAGTTGGGTGAAACATATACCTGAAATTTTTGTACTATTTTTGCAACTATCCTGCAAATCTAAAATTATTTCAAAAGGCAAAGTTAAAAATAATCTGTGTGTGTGTCTGTAGGCAGCAGAGAGACAGAGAGAGAGAGAGAGAGAGAATGAGAGAGAGAGAGAAATGTCACGAGAGTCACCAGAGATGTATGGCAGTAATCAAGTATGACATGAGCCCCACTAAAAACCAACATGCTAAATAGCATAAAGGTGAATGCCCACCTACTGGAGATACGAGAAAGGCAAAGTAGGGGCATCAAGCCTCCTTAAATTACAGAAATACCATTGTATTTCTGATATCTAATCCACTGAAAGATAAACCGAAATGAGATTAGTCTAGTTAAACATGACAAGCCTGCACAGGTTTAGTGAAAGCAGACATGGGCAGGCATTACCTAAAGACCAGAACAAACTCAAAAAGACAGGTGAAAACTCACCTTTACTGAGAAAGAAATGACCATTCTCCCAGAGTCTGAAGGTCCCCAGGATTTCAGAAACTCCTTTTTCTCTGATAGGTGAGGTTACCCACCCATGGAGATAGGTACAGAGCCACAACAAAGGGTCTAATGGCTGAGGTTTTGTGCTACTATCTATTCCCTGTGTTGGTTACAATCTTACCAGCTCCCTTTTGTTGATCTTGGACTAATGCCCTCATGCTTAAAAGCCACTTCAAAAGATGGATTATTTAAATATCTTTGTTCTGACTTTTATTTTTTCATTCTGAAGAATTTTTCTATTATCTTATTGCTGCACGGGCTTTCACCTTTAATCCAGATGGAAAATATATGCCTAATGCAATACCCTGCAAATATTTTTAGCGTCTGAACTTTTTTGCCAAGAGCAGCCATTTTAAAGGTGGAGTTTGATAACATCACTTTTGCTGATTAATTGCCTCCATGTTAGATAGATGAGTGTTAAGAGCTTTAAATTTGGCAAAATGACAAGACAGACAATAATTAAGGACTAGTAGAGAAAAGACAATTCTTTTCATTTCAGGTTGAACAAGAAAAAGAATAATAATGGTAGTGAACCATGGATACAATCTTTTGGATTAAAGAAAAATGGCTTTGTGAGTAGTGATTGTAAAAGTAGGGAGAGCAAAGAGGGTTTCTTTTGTGGCAGAAGAGTTCTAGCATAGAATGATCATGAAATGCTTTTATTAAAAGTCAGTTAATGTCATATCTGCTAAGTCACATTTTGTTTTAGCCTGGGTTCCCTAGAATCTGAGGAAGGCATATATACCAATGTATTATTTTTTTTTACATCTTTATTGGAGTATAACTGCTTTACAGTATTGTGTTAGTTTCTGCTGTATAACAAAGTGAATCAGCTATATGTATACATATATCCCCATATCCCCTCCCTCTTGCGTCTCCCTCCCACCCTCCCTATCCCAATCTTCTAGGTGGTCACAAAGCATCGAGCTGATCTGCCTGTGCTATGTGGCTGCTTCCCACTAGCTATCTATTTTACATTTGTATACCAATGTATTATTCAGGAGGATACAATCCTAGGGAAGCAAGAAGGAGGGAAAAAGGAAAGTGGGGCAAGGAAGGAGAGAGAGTATATATAGGTGATGAGCTGGCCACAGCTTCTCAAGAAAATCCAACTAGTTCTCAGTTGTGTGCGAAGTTTTCAGAGAAGCCACACAGAGAAGCTCCTTCTATGCCCTTTCTCATTCATCACTGTGGGAGTAGTTTAGCAAATATAGGACTAGAATAACTGACCTCTTCCAGCGGGGGACCAGACACACCACTGGTTTATCATAGGCTTACTAGCTCATCTAGTGGCGTGAGAGGAGAAAGTGTAGGGAATGTTATCATTATTGGCAAACCCACTGCTATTGCTCATCTACACCAGGTTCTCCAACATCAATACAGCTAATGTTTTAGTCTCCATCAGCCACTCTGCTGCTTATAACCATTGGTATAGAGCTCAGGCATGGGAAAGAAGGGTGTTATGTATTAGCCCCTTCAACCTATAATAGCTATGATTATACTGTGTTATTTGATATTACATATAGGAGGCAGGGTGCGGGGAGAAGGGAGAGAGGCAGAATGTACCTATGGGTCACAATTTTGGACATAGTCAGTGGTAGAAAATTCTCACATTCTCATCCTTTGAACAAAGTTTTGATTTAAGAGACAAAGTTCATCACAGCCAAGTCCAATGGATGTAGTGAATGACTTTGGTGTGGGTAACAGGATTGCTTCTTCTTAGGATAGTGAAAAATAGTGTGAGACAATGAGAGAAAAATGCAGAATAAGAAGGGATTAAAAGGAATTGGATGGCTCTTGTGAATATTTCATATTCTAGTCCTGCCAGTGATTCCAACAGTATAATTCTAAAAATGTTTGAGTCAATGACAGCATCTTTGGAACAAGTATTTATTTGGTCTTTTAAGATGATTCTTTTGAAGCATAACAGTCATTTGGATATTCAAATTCTCTCTGGTATCTGTAAGGTCACCATATAATGTATTGTACCCAAAAGGGGCACTTTTGAGAGTGAAAAGGGTGCTATTAATAATTATGTTGGAATAAACTAACACAACAATGTAAAGCAATTATACTCCAATAAAGATGTTAAAAAAATGAGTGTGGGTGAGTCTGAGGGTGTTGGGGTGGAGTAAGTATAAAGCCATGTAAGCCATTTAGAAGAGCAATGTTAGAACTTTGCCCACTTAAGAGCATTCATGGGACTCCCCACCCCCAATTTGGGAGCTTTGCTGTAACGTGACCTCTCTAATCTAAATGGAGGAGCAAGAACAACACAGCAAACCTAAAGTCAGGCCTGGTACAGGGATTATGAAAATTCAAAGAACTAAGACCCTCAACATATAAGCACTTCAGGCCTACAGGATTGCTCCCTGATGAAGGTCCTAGACACAGAGCTCATCTGAGCTTCCCTAGCGGGCAACACCTCACATGGGCAGGGAATTAGGCACATCCACTGGGAGAGGACCCCTGGAATCTTGCTCCTGCTTTCTCTGGACGCTGCATCATGTCTCTTCTTCCTGTGCTGAACTTACTCCACAACTTTTCACTGTAATAAACCGTAACTGTTAGTCTAACAAAAAAATGATAATTATGCTGCAACAAAGGCACAAATAGGACTGTACCAGGCAAATGGGGACATATGGCACCCTAGATATATGTAAAACATACCATTGTCTTTCCTTATAGTCACCCTTTTAAATACCATCAGATGTCTCTTTTTGAAGAATTTCCATTGTGAGGTCCTATGGAAGGAGAAACATTTACTGAAATCTCTTATTGAGATGATATCATATTTAGAGAGTAGGGAGGAACTTTATTCTTTTTATACCAGTGAAGGGGACCAGAATATGCTATCCCAAAATATGCCACTTTGGCATAAGAATTATTTTGAGCTAAAGGCAATTGAGAAGCAGCAGACCCAAGAAAAGCTTTTTACCTCCCCCAACTGCCTAAAAATAAGGTATAAATTTCCCCTTTTGTAAGGACATTTACATTTATATAGGAAATTTCCTTATTTCTTTTTGTAAAAATGTCTGTACCAGGCAGAGAGCTACTCCTAGAGCCAACTCTTATCACCTATGTGAAAGACTCTTATCTGCATACAAGATAACACTTATTTACCACACATTTCCTCCCCTCCCCTTCCCATAATTTACCTCCCCCGCCCAGAAGTCACAAACCCCTTTTCCTTTGTTTAGCCTAAAATGGTATATAAGCCTCAATCATCTGGCCACCTACTTGAGCCACATTTTTCTTTGAAACTCCCTTGTACATCATTAAAACCGTTTTTTCTCTTGTTAATTTATCTTTTATCAATTTGGTTTGCAGGCCCCAGACACTGAACCTAGAAGAAAGGAAGCAAAAATTTTTTCCTCCCCTACACCAGCTGTGTTGTCAACAAAAAATGCCAGAACAAATGTCAGAAAAGAAAAATTTAGTCAACTGACTGGAATTTAATTACTAGATGTTCTGACTGTATCATTCCAAGTGGCTAGTGGGGATGACATTTCTTCCTCAGGCAGCCTAATTCCCTGGTTTTATTGGATCTAGATAAATTTCCTTAGTGTTACCCAAAAACGGGGTTTACCTCGCGGTGGGTGTTGAGCCAATAGACACAACCAAGCCAAAGATCAGGAGAAGGAAGGATTTATTATTACTTGCAGCAAGTAAGGAGAACACTGGGGATCTTTCCCAAAGCAGTATCTCCCCAACACCAAAAATGGGGAAGTTTTAAGCTAAGGGTATGAAACCAAGCAGGACCCTGTGGGGCTCCTGGGCATGGAAGCCTTCTCTCTGTCCCCTGTTTCTTGTTTGCAGGGAATAGGCTTTAGCCTCCATGACCTTCCCTGAGTTCCAAAGGATAGGTTCAAACCGTTGCTAATCAGGTGAGGGAGGGGATGCAGAAACAAGGGAGGAGCAGTCAAGAAACAATAGTGCAGGCTTGGGACAGGATCCTGGTTCCGCCTCAAGGGATACATATAACAATATCTTTGAGCTCTTCTTAAGAAAACCCCCAACAAATGGAAGATGTTAACTACTTGATGGAACATTCTTCATTCCAGGCAGAAGGTCACAGTTTGATGACATTGAGAACCACAGAAGCTCATCAGGAGGCCACCTGAGGCCAGATTAAAGGAGTGCAGGTCCTGCATACACCCTGATTCTTATCAGTAACCCTACCCTTGAACCATTGCTATAAAACTCCTCGCCAAATTCCCCCAGATTGGGACACACAGTTTTTTTTTTTTTACATCTTTATTGGAGTATAATTGCTTTACAATGGTGTGTTAGTTTCTGCTTTATAACAAAGTGAATCAGTTATACATATACATATGTTCCCATATTTCCTCCCTCTTGCGTCTCCTCCCACCCTCCCTATCCCACCACTCTAGGTGGTCACAAAGCACCAAGCTGATCTCCCTGTGCTATGCAGCTGCTTCCCACTAGCTATCTATTTTACGTTTGGTAGTGTATATATATCCATGCCACTCTCTCACTTTGTCACAGCTTACCCTTCCTCCTCCCCATATCCTCAAGTCCATTCTCTAGTAGGTCTGTGTCTTTATTCCCATCTTACCTCTAGGTTCTTCATGACATTTTTTTCCCTTAGATTCCGTATATATGTGTTAGCATACGGTATTTGTCTTTCTCTTTCTGACTTACTTCACTCTGTATGACAGACTCTAGGTCCATCCACCTCACTACAAGTAACTCAGTTTCGTTTCTTTTAATGGCTGAGTAATATTCCATTGTATATATGTGCCACATCTTCTTTATCCATTCATCCAATGATGGACACTTAGGTTGCTTCCATGTCCTGGCTATTGTAAATAGAGTTGCAATGAACATTTTGGTACATGACTCTTTTTGAATTATGGCTTTCTCAGGGTATATGCCCGGTAGTGGGATTGCTGGGTCATATGGTAGTTTTATTTGTAGTTTTTTAAGGAACCTCCATACTGTTCTCCACAGTGGCTGTACCAATTCACATTCCCACCAGCAGGGCAAGAGTGTTCCCTTTTCTCCACACCCTCTCCAGCATTTATTGTTTCTAGATTTTTTGATGATGGCCATTCTGACCGGGGGACACACAGTTTTTGAGGGCATGAGCCCCACTGTGTCCCCCTTTGCCTGGCAAAGCAATAAATCTATTCTTTTCTAATTCACCCAAAACTCTGTCTCTGAGATTCAATTCAGCACCAGTGCACAGAGGCTGAGTTTTCAGCATCAGGTACATGCATATTCATGTGGGGACTTGAGCAGAGGAGAATTCAGCATACAATTGGGGAAAAGGTTGACAGAGTCCAAGCTTTAGTTGATTGAGATCAGGAGCGTCAACATCATCATTCCTTCTCCAGCTGGGTGGGGGCCTTAGTTCCTGAACTCAAAGATATATTATTAAGTATATGCCTTGAGGAACCAGGACCCTGCCCCAAGGCTGCACTATTGTTTTTTGATGTTCCTCCTTAGTTTCTGCATTCCCTCCCTTAAGATCATGAATTACTGAGACCTGTTCAAGGGCAAGCACTGCAGCCAGGCTTAGATCACAAAATAGCTTAGGCCAAAATGGGTTCTCTTATGTCAAGAAAGCTATTCCTGGTTCTCCTTCTCTGGGAACCCCCTAAGGTATCTGCTTACATTAGTGTCCTCAAAACTGATTGCACAGAGTTTTGGTAGACACTGTGATGTGCTGCCCAGATCCTCCTTCAGAAATGAAGAACTTGTTCCACAGCTACTGGGAGTGCTGCCTACTAATAGCTCTCAGTTCTCAGTCCCCTTCAGGGCTGGCCTTGGCTAAAAAAAAAATTCCCTCACTCAAAGTGCAACTGGGGAAGCCCACATCCAATGCCTGAACAATGTAGGGGTTATAAAAGCCTGGCCCCCTTGCATCAAGTAGAGAAGCTCTGAAGAGCTATCCCAATTCCATTGCTCCCCAGGACATCAGCTGAAGGCTTCATTGAGACTGGCAGCTCAACTTCTCCCTCAACCCAGTCTTGTTTCCTTCCCCTCCTTTCTACAGGTATTGATCCCAAGAGCACTTCCTAATAAATACCCTGTATGCTGATCTCCATCCTGGAGTCTGATTCCTGGTGACCCCACACTGTGACAGTCAGCTTTAGTCTAACATTTGATCCATTCTGGTCTCAACTCCTGAGTAAAAGGCTCAGATTTATTCTTGGCTCACAAGTTCTACTTTCCATGAATGCCCAGATGGAGAGATTAAAGGCCTCTGCTCTTAAAGTTGCCACTCTCCTTTGAGGATAGACATTTAAGGAGGAATAATGGAAATATCTGTACAACTTCAACAATCAAAACAAACCCATTATGCATACTACAGCAACAGTCTTTGTAGCTTGGAACCCACTTGACCCATCAGAATTGTGAGGTCCTACTCCCTGTTTCTCTATAAGACAGAAACTGTCCTATTCCAGGTGGATCCCTGGTACCCTGCACATAGCCAAGAACAGAAGAGATACTTGGTAAATGTTTGTGAATGAATGAATATATGCCTGGAGAGAATGATGAACCAACTAGTGCAGTCCCCCAGGGCAGTGCTTGAGAGCCGTAGAAATGAAATGTCCAGCTCAGGGTGAGGAGATGAGAAGAAAGAGCTGAAGAATTAAGTGAATGGGAGGCAAGTAGGAAGGTCCATAAAAGGGAGACAAAAGACTGAATAAAATCAAGCCAGTCTTCTACTAAAGAAGGAAGTGTTCTGCAAGCTTAGTCAATCCTTAGACTTCTCTCCCCTTAGTTACTTTTCACCAGATTCTCACCTCCATTCAACCTACTAAAGTAAAGGAGCATATTACAGGCCCTGCTTTATTGAAGAATTATTTGTGGCATTATGAGAATTTGTCTATAGCACCAGAACAGTGCTGGTTAACTCTGAGTTATTTTTATAGAAAACTTTTTCTACAGCAGTTGGAATTCAAATTGGAAACATGCAGGCCTCGAGTGTTAAGCTGGAGATGATGAGCAGGAAGTGGTAAATGAATAACTACCTTATTAGATCATATTCTCATTTTTACAACTCTTTAGAACAAAGACATTTGCAGCCACAAGACTTGTTACCTAGTGGTATAGTTGTGTCCAAGCCAGTAATGATTGTACCAGGCTAAAAGCCTGTTCAAATCCATCACTGGTAAGTATAAAGAAACCTCAGACACTTCAGGATTTACTATAATTTTTTCTGGATGATAAACTATGACTTAGTAATGGAAATTTCTGAAAGTGATTCCAGGCATCAACTAACATAAAATATTTTAAACAATGGTGTAAATGGATTAGTGTTCTCTTGATCACAAATAAAATCTATTCTTCTTTTTTTTTAAGAGAAAAGACAACTAAGACAAATGCCTTTAGGGATCCTTTCAAACTCCCAAATGTCTAACTAGGGTTTCAAATAACAATGGATCAGAGAATGAACCAGCCCACCCCATGTCCATAAGTATGGACAACATATTTATTCACATCAACTATTACACTAGGCTGAATGAACTAATCCTGAATGCTCAGCAATATTATTAGTAGGGGCAGCTGTATTTGAAAGCTCTGACTACCTCTAGTAATTATGCTAATTACAGGTGTAAACATTTTTTTCATAGTGTGTGTCATAAAATTCACTGTGAATGTTAACCACGTTTCATCTCATGTGGAGCATTAGGCATGTGTGTCGATAGGGTAGGATAAAGCATGAAGCACTAATCAGGTGATTATAAAGCAAGAAGCAGAAATCAAATAAGAGGGCACTTTCTACTGACAGCACTTAGAATTGCCCCATGAGATCACTCTGAAGAGTTCAGGTTCTAGTAAAATTATTTATGGTTAAGTGCTATAAGGCTATTCAAAGAATGTATAAACAATAACTAACTCTAATTTTTCATGGATGCCATAATTACTAAGAGTTCTTGTTTTTAGTTAGCTTCTAAAAGTACAGGTTTATCTCAGAAATGGATTTTTGGGAATGCTTAAGAATTGCAATCTTAAAAATATTAATAGTCAAATAATCTACCAACGAATGAATAGTAGTTCAAATTTAGTAAACTATAATTCAAGAAACTCTATTGTTCATAACTTCTCCCAGAATAGCTTAGTTCAACAATGTTCCAAGTTTACCCTATGACCGCACCCTTGCAGAGCTCTGTCAGCTACTTGCATTCCTACACCTGGGGGTGGAAGGAAGTCATGTAAAAAGTCAATAATGAAAGGGGTGCAAAGCATTTTCAGAACCTGATTTTCCCCATTCCTTACCCTAGTGCTCAGAGCAAAGGGAGGGCAGAAAGAGAAAGAATACATACATTTCAAAGGAAACTATAAAAGTTTATCCACATTTAGATAACCCAGAAGGCATAAGTTTTACACAGGTCATGGAACCACCCACTTCCATTCAGGAGGTAGTCACACCTATTTTGTGTCCAAAATAAGCCTATACAATTGTAGATATTGTGGAGGAGAAGGAGTCAAAGGTTAATACAGAGTGTTCAGAGGAAAAACTCATAAATTATGCTCTTGGGGAAAATATTAGTACAAATGAATATGAATCAGAAAATGCATTCTTCAATAATTGGTGGGAAAGAAATAAATCTCACAGAGTTTATATTTATTCAAAATGTATTTTCTCTTTTTTTCCCCCCAGCAAGCCAGAAGCATATGCCTCTTAGCACCATCATTGCCCTGTGAGATCTCACCAGAAGTACAGCTAAAAATGGGTTCATATGTACCTTTATGTACCTTTGGCAATAAAGATTTTCTTAATAACAGCTGAAATTTGCTTGCGTTCTTGTAACACAAAATTTAGCCAGGTTTACTATTACACCTGATGTTGTATATAAAACTGTGTGCTATTTTAAAAGCTCTGACAGAATTACAAAAATAACCAGAGCACAGGAACTCTATGCTAACGTGATGAGTGAACATGTGAATTTCAGCTTACATTATTGGAAAACATTTCCCCTCATGCATTCTTGAAGCTTAATCTCCAATTTTATCTTCCCAGGAACAGTGCTGATATTAGAACAGAACCTATGAAGTTCTCCCCCAAGAAAGTACTCCCTTTTAAGTGGAGAGTAAAAAAAACTTCAGCTTTTTTCCTATTCTTTAAAGCAACAGTTTGTTTTTAAAGTATAATTTACATACCATAAAATTCACCAGTTTTTAGTATACAAGTTAATGATATTTAGTATAAAGAGTCTTATAACTATCACTACAATCCAACTTAGAATATTTCCATTACCCCAAAAAGATCCCTTACACCCATTTACATTCATTCCCCATTCCTATCCCCAGCCACAAGCAACCAATAATCTACTTCTGGTCTCTGTAGATTTATCTTTTCTGGACATTTTATATAAGTGGAATCATACAGTATGTGGTCTTTTGTGACTGGTTTCTTTCACTTAGCATAGTGTCCTTGAGTTTCATCTACATATCAGTACTTTGTTCCTTTTAATGGCTGAACATTATCCCATTGTATGGATATATTACATTTTGTTTAATCATTCAAAAGTTGGTGGGCATTTGGAGTTGCTATTATAAATAATGCAGCTATGAACATTTGTGTACAAGTCTTTTTGTGAACATATGTTTTCATCTCTCTTGGGGAGATATCTAGGAGTGAAATTACTGGGTCCTATGGTAGATTTATTTTAACTTTTTAAGAAACTGCCAAATTGTTTTCCAAACTGGCTCTTCCATTTTACATTCCCATCAGAAATATATGGGGGTTCCAGTTTCTCCACATTCTCATCAACACATTATTATTGTATTTTTGAGTATAGCCAATCTAGTGGATGTGAAATAGCATCTTGTTGTTTTAATTTGCATTTTCCTAATGACTAATGGGATTGAGCATCTTGTTCATGTGTTTACAGGACTTTAGTATATGTATTTGCTGAAATGTCTATTTCAAGACTTTTACCTATATTTCAATTGGGTTATTTGTATTATTATTGAGTTGAAAGGATATTTCCTATATTCTAAAAACAAGTTCTTTATAATATATTTGGTTTATTAATATTTTCTCCCTATCTGTGGCTTGCCATTTCATTTGCTTAATTGTGTCTTTGAAGTCCAAAAGATTTTAATTCTGATAAAGTCCAACATGTCATTTTTTCTTTGGGTGTCATATCTAAGAAATCTTGGCCTAACGCAAGGTCACAAAGATTTTTCTGCTATGTCTTTCTCTAAGAGTTTTTTTTTTGTTTCTTTGTTTCAGCTCTTACATTTAGGTTTATGATCTACTTTGAGTTAATTTTTGATTATGGTGTAAGATAAGAGTCGTTTATCTTTTTTTCATCTGTATATACAATCGTCTCAGCACCATTAGTTGAAAAGACCATCGTTACCTTATTGGAATACATTGGTGACTTTTTCAAAAATCAATTGACCATAATTGTAAGGGTTTGTCCCTGGACTCTCAATTATGTTCTCTTGATCTATGATATGCCTATCCTTGTTCTTGTTTCTGACTTTAGAGGCAAGCATTCAGTCTTTCACCATTAATTATAATGTTAGTTCTAGGCTTTTCATAGATGTCTTTTATCAAGTTGAGGAAGTTCTCCTAGTTTGTTGAGAGATTTTATCAGGAATGTTGAATTTTGTCAAGTGATTTTTTTGTGTCTTTTGAGATGATCATATTATTTTGTCCTTTATTTTATTAATATAGTGTATTAATTACTTAATTTTTGGATATTAAATCAACTTTGCATTCCTGGAATAAATCCCACTTGCCATGGCATATAATCCTTTTTATACGTTGCTGGGTTTGGTTTGATAATATTTTCTCAGAGATATTTGTGTATATATCCATGAGGGATATTAGCATAGTTTTATTGTAATGTATTGTCTGATTTTGCTATTAGGGTACTGGCCCTATAGAATGATTTGGCAGGTGTTTCCTCCTCTTATGTTTTATGGAAAAGTTGTGAAGGACTAATACTATTTCTTGTTCAAGGGTTTGGTAGAATTTACTAGTAAAGTCAGCTGTGTCTGGACTTCACTTTGTGGGAAGATTTTTATTTACTAGGTCTGGGCCTATACATATTTTTTATTTGTTTTTCAGTAAATTTGGGTAATTTGTATATTACTGGGAATGTGTTCATTTCATCTAAACTGTAACGTTTATTGACATAACTTTGTTCACAGTTTTGCCATATAATCCTTTTAATATTTGTAATTTAATAGTGGCATCTCCTCTTCCATTCCCAATTTTTGTAATTGTCTTCTCCTTTTTATTGGTCAGTCTAGCCAAGGTTGGTCAATTTTGTCGATCTTTTCAAAAAACCAACTTCTGGCTTCAATGATTTTCTCCATTTTTTTTTCTGTTTTCTGTTCCATTGATTCCTACTCTAATCTTCTTTATTATTTCCTTACTTCTGCCTGCTTTTGGTTTAATTTGCTCATATTTCACTAGTTTCTGAAGGTGAAAGTTGTGGTTATTTGAGATCTTTCTTCTATTCTAAAATAGGTGTTTTATAACTATAACTTTCCCTCTAATCACTGCTTTGGCTGCATCCCATACATTTTGATATGGTGCATTTTGTTTTCATTCTGTGCAAAGTATTTTCAAATTTCTCATACAATTTCTTCTTTGACCTATGACTTATATAGATGTGTGCTGTCTAATTTTCGAATATTTATGGATTTCCCAAATTTCCTCCAGTCATTTATTTATAATTTGATTCCATTTTGGTTGTAGGTCACACATTAATTTATGGCTGGATGCCATTCTCTTGCTTGTCCCAACCAGTAATGTAACCTCAGTCTAGCTGTGATGTTGTTCTTCCCTGATTGTTTGCCACTGAAATTGATATTGTTTTTGACAGTCCCCCAGGCATAGAATGCTGCAAACAAATCATTCTTGCACAGCTGCAGAGCACAACATGCCCACCTAGGTAGGATTATGGAGCTAAGGGGAAGGAATTGGAGATGTACAAGGCTAAAACACCAGAGACTCTTACTGTTTTTATAGACGTTCATTAAATTTTCATGAATAAACACTCTTTGATTTGTTCCATGTCTTTAGTCAATTTTCAGAGTCTTTAAAAGGTAATTTTTGACAATCGTGCCCAGTTTAGCATTGCCTTTTGGAGAGAGGCTTATTCAGCCTTTCTAGAAGCCCTGCAGAATTTCAGCTTTTTAGATAAGTAAGACAGTCTAAAGGCCAGATGGCTTTGGGACATTTTAGTTATTTTGGTGCAATTAGTACTTAAATTTTACTAATTTCTTTAAGACGTTTTTTTAGAGTGAGTAAATTGACCATAGAATTATTTTTAGAATTCAACCATTATTGTCACTTACTAAGGATTTGCTATGTGCCAGGTACTTGGCATAACTTATATTCAGTAGTAAAAATCTTCCTTTAATATATTATTATTTCACTTTATGGATAAGGAAACTGAGACTTTAAGTTCTTTGCCTAAGAACTCACAATGAATAGGTCCTGGATCTGGGATTTGAACTCACAAATACCTGACTTCAAAGCCATTTCTTTCCATACACCATGCTACAGAACTAAGCACTACCAGATATATTTCTCCCCAAGACATAATTGCAGGTTACTAGATGAATCTTGGATAAGAAGTAAATTTAGATCATTAATAGAATTGGCATTTATCTACTTGGTGGGACATTAGAGGATAAAAACTGCCATGTAAACTAAAATAACTTCTAGTGCCTGCAATTTATTCTATTAATTTATTAGTCAGTTTTTTATGAATGATTTATGCTCTGCCTACTTCAGAAGACTAGAAGTGACTTAGGAGTCTTTAGATGCAATGATTTTAAACATTTTGGGGTTCATACATCATTGAAGATCAGATAAAGTCTCTCCCAGAAAAATGGAAAAATATATACCCAATTGTGAATAATACTTTTAGGAGTACATGGGCTCCAAAAGTCATAAACTCCAGTTTGAGAACTCTTGCTTCAATAATGGGGATGAAACCTAGAGCAACTGCTTGCCCATATAACACCTTTGTCAAGTATTAGAAGAAGGCAGCCATCACAATCAAATGCCCCTGTACAATAAAAAACCTGCACAGCTGTACATGATGATCCTGAAAAAGACCGTGGACTTCCTAATGAAGGTGTCTATGCTTCCTTTGTTTTGTATCCCTAGTTCCCAGCACAATACCTGGTACACAATTATGTTTGATTCATGAATAAATGATTACTAAAACACTTTATTCCAAAATAAGATATGACTTAAAATGCCAATGACCTGAGAAAGGTAACAGTGAGTCTAAAATTTAGAGTAAGGGTTAAATCCCTTGTCTGTTCCTTTGAGATGGACTAGGAAGGTCATAATGTAGAATCTGGGCATTTCAAAAAGACTTTCACCCAGGCCTGAGTCAGACGGGATCTTAGTCACCTAGTTCTTTTCTGAAGAAACTAGTGAATAAAGAGTGAAAGAATAACTTACTTGAGGGTTGTCACAGATTAAGTAGACCTCCATAGATAAAAACAACACAACTTTAGCAGTGCTAGAACACCTTAGTGTTTTCCACATCTCTGCAAGTTCATTTTGCTTCCATGTAAACTATTGATTTACATTGACTCATAACAGCTTCTACAGGCAAACACTTAGAGAAAGTCGAATACAGGTATGTTGGGTTCCATGTACTCAGAGGTCTCCAATCATCCTGTTCATGGAAGGCTGTCAGGGCAGCCAGCATACCTTCTGACCTTCAGTTTATTTTCAACACTGTTATAGGCATTGCTGAACATATCATACTGAATCCCCAAACTTCTGATTTTTACAATTCAATTCAGCAAACATTTATTGAGTTTCTACTATATGCCAAGCATGGTCCTAAGATCTAGAAATATAACATCTGTGATTAATGCATTATTGACCACAGGGGAAGGGCTAATGAAGCAACATTCAACTGCTATGAAATTCCAGGTGCTTATTGGGGCTCCTCAACACCTAAGTGACAAGTTGTCCTGCTTATCCTCCACCAAGACACCTTGGGGATTTCCTTTGGTAGCACTGGCCACATTAGTTTAATGGCTAATTTCCTATTATACTGGGAGACCCATACTCTCTTATTCACTATTTTATCTCTTACATCTAGTATAAAGAATGCTACAGAGTGGTACCTAATAAATGTTTGTTGAATAAAATACATATTAAAGCAGGTTAAATATTTTCTGATGGCAAGATTATTTTCTAAGTGTAAAGAACCAGCATTCTGAAGAGAAGGGGACACAATAGAAGGTAAGGGTTAAGGCAGAACTATTTCTCTCTTAGGGCAATTAGACCATAAGCCTTCATTCCAAGCAATATTTCTTAATGCTGTATCTCTAGCACTTTAGTTTTTTTAATCAGTCAGCTGTTTTCTATTGACAGGACCTTCTAGGCTTAAGAACTAACTATACATAGATATTTTAAAGGAGCCTACACTTTGTCCACCTCTAGGAAAGGAGAGTTTGGTGGGCAGACTCTAAAATGACCCCAGCCTCCTGATATTTACACCCTTGCATGATCCCCTGCCCTCGAGTATGGGTGGGACCCGCTTCTAACAAAAAGAACACAACAAAAGTGATGGGATATTGGGACTTCCCTGGTGGCACAGTGGTTAAGAATCCGCCTGCCAATGCAGTGGGCACGGGTTTGATTCCTGGTCCAGGAAGATCCCACGTGCCACAGAGCAACTAAGCCCGTATGCTACAACTACTGAGCCTGTGCTCTAGAGCCTGTGAGCCACAACTACTGAGCCCACACACCCTAGAGCCCACACACCACAACTACTGAGCCCACGCACCACAACTACTGAAGCCCCTGCACTGTAGGGCCCGTGTGCCGCAACTACTGAGCCCGTGTGCTGCAACTACTGAAGCCCGCATGCCTAGAGCCTGTGCTCCACAACAAGAGAAGCCACTGCAATGAGAAGCCCGCTCACTGCAATGAAGAGTAGCTCCCGCTCACTGCAACTAGAGAAAGCCCACACGCAGCAATGAAAACCCAACGCAGCCAAAAAAAAGTGATGGGTTATCACTTCTGTGATCATGTTACATAAGATTGTAACTTCTGTCTTGCTAATTGACTCTCTGACTTGCTTGCTTTGGTAAAACAAACTGCCATATTTTGAGTTGCCCAATGGAGAGAACTAGGTGGCAAAGAACTGAAGACAGCCTCTGGCAAATAGCAAGCAGAGAATTGAGGTCCTCAGTACATCAGTCTTAGAGGAAATAAATCCTGCCAACAACTACATGGTCTTGGAAGCAGATCATTCTGCAGTCAAGTTTCCAGGTGAGACCTCAGTCCTGGCTGACATCATGATGGCATCCTTATAAGAGAGTCTGAATCAGAGAACCTAGCTAAGCCATGCCCAGATTCCTGACCCACTGAAATTGTGAGACAATAAATGTTCATTTTTTAAGGTGCTAAATTTGTAGTAAATTGTTATGCAGCAATAGATAATTAATACAGAAGGGTAGCTTATTTTTTGCATTTTACTTTAGGCAAATAACTTTTGTAGCATTACATTCCATCTGTCAACTTTGTTCTGGGATTCAATAGCAAGAAGAGAGAACAGTATCCAAAGTGATAAATAAATTTCAAGGCTAATAATATCAATAGCTATTAACAGAACTGCTAGAATCTCAGTAAGAGAATGGAAATGTACAGTCACAAAAAAAGAAAGAAAGAAAAAAGAGGAATAGCAAAACTCTTCTTTATAGATCATAAAAGGAACCACCTGAAGACTTCAGTTTCAGGCCAAGAGGGTATAATGATGCCAGGATTTAACCTACACATTGAAACAACTGAAAAATAGACTTGTCATATGAAATGGCAATTTGTAAGACACTGTACATCAGAAAAAAAAGGACTGTGATCTATGAGAGATGGCAAACAAAGAAAGTGAGCCCTACAATTTTCCCAGCTTAATGCTTTGAAGGATTTTCCAAGCCATGCATCAGGAAGGGGAAATGCAAGCAGAGTCCAGGGATTTCCTGAATCGAAGAGACAAATCTGAGAGCCTGGGGACACCAAGGCAACTAAAGTTCTCATGAAAGAGTATTGAAGAGGAAATGACTGTTCACAAAAAGTTCTGGAGATCTGCAGATGGTCCCCCTGAAGTATGCAGCTTAGTACTGATCAGTGCATATGTGTGAGCAAATTACCTGAAGCCAAGGAAGGAACCACCTAAAAGGATTAGAGACAGTGTGCCAAGCCCTCACATAGGGCTGGTAATAGTGCCTGTTCCCACCATCCAAACTGAAAAGTCTCAAAATTCACAGAGCATTGGGTTTTTTTTTAAACATTGAGTCTAATTTTTTTTTTTTTGGCTGCTTTGGGTCTTCATTGCTGTGCATGGGCTTTCTCTAGTTGCGGTGAGTGGGAGCTAATCTTTGTTGTGGTGTGCAGGCTTCTCACTGCAGTGGCTTCTCTTGTTGCAAAGCAGGAGCTGTAGGCGTGCAGGCTTCAGTAGTTGCAGCACGTGGGCTCAGTAGTTGCAGCACATGGGCCCTAGACCACGCAGGCTTCAGTAGTTGTGGCGCATGGGTGCTAGAGCGCAGGATCAATAGTTGTGGCGCATGGGCTTAGTTGCTCCACGGCATGTGGGATCTTCCTGGACCAGGGATCGAACCCATGTCCCCTGCATTGGCAGGTGGATTCTTAACCACTGCACCACCAGGGAAGTCCCATGGAGCATTGGTTTAAATATAGAGAGGGGTCTTGCCTCAGTAGTGGTGATTAGTCCTAGAGTGAACACATCTTTTGTTCTGACTATCAAATCTTAAAAGGAAGACCCAAAACAATCAAACAGTTTCCAAGTAACTTAACTGCATACCTGAAACATGAATAAAACTACACCAAACCACATCATAAACAAATTTCTGAAAAACAATGAGAAAGGTAAAATCTTAAAAGCAGCAAGAGAAGAAGAAACATTATGTATAGAGAACCAATGATAAGGATTACAGCAAATTTCTCATCATAAACAATGCAAGACAGGAAGCAATATTTTTAAAGTACTAAAAGAAGAAAAACTCTTAACCTAGAAATCTATATCCAGTGAAAATATCTTTCAAAAACAAAGGAAAAATACGTTTCAGACATACAAAAGATGAAACAACTCATGACCAGCAAACTCACACTGCAAGAAATGTTAAAGAATATCCTTCAGACAGAAAGAAAACAGTATCAGATGGAAATACGAATCTATGCAAAGGAATGGTAAATACATGGAAAAACATATAAGATATTTTTCTTATTTAAATCTCTTTAAAAATTGCTATTTAAAGAACAATAATAATAAATGGAGGTGGACTTTGTAACATATGTAAAAGAAAACTGTATGGCAATAATAGCACAAAAATTGGGAGGGGAAAAATAGAAGCATAGTGTTGTAAGGTTCTTATACTCTAGGATAAGCAGTACAATATCACTAGATGGTAGATCGTGATAAATTAAAGATGCATACTATTACCCTAAAGCAACCACTAAAATAACAAAAAAAAGTCTACCTACTAAGCTATTCAGGAAATAAAACACAACAATAAAAATAAATACTCCAAAATAAGATAGAAAATAAGGAAAAGGGAACAAAGAGGAGATGGAACAAATGGTGGAAAGCAAGTTGGTAGCTTTAAACCCAATCATATCAATAATCACATTAAATGCTAAAAGTTTGAAACACCCCAATTAAAAAACAGAGATTGTAAAATTGAATTAAAAGGCAAAACCCAATTATATGCTGCCTATGAGAAATGAACTTTAAATATAAAGTCACAAGTAGTAAAAGAACTGAAAAATATATTCTATCATAACAATAAGCAAAAGAAAGCTAGAGTGGCTATATTAATATCAAGGTAGATTTCAGAGTAAAGAATATTACCAGGGATAAAAAGAGTCATTTCAGAATGATACAGTGGTCAACTCATCAAAAGGACACAGCAATTCTAAACATGCACCTAATAACAGAGCTTTAAGATATTGATACATGAAGAAAAAACTAACAGAACTGCAAGGAGAAATAGACAAATCAACAATTATAGTCTGATATGTGAATACTTCTCTCTCAATAATTGATAGAACTAGTAGACAGAAAATTAGCAAGAATATAGTATACTTGATCAACATGATCAACTAAAAGCATGATTGGCATTTATAGAACATTCCACCCAACAATATCAAAATACACATTCTTTTCAATTGCAAATGAAACAGCTACCAAAATAAACTGTTTTCAGAGAAAAATACATTAAAACAAACAAAAGGAATTAAGTCATACAAAGTATGTTCTCTGACAACAATGGAATTAAATTAGTAATCAATAACAGAATAATATCTGGAAAATCCCCCAAATATTTGGAAAGCAAATAATACACTTTCAAATAATCCATGAATGAAAGATGACATCAAAAGTGAAATTAGAAAATATTTTGAACTAAATTAAAATGAAGACATAACATATCAAAATTTGTGAGGTGCTACTTAAACAATACTTTGGGGAAATTCTTTAGCATTAACTCCTATATTTGAGAAAGAAGAATGGTTTCAAATCAATGACCTCAGCTTCTACCCAAAGAAACTAGAGAAAGAAGAAAAAATTAAGCTCAAAGTAAGTAGAAGAAAGGAAATAAATCAACAAAAACAAAAGCTGGCTGTTTGAGATGATCCATAAAATGGATAAACCTCTAGCCAGTCTAATCAGGAAAAGCAGCTTTAGCTTTATTGAGGTATAATTGACAATAAAATTGTAAGATATTTAAAGTGTACAATACCTTGTGAAAAGATTCTTCCCATCAAGTTAATTAACACATCCATCAGAGAACTTAAAGAGCTCTCAAACCCTGGTTATAGGATAACAAAATCATAATATATTGGAGCAAAGGATTTAAACAGACCAAAGAAGATATATGAAAGGCAAAGAAACAAATGAAAAGTCATTAGGGAAAAACAAGTTAAAATCACAATGAGAGATTACTATACACTTATTAAAATAGCTAAAATTTAAGACTGGCCACACTAAGTATTGGTGAAGATGTGGAGCAACTGTAACTCTCATACATTGGTGATCAGAATGTAAAATGGTACAAACACTTTGGAAAACCATTTGGCAGTTTTTTCAAAAGTTAAGCATGCACTTACTATATGACCCAGCCATTCCATTCTTAGGTATTTATCCAAGAGAAATGAAAGCATATGTCTATTCAAAGATTTGCACATGAATGTTCAAAACAGCTTTATTTATAATAGCCAAACCAACCCAAGTCTCCATCAACCAATGAATGGATAAGCTGTGCATTCAACACAATACTACTCAGCAATATAAAGGAATGAACTATTGATACAAGCAACAACATGGATGAAGCTCAAAATAATTATTTTGAGTGAAAGAAGCCAGAAAAAAAGAGTGCATGCTTTATGATTCCATTTTCATAAAACTTTAGAAAATGCAAACTAATATACTTTTGACTTTTGGGGGTGATGGATATGTTCATTGCCTTGATTGTGGTGATAGTTTCAAAGATATATATACATAAATTTCACAGATATATATATAAATTTTTACAAAGTGATAAAATGTATATATACATTTTACCAGCTTGTAAAAATTTATTAATTACATGGTTAAATTATATGCAGTTTATTGTATGTCAATTATTCATCAGTAAAGTTTTTTTAAAGAGAAGCCAAAAAATATTGGCATTGAACATTTGAATGGAAGACCAGATGGGGAAAAAAGAGCCTCTTGGTATGGGCATTCAACAAAGAAGATAAATATCCATCATTTATTGCAAAGGAGGTAAATTTTGAAACATTTACAGGTATCAAAAGGGGAAAAATATAAATTGTATGTATAACATTGATTTTTACCAATGTAATTTATGTCAAGTATCATATTTTCCTTATTAAAAAAATAATCCACTGAAATGTACATTCCTTGTAAAGCTAACATGATGAACCCTACATGGAAAAGCACACCCTGCCTGTTACAAAATCCAGGTTTACAAATGCATCACATTTTGCTCCTAAACAATCTGGAGATTTGTCTTCAATGCATAATTAGTTAGGAAGGCAGTTTTGAAGGTACCTTCCTAAAGGACCAGTCAAATCTTTGAAACTGGGACAGATCAAACTCTTAGGCAGGGTTCTGTCTCACTGGTGCTAAATACTTTCCTCATAGTATCCCTTCAAAATAATCATTATTGTCTCCACTTTGCAGGTAAGAAAAACTGAGGCTCAAGAACAGTAATTTTCTCTGGCTCACTCAATTGCACCAGAGGGCATCATGAAGCTTTGTATTAGATAGGCTAGATTATAAAGTCTAGGATATTCACACAAAGAGCTCTCTACTCATGTTATCCTATTTAATGATGATAAAAATTCTGAGTGATTTTATCATTTCTTACTTACAGATGGGGAAACCAAGCCAGAAACGGATCAGTGCTGGTGAGTCAATGAAGAGCTGTGGGTGGATTACAAAGATGATAACGCCATAAACAAGCCCAACAGCCAGATGAGTTTCAGAAGCAGAAGAGAGGGGACCAAGGAAATGGTAGAGGTATGCAGGCTACAGATGGGGACCAAGGAGATGGTAGAGGTACGCAGGCTACAGTCCAGAGACAATTTGCCAGAAAAGATGATTTGGCTGTAGCTGCCTTTTATTTCCATTTAAGGCCCTCGAGAACATCCCACTCTATTTCTTAAGGGAACACTGTTGATTTCTGACAATGTTCTAATAGATTCATGGAGATGGATCTGTGATTGGGCCTGGACCAGCCTTCGTGTCCTTCTCTGAGTCCTTTACTACAAAACAATCCTAAACCCCAGAACAGAGATACCTCTCTGTATTATTTACTTCATCCATGTTATCCCATGGTAAGTTATTTGTATGCAGGAATCCCAGCATCTTGGCTTTATTTAATTTTTTGTTCAAAGACAAGAAAAGATATAAATTTTTGAAAAGAATATCCCAAGAGAATTTTACCTCAGCACTTCTTAATTTGGAAGATCAAAACCTTTACCTCCGAAATGATAAAGTTTGTAGTTACCAATGAGAATTGACAACATATTAAAGGGCATTGCCTATATAGAGTTCTCTTCACCTGAGAGGGATCTGAAACAAAAACTAAAGTTCTTTGGGTGCAGTTTTGTTGATCATTTTAAAAAATGCATGCAGGGCTTCCCTGGTGGCACAGTGGTTGGTTGAGAGTCCGCCTGCCGATGCAGGGGACACGGGTTCGTGCCCCGGTCCGGGAAGATCCCACATGCCGCAGAGCGGCTGGGCCTGTGAGCCATGGCCGCTGAGCCTGTGCATCCAGAGCCTGTGCTCCGCAACAGGAGAGGCCACAACAGTGAGAGGCCCGCGAACCGCAAAAAAAAAAAAAAAAAAAAAAAAAAAAAGCACATATTGTAGAAATTCAAATGGTAAGAGAACCACTTTATAAAGCTGAAAACAATAATAATAGTAATTTTTTGAATGTCACTAAATGCCAAGAAGTTATATACATGCTCTTGATTAATCCTCACAAAATCTGGTAAAGTATGCATCATTATCTTCACTGGCAGAGAAGGACATGAGGTTCAGAAGGTCATATGACATCTTCAAGTTCACATGACTAATATATATCAGAATAAGGATTCAAACCCAGCTTTGTTTGGCTCCAATCCCCATATCTCACTACCATCCTGGTACTGGGGGAAAGAGTTACTTCTGCTCTATTTCCACTTTCCTGATTAGACATGTTTCAGAGGTTGTGAACTGGTCAGTGTATGGCTGAAACAATAGGAAATTCTCTGGTTAGAAAAGATCATCAAATGCTGCATGGCTTTAGGAGGAACCACTTGGCTTTGGGCCTCCATCTTTCCTTGTCTCCAAATTAGGTCTAATGGTGGATATTGTGGAAATATGGGCATTGAAATTGGTTCATGTCATTTCAGGAAGATGCATGTTGGACTGATCCACCTATACAAGTGTCAAAGGTCCCTCTCAGAACCCTGGTGAAGTGCCTGGGGTCTCGCCATTTGTTCACAGACTTAGCATCAATATTTATTAAATTCTTTATGTGGATTATCTCATTTCAGCCTCACGTAATTTGACAAGATGGCAGTGTTTCTGATGAGCAACGGGGCAGAGAGCGGTTGAGTGATTTGCCTAAAGTCACATAGCTAGAAATTATAAAACCAAGATTCAAACTAGGTCAGTCTGACTTCAAAATCTACCCCCAGACATCATGGCAGTGTTGCTGAAAGCATGGTTGTTTTCGGAACTACACAGCAGGGCCATCTGTGAAGGGGAAGGGGGTGTGTAATCACACAGATTCTTGGGCGCCACTCAGACCCACAGCAATAACATTGAATCAGCTTCACCTGAAAGTGTGAAGACCATGATGCTCTTCAGTGAAGCCCTATTCCTTGCCTGAGCATCTCAGAAGTGCCTGCTCCTGCCTCTCCTCCCCCACTGCTGCTCACACACACACCTGCTGGTCACTCTCTGCTGGCTCCCTATGTTGCTGTCAGCTCTGGGCACAAACCCTGTCACCCTTCCCATCTTATATGCGTTCTCCCCCAGCTGTCATCAGGACCCAGCCCCTAACTGTCAGTACCATGTCCCCAAGACATAGCAAGCACAATCCTGTGAAACTAAGGACTGCACATCTCAGAGAGTAAGGTTGACTGGGTATTGGATTGTTTAGAGCTGCTGGGGCCGATATGCTTGGGCACCAGAGCCCCGGAAAGAAGAATCGCAAGTGAGCTCTGCTACCAGGCACTGTGATCAATGCTGAGTATATAGATCAACACGATTCCATATAATCCCCCCAGCCACCCCAAAAGGTGGGTTTCATTATATCCAGGAGGAGAGCCATGAGGTAAAAGAGGTGAAATAATCTCCCAGCATCACATGCGGTATCTGATATCTTCTATTTGCCTCTCCAGATCCACTCCCCCACTTGCTCTCTGTCCCAAAGTCTGAATCGTCCCTTTTCCCAACTAGGTTCAACCAATGGGTGTCATGGCAGGCTATGGGAGGGCAGGAGGAGAATGAGGTCAGGGTAGTTATTCCCTGGCTTCCTCCCTGCAGGGTCCTTTTAGGCTGTTTGCAGCCCTCAACTGAAGGTCACAGTTCCTGTCAGATGTCCCTCTCTGGGTTATTGTAACCACTCCCTTGTCATTCTTTCAGGCCCAGGAGTAGTAACAGCCACACTATGAGTGCACTATCCCATGTGGTTCTCCTATACCCTTCCCACACCTTTGCAAATTGTTCTTTTTTTAAGCTTTCCTGAAATCATCCTACTTTGAGTGTGCCTGGCACCCTGACTGATACACATGGTTATGGAGTCATGGAGGTAGGATTGGAACCCAGACCTAGTCTGGCTCCCAAGCCCGTATTTTTACCATTACCCTGTTCTAATACTTTGGCTCCTAACCAGAGCAGATCCAAAGAAAACACCACACATCTTGCTCATTCATTTCAATTCAACATTCACAGAACATCTGCTGTGTGTTAGGAATCATCTGAAATCACAGACAAGTTGCTAAACCTTTCTGAGCCCTCTTTAACCATTTCTATGAAGTATGAATAGAATTATCTACCTAAATTGTAAGATTGTTCTTAGGCTAATGTAATATTCTTTATAAAACATGACAGGAAAAGAATGTTACTCATTTTTCCATCAGAACTTTCTACAATACCTGATTCATAGTAGGACTCCAGTAAATGTTATTTGAATGATTGAGTACCTGGATGGATGGATGTACAGACGGACAGAATATGGTTGGGTTTTGTATTTAGACATGCTAGAGATCTGTAATGTATGTATTAACTTCCTCTTCCATTGGACTTTGAGCATTCAAAGGGCAAAAGGCTTCCCCACTCCTGTGTGGGGCACTTCTCTTTCCACTTTAAGACTAAGAAGGCTGGGAAACGAGATGAAGTCCAAATCTGCTACACTGGCCCAAAGATCATCTTCTTGAAAATGAATGGACCAAGTCTGTACTTACGCCAAAAACTTTACATCAACTTTAAAACCATCCATGGAACTTTTGCAGATACTTGTAGAAGGACTCAAAATGTGCTCAAATACTCAATAACTTCCAACACAGCATTTTAATGAATTACGGTAAATGTAAATTGATCAGGAGCATATGGATTTCATTTATTCTTAAGGACGTGCATTTAAACATTTAAGGAGAAAATGTGTCTTTTGAAACATATTCTGGACTATGTCCAGTGTAGCACATTTAAAACAAATTTTCAGATTTTGGATGTATCCAGATCTCTAGTATGCTCACTCGGGCATTATCAAGAGATGCAGATGGAAAGTTATTTTTATTTTTAAAATGACATTCTCAAAAAGAGCTAGGAATTGGAGTCCTGGCCTGACCATTTAACGTGTGACCTTGGCACAGCCTCTTACCTCTGTGAGACTGTTTCACACTTGTGAAAACCATATAATACCTTGTGCACTTCACCTGCTTTTTGTGAGGATCAAACGAGATGGTTTATGTCAGAATCTGGTGGCTGGGGACTTCCCTGGTGGGGCAGTGGTTAAGAATCCACCTGCCATTGCAGGGGACATGGGTTCAAGCCCTGGTCCAGGAAGATCCCACATGCCGCGGAGCAACTAAGCCCATGCGCCACCACTACGGAGTCTGTGCTCTATAGCCTGCGAGCCACAGCTACTGAGCCCACGTGCTGCAACTACTGAAGCCCGACCGCCTAGAGCCCCTGCTCTGCAACAAGAGAAGCCACTGCAATGAGAAGCCCACGCACCGCAACGAAGATTAGCCCCTGCTCGCCGCAACCAGAGAAAGCCCGTGCACAGCAACAAATACCCAACGCAGCCATAAATAAATAAATAAATAAAAGAATCTGGTGGCTGGTAAAGTGCTACAGAAATTAAACAATTAAACAATTAAACAATTATTTGCTGCCATGCCCACAGTAGACACTTTATAAATACTTGCTTTTCTCATAAACAAATGACTTCCCTTTTCTTTGTATTTCCCTTCTATCATCACACACTCAGCTTAGAGTTCACTTAACTCTCACCTACTTGGCTGAACTACACAGGGATGCTTGTTGCTGGTTTTTGACATTAGTTTTTCAGACTCCCAGATTCCCTGGAAGGAGCACTGATCAAGCCTTATTCAATTAACACAAAGAACTTCCACTTTTATCCTTCTAGTATTGCTTATTAAAAATATATTCTACTGATAATTTTGCTGATCAGCTCTGGCCCAGGGCAGGATAAACTGTGCCTGCCCCAAACTGCACCAACTTGTTCAAGGGCATTTGTGTGGTACAACGTTGATTTATCTTTGCTGTTCCAGTAGCTGAGTCCTTTGACCTAGAGTAATCTCAGGTGTGGAAGGCAGCCATTCAGAAATTCCAGAAGCTGTTATCTCTAGCATACTTTGTTCCTCAACCCCAAAGACAAAATTTTTGTTTTGTGGTTATTTTTCTTTTGCTTGAATCTCTGCTGCATCTGGACTCTTTCAGAGAGACATTTTTTAACTTTTTATTTCAAATTTAGATAGAGATAATTTTAGATATAGAGAAATGTTGCAAAGAGTAAAAAGAATCCCCATGTGTTCTTCACCCAGCTTCCACTAATGTTAACATCTTACATAACAATAGTACAACTACCAAAACCAAGATATTGATGTTGGCACAGTAATATTGACTGAACTACACACTTTATTTTTATTTCACCAGTTTTTCCACCAATGAACATTTTCTGTTCCAGGATACAAATGGGTATTCCAAATTTCATTTAGTCATCATGTTGCCTTCGTCTCCTCCAGTCTGTGACATGTCTTCACTCTTTCTTGTCTTTCATGGCCTTGCCACTTTTGAAAAGTACCAGTCAGTTATTTTGTGTAATGTCCCCCAAACTGGATTACTGTGATGTTTTCTCATGATTATACTAAGGATATACATTTTTGTCAAGAGTATCACAGAAGTGATGCTATGCCTTTCTCAGTACATCATATCAGAGGATCTTATGACTGGTGATGTTAACCTTGATCACTTGATTAAGGTATTATCCGCTGAGTTTCTT
Organism: Mesoplodon bidens; assembly: GCF_964165515.1. Taxonomy (NCBI): domain Eukaryota; kingdom Metazoa; phylum Chordata; class Mammalia; order Artiodactyla; family Ziphiidae; genus Mesoplodon; species Mesoplodon bidens. Next base: position 99,383,670 of record NC_138163.1, on the reverse strand, counting down.
TACTGTAAAATTATTATTTTCTCTTTGTAGTTAATAAATATCTTGGGAGAGATACTTTTTTTTGGGGGGGAGAGATACTTTTAAGGTACAGAAATATCCTGTTTCTCCTCAAACAGTTGTTGACTAATTCTGGCATTCGTTAGTGGATATCTTGCTTGCAACAATTATTACTGCAGTCTTCTAATAGTGATTTTGTATTTCCTTTATACCTTCTACATATATTAATTGTAATTCTTCTGTAAGGAAGAGCTATCTTTTTCCCCTGTTCATTTATTTATTCAATGAATCATTTATTTACATCAATCTGGACACATGAGTATGTAGTTTATCCTGTGGTTTATGATTCAATACTATTGTTATTCATTTTGTTGCTCAAATTGCTCCATCTTTGGCCATTAGGAGCTTTTTCAGGTTGGTCTCTATGCTCTTTTGACAAGTCCCATACTTTTTAAAGAACTTCCTTATTTCCTGGCACACAAGATGCTCCAAGTTCATCCTGTGTTTTCCTTTTCTCAGCTCTGGAATCAACCACTTCTACAAGAAGCCCTGGTTCTTTTTATTGAAGAATGATGTTTTAGAAACCAAGATCTGGGTGCTAAGGTGTTTGACTGCTTATAGGCCTCCTCCCCTCTTCTTTCCATATATATATATATATATATATATATATATATATATATATATATATGTTGACTATAAATGTTCACATTTATAGTCAATTGATTTTCAACAAGGGCGTCAAGACAAGTCAATGTGGAAAAATAGTCTTTGTAAAACAGTCTTATAGTCACTCAAAAAGCTAAACACAGACTTACCATTTGACCTAGCAATTCCACTCCTGATTACATACCCAAGAGAAATGAAAACCTATGTACATATAAAAACTTGAATGTTCATAGCAATAATATTGCTTAATTTTGATACCTTAGAAGATTTTAGAGAAATCTTTCTGTGATTGATTTCTAGTTCAATTCCATTATCATCAGAGAACATAGTTTGTATGATTTCTTTAATATTAAACATGCTCTTTGATTTTTGACACAGAATATGTTCTACTTGGGGGAAGTGTACTTGAAAATGTGGATTCTGTTCTTACTGGTTTGCATTCTCTATATATGGCATTTAGGTCAAGTTGTTTGATAGTGTTGTTCAGTTCTTCTGTGCTCTTACTGTCTATGTACTTGTTCTACCAATTACTGACAGACTAGTATTGAGGTGTCCAACCATAATTGTAGTTTTGTCTACTTCTCCTTTCAGCTCTATCAGTTTTTGCTTCATGTATTCTGAAACTCTGTTGTTAGGTGCATGGCCATATAAAATTCCTATGTCTTCGTAAAGAATTTATTCCTTTATTATTATGTGATGTCCTTCTTTATCTCTGATAATATTCCTTGTTCTGGATTTTACTTTGTCTGATAATACTATAGCTACCCAGATTCTTTATTTATAGTGTTTGCATCATACATCTTTTCCATCCTTTTATTTTAACTTACCTATCTTTCTATTTTAAGTGGATTTATTGTCGCAGCATATAGTTCTTATTTTTTTGCCTTCTCTTGCATTCATTGTATATTTTTATTGAGCATTTTGTTATTCTATTTTATCTCCACTACTGTTTAAAAACTTATTATTTATACTTTATAAAAATCGTTGTGTTATTCTAGGGCTTAAAATATATATCACCAGTTAAACAGAATCTATCTTCAAATAATATAATATCACTATATGTGTAGTGTACAGACCTTAAATAGTGTGCTCCCAATTCTCTACCATTCTTTATTCCATATTGTCATACATTCAACTTTTACATATTATGCCATAAATATAATTTTGCTTTAATTAATTAGTTTTATTTTAGAACAATTTAAGGTAAGAAGAAAACAAATTTTATTTTACCTTAATTTATTCCATTTCAAGTGCTCTTCATCTCTTTGTGTCTAAGTTTTTACCTGGTATCACATTCCTTCTGCCTGAAGAAGTTTCTTTAACTTTTCTGGTAAAATTGTTCTGATTTTTTGTTTGTCAGAGAGAGTGTTTATTTCTCCTTCATTTTTGAAAGTTATTTTTGTGGACTTTAGAAATTCTGGGTTGAAAGAGTTGCCTTTCTTTCAGCACTTTAAAGTTGTCACTCATTGTCTTCTGGTTTGTGTGGTTTCTGACAAGAAGTCTATGGTAATTCTTATCCTTCTTCCTCTGTATGTAATGTGTCTTTATTCCTCTGGATGCCTCAAGATTTCCTCTTTGTATTTCCTTTTAAGCAGTTAAATTATTTTATGCCTAGGTGGGTGTGCTGGGGGTGGGGGTTGGATTTGGGTTTTCAGTATTTATCTTTCTTGGGATTCTCAGCCTCTTGGTTCTGTGTTTCAAAATTCTCAGCCTCGGGCTTCCCTGGTGGCGCAGTGGTTGAGAGTCCGCCTGCCGATGCAAGGCACATGGGTTCGCGTCCCGGTCTGGGAAGATCCCACATGCCGCGGAGTGGTTGGGCCCGTGAGCCATGGCCGCTGAGCCTGCGCGTCCGGAGCCTGTGCTCCGCAACGGGAGAGGCCACAGCAGTGAGAGGCCCGCGTACCGCAAAAAAAAAAAAAAAAAAAAAAAAAACCCAAAATTCTCAGCCTCTTCATTTTGTGTTTCAAAATTCTCAGCCATTAATTCTTCAAATATTTCTCCTGTCCCATTCTCTTTCTCTTTTCTTTCTGGGATTCCAATTGTGTGTATGTTAGACTACCCAATGTTGTTCCATGGTTCTTGGATGCTCTGTTCTACTTTTTTTTTTCACTCATGTTTCTCTTTGTGTTTCAGTTTTGATCATATCTATTGACCTAGCTTCAAGTTCACTGTTTCTTTCCTTGGGTGTGTCAAGTCTCCTAATGAGGCAGTCAAAGGTATTCTTCACCTCTGTTACAATGTTTTTCATTTTATTCTTTCTTATAGTTTTGGTCTCTCTTTGAAAATTTCCCACCTGATTATGCATGTTGTCCACCTTTTGCACTCGGGCCTTCAGCATGTTACTCATGGCTATTTTAATTCCATGTCAGATAGTTCCAACATCTGTGTTATCTCTGAATCTTGTTCTGTTGATTTCTTTGTCTCTTGGATGTGTTTTATTTTTTTCTTTCCTTTTGTACGCCTCATAATGTTAAGTTGAATCCCAGACATCTTGTGTAGCAGAGACCAAAGTAAATAGTTTTGATGCCTGGAAATGGACATGCTTTTTTTTTTTTTTTGGACATGCTTTTTCTTTTGCTAAGCCTTTAATGTGGAGGTTTGAGAATCTAGTAAGGAGTTGAGCTGGGCTGGAGGTTTGTTGTTGCTCTAGTTTGTTTTTGCTTTAGTGTACCCTCAACGCACCCCAGACTTCAAATTCCTATAGCAATACCTTATGTTTAGACTGGAGACTGGTTTGCTAAAGAGACTTTTTTCAATGTCACATCAGCTTTAGATTTTCTTTTTAAACTGTGACCATCTCTACAGTCTTGCAACTCTTCTGGCAGTATTCCACTATTACTTGTTACTTGACACTTGTTAAATGGTTGTAAGGAAGCATGGCAGCAGGGTATCTATTGTTCTGATTAAACCTCAGTTTTAGGCAGGCCCCATGCCCCTGGATCTCTGCCTCTTCCACAGTGGCTGCTACTCCTTTCCCACAGGCCTTCACCAAGAAGGATGCTTTCTCAGAACTCTTAGCAAGTGGAGTCCATGCAGAAAATTTTTCTTATATCTGCAGCCCCCAGGGTCTCCACACTCTCTCACCAGTCCACACTCAGCCTCCACTGCTTCTAGGTGAAGTTTTCATACCAGTGTTTAGGAACTTCTGCCCCGGGTTAAAAAAAAAAGTGCTTACATCCTGTCTCCAGGATGCCCATCTCCCCTTTGATTTCAGGCTAGTTGGTTACCCTGCTACTCAGCTCTCTCAAGAAAATTCATGTATATGCAATTTGGCTAGCCTTCTTTATTGCAAAGCTGGGAATGACTCACTCCAGCTTTCTAAATCTCTGTATGGAAATCAGAAATCCCTCAGGGAGATGTTCAAAAGCAATTTTTAACTATCTTCATAGCAAAGAGGTTACTCTACCAAGGCCATAGAGCAGTAGCTCCAATGGCATGGCATACAAATAATTGTTCAGATCAGTCTGCTATGAAACAGAAGATGAAGAAAGGAAAATGATATTGAACATTTATATCCTGAGGAAAGCATTATAGCCTTTTCCCATCTACCCCTTAAGCCTACATAAACTTCCCCTTGTCTCTAGGCCCTTCCATGACCAACCACTAATAAAAAGAAGGTCAGAATTTGATTTAATTAAAAATTCATACTGTTTGTGTGTTTTATTTAGTCCATTGCATTCTGAATTCTGTCTGTTTCTCCTTCTAATCCCAAGGCAAGTAGAGAAGCAGTCCTTAAATAATTAATAGTAATAAGTCAACAAGAGCTGCTTGGGTGTCTTTCACCACCATACCTGCAAACAGCTGCAGTTATGGACCCAGCCTACACTCACTTCATCCATCCAGCAGTCAAAGCCAGACTCTCACTTTAGTTACAGGTTAAATGTTCTTCCTATAAACTTGTGTGATCTCATGGTGGTTTCCAAACCTGGCTACACATCAAAATTATTTAGTGAGCCCACAACAGAGATTCTGATATAGTATATCTTGGGCAAGGAGTCTGTGTTTTAAACAAGTTCTCCAGGTGATTCTGACACAACTGGTTTGTCTTTGGAACCAAAGGAGTTGCGGATACACTCTGGATCCTTAGTTGTTGATTCCTTAGATAGTGTGTCAACCACAGCCAGGGATATGTTTATGGGACATTGATACTCACAGGGCCTGTTCCTGTTTCTCCAGCCACACAGTTAAAACTTCTTAGAGCCCTTTGTATCTGACCATTCACTGCTGAGAGGAGCTCTTGGACTCTATCATGAGGAGCCTCGTTGTCTAACATTTTGCCAAGCTCAGGGTGTTATAGGCAGCCCCCAAGATGGCCCCCAAAGATCCCTGACTCTTCACTTGTGTAGTCCCCTCCCACATTGTGCCATGGTTCTTCTATGTGACAAAGAACTATGGTAGAAGGGCTGGCACGTCATTTTCAAGATTAGGTTATAAAAGACTGCAGTGTCTGTCTTGGGCGCATGCTCTCAGATCACTCTCTGAGGGACGCCATGCTGCGAGCAGTCCTTCAGAGAGGACCACGTGGCCTATGTTTCATTTTTCTTCTGCCAACGGTCATGTGAGTGAGCTTGAAAGTGAATTCCCTAGTCACTTCAAGAGGACTGCAGTCCTAGCTGACAACTTGACTACTCCTGAGGAAACCTGAGACAGAATCATCCAGCTAGACGCTCCCAGTTTTCAAACCCTCAGAAATTCTGTGAGATAATCAGTGTTTATTGTTTTAACCTTCTAAGTTTGGGGGTAATTTGTTCTGCAGCAATAGATAACTGATACACTGGGTCAGACCCATAGCTGATGTGAGGAGGCAACAACTGAGAACAGACCTCTCCTGATTCCAGGTAAGATTGGTTTCTAGTAGGCTGCAGGCATACTCTACCTGCTTTCACAAACAGGTTTATTTCCTCAGATAGCTTTCCCAGTCCATGCTCTCTTGTACATCAAGGATAGGGCAGCCCAAGTATGGAGTTTCTCAGTACAAAGGAATCTGAAGGAAGCCAGGCTTATCACAGCTCAGCTATCACATGATTAAAAGCATCTATTCCTCATTTCACCTTTTCAAAACACCTGAGTACCATGGTGATTGATGGTATAACAGCAAGCAGCCAGTAGGCAAGAGAACAATGAAAGTATGTGTTGTATAGAAAACATGAATGATGTCCATACAAAAGGACTCTGGAAAGGAAGCTTCTAGGATACACAGAGGCTTTCTGTGAAGATAAGGAATTTGGCACTCAAAGAAAGTAAGAGAGGCAAGCAGCTTCTGGTCAGTGTAAAGCAGCCAAGTGAGAGGCTGCTATTCAAGCAACAGGGTCTTAGGTGTAAAAGAAGGCCATCATGTTGACTTGATTTGGGGCAACATGGCAAAATGAAATATGCTGATCATTGTTAAGTCTCTGAAGTTTAAAGCAATGAGGAAGGGAAGCAATAATGTACAATGGAGAAAAGACAGCCTCTTGAATAAATGGTGTTGGGAAAACTGGACAGCTACATGCAAAATAATCAAACTAAACTACTCTCTCTCACCATACACAAAAATAAATTCAAAATGAATTAAATACTTAAATGTAAGACCTGAAACCATAGAACATCTACAAGAAGACATAGACAGTAAGTTCTTATTTACTCAATCTTACTTTATCTTAGTAATATTTTTTTGGCTATGTCTTCTTAGGCAAGAGAAACAAAAGCAAAATAAATGGGACAACATCAAACTAAAAAGATTTTGCACAGTAAAGAAAACTATCAACAAATTGAAAAGGCCACCTACTGAATGGGAGAAGATATTTGCAAATGATATTTTTGATAAGGAGTTAATATCCAAAATATACAAAGAACTCATACAAATCAACATCATAAAAGCAAGCCAATTAAAAAATGGGCAGAGGATCTGAATAAACATTTTTCCAAAGAATACATACCAATAGTCAACAGGCACATTGTAAGATGCTCAACATCACTAACCATCAGGGAAATGCAAATCAAAACCACAATGAGATATCACCACACACCTGTCAGAATGGCTATCATCATGAAGACCACAAATAGCAAATATTGGAGAGGATATGGATAAAAGAGAGTAATTAACACCCTGGAGGAATTTAGAGCTATAGAATCATATGTGATGACTTGGAGCACTGGTTCCCTAAATTTCTTGGTTCATGGCACCCTTAGGGTCTCAGTAATTTTTTAGACAGAATCCTTATGCCAAAGGAGATACCCAACAATTCTGTTTACCAAGTAGAGAACAGAAGAGATTTCAGGACCTCCCGTATTACTCCATCTCTAAGAGGAAGATGATCTAGAAAAGAAAGCTGTAGTGAAGCTGCCACTGAGGTAGGAGGAAAGCCAAGAGATACCCTGAAAGTTAAGGTTTGTTTTTTATTTTTTTAAGTGTCTCAAGAAGAAACCAACTTTGGGAAAAAGAGTAAGATAAAGTGTGAGGGAATTCTGAGGAATAACATCAGCAAGATAGTGGTATAGAAATTTCTAGCATCTGTCCACCCCCCAAAACATAAATTTAAACAACTATCTACACCTGAAAATAACTCATAAGAACTAAGGATTCCATATGAGGGATTAAAGCACCAAAGTGGGGCACAGAACTAAGAAAAGACACATTGAAGAGGGTAGGAAAGAGTCCCACATTAGTCCTGTCACCTCACCCCCAAGTCCTAGCAGCCCAGTGTGGAGAGAGATGCTCTCCCTGTGGGGGAAGGAGAGTGAAGTGAACACCCAAATTCACCACGGACCCCAGCACCAGGCCCACACCAATGCAAGGCGGCTCCTGTGGGCCCAAGCTCCCAGTGGGATCCTACAAACCCAGCCCCCAGCCCACTGCAGTACCAGGCCTCCCCATACACAACCCCAACATCACTAATCACCAGGGAAATGCAAATCAAAACCAAAACGAGGTACCACTCACACCTGTTAGAATGGTTATTATCAAAAATCAAGAGATAACAAATGCTGGAGAGGGTGTGGAGAAAAGAAAACCCTCTTACACTGTTGGTGGGAATGTAAATTGGTGCAGCCATGATGGAAAATAGTATGGAGGTTCCTCAAAAAATTAAAAATAGAACTACCCTATGATCCAGCAATCCCACTTCTGGGAATATATCTGAAGGAAATGAAATCACTATCTTGAAGAGATATCTGCACCCTCATGTTTATTGCAGCATTATTCACAACAGCCAGAAATGGAAATACCCTAAGTGTCTGTCAGTTGATGAATGGATAAAAATATGTGGTACATATATACATATATATATATGGAATATTATTCAGCCATGAGAAAGAAGGAAATCCTGCCATTTGTGACAACATGGATGGACTTGGAGGGTATTATGCTTAGTGAAATAAGTCAGACAGAGAACACAAATACTGTATGATATCACTTATAAGTGGAATCTAAAAAAGTCAAATTCATAGAAACAGAGAGTAGAATGGTAATTATCAGAATTGGGGGTGCGGGGAATGTGGAGATGTTGGTCAAAGGGTAAAAATTTCCAGTTTTAAGTTGAATAAGTTCTGAAGATCTAATGTACAGCATGTTGACTATAGTTAACAATATTATACACTTGAAAGTTACTAAGAGAGCAGACCTTAAATGTTCTCACCACCAAAAAAAAAAAAGATAACTATGTAAGGTGATGGATGTGTTAACTAACCTTATTGTACTAATGACTTCACAATATATACGTGTATCAAATCACGTCATACACCTTAAGGTTGTTTCCAAAGGAATTGGCAGAGTTTAGGGAAATGGTCAGGGCATTGTGCAATTCCCTGAGGCTAGCAACAAAAGGGAGCTGTTTTCCCCTAGGCCTGAAGAGGCAAGAAAAAGAAGTTACAGGGACTTCCCTGGTGGTGCAGTGGTTAAGAATCTGCCTGCCAATGCAGAGGACACGGGTTTGATCCCTGGTCCAGGGAGATCCCACATGCCACAGAGCAACTAAGCCTGTGCACCACAACTACTGAGTCTGCGCTCTAGAGCCCACGAGCCACAACTACTGAGCCCACGTGCCACAACTACTGAAGCCCACACGCTTAGAGCCTGTGCTCCACAACAAGATAATCCACTGCAATGAGAAGCACGTGCACCACAACAAAGAGTAGCCCCCGCTCACGGCAACTACAGAAAGCCCACATGCAGCAACGAAGACCCAACACAGCTAAAAATAAATAAATTAAAATTTAAATTTAAAAAAGAGAGAGAAAAAGAAGTTACAGGAACCAGGGAAAGTATGACAAACAGGAGCCTTGTGTGGAGACTTAGGTCAAGAATTCAGTCAACTCATGGTGATCAGGCTGGAAGGGACCCAGAGCATATATACCTTGACTTCGCTCTGTCCACCCTCTGACTTCCTTCTAGTGCCTCCCATTGGCTGAACCCAAAACAAAGCCAGAGGTTAGGGAGCCTATTGATATAACCCATAGATGTCAGTCTCCTGAAGAACAGAGCAGGATGGAGAGGGTGAAGAGTGAATCTGGAAAAGATTTTAGTGTCAAGAAAAATATGGTTAAAGTGACTCAATAGGGATTACAGGTTTTATTCAAATGATGCACACCAAGAAGCACCTCAAAATTAGGTAACTCCCTGAGCTAAAGCAGGATTGGAGAAGAGAGGGGTACATGACTTTGGTCTTGTCTCTGGTTGCAGTTTTCTTTATCTGTAACTGATGCAAAACTTGTGGTTGGAATGGTTGGTGGTTGGAATAGGTTGGTTTTCATGCCTCAGGATCACTGGTGCCATATCATATTGGCAGCGGATAGAACAGTTCTTTCCAGAGCTATCTTTGTAAGCCGGGACAGTTGTCTGTAAACTCTCTAATGTCAGTCAAGATTCAGGGGAGTGGGAGATGGGAAAGGGGAAAAAATGGAAAAGAGAAGAGAGGGAAAAAAAGAAAAGGAGGCAAAGGTCTAGGCAAAGAAAACTGAGATCTGCTTTAATTCTTTTATAGCTCTTTCTCTTGGCCAAGATAAACTACTTTTATCTCCAGGAAAATCTTTTGGGGGTGAAAACAAAATTACAGGGATGTTCAGCATTCAGAAATTGAGTCAAGAAGGCTCCCATAATGGGTTGGAGGAGCAGTTTGTTCTTCGATCTTCTGTCTTTAACCACAGTTTGGGTCATCTCTTTGGACAGGACAGTGCTGCCAATCTTGATTAGATGTGATTGGATGCACTTGAGGAGGGGTTTTCCCATAAGAAGAAAAAGGAAATGATCACTAGCCCTCGGCCAAAAGTGTATCCCATGGGACTTCCCTGGTGGCGCAGTGGTTAAGAATCCGCCTGCTAATGCAGGGGACACGGGTTCGAGACCTAGTCCAGGAAGATCCCACATGCCGCAGAGCAACTAAGTCTGTGCGCCACAACTACTGAGCCTGCACTCTAGAGCCCAGAAGCTACAACTACTGAACCCACGTGCCACAACTACTGTAGCCCACGCACCTGGAGCCTGTGCACCACAACAAGAGAAGCCACCACAATGAGAAGCCCACGCACCGCAATGAAGAGTAGCCCCCACTCGCCACAACCAGAGAAAGCCCGCATGCAGCAACGAAGACCCAACACGGCCAAAAATAAATTATTTTTTTAAAAAGTGTATCCCCAAAATTAATTAATTAATTAATTAATTAATTAATTAATTAATTAAAAAGTGTATCCCATGGACTGTATCCCTGTTATAAAGACCCAGGGAAAGAGGTTCCTTCCCCAATCACCCAATGATGATCCATAGGTCCTAGAGCAAAGGACTGTATCAGTCACTCAACAAATGTCTTGGTTTGCTTCACAGATGTGCTCATTCAACAAAAACATATCAGAAAGTTTTGAGAGGATGTGTGTGAAGCAATCATCATTGACAACTGCACAGGTGTATCCCCTAGGTATCAGGATGATGTCTAATGCCAGTCAATGGTGGACAACAGCCTCTGAAATTCTGGTATTTCTTGAGTGTTTCAATATTTTGGTGACATTGTTGGTGGCGTGGGTGACTGAAATTTTTATAAGCCCACAGGGTTTTTAGTGATAACCACAGCATAAAATCCAACCCAGGTGGTGGTGAACACATCTAGATTGATTCTGGGTCTTTTAGCTTCTTCACATAGTTCCTTTGCATCACTTGCTGGAAATAGATGTTTTGCAAAGAGGGGTGCTTGACTCCCCTTGTATTATTCTTCCATTTTGGGATCGAGAGTTTGACTCCTGATCTAAAGAGGTCATAAACTCAGATAGGTGAGAGAATATGGTTCTGTCTAATTGCTTATTGTTAAAAACCTGTACTTTGCATCTAGTAGGCCCTTGGCAATGGGCCTCTCAAATATAGCACGAGTCCTTTGGCCACTGCAGTAGCAGCTAAAACAAACTCCTCATGGGAAGATTTTCTATGACTGAAACTGCAGCCAGCCAGGGAAAAGGAGGCAGAAAAACTGTTTGGACAAATTTTCTGGAACAATGCATTCCTGAACTCTGCCCACCCACACCTTTGCCCCACCCTGAGGCACTGGCCACTCCTGAACCTGGAATTCACACGCAAGCCAGAGGCCAACTTTGGAGCTAAGGAACACCTGTGTCTATGAGGAAATGAGCTAGTTTGATCTCTTCCCTCTTCCCAGAGGCTACAAACTTGAGAGGCTCACACAGTCTTGCGTTTCCCTGCCCAGGAGTGGGGCACAGCCTGACTCACTGGAAAGCAAGCATGAAGCAGCTACTCTGGGCCAGCCTCAGTGAATACAGAAATGAATATCACCAAGCTATGAATAAATGTAAAGCTGATAAACTTAGCTTTGCTCATACATTTCTTAGCTCAGCAACATGTTCTCCCAGAAATGGCAGACTCCACCATTCACAGGATCTGAATATCCGATCATAAAGAAGTTCAAAGTCTTGAAGTTTCGTGTAAGGAAGGAAGAGGTCAAAGGGAAGAAGGAAAGGTAGAACCTGAAAGGTCTAACTCCCCAGCTGATTAAGGACTTCAGTCAAAATATCAGGTCTTCTAGAAGTCACCAATGCAGCCCTAACCCCATACCTTGTTCTCTTTGTATTTGTTCTGGTTCCAATGCTAGAAAGGCACTTTTTTTCTCTTTATATTTAATGTTGAAGTACCTTGGGTCAAGAAGGGGCTTTGACGTGTGGGGGAATATAAGGGCAAAAGAAAACTGCATTAGAACAGATGGGTAGGGTAATTTTCCTGGTCCAGCTCACCTATCCAGAAACACTAGAAAGGTCATAACCAGTCTTCATGAAGTGTGCTTCCAAGACTAAGCCATACCTGCAAAACAGCCTTTCCCCCCTGACTTTGGCAGGGTTCCTAGAGGCAGTGGCTGACATAGAAATTCTGGTTGAAGGGATGTATTGAGGAAGGACTCTAGGCTGGGGGTGGGGCTGGGGGCGGGGGAGATGTAGCGAGCAGGAACGCGATCCAAGCAGGAGTGTAGCTTCAGCCTGATCCCATGGGGAGGCTCTGGAGCACTAATCCTACTCGTGTATCAGTAGGCCAAAGTCTGCAGTAGGCAGAAGAGCGTGGAGATTGCTAGGCAATTGTCTCTGGAGAAGAAGGTATACCATAAGTTATCAGCCAACAGTCCCGGCAGCTGGGATATGAGTGCAAGGGCAGGAAAAGGGAAACTGGGTGAGGCATCAGCAGCACCCTCTACCACCCCTCCACCATTATCTTCTAAATCAGGAGTCAGCAAACTTTTTCTGTAAAGGGCCAAATAGTAAATAGTTTAAGCTTTTGCCATAGTCTCAGTCACAAGCATTCAACTCTACCATCGTAGCACAAAAGGAGCCGTAGACAAAATGTAAATGAGTGGACAAGGCTGTGTTCCAATAAAATGGTATTTACAAAAACAGGAGACTGTATTTTTCACCTGTCCTTTTGAAGAAAAGGCGTCATGTTGGTTTGTCACCAGTACCAGGTATGAGAGGCAGATGAGGATTGTGGTGGAAAAGCTTGGGCTGATTGCAGCCGTGTCTCTCCATCTTTTTCAGATGCAGGGGCGAGAAACCCAACTCAAATGAGCTCAAAGGAAATGGAGTAGGGGAGAGGGAGTATTTAGTGACTCAGGTAACCTAACCATGGGTGAGCTGGGCTCAGGGACAAACAGTTCCAGGAGTTCAAACTCCTTAGGACCTGCCCTCTGCTTATTCAACATTTTGGCTTTGGTCTCTCCTACTCTCAGTGGACTTTATTTTTCTGTCAGGGAACATGGCCTCTGGCAGTTCTGGACTCAAACATTGATGGCCCCAGCTCTAGAGAGGAAAGAGGATCTTCTCTACCCAAGGATAAGAAAGAAGGTCATGGGGAAGAAAATTGGAGCATGTGCTCATCAATGTTTTATTCACTCCTCCTTCTTTTCCTCATGACTAAGGTGATAGAGTCTCGCACAAGAAACATGGCAAAGAGAGCCCAGACCTGGCTACTGGGGAATCATTTTGACCCAGAGTCTCCCCAAATTATGTCAATGACATTAACCTTGAGCTACTAACCTTTGGACTTTCAGTTTCTTCTCAATGCCTACAGTAATATTTCAGTACTCAACAAATATTTTTTGAGCATATACTATGTGCCAGGTACTGTGCTAGGTAGGTAGTGTAGATTTAGTATGACCAAGACAAAAACGTCTCTGCCTTCACTTAACTTCCTACAAGTGAACATTGCAAAACTCAGAACAGCCAGCCCTGATCTTTGGTCTCAGTGGTTTGAGAATCACAGAACAGGGTATGTTGCTCTAAAGAATAGCCCCCATTCACTGTCTCCACTTCTTCCCTCATTATTTCTGTCCTACTGCATTGTCCTGAATCATTTCACTGAAACCACCCTGGAAAAAGTCACCAGGGACCTCCTTATTGCCAAAAGGAGTGTACCATTTTTGTCCTCACTTGTACTGAATTTGGAGGCCTTTGATGTACCTGTCTACTGCCTACATTCTAAAATTGTATTTTCTTAACTTCGGTGCATGTACTCTTCTGGTTCTCCTCCTAGATATGTGGATGAGAGGTCGGTTAATTATGCTTTTTAATTTTTACTTTCTATGCTTTTTTATAAATAGGAGGTTTTACATTGAAAATTGAATTTTTAAAATAAATTTCAGTTAAATATGGCTAATAAGAAAGTTTAAAAGTCTAGGATTCAAGAGAAAATGGGTTTTAATCTAACTTTAATCCTATCTAGCTGTCAGAATAAACTCTCTACATTTCATTGACAATCTCTAAGAAGAGGGGATATTGCTAGGTTCAATTTAATAAGCATTGACTGGATATTCTCTTTGCATTAGGAGTACATACATATATATACATTAGGATATATATATATATATATATATATATATGCATTAGGAGTACAAAGATGATGAAGACCTTGCTAAAGGCTTCCACAAAGAGCAATGGTGGAGGGGCAGGAAAGATGTTATACATGAGATGATAATTGTCTCGAGATTACGAGGAAGTGTTCAGCAGGCCACCAAGGTGGCATGCCAGACAGGATCATGGCAGGTACATCAGAAACAGCAAAGTTTGTGCTGGGAGTCCTGAGGAGGTCCTCATGGCTTAAGTGTGAAGTTTGGGGGTGGGGACAGAAGGGCCAGGATGAGGCCAGAAACAGAGACAGGAGTGAAATTAGGGGAAGAAATATGAAATTTGAATTGTTCACGCAAGCAGTGGGAAGGCAGTAGAGCTGTGCTTTCTTAACCTGGGCTACAATGCGGTTGATCACCTTTTTTTTTTTTAATTTTTGAACTTTATTTTATTTATTTTTTTATACAGCAGGTTCTTATTAGTCATCAATTTTATACACATCGGTGTACACCTGTCAATCCCAATCACCCAATTCATCACACCACCATCCCCACCCCACCACGGCTTTCCCCCCTTGGTATCCATATGTTTGTTCTCTACATCTGTGTTTCAACTTCTGCCCTGAAAACCAGTCCATCTGTATCATTTTTCTAGGTTCCACATATATGTGTTTATATACGATATTTGTTTTTCTCTTTCTGACTTACTTCACTCTGTATGCCAGTCTCTAGGTCCATCCACATCTCAACAAATGACTCAATTTCGTTCCTTTTTATGGCTGAGTAATATTCCATTGTATATATGTACCACATCTTCTTTATCCATTCCTCTGTTGATAGCCATTTAGGTTGCTTCCATGACCTGGCTATTGTAAATAGTGCTGCAATAAACATTGGGGTGCATGTGTCTTTTTGAATTATGGTTTTCTCTGGGTATATGCCCAGTAGTGGGATTGCTGGATCATATGATAATTCTATTTTTAGTTTTTTAAGGAACCTCCATACTGTTCTCCATAGTGGCTGTATCTACTTATGTTCCCACCAATAGTGCAAGAGGGTTCCCTTTTCTCTACACCTTCTCCAGCATTTGTTGTTTGTAGATTTTTTATGATGGCCATTCTGACTGGTGTGAGGTGATACCTCACTGTAGTTTTGATTTTCATTTCTCTAATAATTAGTGATGTTGAGCAGCTTTTCATGTGCTTCTTGGCCATCTGTATATCTTCTTTGGAGAAATGTCTATTTAGGTCTTCTCCTCATTTTTGGATTGGATTGTTTGTTTCTTTAATATTGAGCTGCATGAGCTGTTTATATATTTTGGAGATTAATCCTTTGTCCATTGATTCATTTGCAAATATTTTCTCCCATACTGAGGGTTGTCTTTTCATCTTGTTTATGGTTTCCTTTGCTGTGCAAAAGCTTTTAAGTTTCATTAGGTCCCATTTGTTTATTTTTGTTTTTATTTCCATTACTCTAGGAGGTGGATCAAAAAAGATCATGCTGTGATTTATGTCAAAGGGTGTTCTTCCTATGTTTTCATCTAGGAGTTTTATAGTGTCCAGTCTTACATTTAGGTCTCAAATCCATTTTGAGCTTATTTCTGTGTATGGTGTTAGGGAGTGTTCTAATTTCATACTTTTATATGTAGCTGTCCAGTTTTCCCAGCACCACTATTTTTTTTTTTTTTTTTTTGCGGTATGCGGGCCTCTCACTGTTGTGGCCTCTCCCGTTCCAGAGCACAGGCTCCAGACGCGTAGGCTCAGCAGCCATGGCTCACGGGCCCAGCCGCTCCACGGCATGTGGGACCTTCCCGGACCGGGGCACGAACCTGTGTTCCCTGCATCAGCAGGCGCACTCTCAACCACTGCATCACCAGGGAAGCCCCAGCACCACTTGTATATTCTTGCCTCCTTTGTCATAGATTAGTTGATGATAGGTGTGTGGGTTTACCTCTGGGCTTTCTATCTTGTTCCATTGATCTATGTTTCTGTTTTTGTGCCAGTACCATATTGTCTTGATTACTGTAGCTTTGTAGTATAGTCTGAAGTCAGGCAGTCTGATTCCTCTGGCTCCGTTTTTTTCCCTCAAGACTGCTTTGGCTACTAGGGGTCTTCTCTGTCTCCATACAAATTTTAAGATTTTTTTGTTCTAGTTCCGTAAAAAATGCCATTGGTAATTTGATAGGGATTGGATTGAATCTGTAGATTGCTTTGGGTAGTGTACTCATTTTCACAATATTGATTCTTCCAGTCCAAGAACATGGTATATCTCTCCATCTGTTGGTATCATCTTTAATTTCTTTCATCGGTGTCTTATAGTTTTCTGCATACAGGTCTTTTGTCTCCTTAGGTAGTTTTATTCCCAGGTATTTTATTCTTTTTGTTGCAATGGTAAATGGAAGTGTTTCCTTAATTTCTCTTTCAGATTTTTCATCATTAGCATATAGGAATGCAAGAGATTTCTGTGCATTAATTCTGTATCCTGCAACTTTACCAGATTCATTGATTAGCTCTAGTAGTTTTCTGGTGGCATCTTTAGGATTCTCTATGTATGGTATCATGTCAGCTGCAAACAGTGGCAGTTTTACTTCTTCTTTTCCAATTTGTATTCCTTCTATTTCTTTTTCTTCTCTGATTGCCGTGGCTAGGACTTCCAAAACTGTTGAATAATAGTGGTGAGAGTGGATGTCCTTGTCTTGTTCCTGATCTTAGAGAAAGTGCTTTCAATTTTTCACCATTGACAATGATGTTTGCTGTGGGTTTGTCGTATATGGCCTTCAGTATGTTGAGGTAGGTTCCCTCTTTACCCACTTTCTGGACAGTTTTTATCATAAATCGGTGTTGCATTTTGTCAAACGCTTTTTCTGCATCTATTGCGGTGATCATCTGGTTTTTAATCTTCAATTTGTTAATATGGTGTATCACATTGATTGATTTGTGTATATTGAAGAATCCTTGCATCCCTGGGATAAATGCCACTTGATCATGGTGTATGATCCTTTTAATGTGTTGTTGGATTCTGTTTGCTAGTATTTTGTTGAGGATATTTGCATCTATATTCATCAGTGATATTGGTCTGTAATTTTCTCTTTTTGTATTATCTTTGTCTGGTTTTGGTATCAGGGTGATGGTGGCCTCATAGAATGAGTTTGGGAGTGTTCCTTCCTCTGCAATTTTTTGGAAGAGCTTGAGAAGGATGGGTATTAGCTCTTCTCTAAATGTTTGATAGAATTCACTTGTGAAGCCATCTGGTCCTGGACTATTGTCTGTTGGAAGATTTTAAATCACAGTTTCAATTTCATTACTTGTGATTGGTCTGTTCATATTTTCTGTTTCTCTCTGGTTCAGTCTTGGAAGGTTATACCTTTCTAAGAATTTCTCCATTTCTTCCATGTTGTTCATTTTATTGGCATAGAGTTGCTTGTAGTAGTCCTTAGGATGCTTTGTATTTCTGTGGTGTCAGTTGTTACCTCTCCTTTTTCATTTCTAATGTTATTGATTTGAGTCCTCTCCCTGTTTTTCTTGATGAGTCTGGTTAATGGTTTATCAATTTTGTTTATCTTCTCAATGAAGTAGCTTTTAATTTTATTGATCTTTGCTATTGTTTTCTTTGTTTCTATTTCATTTATTTCTGCTCTGATCTTTATGATTTCTTTCCTTCTGCTAACTTTGGGTTTTGTTTGTTCTTCTTTCTCTAGTACCTTTAGGTGTAAGGTTAGATTGTTTATTTGAGATTTTTCTTGTTTCTTGAGGTAGGCTTGTATAGCCATAAACTTCCCTCTTAGAACTGCTTTTGCTGCATCCCATAGGTGTTGGATCGTTGTGTTTTCATTGTCATTTGTCTCTACGTATTTTTTGATTTCCTCTTTGATTTCTTCAGTGATCTCTTGGTTATTTAGTAACGTATTGTTTGGCCTCCATGTGTTTGTGTTTTTTACGTTTTTTTCCCTGTAATTCATTTCTAAGCTCATAGCATTGTGGTCCAAAAAGATGCTTGATATGATTTCAGTTTCCTTAAATTTACTGAGGCTTGATTTGTGACCCAAGATGTGATCTATCCTGGAGAATGTTCTGTGTGCACTTGAGAAGAAAGTGTAATCTGCTGTTTTTGGATGGAATGTCTTATAAATATCAGTTAAATCTAGCCGGTCTATTGTGTCATTTAAAGCTTCTGTTTCCTTATTTATTTTCATTTTGGATGACCTGTCCATTGGTGTAAGTGAGGTGTTAAAGTCCCCCACTATTATTGTGTTACTGTCAATTTCCTCTTTTATAGCTGTTAGCAGTTACCTTATGTATTGAGGTGCTCCTACGTTGGGTGCATGTATATTTATAATTGTTATATCTTCTTCTTGGATTGATCCCTTGATCATTATGTAGTGTCCTTCCTTGTCTCTTGTAACATTCTTTATTTTAAAGTCTATTTTATCTGATATGAGTACTGCTACTCCAGCTTTCTTTTGATTTCCATTTGCATGGAATTACTTTTTCCATCCCCTCACTTTCAGTCTCTATGTGTCCCTAGGTCTGAAGTGGGTCTCTTGTAGACAGCATATATATGGGTCTTGTTTTTGTATCCATTCAGCAAGCCTGTGTCTTTTGGTTGGAGCATTTAATCCATTCATGTTTAAGTTAATTATTGATATGTATGTTCCTGTGACCATTTTCTTAATTGTTTGGGGTTTGTTCTTGTAGGTCCTTTACTGCTCTTGTGTTTCCCACTTAGAGAAATTCCTTTAGCATTTGTTGTAGAGCTGGTTTGGTGGTGATGAATTCTCTTCGCTTTTGATTGTCTGTAAAGCTTTTGATTTCTCCATCAAATCTGAATGAGATCCTTGCCGGGTAGAGTAATCTTGGTTGTAGGTTCTTCCCTTTCATACTTTAAGTATATCATGCCACTCCCTTCTGGTTTGTAGAGTTTCTGCTGAGAAATCAGCTGTTAACCTTATGGGAGTTCCCTTGTATGTTACTTGTCATTTTTCCCTTGCTGCTTTCAATAATATTTCTTTGCTTTTAATTTTTGCCAATTTGATTACTATGTGTCTCAGCGTGTTTCTCCTTGGGTTTATCCTGTATGAGACTCTCTGTGCTTCCTGGACTTGGGTGGCTATTTCCTTTACCATGTTAGGGAAGCGTTCAACTATAATCTCTTCAAATATTTTCTCTGGTCCTTTCTCTCTCTCTTCGCCTTCCGGACCCCTATAATGCAAATGTTGTTGCATTTAATGTTGTCCCAGAAGTTTCTTAGTCTTTCTTCATTTCTTTTCATTCTTTTTTTCTTTATTTTGTTCCGCAGCAGTGAATTCCACCATTCTGTCTTCCAGGTCACTTATCTGTTCTTCTGCCTCAGTTATTCCACTATTGATTCCTTCTAGTGTAGTTTTCATTTCAGTTATTATATTGTTCATCTCTGTTTGTTTGTTCTTTAATTCTTCTAGGTCTTTGTTAAACATTTCTTGCATCTTCTCAATCTTTGCCTCCATTCTTTTTCCGAGGTCTTGGATCATCTTCACTGTCATTATTCTGAATTCTTTTTCTGGAAGGTTGCCTATCACCACTTCATTTAGTTGTTTTTCTGGGTTTTTATCTTGTTCCTTCATCTGGTACATAGCCCTCTGCCTTTTCATCTTGTCCATCTTTCTGTGAATGTGGTTTTTGTTCCACAGGCTGCAGGATTGTAGTTCTTCTTGCTTCTGCTGTCTGCCCTCTGGTCTGATCATCTTTTTATATGTGTTAACCATCTCAATTTCTACTGGGTGGCTTATCTTTTTCTTATCAATTGGTAAGGTACTTTATGTAATCTGGATCTTAATAATTTGCCTGTTTCTAGTAGTGCAAATATGTCCTCTCAGTTTGTCACTAATTTTTTGTGCTTGCCTATGTGTCATTACCACACAGAACGTCTGTACTTTTGTGTAGATATATGTGTTGGTCTTTTACTTTAGTGAGTTCAGAGAATTAATTTTGTGTCTTAAAAAATCCTTCTCCATTTCAAATATGAAAAATATTTCCTTGTCTAATTCTTTCATAGTTTTGTTTTATAGTTAGCTCTTCATCTGGGAATTATTTCTGTGAATGGTGTAAGATAAAAATCTAACTCTTTTTTTCCCCAAAGAAAGAACTATCTTTCACAGCACCATTAATTATACACTCTATTATTTTCCACAGTATGAACTGCCATCTTCATCACACTCTAAATATTCCAGATTTCCCAGTGTGCATTAATTTACATCTGTAAATATGTGTAAAATTGAAAAACACCAAAACCTAAGTAAGAAAATAGTTAAAAGACATTAACAGGCACTACATAGAAAATATATTTAGCTAATCTCCAACCTCAATAGAAACAAAGTGCTGGCTAAAATAATAAAATAGGATTTTCTTCCAGTTTTATTGAGATATAATTGATATACAGCATTGTATAAATTTAAGGTGTACAGCATAATGATCTAGCTTATGTACCTCATGAAATAATTCTCACAATAAGTTTAGTGAACATCCATCATCTCATATAGATAAAGAAATAGAAAAAAATATTTTTCCTTTCAATGAGAATTCTTAGGATTTATTCTCTTAAAAAGTCTCATATATAACATAGAACAAGTTGTATATTATATCCCTGGCACTTATTTCTCTTATAACTGGGAGTTTGTACCTTTTGACTACCTTCATTTCCCCCACTACCAACACCCCGTCTCTGGTAACCACTAATTTGATTTCTTTTTCTATGAGTTTGTTTTTGAAGTATAATTGACCTACAACACTATGGTAGTTTTTTTTAAATATTTTATTTATTTTTTTACTTTTGGCTGCCTTGGGTCTTTTTTGCTATGTGCAGACTTTGTCTAGTTGTAGCAAGTGGGGGCAATTCTTCATTGCAGTGCGTGGGCTTCTCATTGTGGTGGCTTCTCTTGTTGCAGATCATGGGCTCTAGGCATGCGGGCTTCAGCAGTTTCGGCTCATGGGCTCCAGGAGTTGTGGCTCGCGGGCTCTAGAGCACAAGCTCAGTAGTTGTGGTGCACGGGCTTAGTTGTTCCACGGCATGTGGGATCTTCCCGGACCAGGGCTCGAACCCGTGTCCCCTGCATTGGCAGGTGGATTCTTAACCACTGTGCCACCAGGGAAGCCCGACTATGTTAGTTCTTGTTACACAGCTTAGTGATTTGATATTTCTGTACATTTCAAAATGATCACCATGATAAGTCCAGTTACAATATGTCACCATACAAAGATGTCACACAGTTATTGACTATATTCCCCACACTGTACATTTCATACTGGTGACTCATTTATTTTACAGCTACAAGTTAATACCTCTAGATCTCCCTCACATGTTTCCTTCCTCTCCCCACCCCCCTCCTCTCTGGCAACCACCTGTTTGTTCTCTGTATGTATAACTCAGTTTCTGTTTTGTTATGTTTCTTCATTTGTTTTCTTATTTAGATTCCACATATAAGTGAAATAATACAGTATTTCTCTTTCTCTGTCTGACTTATTTAACTTAGCATAATACCCTCCAGGTCCATCCATGTTGTTGCAAGTGGCAAGATTTCATTCTTTTTTATGGCTGAGTAATATTCCATTATATATATATATATATATATATATATATATATATACACACACACACACACATACATATATACAACATCTTCTTTAATATTCATCTATTGATAGGCATTTAGGTTGCTTGCATATCTTGGCTACTGTAAATCATGCTGCAATAAAAATAGGGATGACTATATCTTTTCTAATTATTATTTTTGTTTTCTTTGGATAAATATCCAGGAGTGAAATTGCTGGATATGTTAGTTCTACTTTTAATTTTTTGAGGAATATGCATAATGTTTTCCATTGTGGCTGAACCAATTTACATTCCTACTAACAGTGCACAAGGGTTCCCTTTTCTCCACATCCACACCAACACTTGTTATTTGTTGCCTTTTTGATAATAGCCATTCTGCCAGTTGTGAGGTGATATCTCACTGTGGTTTTGATTTGCATTTCCCTGGTGATTAGTGATGTTGAGCATCTTATCATGTGCCTGGTGGACATCCATATGTCTTCTTTCTAAAAATGTCTATTCAGATCCTCTGCCCATTTTAAATTCGGTTGTTTGTTTTTATGATGTTGAGTTGCATGATTTCTTTGTATATTTTGAATATTTACCCCTTATTGGAAATATCATTTGCAAATATCTTCTCCCATTCAGTAGGTAGACTTTCATTTTGTTGATAGTTTCCTTCACTGTGCAAAAGCTTTTAGTTTGATGTAGTCCCATCACTACCTTGAACTCCTTCTCAGGTAGATTGCCTATCTTCACTTCACTTAGTTTTTCTTCTGTGGTTTTATCTTGTTCCTTTGTCTGGAACATGTTCCTCTGTCACTTCATCTTGCTCAAGTTGCTATTTTTATTTTTATGTATCTGGTAGGTTGGTTACATTTCCTGACATTAGAGAACTGGTCTTTTGTAGGAGATGTCCTATGCATCCCAGCAGTGCACTCCTCTCTTATCACCCAGGCTGTAGGGGTTTCCCCTAGGCAGGCTGTGTGGGTCCTTCTATTGCAGTGCACTGACTACGTGGGCAGTCTGGTAGGCTCAGTTGGCTCCAGGTCCAGTTGGTTGCTAGGTCTGCCTTGTGTGGAAGCTGCCTGCCGCTGGCTAGTGGGACCAGGTTATAAGGCAGCTGACTGCAGAACCCTAGGGGCCCCAGGGCTTGTGCTGGCTCACTGGTGGGCAGAGTCAGGGTCCAGAAAACTCTGGGGTTGTTCCCTGCCCACTGGTGGGTGAAGCCAGGTCCTGGAGTCTGGTTGCAGGACCCGGGGGTCCCAGAGCTGGTATTGCAGGGGGGCGGGAGGGGTAGCTCCTGACACAGTTGAGTACCAGGATTGGGGTGTCCTGAAGCTTGTGTTAGCCTACTAGCTGGCAGCACCAGGACTCACCTGGTCCTAGAGCAGGGTCTGGTCTGCTGATAGGCAGGCTGGTCCCACGGGCTGTGGAATTATGGTTTTCTTGAGTCTGGTGTCTGCCCCCTGGTGGACGAGGCTGGTCAAGAGGCTAGAGCAGGCTCCCTGGAGGGCAGGGCCAGGGCCTAGGGGATTTGGGGCACCTGTCCACTGGTAGGTGGAACTGGGTCCTGGTCCCTCTGGTGAGCAGGGCCATGTCTAAAGGCAGGTGTGGGCTCAGGGGGTCTTAAGGCAGCCTGTCTGCTGATGGGTAGGGCTGTGTCCCTGCCCAGTTAGTTGCTTGTCTGGAGGCATCTCAGCACTGGCACCTACAGTGCCAGGTCCTGGCACTAATGACCTAGAGGGAGGATTCCACAATGGTGCTTGCCAGCATCAGTGTCCACATGGTAAAAGGAGCTCCCCAAAATGGCTGCCTCCAGTGTCTATGTTCCTTGGGTGAGCTGCTGTTGCCCCCTGCCTCTCTGGGAGACTCTCCAAGATCAGCAGGTAGGTGTGACCCAGGCTCCCCTCCCTGGGTCCCAATGAATGAAATTTTGTGCGTGCTCTTTAAGAGTGAAATCTCTATTTCCCTCAAATCTCTGGGACTCCCGAAAGTAAGCGTCACTGGCCTCCTAAGCCAAATGCTCTGGGCACTCATCTTCCCAGTGCAGGACTGCCATGTTGGGGAGCCTGAAGTGGGGCTCAGACCTCTCACTCCTTTGGGAGAACCTCTGCAATATAATTATTCCCCAGTCTGTGGGTCATCCACCATGGATATGGGACTTAACTATATAGCAAGTCTGCCCCTCCTACCCTTCTTTTTGTGATTCCTTCTTTATGTCTTTAATTGTAGAAGATACTTTTTGGTAGGTTCCAGTCTTTTTCATCAAGGATGTTCTGAAGATAGCTGTGATTTTGGTGTGCCCATGAGAGGAGGTGAGCTCAGAACCTCCTCTGTGCAAACAGCCCTACCTGCAGGGCACTAGTAAAAAATAATCATTGGCAACTGTTTAACATCACAGCTGCCTGAGATGGTATTAAAAGTTGGGGTCAAAAGGAGGCTGACCAAAAAATTTAAAAGAAAAACCTGGGGAATGATATTTCCATAGGGTGCTTTGAAAAGCTCTGACATATTCTCAGAAATCTAGACAGTCACATGAGTGTTCTAGGCTGTTCCCATGCCTAGGAAAGACCTCAGAAGGCCCTAAACTCTCACCTCTGCCTTATCTTGAGCCTCTGCACAAGCAGGAAGTGAAGGCTAACACAGAGGTACAAAACTGCCTATTACAGCATTCAAAGTATGCCCCAACACTTGTACAGAGCCCCTCAGCAAATGCTAGGAGACTTCCTGATTCAAAGCATTTAAGAAAATCCCTGCTCTGTAGACAGCTGATCATTATGCTAACCATGCAGAGACTTCAGTAGCCACACATAACAAATAATATAGATTTTATAGGATCAATACAGAAAAGTCACTAAACACACTACAGATCAATATCTTTTATGAATATAGATGCAAAAATCCTTTAAAAAATAGCAAACTGAATCTAGCAACATATTAAAAAGTGGCATTTATCACAGGAATGCAAGGTTAGTCTAACATCAATCGATGCAATAAACCATATAAATGGAATAGAGGACAAAAAGTACATGATCATCTCAATAAATGCAGAAAAAGTATTTGACAAAATCCAGCACACTTTTATTATAAGAACACTCAAGAAACCAGGAGTAGAGGAGATCTTACTCAACCTAAGAAAGGACATCTACAAAAACCTATAGCCAACATCATACTTAATGGTGAAAGACTGAATGTTTTCTCCCTAAGATCAGCACCAAGACAAGAATGTCCATGCTCACAACTTCTATTTAGTATTGTAATGGAGGTTATAGTCAGGGCAATCAGGTAAGAAGAAGAAAGGAAAGACTTACAGATTTTAAAAGAAGAGGTAAAACTACATTCACAGATGATGTGGCCTTATATATACAAAATCATAAGGAATAGACAGCAAAATTATTAGAATAAACAAGTTCAGCAAGGTTGCAAGATACAAAATCAATATACAAAATCATTTGTACACACTAACAATGAACAATCTGAAAATGAAATTAAAAGAACAACTCTATTTAGAATAGCAGCAAACACTGAAGAAATCAAAGAGGAAATCAAAAAATAACTAGAAACAAATGACAATGGAGACACGATGACCCAAAACCAATGGGATGCAGCAAAAGCAGTTCTAAGAGGGAAGTTTATAGAAATACAATCCTACCTTAAGAAACAGGAAACATCTCAAATAAACAACCTAACCTTGCACCTAAAGCAATTAGAGAAAGAAGAACAATAAAACCCCGAAGTTAGCAGAAGGAAAGAAATCATAAAGATCAGAGCAGAAATAAATGAAAAAGAAATGAAGCAAACGATAGCAAAGATCAATAAAACTAAAAGCTGGTTCTTTGAGAAGATAAACAAAGTTGATAAACCATTAGCCAGACTCATCAAGAAAAAAAGGGAGAAGACCCAAATCAATAGAATTAGAAATGAAAAAGGAGAAGTAACAACTGACACTGCAGAAATACAAAGGATCATGAGAGATTACTACAAGCAACTCTATGCCAATAAAATGGACAACCTGGAAGAAATGGACACATTCTTAGAAATGCACAACCTGCCGAGACTGAACCAGGAAGAAATAGAAAATATGAACAGATCAATCACAAGCACTGAAATGGAAACTGTGATTAAAAATCTTCCAATAAACAAAAGCCCAGTACCAGACCGCTTCACAGGCGAATTGTATCAAACACTTACAGAAGAGCTAACACCTATCCTTCTCAAACTCTTGCAAAATATAGCAGAGGGATGAACACTCCCCAACTCATTCTACGAGGCCACCTTCACCCTGATACCAAAACCAGACAAAGATGTCAGAAAGAAAACTAGAGGCCAATATCACTGATGAACACAGATGCAAAAATCCTCAACAAAATACTAGCAAACGGAATCCAACAGCACATTAAAAGGATCATACACCATGTTCAAGTGGGGTTTATTCCAGGAATGCAAGGATTCTTCAGTATACTCAAATCAATAAATGTGATACACCATATTCACAAATTGAAGGAGAAAAACCATATGATCATCTCAATAGATGCAGAGAAAGCATTCGAAAAAATTCAACACCCATTTATGATAAAAACACTGCAGAAAGTAGGCATAGAGGGAACTTATCTCAACATAATAAAGGCCATATATGACAAACCCACAGCCAACATCATCCTCAATGGTGAAAAACTGAAACCATTTCCACTAAGATCAGGAATAAGACAAGTTGCCCACTCTCACCACTATTATTCAACATAGTTTTGGAAGTTTTAGGCACAGCAAACAGAGAAGAAAAAGAAATAAAAGGAATGCAAATTGGAAAAGAAGAAGTAAAGCTGTCACTGTTTGCAGATGAAATGATACTATACATAGAGAATCCTATAGATGGTACCAGAAAACTACTAGAGCTAATCAATGAATTTGGTAAAGTAGCAGGATACAAAATTAATGCACAGAAATCTCTTGCATTCCTATATACTAATGATGAAAAATCTGAAAGTGAAATTAAGAAAACACTCCCATTTACCACTGCAACAGAAAGAGTAAAATACCTAGGAATAAACCTACCTAGGGAGACAAAAGACCTGTATGCAGAAAACTGTAAGACATGATGAAGGACATTAAAGATGACACTAACAGATGGAGAGATATACCATGGTCTTGGATTAGAAGAATCAATATTGTGAAAATGACTCTACTACCCAAAGCAATCTACAGATTCAATGCAATCCCTATCAAACTACCAATGGCATTTTTCACAGAAGTAGAACAAAAAATTTCACAATTTGTATGGAAATACAAAAGACCCCGAATAGCCAAAGCAATCTTGAGAATGAAAAACGGAGCTGGAGGAATCAGGCTCCCTCACTTCAGACTATACAACAAAGCTACAGTAATCAAGACAGTATGGTACTGGCACAAAAACAGAAATATAGATCAATGGAATAGGAGAGAAAGCCCAGAAATACACCCACGCACATATGGTCACCTTATCTTTGATAAAGGAGGCAAGAAAAGACAGTGGAGAAAAGACAGCCTCTTCAATAAGTGGTGCTGGGAAAACTGGAAGGTACATGTAAAAGTATGAAATTAGAACACTCCCTAACACCATACACAAAAATAAACTCAAAATGGATTAAAGACCTAAATGTAAGGCCAGGTACTATCAAACTCTTAGAGGAAAATATAGGCAGAACACTCTATGACATAAATCACAGCAAGATCCTTTATGACCCACCTTCTAGAGAAATGGAAATAAAAACAAAAATAAACAAATGGGACCTAATGAAACTTCAAAGCTTTTGCACAGCAATGGAAACTACAAACAAGATGAAAAGACAACCCTCAGAATGGGAGAAAATTTTTGCAAATGAATCAATGGACAAAGGATTAATCTCCAAAATATATAAACAGCTCATACAGTTCAATAATAAAAAACAAACAACCTAATGAAAAAATGGGCAAAAGACCTAAATAGACACTTCTCCAAAAAAGATATACGGATGGCCAAGAAGTCCATGAAAAGCTGCTCAACATCACTAATTATCAGAGAAATGCAAATGAAAACTACCATGAGGTATCACCTCACACCAGTTAGAATGGGCATCATCAGAAAATCTACAAACCGCAAACGCTGGAGAGGGTGTGGAGAAAAGGGAACTCTCTTGTACTGTTGGTGGGAATGTAAATTGATACAGCCACTATGGAGAACAGTATGGAGGTTCCTTAAAAAACTAAAAATAGAATTACCATATGACCCAGGAATCCCACTACTGGGCATATACCCAGAGAAAACCATAATTCAAAAAGAGACATGCACCCCAATGTTCATTGCAGCACTATTTACAATAGCCAGGACATGGAAGCAACCAAAGTGTCCATCATCGGATGAATGGATAAAGAAGATGTGGCACATATATACAATGGAATATTACTCAGCCATAAAAAGAAATGAAATTGAGATATTTGTAGTGAGGTGGATGGATCTAGATTCTGTCATACAGAGTGAAGTAAGTCAGAAAGAGAAAAACAAATACCATATGCTAACACATATATATGGACTCTAAGAGAAAAAAAAAAGGTCATGAAGAACCTAGGGGTAAGACAGGAATAAAGACACAGACCTACTAGAGCATGGACTTGAGGATATGGGGAGGGGGAAGGGTAAGCTGTGACAAAGCGAAAGAGAGGCATGGACATATATACACTACCAAACGTAAGGTAGATAGATAGTGGGAAGCAGCCACAGAGCACAGGGAGATGAGCTCGGTGCTTTGTGACCACCTAGAGGGGTGGGATAGGGAGGGTGGGAGGGAAGGAGATGCAAGAGGGAAGAGATATGGGAACATATGTATATGTATAACTGATTCACTTTGTTATAAAGCACAAACTAACACACCATTGTAAAGCAATTATACTCCAATAAAGGTGTTAAAAAAGAAAGAATAGCAGCAAAAAAGAACAAAAAAAATACATTTAACAAAAGAGGTTACAACATAAAAATAGACAGATGACCCAGTGAAAAATTGGGCAAATGTTTGAGTAAATATTTATCCAAATATTAAAATATTTATAATATTTATCCAAATTTATACAAATGGCCAATAAATACATCCAAAGATGCTCACCATCACTGGTCATTAGAGAAATAAAAATCAAAACCACAATGAGATACCACTTCACACTTACCAGAATGTCTATAATCAAAATGACAGATATTAACAAGTGCTGACAAGATTGGGGAGAAATTGGAACCCTCATACACTACTGGTAGGAATGTAAAATGGTGCAGACACAGAGAAAACAGTCTGTCAGTTCCCCACAAAGTTAAACATGACCCAGTAATTCTACTCCTAGTTATATACCCAAGAGAACTGAAAGCATGTGTCCACACAAAAAGTTGTATATGAATGTTTATGGCAGCATTTTCATAAGAACCAAACGAACTTTACTAACCCATCAATAATAAAAAATTTTAATCATCCATACTAAATGGAAGACTATCTTTGTATTCTCTCTATAAAAAATATATTTTAAAATCATTGTAATATAAAGAGGTGATCATATAGTATGCAGCCTAAAACATAGGGAAAGTACTTTAGAGGTGTGTCAGATATTAATTAATTAAAATGTTGTGCTGTTAGAAAAAAGAGTGGAAACAACCCAAATGAGAAATGGATAAACAAATGTGGTATACCTGTATGACGGAATATTATTCAGCCAAAAAAAAGTAATAAAGTTCTGATATATGCTATAACATAAATGATCCTTGAAAGCATTATGCTAAGTTAAAGAAGCCAGACACAAAAGGCCACAAAAAGCCATGTATATTAAACATCCAGAATTGTCAAATCCATAGAGACAGATAATAGATTGGTGGTTTCCAGGGCCTGGGAGCAGGGGAGGGAATGGGGAATGGCTACTGATAAATATGGATTTTCTTTGGGGGAGTGATTAAAATGTTCTGGAATTAGATAGTAGCAATGGTTGTACAACTTTGTGAATATACTGAAAACTACTGTACACTCTAAAAGGACAAATTTTATGGTATGTGAATTATATCTTAATAAAGCTGTTATTAGACTATAATAAATAATAAAATACAAGAAAAAATAGATGAGGCCGGAGTGCTTGCCAGCTACAGCCTGTGTATAGGGAAGTCATAGGACCTCCTGGGTGACATCAAGGCCAAAGCCCTCAGGCTACTTTCAGCATCCTTTGAACCCATCAGTGTAATTTCATGGTACAATAGGGGATTGCGAAGGGCTGGAGTATTCTTTTCCAGAGAGCCTCCTAAAACAACCAGCTTGTGTGCAGTCTGCAGGGCATATGAGGAGAAAGAACAATCCTGCTTGAGCACCTGACCTTGGCATGCCAACTAACAGTGATGGATACAAACGTGTATTTATACACTGCTTCAGAAAATGATTCAGAGAGGAAGTTAACAGAAAAGCTGACATGCCTCCTAAATGGGAGGAAGTTAAATGAAAAGATTTCTTCAGGGCTAACTTCACGGGTGTACAACCTGTGCAGTCATACAGGGCCCCACATTCAGAAAGTTCTTGTGCTTGGTTTAATGCTGTACTGTCCTACTGTCTTGAAATTCTTAATAATTTTATCTTCAAACTTGTGTTTTCTAAGGGAAATCTGATAGAACAATGGAGCATGAGTGTGAGCAGGGAATATATGGGCAATGTGTGTGTCTACTGTTCCTTGTCACCCCATTCTCATATAACATTCATGATATTTCATGAGCACAGAGCTCCAGTAGACCCATGTTGCATCAAGAGTTCAGTGACACTAAAAGTGAGTATGAGGTAAGTGTGCTACATCTACGACTAAGTAAGTAGGGGCACTGACAGCCTGCAGAAGCCACATTTACCATTTGAACTAGAAATTGCTAAGATGGCATTGGTATTCTAAGAAACACAAACAACCAAGGGGCCCTATTATATCCTTTCTTACTCTTGGTACTTTGCTGCATTAGCCAACCACTTATTCTGAAAATAATGACACAGAAGGAAAAGGGAAAGATAGGGCAACCCACAGTTCTTTTCACTTTTTCCTTACTCATCAGTAAGCTGAAGGTAGAGTGCTAGTAGAATGTGAGCATATCAAGAAGTGAGATAAAAATATTTGGCTTCGTCTTCAAATTTTTAATAATTTCATTTTTGACCTTGTGTTTTGTAAGTGAAGCCCAATGAGACAATAAAGCAAAAGAGATACGAGCAAAAAAAAAAATATTTGGCTTCATTTTGTGTAGTATTTCTACTGTCCTGTTAAGAGTCAAATATATATGCACCTATGAGCTACAAGATACTAATTGTCTAATTTTGGTGATTCGGCATACAGGTTAATTTGCATTTAAAAGTAGCATTGGGCAATATAAAGATGAGTGGTAAAATTCATGCTAATAATTCAATTTTTAAATTTTTCTTTATTTAGAATCATATTAAAGAGCAAATAAAAAACATCATGACAAGTCGAGAGAAAGAGAGAGACCATAGAGGAAAGGACAAGTTAGTACAATTTAGTGCCTTTAATGGCACTTTGTTCCTGCTTTTTGAACAAAGGGCCCCACATTTTTCTTTTGCATGGGGCCCTGCAATTTATGTAACTGGAGATTGCCTTGATGTCTGCATTTGTGGTTCTCAAAAAGTCTGCTGCTTCACAAGCCTACACTTTATGTTGGAGTCATTGTGTGGGTGTCAATTGTGTCAGTGGGTGTGTGTTAGCACGGGTACAGTGAGGTAGGGAAGGTGCTGGAGAGTAGGCTGACAGTAGCAAGCCCGAATTAAGAACACACAGAGGGGTTTCAGAAACGGAGGTGCTAGTTGGATTCTCTGAGGGGCTCACTCTCAGTATTAAAGTCACAGAAATAAAATTATCATCTTAAATTTTCCAAGTCAAATGATGAAGCAAGAGATGGGGTGGGGGAGGAGTTTCTGCTGCACCATGGCAGCAAAAAGGTTTTCAGATGCCTGAGTGAGGCAGTTCTCCCTAGGAGCTTAAGGTACAGAATGTGAAGGAAAATCAGAATTGGTCATGAATGTCATTTGTTGTGAGATATAAAGCAATCTCAAGCTTTTCTCTGTGTTTTACCCTTAGCATTTTTTTAAAAAGAGTTGCTGCCTCCCAGTGCCCAGGTAGTGAATGTTTTCAAACTCACTACCTCTCATTGCACAAAATGAGTTTTAGATTATTTTCTCTCTATTTTTTAACATCTGTTTGAGGAGCTCAATATTTAATATACATTATCCTGCAATAGGTATAAAACATTTTAAAGATATAAAATTGAAGCTCGGTAAAATTAAGTAGTTTGCTCAATGTCACACAAAAGGCTGAAGAAGAGCCCAAATCTGTTGCTGCTTGACATAATGAATGGGATACTGGATCTTATTCCCTTACTCTATAAAGACAATGCATGGTTTCCTTATTTGGTATTGGTTGTGTGGTTTTGTGGGCAGAAAGGAATAATGATTCATTTTAGACTAAGAGCTACTTCAGATATTATAAAGGTCAGCTGATTAGCAATCTTAATTCCATCTGCAACCTTAATTCTCTTTTGCCATGTAACATAGCATATTGAGGGATTCTAAGGATTATAACTCGGACATCTTTGGGGAGCCATAATTATGCCTACACACACACACAATACAAAAATGAAGAAATATGCAATTCAGCAATAAATGTGGAGACTTCAATATTTGACTCCCCAAAATTGAGAGAACAGTTAGACAGAAAATCAGCAAGGATATATAAGACTTGCTGTGCCTTATAGGTACAACACTATCAAACAACTTGACCTAACTGGCATCTACAGAACACTCCACTAAACAATGTCATATACATTCTTTTTAAGTACACATAGAACTTTCTGCAGGATAAACCATATTCTAAGCAGTAAAACTAGTACCAACAAATTGAAAAAGATTGAAATAATTTAAAGCATATTCTCTGAAACACAATGGAATTTAATTTGAAATAAAAAAACAGAAAAAACTGTGAAATCCACAAATATTTGGTAATTAAATATCACTTTTCTAAATTACCCATGGGTCAAAGAAGAAATTACAAAGAAAAAGATTTTTGAACTGCATGAAAATGAAAACACACCATATAAAAATATATGGCATGCAGCTAAAGCTAAAGAGTTTATATCCATAAACAGTTATGTTAGAAAAGAAGAAAGATCTCAAATCAATACAGTAAGCTTCTACCTTATGAATCCCACCCCCCAAAAAGAGCTAATTAAACACAAGGCAAGAAGAAAGAAGTAAACAGAAATTAGAATGGAAATCAATAAGATACGAAACAGAAAATCAGTAAAGAAAAATCAATTAAACCAAAGTTAATTCTCTGAAAAGATAACAAAACTGATAAACCTATGGATGGACTGACCAAGAAAAAAGAGAGAACCCACAAAACACCAAAATCAGGATGAAAAAGAGAGGACATTATTACTGACCTTACAGAACATAGAAGAGCTATGAGGGAATACCATGAACAACTTTATGTCAAGTCAGACAGTTTAAATGAAATGTATGAATACCTGAAAAGACACAAATTAGCAAAACTGACTCAGAAACGTAGAAAATCTGAATAGACATATAACAAGTAAAGAAATAGAATTAGTAATTTAAAAACTTCCCACAAAGCAAAACTCAGGACCAAATGGATTAAATGATAAATTCTATCAAACATTTAAAAATGAAATAATGCCAATACTACACAAACTTCCAGAAAATACAGGAAGAGGGAATAATTCCCAAGTCCTGTGAGGCAGCACTACCATGATACCAAAACCAGACAAAGACATCACAAGAAAAGAAAACTAAAGAGCAACATCCTTCATGAATATAGACACTATAATCCTCAAGAAAATATTAGGAAACCAAATCTAGTTAAATATAAAACGGATTATACACCACAACCAAGTGAGATTTATCCCAGGAATACAAGGTTGGTTTAAAGCCAAAAAGCAATTAACATAACAAACCATATTAAGAGGATAAAGGGCAAATACTACATGATCATCTCAACAGATACAGAACAGGCATTTCACAAAATCCAATACCCATTCATGATAAAAAAAAAAAAAACTCTCAACAAACCTGAAATAGAAGGAAACTTCCTCAAGCTGAGAAAGGGCATTTGGGAAAACTCTATAGCTATCATATTTCATGGTGAAAGACTGAATGCTTTCCTCCTAAGATAAGGAACAAAGAAAGAATGTCCATCTCACCACTTCTATTTAAAATTGCACTTGGGGTCTGGCCAGTGCAATCATGTAAGAAAAAGAAGTAGAAAGCATTAAGGTTGAAAAGAAGAAGTAAAACTTCACAGATGACATAACCTTGTGAATAGAAAATCCTAGGGAAATCTCAAAACACTATCTGGTAAACAAGTTCGGCAAGGTTGCAGGATACAGTATCAATGTATGAAAATCAATTATATCTTTATATATACGAGGAATAAATGATCCAAAAGTGAAATTAAGAAAACAATTCCATTCATAATATCATCAAAAAGAATAAAAGTTTAGGAATAGATTTAACAAAAGAATTGTAAGACAAGTACACTGAAAATTATAAAACACCGCTGAGGAAAATTAAAGAAAATCTAAATAAATGGAGAGACATTCCATGTTCATGGATTGGAAGACTGCATATTGCTCAAGTGGCAGTTCTTCCAAAATTAATCAATAGTTTCAGTGCAGTCCCCATCAAAATTCCAGCAATGTGTATGTGTCTCTCTCTATAATTGATAAAATTATCCTAAAATTTATATGAAAAACCAAAAGCCTCAGAATAGCTAAAAAACAATTTTTAAAAGAAATCTGGCAGACTTTCATGTTAAAACTTTAAAAGCTTACTATGTATATGTATGGTTGAGTCCCTTTGCTGTGCACCTGAAACTATCACAACATTGTTAATTGGCTATACTCCAATATAAAATAAAAAGTTAAAAAAAAGCTTACTATGAAACTACAGCAATCAAGACAACATGATACTGCATTAAGGATAGACATATATAAATGGAACAGAACTGAGAGTCCAGAGCTACGCTCTTATCTTTACAGTCAATTGATTTTTCAGCAAAGGTACCAAGGCAATTCATTGAGAAAGGATAGTCTTTCCAACAAATGGTGCTGGTACACGTGGACATCTATAAACCAAAAGATGAACTTAGACCCTTACCTAACACTATACACAAAAATTAATTCAAAATGAATTGTAGATCTAAATGTTAGAGCTAAAACTATAAAAACATTTAGGAGAAAATTCTTTAAGACCTTAGGTTCTATAAAAATGTCCTAGATACGATTCCAAAAACATGACCCATAAAAGAAAAAAATTGTTAAATTGAAGTTCATCAAAATTTTAAACTGTTGTGCTTCAAAAGATACCATTAAGAAAATAAAAAGACAAGCCACAGCCTGGGAGAAAATATTTGCAAATCACATATCCAGTAAAAGATTTGTATACAGAACATACAAAGAACTCTTACACACAATAATAAAATAAACAACAATTAAAAATTGCCAAATGATTTGAATAGATATTTCCCCCAAGAAAATATATGAATAGCCAATAAGCACATGAAAGGATGCTCACCATCATTAGTCATTAGGAAAATGCAAATTAAAACCACAATGAAATACCATTTCGCATCTGCTAGAATGGCTATGATCAAAAAAACAGACAATGAGAAATGTTGCAAGGATATGGATAAATAAGAGCTCTCATACATTGCTGGGGGAAATGTAAATGGTGCAGCCACTTTGAAAAACTGGGAATTTCTTAAAAAGTTAAACTTACCTTTACTATATTACCGAGCAATTCCACTCCTTGGTATCTATCCAAGCTAAATGAAAACATATGCCCACACAAAAAATTTGTACACCAATATTTAGAGAGCATTATCCATAAAAGCCAAAAAGTGGAAGCCACGCAAGTGTCCATCAATGGATGAATAGATAAACAAAAGGTGGTATATCCAAACAATGGAATTTTATTTGACAATAAAAAGAAATGAAGTACTGATAATTGCTACAACACAGAAGAACCTCAGAAACATGCTATGAGAAATAAGCCAGACATTAGAGGCCACAAAATGTACGTCTCTATTTAGGTGAAATGTCCAGAAAAGGCAAATATATAGAGACAGAAAGTAGATTAGTGGTTGACGGGGGCTGATTGCAACTGGGCACAAGATTTCTTTTTGGGATGATGAAAAAATATCCCCAAACTGGATGATGGTCATAGTTGCACAACTCAGTAAATTTAAAAAATCATTAATCGTACACTTAAAATGGGTGCATTTACAGTATACAAATTATACCTCAATAAACTGATTTAATAATTCTAATGGAAACCAAATTTCCCACTTAAGGTACAAAACATACTTCAGCTACTTTGTTGTCCATGAGGCAAGGCTCTTAGAAGCATCTCTTTATACAGTTACTAACCATAATAACTATCACACTTATTGAGCTCTTACCATAAGCCATTACCGTAAGCCATAAACTACCCTAAGCACTTGAAATGCATTTGCTCCTTTAATGCTCATAATAAATTTGAGTTTGATTTAGTAATGTCATGAAAGTCCCACAGGTGGCCAAACCAGTACTTAAATTAATGTCTGCCTGACTCTAGAGTCCTTGCTGTACATCCCTATATTCTTATCTATTAATATGAAGCTAGAAAAAAAAGAACAAACCACCACCTTTAAAGAGATCTGGAAGACCTGATACCCATTTGACAGACTAGTAAGTACAATAGCAATTATGATCACAGACTTTAAGACAAAGAAAGTGTATTAGTCTCTAGTTCTGTGTAAAAAAAAATTACTCTAGACTTAGTGATGTAAAACAACAATAAATATTTATTATCTTGCAGTTTCTATACATCAAGAATCTGGGGATGGCTTGGCTGGGTGGTTGTAGCTCAGGGTTTCTCAGGAGGTTGCACTCAAGATGTCAGCCAGGACTGCAGTCATCTCAAAGCTCAACTCAGGCTGGAGCATCCACTTCCAAGGGGGCTCACTCACATGCTTGGTATGCTGGTGCTGGCTGTTGGTGGGAGGCCTTAGTTCCTCTGTACACAGTCGTCTCCACAGGGTTGCATGTGTGTCCTCATGACACGGTTGCCCACTTCCTCCAGAGCAAGCTGTCCAAGAGATCAAAGTTGCAGTTGTGTTGTCTTTTATGACCTAACCTCCAAGGTCACACACCATCATTTTTGCAATGTCCTATTCAGTGTAGGAAGAGTCTCCACAAGAACATAAATACCAAGAGGAGAGGATCATCACAGTCCATCTTGGAGGCTGGCTAACAGCAAAGGTTCAGCTCACTCTGGGAGGGCTGAGAGAACTGGAGTTGTCAAGCGTTCTGTCCCACATGTACCACAGACATACACATGACACTCTCACCAAGTTAAAAATACTTGCTCCAAAGTCATGGATAGCAGCCTGTCCCTTTGGGCTGCAGTCTCATCCTGCTGGCCACACGTGACAATCTGAGTGGACCCACATGGTGAATGGGAAGCGAGAATATGACTTTTGGTGCCTCTGAAATCCCCTTATCCTCTTTATCTGCAGTCTTATTATGGTATCCTCCCTTCTGTTGATTTCCTATCCTGCACATAGCTTCTCTGCACCTCCCCACATCCCCTATTCTTCATCAAAATGGACCTGTCCCGCATCCCATCTTTTTGAATCCTCCTTTTCATCTAGAGCTTGGAAAGTTCTAAATCCAGAATACTCATTCAAGGTAGTGGGTTAGGAACTCATTCAGTATATTTGCATTCTAACTGCCTTCCAAAGCTTTAGCCCCCAAATGGATGCATTTGAGAGTTTTAGTCATCTGCAGGCAAAGGGAGAGCATTTCTGTATCTTCAAATTATACCAAGTTGATTCAAACCATATCTTCTTGCATTCATTCATTCAGTTAATCACCCAACCAGCGTTTACTGAGTGCCTACCATGTACTGTGCACCGTACTTGGCACCATAAACCTCATCTTGGATACTGTGAATGCATGTCAGCAAAACAGTTTATAGGTCACACAACTGCAGAGTATGGAAAGATCAAACATAGGCTCCTTTCCTAAGGTTCCAAGGGAAGGGAAGGAGCACACAAAGGCATCTCCTCGTAAAGCACCCTATGACATGCATACATTACTGGAAGGGTAGATTTGTTAGAGTCTCAGCCACACATAGGAAAAGCTTGTCAGCCAAAAGCAAAACCCAAATTAGTTCCTTTGAGTGCAGCTTTTTTAAAGTACATTTAAAGTACCACCCCCATGAATGCTTCAAAAGGTACATTTCTGAACCCTATGAATATGAAAATATAATTCACATCTAAGAGTTGACATTCTGCCTAAAATAAGGCAGCTAACAAATGTTGCCTTCGGAATAATTAGATATTACAAGTGTAAAGAGCTATCAGGACAGGACACCATTGTTTTACAAACCAACCAATTAAGAATGTATTACATTCCTCAGCAACTCTTGGGTTGCCCCCCACCCCCATTAACAGAGAGAAATAGAGGAATGAAGAGTTTATTCAGTCAACAAAAATTTCTCAGTAACTATTCTTTATCATAATTAACTGTCCTGGTGCTGGAAATACAGAGATGGACAAGACAGACACATAAATTGAATAAATATTTCAGAAATTTACTCACAGGGGTGAGCAATGCTAGAAGATAGTCCAAAAAATATGCAACCCTACACTTCAAGAAAAAAATTTTATGACCAGGACCATGGTCTTATTTTAGCATACAGGGAAGCAGAATAACATACTCATCTTGGAAAACAAGTCCTAAAGTCTGACTACTTGAGTTCAAGTTTCAACTCTACCATTTAGAAGTTGTAAGACCTTGGGTCATGTAAATTTTCTAAGTCCCAGTTTCCTCACTTAAAAATAAAGCCTGCTTTGGGGTGCCCTTGAGATAACTGAGATACATAACAGAGCATACTGCCTGGGAATTCCCTGGCAGTCCAGTGGTTAGGACTCCACGCTCTCACTGCCGAGGGTCCAGGTTCGATCCCTGGTCAAGGAACTAGATCCCACAAGCTGCGTAGCGTGGTCCAAAACAAAACAAAACAAAACAAAACAAAATCACAAATTGGTGGGGGAAAAAAGCATACTGCCTCCCATATAATGAATGCTTAGTTAATGTTATCTGTAATTTTATTAACTATGGATCAAAGTAATAATAAAATTGGTTTCCATTCCTTGAGGATACACTCACATTATGAAAGAAGGCTCGGGTTTTTATTTTCTCCATGTATTTATTCAGCCACTTATTTACATCTTTGACATCTTTCTTGCCAAAACCAAGGAGAATATAGGATCCCAACACTTTCTTTAAATGTCTTACTTGGCTTCACTTAGATTTTGCTCACTCCAGATACTTGAGAGCATAAGTTTCTTCACTTCCACAATCCAAACCCCATTTCTCTTTTCCTTCCCCTTCTCAAGGGCATCATGGATTAACAAATGGGCTCAACCCCCAAAATAAAGTCAACTCTTCTCATAGGTATAATAGCAGTCAGAGACACAGTGCCAGAGCTTTTAGCACAAGACTGAGATGCCAATATGAGCACGTGGTCTCTGTTTTTAAAATGGTTTGGGTAACCATTTTAGAAAGGGAATTTTTAGCCCTGAAAAAATTCACTATATCCCAGGCAGAAAAGTGATCCTTCAATATATGGACCCAGATTTCATCCACCTATAGAAAAAAAAGTCATTGTAAAGCAAATAGCTATTATTCACCTTAGGAGAAAAGGCAGAGGTGTGCCATTCTTTCATTTCTCATTTTTTTTCATGTCAGTGAATAATAATGACATTTACTCCCTTCATCCTCAGTTCTTTATTCTTCTGTTTTAAATATTGCTGGGGTTGTTCCTAAAAAAAAAAAAACTGTCTTGCATAACTTAAGCATCTCATATAACTCAAAAAATGGTTATGGTTTCAGCTTCTTAAGATTATTATTAATTTGAAATCCATTTCTGTGTTCAAACTGTATATATGTGCAAAACCACACATGCAGACGTGTTTATGTTACCAGGTAGCATAAGGAGATAGTGTAAAAAAAGCCTGGGTTCCCAAGTCAAACAAGTTAGGGCTCAAATACCAGGTTTGCCATTTACTAGCTGTGTTTAGTAGGCAAACTATTTAACGTCAATGAACCTCAATTTTCTCACCCATGCATTGGGTTTATCGCAACAAATAAATGAGATCAGATCTGTAGAATGCTTGGCACCCTAATAGGTGGTCCATAATTATTAGCAGCCTCTTTTGGAGGCGGTATAGGAAGGGAGTCACGTGTAACTTAAATTTCCACAGGTTGCCCAATTCTTTGTGTAGACAGTAGAAACTCAAATCCCACTGGTTCAGTCCCGTCATCTGCACCAGGACACCTTTCTAACCAAAGTCTCCCCA
The DNA here is from genome assembly GCF_964165515.1 of Mesoplodon bidens. Taxonomy (NCBI): domain Eukaryota; kingdom Metazoa; phylum Chordata; class Mammalia; order Artiodactyla; family Ziphiidae; genus Mesoplodon; species Mesoplodon bidens. Next base: position 99,343,708 of record NC_138163.1, on the reverse strand, counting down.
CTTACTTCTGAGAATTCTTAGAAAAATTTTATATGTGTTCACAAAATCTTCGCCCACCTTGGCCTTGGTTTTGGAGTCCCCGAGACTTGTGAAGCCAAAAACAGGCCTCCCTTCACCATTTCCCTCACCATTTCCCCCAGCTTCAGTGCTCTCCAGAAGAGCATCATTTTCCATGCCAGGGAAGCAGCTTTTGCTTCTCCTCAAAGCTGTGGATCATGAGGTATTTGAACAAAACTGGTTTGTTTTGAGTCCTTACTCTGACGCGCCACATTGCGTTCTAGGCATTCATGGCGGAAAAGCCCCTCCTCCCAGCTCTGTGCTGCATTTTGTCACCTAGTCCCTAAGAAGCACTATTTGTTTCCCGAGGATTACAGGAAGCCTCATGAGAAAACCTTCTTTAGTTTCTGCCAGAAGCCCCTCTGCTCATGGGTCGCATACCTCCTCGCTGGCCACAAGCTGGGATGCATACCATGTTTTCCTCCTGTGTCACATGCCCTCTGTGTCATGCCCATATCTCCTCAGGCCTTACCGATGGCCAACAGCTGCATCACTTTGCCTGAGGCCTTCTTCAGTAGCCTGCCTGCCCTGCTTGCAGGCAGTCTTCTTGGGTGCAGTCCTCAGCCAATGACTGACAGGAACAGGTGTGGATAACTCCAAGGCCTATGTTCTACATCAGCTTCTAGAGTTCCCCAATACAAGGAAACTCCAGTTAACCACAGTGGTAACTGGCTTGATAAGGCATCATTCATTCAGTGGCTCTTTTCTTACCTGTCTCACTTCCCTACTCCCTTATTAGTATTTCTTAGGATTATCTCCCCTCAAAACTACTTGCACTCAAATCCTTGTCTTCAAGTCTACTTCTAGGGGAACCTAAACTAAGACGACTCCTCATGTCCCCATCTTTCTCTCCAGACCCAAAGAGCACACATCTCCCCAGGCAAAATCAACACATACCAGTAAATACTTGAGGAACTACTGGTCCACCAGTTCCTTAGACATGGCCAAGGTCTGAATCCAGATCAGCCCCAGCTGGGTCTTCTTCTACAAATATAAGTATCCTCCCATATACAGAGATCCTGGGTTAGGTGCCCCTTCTATCCACTTCTCCAGTTTCTGTGTTTCCCCAGTTGTCATAATGGCAATGCTGTATTATAATTCCATATTTTATTAACCACTGATGCCATCACATTCTAAGGTCTGTGAGGGCAGGACAGTGTCTGTCTTGTTTATCATTTATACCTATTACATATGATAGTGTATTGTGCAGAGTCAATCCTCCATAAGCATGGGTTGATTTCAATTAAATTTCTAAGGAAGAACAAAAGCCTGACACCTCAGGCAGTCTGAAACCAGGGAAAAGGAATGAACTCATACTAATCAATAATACTGACCACTTGTAGAGAGTCAGCTATATGCCTGGTCCTATGTTAAGTAATTTTCAAACATTATTTCATGGAACGTTTATATTTACCTATGAGATAGGTACTACAATTCTCATTTTAGGACAGGGAACATGAAATATAGAAAAGTTCAACACCTTGGCCAAAGATACACTGCTACTAAGTAGCAACACTGGTAACAGATTCAGGTCTGTCTGAATACAAGAGTTAGCTTATTAAGCACTACACTGTCTCTGTTGAGACTCTCTCAATACTATTCTACTTTGCACATAGAAAGTATCATCAGAGGCCAAGCACTATTGTATGAATAATGGTGATAGTTTAATGACCATTAAAAATAAGTGTAGTGGCTTGAATGGTGGCTCCCCAAATATGTCCATGTCCTAATCTCCAGAACGTGTGAATGTGACCTTACTGGAAAAAAGGATCTTTGCAGATGTAATTGAGTTAAGGATCTTGAGATGAGGAGATCATCCTAGATTATCCAAGTAGACTTGCAATCTAATGACAAGTATCCTTAGAAGAGGCAGACAGAAGAGGAGGAGGCAATGTGACCATGGAGGCACCAGAAGCTGGAAGAGGTAAGGAACAGATTCTTGCCTAGAGCCTTCTGAGAGAGTGCAGCCCTGCTGATACATTAATTGCAGACTTCTCGCCTCCAGAATTGTGAAAGAACAAATTTCTGTTGTCTTAAGCCACCGTGTGTGGTAATTTGCTATGGTAGGCCTAAGGGACTAATATAGGCCCAACATTCATTTGTACGTTCATTCATTCTACAAACATTTGAAAAGCATCTCTTATTACGTGCAAGACACTGCTACACAAACAGATAAGACGCTATCTCTGCCTTCAAGAAATTTACAGTTAAGTTCAGGACCTTATGCCTGAGTCGTATGGGCATTCTACTCTGGCACTAGACCTACTGGCCATTTTGCTGGCCAGTCCACTGCATAATTATGTGGCAAGTTAGAGTGCTAGGCCGCCATTGGAAATCTCTGAAACTTGAAAGAGATAAGGATCTTGAAGATTATTTGGTTCAACCTCTCCCCTCCACCCAGTATAGGAATCTACTTTTCAGAGTTCCTGGTAGGGGGCCATTCAGCCTCTTTTTGAGCACTTCCCCAATGAGTACTGTATCCCTTTCATACTAAATCTCTCATGTATGGGCAACTTTCACTGTAGAGTTCTCACTGTCACTGAGCCCCAATTTGCCCATTATGGCTTCCATCCAGTTATCAAAATTCTATCCTCAAGACCCATAAGAATATGTCTAATTCTTCTTTCATATAACCATCCCTCAAATTATTTAAAACACCTGATATGTTTCCCCAACTATCTTCTGCTACCTGGCAACTAGCCCAGTTTAACTTACCATTCCTCAGGTGAAGTGGTTTCTAAACCTTTCACCATATTGCATTCCTTCTCTAAATACAGTATCGTTTATCCATACAATTTAAAATATGGCACTGAGAACAGAATACAGTTTACACATAACTCAAGCAGAGGAGAATGGGACCATTATCTCCTTTATTCTGGGCTTAATTCACACATCCTAAGACTGTATTCATATTGTAAAAAATGATGTTACACGATTGACTCATTCTGACCTTCTTGGCAGCTGAAACCTAAGTGTTTCACTGAATTCCCATTAAACCTGGTTTCCCTTATATGCCTATATGCTTGATTTTGGAATCTATGTGAAATATTTTTTATTTACTTCTGGAAATTGCCTGGTTTTTGTTTCAGCTAGTTTTGCCAAGCTGTCAAAATACCTTTCAATTCTGATTTCTCATCCAGCATATTAACTTGCTTTGAGTGATTCTCATTCCCATGCTCCCCCACCCCATCCCTGGAACTTATCACTATGTCTTCAGGCTCTGGTTTAAACCCTTTCTTTCTGGACTCTTAGAACCTGCTCACATACTCTGATAAGCCATTACTCCTAGCCCTTGACTCCTGTCAAGTCATGACAAACAATTTCTGGGTCAGGGCTCCAATCTCTAAAGTTCCTTCCAGCTCTAATCTTTTATTCATGTTAGAAACTGGCAGATATTCAAAATCATTGCAGTTGATAGGATGCATGTAAGTGTAGGGGGCAGCTAGCACCTTATGAGATCCAGGAAGACAACCAATGTTTTATAAATGGCATCAAAGCAACATAACTGGGGAAGACCCTGGGGAATTACAGCATCGTTAAGAAAGTTCACAGCAAGGTTTTGGAAGCTCTTTTGGGTTCTACTCTCTGAGCTTCAGGTGTAAACCTGAAGAACCCAAATGTGGCTCTCATAGGCCTGTGGGCCAGTTCTAAAGCTCTGGGGGCATCACCACCTGACACTATCAAAACTAACTCAGTAAGAAGGGCCCAGAGTTCACTGTGGCTATTGGGGCATAACAAACAGTATCTTGTCAATACCTTGCAGTCGTTCTTTATTGAGTTAAAAGGCATGTCGATAAGAGAGGTGAAAGGATGAGGTAGGAAGATGTTACATGTTTGGGAAAAAGAAGAAATCCTGTTTCAATGCCACATTTTCTGATTAGTTTTCTCCATCTCTTTTCTGAAAAAAAGTTCAGTGGAGTAGCTTGTGGTGGTGAGGATGTGATGTAAGAAAAAAGAGGGAAAACTACTATTTAGAAGTTGTTTTATTATTATTTTACAAATTTTCATATTCCCTATGCTATTGAGATGCCAGTCATATTTAAAAGTATTTATGGGACTTCCCTGGTGGTGCAGTGGTTAAGAATCCGCCTGCCAATGCAGGGGACATGGGTTCGAGCCCTGGTCTGGGAAGATCCCACATGCTGCAGAGCAACTAAGCCCGTACGCCACAACTGCTGAGGCCGCGTGCCATGACTACTGAAGCCCGTGCGCCTACAGCCTGTGCTCCACAACAAAGAGAAGCCACCGCAACGAGAAGCCCGCGCACCGCAATGAAGAGTAGCCCCCTCTCGCCGCAACTAGAGAAAGCCTGCACGCAGCAACAAAGACCCAACGCAGCCAAAAATAAATAAATAAATAAACTTAAAAAATAAAAATAAAAGTATTTATGACAAATGAGGGGCTAGAAGGGCTAAAAATAATAAAAATTAAGCAAGTACTATCAATCCAAAGTCTCCAATGATACTTTATACCTACATAGCACTTTACATTTCTCAAAACACTTTTTGCATGCATTAAAACTTCACGACAACCCTGTAGAGCTGCCATTATTATCTCTGCTTCAAGATGAGATTTGGTAAGGTCAAGAGACTTGCCCAAGTTTATAAAAGTAGTGAGAAAAGGCAGAACTGGGAACTGAACTGTTATATTCCAAGCAGTATTCTTTACACCATGGTACAACTATTCTGAAAGAAGAAAGAACAAATCATTACTAGCACAGCAATCCTGAAAAACTGCAAGTATCTTTAGATTTCATACAAAAGGAGTGGAGATTCCTTTCTTTTATATACAGATGGAAATAATGCAGTCACTCTGCAAGTCCCCTATCTCAGTCTCTCTCAGTCCACAAAGATGTTTCTAACTACTCCAATTTAACGATTTAACAAATGTTTATACTTGCAACACATAAGGTGCTATGCTAAAGGAGTGGAAATTACAGAATTATCTTGGATCTCAAAAATATTATCAACCAGTAGAGAAGACAGGTGTCTTAGTTATCTATTGCTGTGTAACACACCAACCCAAAACATAATGGTTTAAGAGAACAACAACCATCTCCTATTGCTCATGATTCTATAGGTTGGCTAGGCTTAGCTGGGCAGATCCTCTCTTCTGCTGGCATTTGGGCGTCCCCAAGACTACCCTCAGGTTCACTAGAAGGACTCACAGAACTCAGAAAAACCATTATACTCAGAGTTATAATTTATTACAGTGAAAGGATACAGATTGAAATCAGCAAAGGGAAGAGGCACATAGGGCAGGGTCCAAGAGAGACCAGGCATGGAGCTTCTAGTTGTCCTTGCCCAGTGGAGTTGGATGGACAGAACGTACTTCTCCCAGCAGTGATGTGTAGCAACATGCACAGAATATTACCAACCAGGGAAGCTAACCTGAGATTTGGTGTCCAGAGATTTTACTGGAGCTCGGTCACATAGGCTTGGTTGACCCCCTACATGGCTGACCTTAGTCTCCAGCCCCTTCAAAGATCAAGCTGATACCACATGGCCCAAGTCCCTTACCATAAATCACATTATTAGCAAAAACTATCTGGTATGGCCCATGGCCCCCAGATAAACAAAGACACTCTTGCCAGACAGGACATTCCAAGGTCTTAGAGATACCTCTCAGAAGCTAAGCAGGACCAAACCTTTCTTTGGGAAAGATTAATCCTTTGTTGCATATCCACATAATGTCTGCTGGGGCTGCAGACATATGGAGACTTGATTACATTGAAACATCCAAAATGGCTCACTCACATGATGGCAGTTGGTGCTGGATATAGGCTGAGAGAACTCAGCTGGGGCTGTCAGTTAAAATATCTTATACATGGCCTCTCCATGTAACTTGGCCTTCTCATAACATGGCAGGTGAGTTCTAAGAGGGAGCCTTCCAAGTATACAAAAACAGAGGTTGCAGGTATCTTAAGACCCAGCCTTTGGAAGTTGCACAGTGTCACTTATACTTATTATACTGGACAAAGCAAGTCACAGACTGAAGAGGAGGAAAAATCAACTCTACCTCTTAATGGGGGAAGTGGAAAAGAATTTACAGCCATATTTAATGCATGGAACAGCAGATAGGTTTCCTTCAAAGGGAATAGAGTTTTCTTTTCCAAACTCCAGTGACACTGCCCTGAAGACACAGTGTGAACCCTGTTGGAACAAAACAACTGGAGGGAAGTGTAGCTTATACTCTGGATCCTGTTCTGGGTCTCAGAACTACAGGAGAGTTGAGACCAAGGACAAACCACATAGCTATGCCATATTTGTAAAAGGCATACAGTCTATGTGACAAGCTGAAGGAGAGATGGTGAGTGCATTGTAGTCGGCAGCTGCTGATTGCAGTCAGCAGAAGATAAATACATATATACTTAGATACATACAAAGCAACCACAGAAAAACTCTCACCTCTCCAATGTCCCTGTCTCCAGGGAAGCCACCATCTTTGTATCTCCTTTCTGGGACATAAACCAGTTGCTAGAACCTTGAAATATTTAAGAGTCTTAGTTTGGCAAATCTGTATCACTGAACTGGCTCTACTAATCCTAAATTTATCACTGGCCACATGATGAAGACACTGACAGCCAACTGTGCATATGAAAACTCCATAAGACAGGCAGTTTCTTTTAATACTAGAGAGTCCTGGTAAAAACAACAAAATGGTTTACCAAAATGACCAAGTAACTACAAGTTCAAGACACTGTGTTTACAGTTTCAGTTTAAGAAAAGATTTTTTCCCATGAGTTTAGTCACCCTCTACCTCATTCAAAACAGAATCAAATTTTCCAAAAAATGAGGAAGACTTCCTAAACATTCAAACAAGACTGTCAAAAACTGATAGATCTGAAAGGAGCAACAGACAAATCCACAATTATAGTTGAAGACTTCAACACCTCTTTCAGTAATTGACAGAACAAGTAGACAGAAACTCAGTAAGGATATAGATGATGTGGACAGCACTATCAAACAACTTGACCAAATTGCCATTTATAGAAGACTCCATCCAATAAAAGCAGAATACACATTCTCTCCAAGTGCACATGGAACATCCACCAAGATAGACCACATTCTGGGACATATAACAAAGCTGAACAAATTTAAAAAATAGAAATCATACAAAGTACATTCTCAGACATTCTCAAGTACATTCTCAATATTAAACTAAAAATCAATAATAGAAAGATATCCAGAAAATCACCAAATATTTATAAATTAAATAATATACTTCTCAGTAACCCATCTCAAGAGAGTCAAAAGAAATCATCTCAAGGGAAATTTTAAGACATTTTAAACTAAAATGAAAGTAGAATGTATAAAAATTTGTAGTGCTACAACATGGATGAACCCTGAAAACACTCTGCTAAGTGAAAAATGTCACACACAAAGGGACAAATATTTAATAATCCCACTTATCTGAGGTACCTGAAAAAGGCAAATTCATAGAGATAGAAAGTAGAATAGAAGTTAGCAGGGCTGGGAGGAGATGATGAAAAAGTCCTGGAAAAGGATAGTGGTGGTTGCACAACATTGTGAATGTACTTAATGCCACTAAATTTCGCACTTAAAAATCATTAAAATTGTAACTTTTATGTTATATATATTGTACCACAATAAAAAATGTAGAAAATGCACAAGATGCTGATAAAATAGTACTTAGAGGGAAATTTACAGCATAGCATTAAATGAAAATGTTAGAAAAGAAGAAATATCTAAAATCAATAACTTAAGCTTAGACTTTGGGAAACTAGAGAAGAGCAAATTAAACCTAAAGCAAGCAGAAGGAAGAAAGTAATAAAAATTAGAGAAGTCAAAGAAATTGAAAAGAGAGAGAACTCAATAAAAGCAAAACCTAGATCTTTGAAAAGATCAATAAAATTGATAAATCTTTAGCCAGCATAACCAAGAAAATAAAAAAGAAGACACAAATGATCAATATCAGGAATAAAAGAGGAAGGTCACAGCCAATCACACTAAAAGGTTAATAAGAGAATACTAAGAACATTCCTATGACCATAAACTGAATAACTTAGATGAAAGACACAAACTACCAAATATCATCCAAGGACAATGAGATAACCTGAATAGCCATGTATTGCAGAAACTGAATTGATAGTTTAAAACCTTCCCCACCAAAACTCCTGGCCCAGATGATTTCATTGGTGAATTCTACCAAACGTTTAGGAAAAAACAATATCAGTACTACATAATCTCTCATAGAAAATGGAAGAGGAGGGAACATTTCCCAACTCATTTTATGAGGTTAGCATTATCCCAATCAAAACCAAACTATACAGACCAATGTCTCTCACAAACATAGATGCAAAAATCCTTTAAAAATTAGCAAATGGAGTCCAGTCATGTATATAAAAAGAATATCAAGACCAAGTGGGATTCATACCAGGAATACAAAGCTGGTTCAATATTTTAAAAATTTTAAACATTTGAAAAGACTAAGAAAACCCATATGATCATATCAATAAATGCAGAAAAAGCTTTCAGTAAAATTCAATATCCATTGATGATAAAACCTCTCAACAAACCAGGAATAGAAGGGAACATCCTTAACGAAATAAAGGGTCTCTAAAAAAAAAAAACCTGTAGTTAACATTACAGTTAATGGTGAGAGACTGAATGCTTTCTCCCTGAAATCAGTAACAAGGCAAGGATATCTTTTCTCACAACTGTTACTGAAAATTGTACTGTAATTACTAGTTAGTGCAGTGAGGCAAGGAAAAACAATAGAAAGCATACAAATTAGAAAGGAAGAAATAAAATTGTCTTTATTCCCAGATGACATGATTGTATATGTAGAAAACCCTAACCTACAAAAATAGCTATCATAAAAATGGTTAATTTGCAATTATGAACATTTTTGAAACAAATGAAAAAAGTAGTCTCAGCAAAGAAATAGAAAATATAAGGAAGAAACTAATGGAAATTTCAGAACTGAAAAATACATTGACCAAAATTAAAAACTCATCAGAAGGGCTCAATAGCAAAGTGGAGATGACAGGGAAAATAATCAGTGAAAGTTAAGATAGATCAAAAAAATTACCCAAACTGAATAACAGAGAGAATATAGATTGGAAAAAGAGAGAGAACAGAGCCTCAGACACCTATGTGAAAATAACAAGAGATCTAACATTCACGTCATCTGAGTCTCAGAAGAAGAAATGAAAGAATATGGGGCTGAAAAAAAAATCAAGGAAATAATGGCTGAAAGTTTCCCAGATTTGGTGAAAAACAAACCTACAGATTCAAGAAGCTGAGAAAAACCCAAATATATAAGCCCATATCTATACCCAGACATATTAAAATAGAATTTCTGAAAACTAAATATAATGAAAACATCTGCCAAAGAATATATGTTTTAAATTGGAAATCCAGAGAGGTTTACTTAACTTTAAGGTTTCTTTTGGAAAATAAAAGGCAATAAACAGAAACAAGGATGCAAGATATAGACACATGTTCATTCTTATTGGTACAAACTAGGATAATTATTTATGTTTATCTTCAATATCGAAACAGCATACAGTTTGGTTATTTATTTATATCTTGCCTTACTTAAAGGAATATGAGACAGTTCACAAAAACAAATAAATTCAAATATTTAGCCCAGCTATTTGGTTTGATCTCACACACTGTTTGGCTAGTATGGTAGGCAGCACAGTGGCCCCCCAAAGATGTCCACAGCCTAATCCCCGGAACCTGTGAGTATTTCATGTTAGAAGGCAAAGGGGGCTTAAGGTTGTAGATGGGATTAAGGTTGCTAATCAGCCAACCTTAAAATAGGGAGATTATCCTGGATTATATGGGTGTGCCCAATGTAATCACAAGGGTCCTTAAAAGTGAAAGAGGGATGCAGAAGAGGAAGTTAGCGTGATGGAAATAGAGAAGGACTCAACCTAATGTTGCTGGCTTTGAAGATGGAGAAAAGGGACCATGAGGCAAGGAATGTGGGTGGCCCCTGGAAGCTGGAAAATGCAAGGAAATGGAGTCTCTCCTAGAGCCTCCAGAAGGAATACAGCCCTACAGACATCTTGATTTTACCCCAATGAGACCCGTATTGGATGTCTGACTTCCAGAACTGTAAGATAATAAAATGTATTGTTGTAAGCCACTAAGTTTATAGTAACTTGTTACAGCAGCCACTGAGAACTAATACAGCTGGGAAAATGGTTTTTCCAAGCACACATTTGAAGCTAATAGAAATTTAAATCAGCTTTACAGATAGCTGTTTGCTCTTTAGCATCGTATTTCCTTTTCTTGTGACCTGACAACATGGACACACATTCATTTGCAAGCATAATTTGGACCAGCTTTTTTTTTTCAGGTTAAACTTTTAGGAAGATAAAGTCTTTAGGAGGCACCCTTCTACAATTAGTTAATAGATTTGGGTGGCATTCTCAATGATCATCCAGTTTTAGATATGGAAATTGAGGTTGTAGAAAACATTAAGAAAATAAAAGTATTGTCATAGATGAATATCTTATTGCTGATTGGAATACCTTTAGACATTCTGAATTAGAACCCTGATGAAAATTACACGACTGTTTGCTTGTTTGACTTATGCTAGATTTTACCTATGGAAAACTTTTCTAGAGCCATTTACAAAAAATATATATATATATATCAAAGAGCAAAGCCCTTAACTGTTTACTGAAAGGGACTTTGGTCTGATTTAGAGCTTAATGGCCTCCCACTCCACATAGCCAGAGACACAGAATTCTTCTACAGAAAAAAAGTTCACAAATTTCTGAAGCATTGAAATTGACTTAAAATATACTAGGAGATACTACAGATTCTCAAGAATATGCTAGGATAGAGATAAAATAGTGATTCATGTAATTCAAAATAGCTGATAAGCCTATAATCCTTAATATTTGTTTGTGAAATGTGCTATATGCCATACCATATATGAAGCATTCTTGCAGAAAAAAAAAATCAAACCTGAATATGATCAAGTCTGGTTCAAATAACATTTTACAGGAAATTCAGAAGACAGGAGAACATGTCATGTTAAATGACAAATCAATTACAAGAAGAGAGAGACTTGTAGATTTAAATGGACCTAAAAGCCAAATAACCAATTACAATGTGTGGACCTTATTTGGATCATGATTAAAACAATTTATGTTATTATGAGAAAATTGGAAATTTGAACACTTAATGGATACTTGATGACATTAAGAAATTTTTGTTACCTTTTTTAAGTCTGATAATGGTGACTATATATTTTTTAAGTCCTTAGTTTTTAGAGGTACATGCTGAAATAGTGATGGATAACATGACATTTGAGATTTGTTTTAAAAAATATATGGGAAGGAGAGACGTGGATGGGGGCTCAAATGAAGCAAGACTGGCCATGAACTGACAGTTGTTGAAGCTGGGTGATAGATAGGGGGGTTTCATTATATTATTCTGTCTGCTTATTTTTATGTTTGAAATTCTCATAATAAAATAAACACTAAAACATATATATTCTATATGATGTTTTACACAACCAATTTTTTAAAATTTTTATTGAAGTATAATTGACTTACAATGTTGTGTTACTTTCAGGTATACAGCAGAGTGATTCTTTTTCAGATTCTTTTCCCTTGTAGGTTATTACAAAATATTGAATATAGTTCCCTGTGCTATCCAGTAGGTCCTTGTTGTTTATTATATATATAGTAGTGTGTATCTGGTAATCACAAACTCCTAATTTATCCTCCCCGCCCCCATATTTCCTCCTTGGTAACCATAAGAACACATCCAATTTTCATTGCTCATCACCATTCACTGAGCTAATATTTTAATTGGATCATGTCTCAGGAAAGTAGATGGTTGCTATGACTTTTGAGAGGTGACACAGATGTGTGTTACAGAAAACGCAAACCTTTTTCATTTTTTGTTCAATATTTGTTTTGTGGGGTTTTTTGGTTGTTTTTGTTTTGTTTCGATCAGAACAAAAACTGCACTTGGGAAAAATTATAACCAGCCTTTTTCACTCCCCTCCTAGGGGCTGCCTAATGTTTTCAGATGAGCTTCTATTTGCTGATTTAATCTTCTCAGCAACAGAGGGACTAGTAAATAGACTAGGAAGGAGTGGCTCCCAGAGGGTGGGTGGGGAGGGAATAGAAGGATGGCTTCGAAGGTACTTCAGATACAACCTGGAAGAAAATCCATTAGGAGTTTGGGATTAACATGTACACACTACTATATATAAAATAGATAAACAACAAGAACCTACCATATAGCACAGGGAACTCTACTCAATATCATGTGATAACCTATAACAGAAAAGAATCGGAAAAAGAATAGATATATGTGTGTATGTATATGTATAACTAAATCAGTTTGCTGTATACTTGAAACTAACACAACATGGTAAATTAACTATACCTCAATTAAAAAAAAAGAAAAAAGAAAATCTAGGACAAGAAGTTGGAGTGAGAATTATTACTCACCACCTAACAGCAAAACCCAGGGTGGTCCCATTTTGCTAGGCGTCTTCCTCCCCTTTTTCCAGTTCACCCCATTTTCCCTACCTCCTTGGGGTTAGAACTGCAAGCACCAATGAGCAAAAGGACAGAGCTAGGCATATTGGGAGGGCAGGGAAGTTAAGCCTTTAAGGGGTATGCCTCAATATGTCTGAGTCCGATAACAAGGGAAGGGAGATGAGAGAAAGATTTATTCTCACCTAAAGCCCAACATGCAGAGGCAGACTGCTGGCAACCAGAACACAGGAGCCAAGGAGACCTGCTAGAGCTGTAACTCGAGGTCCCTGGAGGAGAGGGAAAACATCTGGGAACTGAGGGGCTGAATGAAAGGTGTTTCCTGACATCTTCTTCTGGCAAGAGCAAGGGGATTTTCTTGCTGCCTTTTTAAAAATCTCGAGATAAGGAAGGAGAAGGGACCCCCAGAGAAAAGAAGCCAAGCCTCCCTCCCTGCCCTTACCTCTCCCCATGGCTCACATTCACAGCAGTGGTTCTCACACTTAGTGCATCAGAATCACCTGCAGAGCTTGTCAAAACCTGCTGGGCCCCAACCCCAGGGTGTCTGACTCAGTAGCTCTGGATGTGACCCAAGAATTTGCATTTCTAACAAGTTCCTAGGTGCTGCTCTTCCTGCTGGTCCCACAGCATGCTTTTGAGAACAGCTGCCCTAGAAGAGAGCTGATGAAAGTCACCAGGAGGTCCCCAGCTCATAATGTGAGGCTGTGAGGCTTGAGCTTGGGGCCCAGGAAGGTTGATGTGGGGTCCAAGTCCCGGGATGGTTAGCAAACCATTAGCAAAGTGAAGTAGAAATCACTGGATTTCAGTTTTCATATGTTATCACAAAGTAAATGCTTGAAATTGGTGAGTTGCTTTTTTTTAGTTGAGGATACTAAATATTTCTTGAGCATCTGTTATGTGTCAGCCCCTGTTTCAGGCTCTTTAACTAATCTAATCTGTTTTTTAGCCTTTTTAAAAATTTTATTGAAGTATAGTTGATTTACAATGTTGTGTTCATTTCTGCTGTACAGCAAAGTGATTCAGTTACACACATATATATTCTTTTTCATATTCTTTTCCATTATGGTTTATCACAGGATATTAAATATAGCTCCCTGTGCTATACAGTAGGAACTTGTTGTTTATCCATCCTATATATTATATATTATAGTTTGCATCTGCTAATCCCAAACTCCCAATCCTTCCCTCCTTAACTAATCTAATCTTAATGCTTATGGCAACATCTTTGTAAGGTAGTGTTATTACACCAGTTTGCAGAAGAAGAAACTGGTTAGTTAGCTGAACTACAGATTAGCTGAACTACAACAAATGGCTACAACAAATGCTACACCACTAAGGTGATAAGAATCCTTACAGGAGATGAGTAGAGAGCATTGGGTTACCCAGTCTAGTAAACTATTTCCAGGAGAGCTCTGGGGGTCTGGGTTCAAGTGACATGAGGTTTTCTAGAGCAGAGCCAGGGTCAGGATCAAGATCACTAATGTGGCACTGGATGATTTGTGGTTTGCATGAAAAATAGCCAGAATCTGTGACACTGCTGCAAGGCCTTGGGCCCAGCAGTTGATGGGAACACTGCCCAAGAACTGAAAACCTTCTCGGGTTTCTCTGGCTATTTGGTGCAAATTTCATGAGGACGCAAGGAGAAGAGAGTCTATCCTTTTTAGCGTGTAGGTTACTGAAGGAGATACAAAATCCGAAGAATTCTGTCAGTGGCCTCTAGCTAAATAAATCCCAAAAGAGCCTGTGTGTCCTATGCTGCAACCAACAGGAGCACGAATCACACTTTATTGTGATACTAAGGAAGAAAAGCAAAGGTCCACCATTTCAAATTGTGATCTTTGTTTTCCTAGTTATTCATTGGCATGAATCAACTTAGAACCCATTCCTTAGCAGATTAAAAGGTTACATTTGTTCCCCAACCGGCTAGTCTCTACATGTTCTAGCGGGGCTATTGGGGTTTGGTTTGGTTTGGTTATTACTTTGATTCGAGTAATGTCATAGCTATGCTCAGCCTGAGAGAAAGATGTGAGAAAATGCAAACCTTTCTAATCTAGGAAAGCAACTGCCATAAAGAACATGAGAGAGAGAAAAAAAAAATCAAAGCTCAGCATTTGTCCAAGCAGGGGAAATACAGCAGGTTGAAAGTGCTCCTTTACACGTGCATATGGGCAGTGTTTTCTAACTCTGATGAAGACACAGTTGTTTGCATTTTTCAACCGCAACAAGCTGCTTTGACTTTGTAGGATTTCATGACTCATCATCAGTGAAGCTGATGTTCCTCGGTGTTTGTCCTCCCCACTCCAACAAGCATCTTCTCTCCAGGGTGAAGTCAAGGCATGGGTGCACCAGCTGCAGTGCCCACACCTGGAAATGGGGCTGGGAACCCCCGTCCACGCCTTGCCTCTGGCCCCAGGCCTCTCCTCCAAGAAGTAGCGCCATCTCCGGTTCTCAGTTCATATTCACTGTGATGTTTCTCTCTCTCTCCTGCTCAAAAGAAAACCTCTAACTGAATTAGGTTGAACCATTTTGTAGGTAAAAAGTGATCAAATATCAGCCATTTCATGTAGTTCAACCTCATAAACATGGAACAATCCGACTTCAGCTGTATACGGGAAAGGGCTTTTGAGAGGAGGGAGTTGGAAATATCGGGCAGGTACCCACACCCCGATAAGAGGGCTTTAGGAGATTTGGGGGTAGAAGGGGAGGCTCCAGGTCACCAACGACATGAGCCCATCGCATCTTTATCTTAAAGACAGAGGAAATTCCCTGACTCAGCCATTCCACAGTTGCAATTGCCCCTGTTCAAAAAGTAATTGCAACCCCAAAGGATAAAATCCCTGCCAGTTTTTCTTTCTATGGGTGGAGTGAGCAGCAACTAACCACTAGGAAAATCCTCAAGCTGTCACATTTATTTTGGTCTCTGGCCTCTAGGAAGAAGAGCAGAGTGAAGGGCCTGATACTGTGGGCCCTCTGAGCCTGGGAATTAGTCAATAAAATGGTCACAGCCATGAGCAAAGAGCAATGCTTTTCCTGCAGGTTCTGCCACATTATGGCTTGAGTGTAGGCAAAGCTGTGGGGGGGCTACCTTGGCAAAGGTAATGTATAGTCACGTCTAAAGTCAATTATAAAAGGCGTAACGTGAGGGCTCTGACACTGGTGTGAATCTCCACCCCTGCATCCCTCAAGGGGATGCTTCTTACTCACATTTTTTTCAAAAAGCTAGAAATTAGAAATGGCTCCAGGATAGTCACAGGTTTCTAGCTTTCACTTAAAAAAAAGAGAGAGAGAAAGAAAGAAAAATGTGCGGTCTCAAAAATACATTGCTGCTGCACCACCAAGAAGGAAGTTTAAATGACAAAAGATTTCAGGCCTGAGAGCACATGCGCCCCTTGCAAGGAGCCCATTCCTGACCTGAACAGCCCACCCTCAGGAGGTTGCCCTGGCAATTCTGAGACGAGGGCGGCAAGGGAGGGCCTCAAACCCCCATCCCCAGTAGCACCCCAAAGCCTCTGGATGAAGTATCTGAGCCACAGACTGACACACGGGAGAGATGATATGTGCTTCAAGGCCCTAGAAACACAAAATCATTGTTCCCCTAACATCAGAGCAAGATCAGCAAACTCCATTGTCTCCCTTGCATCCCTGGGCTTTGTTATATCTGAGACTTGAGATGGCTTGGCTGCCTTTTCTGCAGTTGACTTTTTTTTTCAAATTATTATTCTAATGGAAAAGAATATGAAAAAGAATATATACATATATGTATAACTGAATCACTTTGCTGTACATCAGAAAGTAACACAACGTTGTAAATCAACTATGTTTCAATTAAATAAATACTAATTATTATTCTCTTAGCAGATATAGTATATTGAGAGATTACGTACATGCTCTGTGCCTCAGTTTTCTCATCTGCAAAATGGAGATAATAATAATACACCCCTCATAGGCTGGTTGTGAGGCTTCAGTGAGTTAGTAAATGTAAAGTGTTTAGAACAGTTTCTGGGCCATAGTTAGCACTTAATTTTAGATATCATCGTCATAATAATATTTAGTTATTACTATTGTAAATACTACCACTTCAATAATATATCAGGTACTCTCCTGGATAAGACGAGATTCTCTGCCTCGAAGGGGCTGCAATCTGGCAAGAAGGAGGCAGAGGCATAAACAATTAATAGCAATATCTATTGTGTGATGCCTGCTGGACCAAAGGTATCCAGAGTAGTTAATCTAGGCAAGTGAGAGGAGAGTAAGATGCAGGGAATGGGGCCACAGATGACCTGGGTGTGTGCTCACTGAACCTGGTGAGAAGTGTATGCAAAGGTCAGGAGAGCCTAACCAGGGTCCCATGAAAGTGTATGAACAGCCCTTTGTTATCAGATTGTCAATCTTCCCTGAGCTAGAGATGCACAAATTCTATCCACTCTGCCAAACACTTGTAACAGAGAGGCAAAGGATCAGTAGGGGCCCCAGAGGGTATAACAAAAACCATCCACCTCAGTAAAGGGTAAAAACAGTGTGCCTCATCAGGGAATACAGCCAGAGGGAACTAACCTGTGAGTCTCCACATGAACTTTGATGATCCAGCCCCGCCCCACCAAATTCCATGAATCTGATGTTTTCACAGAATAGGAAGCATTCAACTGTTGCTGTGAAAACATCATGGGATAGGAGGTGGGGCTTCCACAGTGGCTGTACAAGGAGTTCTGCAATGCTCTCCCTAGAAAAACAGTGATAAAACTGGGGGAAACTGTTAAAAACAACAATAAATTGAGAAGCATTTATTCAATAAAATCTACTGAATCTCAGTAAGAACAATGGGAGCCTGCGACATTTGAGCCAGGGGCTGCTCCCATCCCCACCAGCTCTGTATTGTGGAAGATCTATTCCGGATGCGTAGGGAAGCCCATAAAGACCGGCAGCTCCCACCCTCCTTCTGTTCTGGTTCCACAGTGTGGAGGTTCCACTTTAGGTGGGGTGGCACGTGGCCAGTGGCTCCCCTCTGCACGTCTCCCCTACAGCTCCAGATCTGTAGCACAAAGGGTTGACCCTAGCAGGGAAAAGCAGGCCAGGAAGAACAGTAGCCCATATATGTCCCTATGGCTCAAACTCTCCTTGGGGTGGGGGGAGATGATAGGGCATGGGAAACTGTGAAGGCTGGCAGGTCTGAGGCTCTGCCTAAGAGGGATGACTTTATTTGGAACAGAGCGTGGAGAAATTTATGCCCAGGAGTAATGATGAAAACATTAGAGATTATATTGGCTAGAAATTAGATAAGACTAACAGCTACATGATACTAGGACAGGCAAAAAAATGGCAGACCAGCCAGAAATTCGACAAGGAGAGCCAGGAAAAAGATAGGCAAAGAGTGCCCTGCTAAAATCATACTCTTCTTTGGTGCTCCAGAAAACTGCGTGCATATGCAGGACTGTGCCCTCTTAGGAGCATCCAGAGAGGGTACTTGTGAGCTTCTAGTCCCTGACTCAACGTGCAACATACCTGTAAAGTCTCTGACCTTTGAAAGCAGTCCCCAAGCCACACACAGATCCAACAGCAAAGGGTGGAAGGCTTACTGGCTCAGGGGGCATAAGCTCAACCTCTGGCCAATCAATGACTGACCAATAAGCTCTGCTGACCACGGAAGACCTCCAGGATGCCAGGCTTAAAATAAGAATAAGGAGGGCTTCCCTGGTGGCGCAGTGGTTGAGAGTCCGCCTGCCGATGCAGGGGACACGGGTTCGTGCCCCGATCCGGGAAGATCCCACATGCCGCGGAGCGGCTGGGCCCGTGAGCCATGGCCACTGAGCCTGCGCGTCCGGAGCCTGTGCTCCGCAACGGGAGAGGCCACAACAGTGAGAGGCCCGCATACCGCAAAAAAAAAAAAAAAAAAAAAAAAGAATAAGGAAAAAAAATGAGCAGTTATATCACAAGCTGCACACTGCAAGAGAAATAGATTTTACAGAATTAGTCCAGGAAAGTCACTGAACAAATAAGCAAACAAACAACATAAAATGAGCAACAAGAACAAAAGGGATGGTAAGAGGGGGGCAGGAGGGAAGTGGACCTGGGTAATCAGAATCCAGAGTTAATCCAACATATTCTGTAAAATGTCCAATTTTCCTCCAAATGATAAGATAGTAAAAAAAAAAGAAAGAAAGAAAAGAAAAGAAAGAAAGAAAGAAAAAACAAACAAACAGGAAACTGTGACCCATGCATAGGGCAAACCAGGCAATAGAAGCTGCCACTCAGGGGGCCAAGATGTTGAACTTAGTAGAAAAATACTTCAAAGCAGCTATTATAAATATGTCCAAAGACCAAAGGAAAGCATATTTAAAAAAATTAAGGTATGATGACATGGCTCATGAAATAAAGAATATCAATAAAGAAATATACATTTTTAGGGAATCCCCTGGCAGTCCAGTGGTTAGGACTCCATGCTTCCACTGCAGGGGGCCTGGGTTCAATCCCTGGTCAGGGAACTGAGATCCCACAAGCCACATCGTGCAGCCAAAAAAAAAAAAAAAAAAAAAGACACATTTTTTAAAGAACCAAAGAGAAAAGTAGCATTGAAAAGTATAATAACTGAAATGAAAAAGTTACTAAAGGAGCTCAACAGTAGATGTGAGCTGGCAGAAGAAAGAATCAAGGAGATTGAAGATACATCAAAAGAGATTATGCAACCTGAAGAAAAGAAAGAGGAAAGAGTGAAGAAAATGAACAGTCTCAGAGACAGTAGATATCATTAAGCACACCAACATATGCATAATGGGAGTGCTGGAAAGAAAGGAGAGGGAGAAAAGGGAAGACAAAATATTTCTAGGAATAATGGCTGAAAGCTTTCCAAATTTTATGAAAAACTCCTAATTTTTGATAATGAAATCCAATCAAGAAAATC
Organism: Mesoplodon bidens; assembly: GCF_964165515.1. NCBI lineage: Eukaryota > Metazoa > Chordata > Mammalia > Artiodactyla > Ziphiidae > Mesoplodon > Mesoplodon bidens. The sequence continues at coordinate 99,324,257 of NC_138163.1, read as the reverse complement.
AATATATACCCAAAAGAATTGAGGGCAGGGTCTCAAAGAGGTAGTGGTACACCCATGTTCATAGCAGCATTATTCACAATAGCTAAAACATGGAAGCAACCCAAGTGTCCATCGATAAATAAATAAGCAAAATGTGGTATATCCATACAATGGAATATTATTCAGCTTTAAAAAGGAGCGAAAGGGACTTCCCTGGTGGCGCAGTGGTTAAGAGTCCACCTGCCATTGCAGGGGACACGGGTTTGAGCCCTGGTCCGAGAAGATCCCACATGCCGTGGAGCAACTAAGCCCGTGCACCACAACTACTGAGCCTATATTCTAGAGCCCGAGAGCCACAACTACTGAGCCTGTGCTCTAGAGCCCGTGAGCCACAACTACTGAGCCCACGTGCCAAAACCATTGAAGCCTACGCGCCTAGAGCCCATGCTCCACAACAAGAGAAGCCACCACAATGAGAAGCCCGTGCACCACAACAAAGAGTAGCCCCCTCTCACCACAACTAGAGAAAGCCTGCACGCAGCAACAAAGACCCAATGCAGTCAAAAATAAATAAATAAGTTTATTTTTTTAAAAAAGGAGTGAAGTTCTGACATGTGCTATGACAAGGATGAACGCTGAGGACATTATGCTAAGTGAAATGTCAGTCACAAAAAGACAAATACTGTATGATTCTACTTACATGAGATACTCGAAGTATCTCATATTTTGAATACTTTGAGTAATCAAAATCATAGAGACAAAAAGTAGAATGGTGGTTTCAAGGGCCAGGGGGGAGGCAGAAATGGGCAGTTATTTTTAATGAATAGAGACTTTCAGTTTTACAAGATGAGAAGAGTTCTGGAAATTGATGGTGGTGATGTTTGCAAAACATTATAAATGTATTTAACACCACTGAAATGTACACTGTAAAGTGTTTAAGATGATAAATTTTATATTCTGTGTATTTTATCACAATAAAAAATGGGACAAAAAATCATGGGATAGAGGCTTTGCTGCAGATTTCCTAGGAGAGGGTGTATAACACAAAAATTCCATGCCTGCCCCATGTGACAAATAACTCCTTAATGCCTGAGTTGGCTGTCCTGGGGGACAACTTACTGGAGTACTTTGTGGGTAATTTTCCTACAGCTTCACCCATTTGCTTCTCACAAGACCCTGAAAAATAGAAAGGGTAGTAATTACAAGCCACACCATGATTGGTACAGTGCGCTCCCAGGAAGTTAACTGACTTGTCTGCAATGAACTAAGACCAGAGTCAAGGACAAGCAGGCCACTTCCACTCCACACAATGTGCTCAACCTACTCCCCTCTCATCACCACGGAGGACACAGAGAGGCCCTCAGAACTGATTGTCTACACCAAGGTCTGCAAACTTTTTTCTATAAAGGGCCAAATAGTAAAAGAGTATAGCCTTTGTGGGCCATATGGTCTCTGTCACAACTACTCTGCCATTGTAGCAGTAAAGCAGCCATAATATGTGAAGAAATGGGAGTGGCTATGAGCCAATAAACTTTATTTACAATTGGTGCAGCCACTATGGAAGTGGAGGCTTCCATAAGTATGGAGGCTCCTTAAAAAACTAAAAATAAAGTTGCCATATGATCCAGCAATCCCACTCCTGGGCATATACAGTAAGTCCCCTACATACAAACGAGTTCCATTCGGAGAGTAAGTTCGCAAGTCCAATTTGTTCATAAGCAACAGAGTTAGCCTAGGTACCCAACTAACACAATCAGCTATATAGTACTGTACTGTAATAGGTTTATAATACTTTTCACACAAATAATACATAAAAAAGATACAAAAAATAAGGAAAACCTTTTTAATCTTACAGTACAGTACCTTGAAAAGTACAGTAGCACAGTACAACAGCTGGCATACAGGGAGTGGCATCGAGTGAACAGGCAAGAAGAGTTACTGACTGGAGGAGGGAGAGGAGGTGGGAGATGGTAGAGCTGAAGGATCCTCAGCAATAGGAGACGGAGGGCAAGCTGCCATTTCACTCACACCTGACGTTGATGGCACAGGTTCTGGTTCCTTGCTGGATTCAGTTCTATCTAGCCTCTTTTTTTTTTATCCCCTCCCTTTTGCGTCTCCCTCCCACCCTCCCTATCCCACCCTTCCAGGCGGTCACAAAGCACCGAGCTGATCTCCCTGTGCTATGCGGCTGCTTCCCACTAGCTATCTACCTTACGTTTGGTAGTGTATATATGTCCATGCCGCTCTTTCGCTTTCTATCTAGCCTCTTGAAAAAGGATCCAGTGATGTCTGGGTAGTACTGTACCAGCTACATCACCACTGCCTTTACACTTGCTTTCAGACATCCTGAGCTTGAAATAAAGATACTGTACTACTGTACTCTATACAGTACTGTACAGTAAAGTACACAAAAGCACAACCACTTGTAGAGGATGCATGCACGCTGACAGTGTACACCAGACACGTGAACTAACTTACGTGACTGGACGTGCGAACAGCCATTTGCATCTCTGAAAGTTGTCAACTTTTAAGGTTCGTATGTAGGGGACTTACTGTATCCGGAAAAGATGAGAACTCTAATTCAAAGAGATACGTGCACCCCAATGTTCACAGCATCACTATTTACAACAGCCAAGACATGGAAGCAACCTAAGTGTCTGTCAACAGATGAATGGATTAAGAGGATGTGGTATATATATATATATATATATATATATATATATATATATATATACATACATACATATATATATATTCCATTGTATATATATGTACAATGGAATATTACTCAGCCATAAAAAAGAATGAAATAATGCCATTTGCAGCAACATGGTGGACTAGAGTTTATCATACTAAGTGAAGTCAGTCAGAAAGAGAAAGACAATTTCATATGATATCACTTATATGTGTAATCTAAAATATGATGCAAATGGACTTATTTACAAAACAGAAACAGACTCACAAACATAGAAAACAAACTTATGGTTACCAAAGGGGAAAGGGGGTGGGGGAGGGATAAATTAGGAGTTTGGGATTAGCAGATACATACTACTATATATAAAATAAATAAACAATAGGTCCTACTGTATAGCACAGGGAAATATATTAAATATCCTGTAATAAACCACAATGGAAAAGAATATATATATATATGTGTGTACATATACATAACTGAATCACTTTGCTGTACACCAGAAACTAACACAACATTGTGAATCAACTATACTGCAATAAAAAATTTTTTAAAGAAAAAAGAAAAGAAAAAAAACTTTATTTACGGAAACAGGTGGCAGACTGGATTTAGCCCAAAGACCCCAGTTTGCCTATCCTGGGTCTGCATGCTTGCCATGCAGGCAGGCCCACCAGGACCGTCACCACTGAAGAGTCAGCTCCTTGATGCAAAATCTCTTGACTGTGAAATTGTCTCAGGGTTGCCTTGGGCATAAAGAACACCTGGCTGCTCATGGAACTAGCTGGATGCTTCTCAGGGCATCTACCATTCTCCTTGTCCCAGCCCATTTCCTCTCTCATGCTCCCTGCTCCACTTGCAAGTCAGCTCTCTTAACTCCCTGAGGGAGATTGCTTTCTGATTCTCTAGGATTTCACTTCAGTCTAGATTGTATCCCCACCCTCCTTTCCACTGTGCTTCTCTGCTCCCCCAAAGTACAAAAATCACCTGGGCAGGGCCTCCCTGGTGGCGCAGTGGTTGAGAGTCCGCCTGCGGATGCAGGGGATACGGGTTCGTGCCCCGGTCTGGGAGGATCCCATATGCAGCGGAGCGGCTGGGCCCGTGAGCCATGGCCGCTGGGCCTGCGCGTCCGGAGCCTGTGCTCCGCAACGGGAGAGGCCACAACAGTGAGAGGCCCGCATACCGCAAAAAGAAAAAAAAAAAAAAAAATCACCTGGGCAGCTAAATCCCACTGATTTGCCTCTGATCAGCCAAGATGTTCATCTCCTAGCACTCATCAAAACTCTTCTATCTTTGAGTAAAATGGCATGCCCCTGGAGCCTCGATTTCTTTGTTTTTTAATGGTATGTGATACCTCAAACTTTTATTGAATAAATTTTGCATGTTAACATAGTACGAATTGAAGGTGCACATTTATATATTGTAATATGTTTGCCCATGTATCTCTATTTATCACATTATATAATTACAGCACAGTATTATTTTCTATATTAATTATACTGTGCATTAGATCTCTATGGTTCATTTACTATTCTTTACAAGTCTGTACCCTTGAACACCATCACTCTTATACCCCTGCCCCCCATTCCCTGGTAACCACCATTTTACTCTGTTTTTTATTGGTTTCACTTGTTTAGATTCTACATACAAGTGATATCATATAGTACTTGTCTTTCTCTATGTGACATCTTCCTTAGCTTAATGCATTCAAGGTCCACCCATGTTGTCACAAGTGGGAGGATGTCCTCCTTTCGCATCCCGGAGCCTCAGTTTCTTTCAACAGCTTCCCTTTCTCTCCATGCCGGCTCTAATCAGATCACTGAATTCTATAGAAATGGTGGTCTATTATCAATTTTTCATCGAATGAGCATTTTCAAAGCTTCATTCATTCAGCCATTTCATCATTTCAGCAAATATTGATTATCATCATTTCAGCAAATATTGATTAAGTCCTTGCTATGGGATGAACAAGACATGCATAGCCCTGGCCCCTTTGAAATTAGCAGTCCAGTTTGGAAAGCAGGTCAATAGGCAATCAGAACAGAGAGGATCCTGGGGGAAAGTGTAGGAGGAGTGCCTAATTCCACTTCTTAATCTGTTTTCTCTGTTCAGAGTAGGATAAAACAATATAATCTTCACTGACCCGGGGCAAGGCATCCGGCTTCATCAGTGGGCTTTTTAACAGGAAGACAAGCACTGCTGCTTCCCACACTGGGCCTATCTTTTTGAGTGCGCAGGAGTATTCTTGAACACATGGCAGGTCTGTATTCCTTTGGGGTTTTTTGCCAGCTCTGGTTGCCGCCTAACAGCACTCACACCAGAGGTCAAGTGACCTTCCAGGTTCCCTGCATAGCCAGTCCAATCCTTGGCTTTAGCCTTTCATAAGTGGGGGAGAAACGTGCCCAGCTCTTAGACTGTGGATCTCAGAATATTAAGGGTCTGTAGAAGCTCTCTACGAGTTATTAACTGAAGCCCATGCAAAGAAAATAGTACATTGGGAAACTTTCTGTTATGTAGGCTGGCTACCATGGTAACAACAAATTTCTCCCAGATCTGGGCGATTTTAAATGCAAAGTGGATTGAAAAATCTGTTTGAATTTACAGGATTTAAAGCTTCATGGAGGGTCACAAGGTGGTAGGTGCTACAGATTAACCACACAGATAATATTGGTATCTCCATTTGGTAAATTGCTTCTCATTGATTCTACCTTACCTGGCACATCAGGCCGCCCTCTGGCCATTTCTCATAACAGAAACAAAACAAAGCAAATCCAAGCCTTTTTACATATGCAGTGAAGACTGTTTCTCCACAGAAACATTTGCTCAGAGTCCAAGGCTCTGCCCCATGCTTGAATCCACTGTGTAGGTTCTGGCAGGGGTCCTATGTCATCAACAGGTTGATGGACCTAATAGGAAATGTGCTTGCTTGCCAATTAGGCTAGAATCCTGGTTCACCTCATGGAATGGTGGGGGGGGGTGGTGGTAAGCACTGGGTCTTTTAAAAGTTATTTGTATTTTTTTAATCCTTGCCATAAGTGTATTAAGATTTTAGTGGACATAACAGTCATAAAATATTCTTAAGACCCAATATCGTGAATCAGGGATATCTGGAAATGGAAAAAAGTATAGGGTTTTCAAGTCATACAGAGAAAGACAAATGTCATATGATATCGCTTATAGGTGGAATCTAAAAACATGATACAAATGAACTTATTTACAAAACAGAAATAGACTCACAGACATAGAAAACAAACTTATGGTTACCAAAGAGGAAAGGAGGGGGAAGGATAAATTAGGAGTTTGGGATTAACATACACACACTACTGTCTATAAAGTAGATAACCAACAAGGACCTACTGTGTAGCACAGGGAACTATACTTGGTATCTAGTAACAACCTATAAGGGAAAAGAATCTGAAAAAGAATAGATATATACATAGGTACAACTGAATCACTTTGCTGTACACCTGAAACTAACACAACATTGTAAATCAATTATATTTCAATAAAAAAATTTTTTAAGTATAGGGTCTTCAAATAATCATGGTCAGAATATTTGCTTAAATGCCACACACTTGTTGATGGTTATAAGTCACGGGTACCAAGTTTTGCTTCACTCTTAGAATAGTACAAAGATTTTCGAATCAGACTGCCTAGTTCAGGCCGGGGCTCTTCTGCTACTGCTTATGTGACTTTGGACAGGCTACTTGGCTTTTTTAGCTTTAGTTTCCTCATCTGAACCTACTTCATAGGGTTGTGAGGATTAGATAGGGCTAAGTACATAGCACCTGGCACATGGGCTAAGATGCAATACAGTGTACTTTGGAATGGAATGGTTGACATAAATCCAGAGGTCTATGAGAGCAAAGAGGAGTCTCAGACACCCGTGAAAGGTCCCTTACAAGCCTTCCTGGGACCTCAATTGTGGGGAGACGGGAGAAAGCTGGGACCAGAAAGCACCAATGGAAGAAGAAGAGAGGGAGTTGGGGACAGCATCACGGAAAAAACTCACCATTAGACTGTGCACATCAGGAAGGTGGAAACCAGGGCTGCTTTATGTCTGTGTCCCCTGAACAGGCTGAGTACTTGAGCACAGTAGGTGCTCAATGTCTGCAGAATTGAATAGAAATCATTGAACTGAAAGGAGCTGGAAGCCTCCCAGAACTGGAGTCAATGCAATGGGAAACAGAACAATTTTGTTGCCAGAGCATCAGACTGACACTGGGAACATTGAGTCACAATCACGGGTGTTGTTGGGGTCATTTATGAGGTGAGTCATAGGTAATCTGTTAATAATAAAGTATGGGATGTTCTGAATGATGTGCTCTTTCACAGATTAGAGCAGATTCAAGGTTATCACTATAGCAATGATGTAGCGCAATATGCTTTATCAAGTGCGTTTGCTTGTGGGGGCGTTGCACACATGTATGTGCTGACTGCGGAATAGGTCAAGGCAAACAAGAAAAAATAAAAGCAAATGAGAGTCACTGACTCAGACTGCAGGAGAGGTGGGCCCAGTTTGATTTCCAGTGTGAACCAGAGAAAGTCAATTCCTTTCCTCCATCTTTCCCCCCAGGACCCAGGGTGGGCGATGCTGCTTTTACAGGAAACAGCAGAGAAGTGACATTTAAAGGTTGATTTTAATAATGTAAAAACTGAAACCATACCATTCATATTTTCTTAGCACATTAGACATTACAAATGCTTTCGTATGAATTATCACTTATTAGAGGATCAACTTGTCTTAAGTGAATGGCCTGTATTTGAAGGCTGACTATGACAGCAAGCAGTGTAAACATTGCAGGGATGTCGTCTAAATGAGATCTGAGAGGTGGGGTCTTTATCCATGGAACACACACCAGCTTTGTGTTAGGGATTTCATGATCCACATCTTCCCAACGGCTCATCCCACACCCAGACATATCTCCAAAAATGGGAGGGAGGGAGGGAGGAAGAGAGGAAGGAAGGAAGGGAAGGAGGGGAATGTTTTTCTTTTATTTGTCTTGACAATCAAGCAATCTGGGGGGCGGCGGTTGTATCTTTTGGTTTTCGAACCCAGTTTGCCCTCCAGTCTCACAAGGCAGGTAAGAGGAGAAAGGCTTACAGGCTAACCATGGAAACCTTAAATTCACAGTCAAGATTGCATCACTCTCACAAGGCCTTTTCCCTGTTCTCCCCCTGAGATTCCTATGGGCCATGCTGGCCCAACACCAGGCCTCAGCAGAGGTTGGTTCCAAATCCCCTGTCACCATGGGTTGTTTGTCACACCTAGATAGGGCCCATGACTTCAAACAATGACCTTTTCAACTGGCTGCTCTGCTTCGCTACTTAATTACACAGACTATGCATTTATGGGTAAAAGGAAATGTGTCTCCATATACAATCACTGAGTAAGGGAGATATGGCTGAAGCCTTGACTCCTATTTTAGTGAACGTGATTTACTCTGATACCTGCATCCCATAACAGGAGGGTAAACCTCTTGAGGTCACTGATCATATCTCATTGCATTCTTTACAATGCCTTGGCCAGTGCTAGACACGTAATAATAACAGGTATTAACTCAAAAGAGTTAGCTGTAGGAATATTGGCCTTGTTTCATTTTATTCACTTCTTGTTGCTAAGTGTTTGTTGCTGTTATTGTTATTGTTCTTTTAAGGTTATTTCTCTGCCCGAATGATATCTTTTTATGGGGATACCCAGAAATGAAATGATATCGTGGCTACCCATTAAAAATAAATAAATCAGCAAAGTAAAACCCAGAGAGGCTGTACTTAACACCACTGTAAGGTACACTTAAAAATGGTTAAGATGCAACAGCTCTTATATTTAACCACCATGCCGGGTATTTTTGGAACCAAAATAAGGTTTAAAAAAAATTAAATTGGTTAAATATTAAAAAAAAGATGGTTAAGATGGTAAATTTTGTTATGTTTTTTACCTCAAAAAAAAAAAAAAACCAAACCCAGGCAGGTTGAAACCAGATGTCTCACTTCTTGCACGTGCTAAAGGATGGCACAGGGCATTGTTTGCAAGGGGCAGTTACACAGCCATAACCCTCGTATCCAGTAATGTATTTACAATGAATCTTTCGCAGCAATAGATCAAAGAACAGCTTTTATTGACCTATATCCACATTTGACTGTACAGCAAATTAGCACAAACACACACCCGGAGACCAGCTTCAGTTTCCTCTTACCACACCGGCTCTCTAAAGCGAAATAAATTTTCTGTCCTAAAAACAGAGTTTTGCAAAGAGGAAACTTCTGAAAAACAAGCATTTGTCACTGAGGTTAACAGGGCTCAACTTGAAAAATGACCCTTTGGCTCATGAGAAAACATAACTCTCTCCTAAACTACTATGGGTGAGAAGGGGTGCAAGGGCGGAGAAGAACAGTGGGAGTATAGAGAACATGATGAATGAAGCAAACAGAAAGACGCATATATGTGCATGTGTGTAGACCCATGCACAAAACGTCCATTATTTGCATGTTTCATTTCCAAAGGTCCAGATAATGTCAGGTAAAAGTGTAACTTATGACTCAGTCAGGGCAATGCTTTTGCTTTGATAAATCAATGTTAGCTAAGTCAATTAGGGTGGAGGTGGCAAAAAAAAAAAAAAACCCAAGATGATAAGTGGCAGATGCATTGTTCAGCGGAAAGACAGAATAAGGTAGCTCTCACTTTGAAGAACTGAGTTCAGAGGTTTCAAAGTGAACACAGGAAATGCTCCAACAGCATAAACTGTGCCCTGAGCATCATTCCAGCAAACTTTCAGCCCTCCACATGGCTTTATCTGATCACCCGATGCTCTATCTCCAGATCCAAGGTACCCACAAAGAAAAAGCGCTTTGTGATAAAATCAAGAGCTCAGGGCTTTGATCACCTTTCTGATCAGTGAAGACTGGGAGGTGTCGAGATGAGACTGTCAGATGGTCAGAATCTGGTAGGTTCTCCTGAGTTATTGGAATCTTGATTTTTTGTTGGTTTCTGGTTCTGAATGTACTTACGCACACACAGTGACTGTTTTCATCACAGATATAACAAGTTGACTACCAAAAAGGAAAAGGACATAGAGCTCCAAACCAGGCCTGTAAAACATTATAAATTCATCTCTGGCTCTCAAAAATATCTACAAGGCAATATTTTGGTGATGATGAATATACACTGAGCCTTGGGTACCCCTTGGGCCAAAGGAGGAGAAAACCCAGCATTTAGGGCATCCCATTTTGCTTTTTTGAGGTGTTTTTTTTAAGGCACCAATTGAAGTAGCTATAAATTAAACCTAGAAGACCAAATTGTGAATGTTACTATTTCCCCAACACCAAATAGTATCCACAGAACAGAGAGGTGGAATTGGATGAAAAGTCTTCATGGAAGAAAAGCAATGTTCTTTTCTCTCTGCTACTCTGCGGTTCACCCTCATTGTGTGGGATTTGGGGCCCACGGTTAGGACAAGAAAGTGTATACTTTGAGGATAACAGCAAAACAGCGACAAACACATTTTGTGGGAGAAGAGAATACATTAGTTGTATATCAGGCTTGAGAATCAGGTACTACAAGTTAACATGGAAAGGTTTCACAGAAAATTGTTTATGTCAGAGGAGATGATGTCCAAGCTTTCAAACATCCTGGCTGTATAAATCTTCAGGGGAAATCAATGTAGTCATCACAGATAACTCACAAGAAGTAGTTTGTGATCATAATTGAATATTTCCACAAATGTTTTCTTAAGAAAAACCATAGAAAATGAAGTTAGTCATAGAATAACTGGATACTCTGATAAACATATACCCCTCAGAAATTTTCCAGATATAAGATCTTGCTGCTTTCTTTATATCTCTTTAGCCTGTGAAAAACTCCTCTTCTTTACAACTTATGTGTCAGGTATTGCAAAACTCAAAATACACACTTTTGCTGAGGCCACTGATCATAAAGAGAGAAAAAAGTTGTTGGTAGCAATGCTGTGGTTTATCACGTGCTATACAGAACCAGTGTGAATTTCCCTTGTTTGATTTATAGAATTAAATTGCAAACATAAAATTCAAATAATTCAAACAACAGCCCCCCTGATGATTCCTCTCTTTGCTTTTCTCTACTTGGTTTCACTGGGAGGCTAGCCCACTGCCTCCCTCGGACACCTCAGGAGTCCCTGGGCCCCTGTTATTAACCCTGAAGGCATGAAATGGAGAAGTCATTTTCTTTAATTGACCATGACTTTATAGTCAGTGGTCTATAGTCACTCTGTCTAAGCAGGCCCATGTGGGAGAAAGGAAAAAATGAATTTTCCAGAATAATGGGAAAGTCTGAATCCAAGGAATTTTCCTGGACTGCTGGGACTCAGTAAGGCAACACTGCCAAGGTACAAAGCAGCAGCCCTAAGGGCAGCACACTTTAAACACATGGTCATGAGGGTCTTACTAGCTGTCTTCCAGAATAAGCAACATGTTAGAGGAGCCTCTATGGAGATCTCTAATTGCTACTCAGCCAGCACAACGGTAAACCATATGTTTAATAGAAACAGGGGGAAAGAAATCCAATAACTCATTTCCTGAGCAATCAAACAAAGTCAAACAAAGGAATACTAATGGTGGTATAGCTAAGGAAAAATTTCCTCTACCCTCTTAGGCTCTGTTCTTGGGGCCTGTGAATTAAACTGACAAAAGACAGATTAACGGGAGAAAAGGCATATGTTTCTTTATCGATGCTAATATTTTTATGTGCACAGGGGCTTCACAGAAACAAAGTGAAACCCAAAGGCAGTTAGATCTTTTAACAAAGGGCAATAAATTGTGGAGAAATGATTAGACAAGGAAAAGGGGTTTGGGTTCTTAGGGGCAGTAAATTGTGGGAAGGTGACTAGGAAATGTATGGTAGATAGGGTTGTTCAGTAGGATCTGTTATACAGACTCAAGTTGCTCTCTGATAAGAGTCTTGTCCTCTTCCTTGTATAGAAGAGAGGAACACCTTTACAAATGGAAGTTTATGTCACTTTTACCATGGGAAATTTATGCCCTGCTTTTAGGCAGGAAGGGGGAGTTCTTCCTGTGTCTGCTGCTTCTCAATTGCCTTCAACTCAAATCATCTTTATGTCAAAATGGCATATTTTAGGGTAGCATGTTCTAGGGTAGCATCCCCTTCATTGGTGATTATATCTATGCCTGCAAGGCAATCGATTTCATCTTTCCTTTGCAGATGGTAGACAGCAACAGGACACAGGAACCAATGAGAAACTCCCAGGAATTTGAGGCATAAAAGTGGGTTCATATCTCATTACTCCTTTCTCCATCTTCTTCTCTCCCTCAGTCTCTTTTCAGAATGTAAGATGCTAAACTTTGACTTTTTCTTCATCCCGCCTCAGGATGTAGCTTTGGGGCAATAGGGGCAGCTGTGGCCTACAGGTAATGCTTGATCAAAGACCCTCTTTCTCAGGCCCTTCCTGGAACTCCTCCTCCTTGACTCCCATCCCTGCTTTTGGCTCCCCCAGGCCTCTGAGTCCTCTACTCAAATGGGGGAAGTTGGTCTCATCTACCACGGCCTCCGGATCTCTAGGATACGCTAGGAAGTTCACTTCCTTATTCCAGTGATACAAGTATTATATTTTAAAGCCCTACAAAACATTCTGATGCCTCTCACTGAAGGGGATCAGAATATGACACCCCAAATTATGCCACTTTGGCATAAGGATTATTTTGAACTGAAGACAACTGAGAAAAAGCAATCACAAGAAGAGTTCTCTGACTAAAAGCAAGTTTCCCTTGTGAACATGTCCCCCTTTCCCATACCAGGAAGAGGACAATAACACATCACTGAGACAGAGAAGGTACCAAGATGAGTCTGCATAAGCAAACCTGTTAAATAGCCTTTGTCCACCATTAATTTCCCCCACATATTTCCTAGTCACCTTCCTACAATTTATTGCCCCTGAAAGCCCAAACACCCTTTCCTTTACCTAATCACAGTTTATCACCCTTTGTTAAAATGGTATATAAGCACTCAAGCCTGATAATTTTTGGGGGATTTCACTTCTTTTCTGTGAAGCCCCCATGAATGTAGAACATATTAACATCAATTTCTCCTGTGAATCTATTGTTTGTCACTTTAATTCGAGGTCCCAGCTACAGAACAGAAGAGGAGAGAGTAAAAGTTTTTCTCCCCTAAATTACTCTCTGTCTCACTGTCTGTCTAGTTGATAAATATGTGTTGACTGGGACTTTCATGGTGGTCCAGTGGCTAAGACTTCACGCTGTCAATGCAGAGAGCCTGGGTTCAATCCCTGGTCAGGGAACTAGATCCCACATGCTGCAACTAAGAGTTCGCATGCCACAACTAAAGATCCCACATGCCGCAATGAAGATCCCGCATGCCACAATGAAGATCCCACACGCGTCAACGAAAGTACCGCATGCCACAACTAAGAACCGATGCAGCCAAATAAATAAATTAATTAAATATTTTTAAAAACTATGTATCGACTGACAGACTGCCAGGAGAGTCTACATGTACCAGAGCCTGTGACAGGTAAGAGCTCTCAGCTCAGAGGCAGCTGTGCCATGCTCATATGACAGAGCTTGGCAGCAAGTCTTAATGATTAGCCACAAAAGAAAAGTGCAAAGGGGCACAGCTTCTCTTTAGAGAGCTCCAAGATACCATCAATCTCTGTCCCAGCCTAGGGAAATCTGGAAAAAAAGTGTCTCAAGCACTAAGGAATGGGGAATGCAAGGGCAAAATGGGTAATGAGTCAGAAAGGAATGTCTGCTAACCCACACTCACATACCTGCATGCCAATGTGAAGACAGCCCTGCATAAATTCTTTTACCCATACCAGGGTCTCACATGTACTTCTGAGGGCAATTTTTCCACGTGAGAATCTGCCCTGTGCTTTACAGAACAGTAAGTAGGTCACTTATTTGCTTTCAGATGTAACTCTGCAGAAGTGTGTTGTCACTGTGATATCTTTTTTTCTCTCATGCTTTCTTAGTATCACCAGCCTTGGCATTCTTCGTTAGATAATAGATTGAAATTCATGCAGTGGCCTGAGAATCACTGCTCCAGAGGAAAATGGGGAAGGGGGTGGTCAATCAAAGCCTGGGCTAGTGGGTTTGGCGTTTTTAGTTGTTTGTCTTTAAATAAATGAGCCTAGAACAATATTTCCCGAATTCGAAAACAGATGCTTTTTAGAGTCGATTTCTTATGCAACAATATAAAAGTAAGACATTAAATCCAGGAATGAGGAGTAATTCTCCAACATGGTTTTGTTTTGAATCTCTACCTCTTCACTTAGATACAGGTTTGGGGAAAGAGTTCCATCTAAAGAGCCCATATTTCCATCTGTTACTTTAGATATCAGGTCAGAGTTAGTACTTTTAGAAAGCTTGACAGATCTCTTTAATGCAACAGGGGAAAAAAATACATACTTTCTAAGCAGTAGAATCCAAGATATCCCCGCTCTGTCTCCATGATGCAATGGGTCACTTTGGAGACTCTCAGCAAAATAAGCCCAAAATGGCCATCAGGATTAAGGCATCTGCTGGCCAAAACAGCTGCAGAGCAAGTGGGTTCTCCATCCCAAGTTCCCATCCTCCTCATGATTTCTCTTTAGTGCAGGAGGTGTGACAGAGAGCAAGATGACATGGGCAAAGCAGCATCTTCGTCATCCTTCTCATCTTGCCAAGGAACAACCCAGCCAGGATTCTATGCATTTTTATGTGACAAAGACATAAAATAAGGTAGAAAATTGTGGAAGAGGGAAATCAACTTTGGCCAAAGGTTCTCAAGCCCACCTCAGTCTTTGGTTAAAAAGTACATATACAGTTTTCTGGGGGGTGGGGGGGAGCACGGAGACAGGGCAGGGGTTAGAGGTAAGCAGATAAAGGGGACACTCCTCTTAAGGCAATATGTAGAAAGCAAAATTTCTTGCCCTTGTAGAGAAAATTCATACTTCAGGGGAAAACTCTTTATTGCCTAAAGCACTTGTTTCCTACAGGAGCTATTCTATAACTCTGTAAGTTGTAGAGAAGGGATAGACATGTGAATTCTGTCCTGTCTGGTTCAACTTACCTCCTTCATGGTGGGGGGCTGGGGGCGGGGAACGTTTGCCTCCATTTGTAATTCATTTCAACATTCTTTACTCCCTATAAATCTGGGCTGCTTCTTTTTAAAATCAGTTATAACACGTGCCTAGTTCCCTCAGTTCTCACGAGTAAAATAAAATCTTTAACACATGTTCATTTTTATGTCTGTATAAGGATCAGAATTTTGCCTTTTTTTCTAAAAATTGTCTTGTAACACCCTTATAAGACTTCTTTATTGGGTAGCAGCAGAAGGAAATGTGGTGGAGCCCTTCAGGCTGCAGGAGGCTAGCACTGGGTCATCTGATCTACAGGTAAGGGGAGTGAACTGGCTCTTCTCAGGGGACATGCCCTTTCTCCCCTCTAATCTTACAGGTTAATACCACCATCCAAAACATGAATTTAGTCACCTTCCAGGAGAAGGCATCCGTCCCATTTTCGAAGGCATTACTTCTGGCTCCTCTCTCCACTTGCAGGTTTCTCACGCTCTCGATTTGCAGATCGCTGTGTGGGAGAGCTGCAGCTTGTTCACCCAGTGGGCAGGACTGGGTTTCTGTTATCCAGCCTGCAACCCCCTGCGCTCTGCCAACACACAATGATCAGTGGCATTCCTGAAATTCCTGACATAGCAGAGAAGCCAGGCTTGGCCCTGCGAACGCCCTTGAACTGTGGTTCTGACCCTAATGGGGCATTTATCTTTTATTCACAGCCAGAGGTTAGGACCTATTTATGTAAATCCTCCTCCAAGGGTCAATTCATCTTGACCCCCTGGTTTTCATTTCTCTAATTGTCTCAGGTATTTTTTAGACCCCTTGGAAACTCTTCATTCAGTGAAAAGCTTCGGGGTCAGTAAGAATTCAGTTACAAAGGGAAGGGGTGGATGGCTGGAAGAGTTGAGAAGGCTTCCTTTGAAGTGTTCTAAGAAGCTTTCCGAGGCCACCCAGTTGACAAAGTAAAAACAGCAATGACCTTATGCACCCCATTTTATTCACGAAAAATAAGCTTTCTTGAAATGGTATCTTCACCTAAGAAGTTGCTTAGAGCACACATTGTCCAATTTCAGTTTCCTAGAGCACGTATTGTCCAGTCTCAGCGGTGGTAAGAGGTTGGGAAAGGAGCTATTAGAATGGAGGGCCTCTGGGCGGGCACTGGCTCCGAAGACAATTGTTCCCACTTAATGGGCCCCAGCATCCTCCCAGCTTTGCATTTTAAAAGGGGGCCCCAGAATAGTGAGAAAATACTTTATTCCTAAGAACTGACCCAGGTTACAGGGATTTCAGGCCACATGGGAAGACAGCAGGGGAGATATTTAGAGGTCAGCAGGTCTTTGGGGGGCCCTCAAATCATCTTGATTGAGAGCCTTGTACTCTAGCTTCCAACTCCCAGTAATGAAGACTTTGAGGGAAGGAATCACTTGGAAAGCAGCCCAACTGTTAAACAACCTTGACGGCGAATTTCTCCTTTTCACTAACTGGATTTTCACCTTCTGTACTTTAAGCCTGTTGAATTTTTCCATTTTCTATTGAGAGTTGGTGGGCAGAATCTTCTCTTTAAAAAAAAAACGGTTTTCTTTATTTGCTGTCAACATTTTATCATGAAAAATGTCTAACATACAGGAAAGTTGTACAAATAGTACTCTGAACACCCCATATACCCACCATTTAAATTCAACAAATGCTGACCTTTTGGTATATTTGCTTTATCTATACACACACTGTACATACGTATTTGCTTTATGTATGTATATACATTTTTTTGCTGGTCTATTTAAAAGTAAATTGGAGACCTAAATGTAAGACCGAATACTATAAAACTCTTAGAGAAGAACGTAGGCAGAACACTCTTTGACATAAATCGCAGCAAGATCTTTTGGGTTCCACCTCCTAGAGTAATGAAAATAAAAATAAACAAATGGAACCTAATTAAACTCAAAAGCTTTTGCACAGCAAAGGAAACCATAAACGAGATGAAAAGACAAGCCTCAGAATGGGAGAAAATATTTGCAAACGAAAAACCGACAGAGGATTAATCTCCAAAATATACAAACACCTAATGCAGCTCAATATCAAAAAAAAAAAACAACCTAACCAAAAAATGGGCAGAAGACCTAAATAGACATTTCTCTGAAGAAGACATACAGATGGCCAAGAGGAACATGAAAAGATGCTCAACATCACTAGTTATTAAAGAAATGCAAATCAAAACTACAATAAGGTATAACCTCACACCGGTTAGAATAGGCATCATTAGAAAATCTACAAATAACAAATGCTGGAGAGGGTGTGGAGAAAAGGGAACCCTCTTGCACTGTTGGTGGGAATGTAAATTGATACAGCCACTGTGGAGAACAGTATGGAGGTTCCTTAAAAAACTAAAAATAAAACTACCATACGACCCAGCAATACCACTACTGGGCATATACCCTGAGAAAACCGTAATTCAAAAAGACACACACACCCCAATATTCATTGCAGCACTACTTACAAGAGCCAGGTCGTGGAAGCAACCTAAATGTCCATTGACAAAGGTATGGATAAAGAAGATGTGGTACATATATACAGTGGAATATTAGCCACAAAAAGGAACTAAATTGGGTCATTTGTAGAGATGTGGATGGACCTAGAGACTGTCATACAGAGTGAAGTAAGTCAGAAAGAGAAAAACAAATATCATGTATTAATGCATATATGTGGAATCTGAAAAAATTGGTATAGACGATCTTATTTACAAAGCAGAAATAGAGACACAGATGTAGAGAATAAATGTATGGGTGTTAAGGAGGAAAGGGGTGTGTGGGATGAATTGGGAGATTGGGAATGACATATATACACTACTGATACTATGTATAAAATAGATAACTAATGAGAACGTACTGTATAGCACAGGGAACTCAGTGCTCTGTGGTGACCTAAATGGGAAGGAAATCCAAAAAAGAGGGGATATATGTATACATATAGCTGATTCACTTTGCTGTACAGTAGAAACTAACACAATATTGTAAAGTAACTATACTCCAATAAAAACTTTAAAAAATAAATAAAAAACAAAAAGACAACACACAGAATGGGAGAAAATATTTGCAAATGAAGCGGATTAATCTCCAAAATATACAAACAGATCAGGCAGCTCAATTAATCTCCAAAATATACAAACAGCTCATGCGGCTCAATATCAAAAAAAACCAAACAACCTAACCAAACAATGGGCAGAAGACCTAAACAGACATTTCTCCAAAGAAGACATACAGATGGCCAACAAGCATATGAAAAGATGCTCAACATCACTAATTATTAAAGAAATGCAAATGAAAACTACAATGAGGTATCACCTCAGACCTGTCAGAATGGCCATCATCAAAAAGTCTACAAACAATAAATGCTGGAGAGGGTGTGGAGAAAAGGGAACCCTCTTGCACTGTTGGTGGGAATGTAAATTGATACAGCCACTATGGAGAACAGTATGGAGGTTCCTTAAAAAATTAAAAATAGAACTACCATGTGACCCAGCAATCCCACTCCTGGGTATATACCCAGAAAAGACGAAAACGCTAATTTGAAAAGATGCATGCACCCCAATGTTCATAGCAGCACTATTTATAATAGCCAAGACATGGAAGCAACCTAAATGTCCATCAAGAGAGGATGGATAAAGAAGATGTGGTATATATATATATATATATATATATATATATACAATGGAATACTACTCATCCATAACAAAGAATTAAATAATGCCATTTGCAGCAACATGGATGGACCTAGAGATTATCATACTAAGTGAAGAAAGTCAGACAAAGACAAATATCATATGATATCACTTATATGTGGAGTCTAAGAAAATGATACAAATCAACTTATTTACAAAACAGAAACAGACTCACAGACATAGAAAACAAACTTATGGTTACCAAAGTGGAAAGGGGGTGGGAGAGGGATAAATTAGGAGTGTGACATTAACATATACACACTACTATATATAAAATAGATAATCAACAAGGACCTACTGTATAGCACTGGGAACTCTACTGTAATAACCTATATGGGAAAAGAATCTGAAAAAGAATGGATATATGTATAACTGAATCACTTTGCTGTTCACCTGAAACTAACACAATATTGTAAATCAACTATACTCCAATATAAAATAAAAATTAAATTAAAAGATAAAATTCCTAAAAGACTGCATTGTAAAAATAAAAGTAAATTGGAGACATCATGACACTTCACCCCAAACACTTTAGCCTGCATATCCTAATATAAGTTCATTCTCATATACAGCTATCACAGCATGAGCACCCCTAAGAAAATTAACAGTAATTCCATAATATAATCTAACTCTTAGAATACCCAGTCCATATTCGAATCACCCCAATTTCCATCATAATGTCTTATAGCAGTTTCTTTTTTAAACCAGGATCCAATCACAATTCGTACATTTGGTTTCTTTAGTCTTTTTGGAACAGTCCCCCTACTTCTTTTTTTAAATGACATTATCTTTTTGAAGAGACTTTATAGGAAGTCTCACATTCTGGACTTGTCTGATTATTTCCTTGTGGTGATATTTAACTTGTTCTTCTCTCTCCTAGATTTCCTGTTGTTATGAGTTGAATTGTGTCTGTCCCCTGAAATCATATGTTGAAGCTGAAGGTGCGCAGAATTTGTCACCTTAATATCTGCTTCTTCGGCATAAGGATTATTTTTGGCTGATTATTTTTTAAGAAAGAGCAGACATAGGAAAAGCTCTGAAAACCAAGTAGAAGTTACTCTTTGTAAGGGACATTTACATTTATAAGGGAGGTCTCCATTTGTAAGGGTGTCTCCCTCTCTGTACCAGGAAGAGAAGATGACTAAATCTTTGGAAACTCTTATCAGTGGAGAAGGCTCAGACTCAAATCTTCATAACAACCATACCCTTTTTTACTTCATTTTCTTTGTGCTTTTCCTGGTAGCCTACCATAACTGCCTCCCCAGTCCTCCCATCTGTCTTTGTCTTTAGCAGGAGATGGTATTTAAGGTGGTGGCTTGAGCCACTTGGGGGGATTACTCAGCTTTCCTGGGTCTCTCCCATGTAAATAGGCAGTATACATGTTCTTAAACTTCTGTTTGTTTTTCTCCTGTTAATCTGTCTTTTTATTACAGGGAGGTCTCATCCAAGAACCTAGAAAGGTAGAGGGAAATTTATTTTTCCTCCTCTATAAGGCCCTAACCCCCAGTGCTTTAGAATATGACCTTATTTGGAAATAGTTTAGTTGTAGACGTAATTAGTTAGGATGAGGTCATACTGGAGTAGGGTGGGTCCCTAATCCAAAATGACTGGTGTCCTTATAAAAGGAAAAATGTGGAGATAGATGTGTACACAGGGACAACACCATGTGAACATGAAGGCAGAGATCAAGGTGATGCTTCTACACATCAAGGAAGATGAAAGATTGCCAACCAACCAACAGAAGCTAGGAGAGAGGCATGGAACAGATCCTCACAGCCCTCAGAAGGAACCAACCCTACCCACACCTTAATCTCATACTTCCAGCCTCCAGAACTGTGAGATAATAAATTTCTGTTGTTTAAGCCACTCAGTTTGTGGTACTGTGTTATGGCAGCCTAGTAAACTACTATACCTATAAACTGGATGTTAGGTCTAGAGGCTTGATTAGATTCAGGTTAAACATTTTTGGCAAGAATGCTACCTAGGTGACACGGTGGCCTTCATATTGCATCACATCATATTACACCACATAGCCTCAGTCTACCTCACTGTAAGTGGTGTTAACTGTGATCACAGGGTTAAGGCCATGACAACCAAGCTAAGTTTTTCTCTTTGTAATTAAAAAGGAACTTGAGGGGGTGATACTTAGATACCACATAAGTATACGGCCTCCATCAATGTCACCCAATTATTTTAGCATTCCTTAATGATCCTTGCCTGAATGGATTATATTCTTGGAAGATGCCAAAATGATGTTATTGTAAAAATTCATTTGCAACTGTTAGCTGGCATTCTTCTATAAAGAAGAATCAAATGGAGACAAGTTTTTCCTTAAAAGTCGAGTAAACACTTAACTCTTTCCTTTGGTTGCCAATTTTCAGAATAAAGTGTTTGTATAATAGTCATCACCAATCACTAATGAGTTTTTTCTCTCATTTGAGTGTCATGATGGACTCATGATACTCATGGTTTTAATTTATTCAATCATCATAAGCAAAGGCATTCATTATTCCTCTTGATGCTCAACTGTTCCCATTGGTCTTTTGGTGCTTTCTTAATTTCTGGCATAAGAAGCCCCAGCCTCACCTTATATATTGTCTGTACCAAGCGAGAAGTAAGCCATTTCTCCAAGAAGCACTGTTTCCTTCTATTACGGAATTTAGAAACCAAGATCTGGTTTCCATGTAAGCTTATTGCTATTGGGATGTCATTGCTTCTAGACCAGAGAAGTGAACAGCACTATGAAATAGAAGGGCCAGCTTCATGGGTAAGCTACCAGTACAGTCACACAGGCGCTCATGCCCAGAAGGGCTGTGTGCTTGGAATTTAATACTCTGTAATCACTGTCTTGAAATTATTTGCAATTTTATCTTTATATTTGTATTTGGTCAGTAGAGTCCAATGTGATAATGGAGCATGCGCCAGGGGCTTGGAGCCTCAGTTCATGCTTGGGTCCCCAGGACAGGTTCCCAGGGGCTGCTCCTGTGCCTCCTGGTGCCCTGGACCCTGCCCAGCCTCCCCATCTCCAACCCTTCCTAGCAACCACTGTTGGTTGCCCTCTGTCCTGAATGGGAGCCTGGGTATGAGTGTATGGAAGGTCAGGGTTGGGTGCATTTGCCCCACAACATCTTGGGACAAGGCATGGTGGTGGTGTCCCCACCCCAGGTTAGCAGTGCCACATCACATTTAGCAGGTGACCAAGCAAGGATAGCCTCTTCCCCACCACCAATCCAGATCACTAGTGTATCTCAGCACTAAGCTTCCAGTATTCTTGGAGGTCTCCCATTAGCTGTTGAGTTGGGGCAGCAGGCCCATGGGAAGGGGAAATGGCTGGCTTGATTTCCCTGCCCCTGGCCCGGGGTGTACATCATATGCCCCATTGTCACAGGGCAGGGCCCCTGGGGGCCTGGGAGCATCTGTACTTGCCTCCTGAGTATCCCATGCAAAGGGATACCTTTTCTTCTTCCTTCGCATTTGCTAAATCTGGTTTGTGTTAGTCTCTTCCGGCCAGCTCAAGACAGTCTCCAGGATAAGTCACAAAATACAAATTGTGATGTTTCAGCTATTCCACATGCAAGTCAAATGCTCTTACATTTGCTTTTAAAACTGACATTGCACAATATAAAGACTAAGGGTAAAATTCATGCTAACAATTTAAAATTTAAATTTTTCTTTACTTAGAACACCATTAAATAGCAAATAAAAAACACCATGACAAGTTGAGTGAGTGAGAGACTGTAGAAGAAAGGAAAAGCCTTTATGTTTTACCTTTAATGGCACTTTATTCCTGGATTTTGAACAAATAGCCCCACATTTTCGTTTTGCACTGGGCCACACAAATTATGTCGCTGGTCCTGAAAAATACATATACATTTTATATTTTTATATATAACTTATATATTATATATATATATTAATCATGATATCATGCTTGATATATATGATATATATTAATCATGAGATCATACTGATATTTTCCATTCAAATTTAACATTATAAGGTTTTTCCAAAAGTTATTTTATACATGCATTTATTTCCTATTATACTGAAGATTTTAGTTCTATATATAATTAACATAATTACTTATTTGCTTTATCTATAATACAAACATACACCTACATGAGTTTCAAATTTTCAATACCAATGTTACCACTAACAATAAAACTACAAAGTAACATTTAAGATTCTTTTCACTTCTTTTTGACAGTACAGTTGAAATACTATGTTCATAAATTATTTGAAATAATTCTTGTATCTGAGCAATTCTGTCACCTTTGATATAGAGTCAGGTTTATTCGTTTCTTTCCAATTTTAGGCTTTGCTTTGTCTTCTTTTTTAGTTCATTGCATTTTTTGGAAGTTAAACATTTATATATTTCAAAAGTCAAGCTATATATATAAAAAGGCATACTCAGGGAAATCTCTCTCCAATTCCTATTCTCTCCTCTTCAGCCCCTCCCCAAGCTCTCTACAAGTAACTATTTCTATTAGTTTCTGGTACTTGGGGGGAGGGGAGAGCAAACATATACACATATTCTTACTTCCTTTCTTTCATATACAAAAGATAAAACACTATATACATGCTCTGCACATCTTTTTAGCAAAATAACCTCCATATCAGTACATAGTCATCTTCTCATTCTTTTTATACAATTGTATAATACTTCATTATGAGGCTATACCTTTGTTTATTCAATAGGTCCTTTATTGGTGGACATTTCAGAGTTCCAGTCTTCATTATTAAACATAATGCCACAATAAATAACCTTGTGCATTTATTATTTCATAATTATAGAAGCATACCAACCAGGTAAATTCCTAGCAGTGAGACTGCTAAGTCAAGGGGTAAGTGTAATTTTGTTAGATAAACCAAATTCCCTTCCTTGGGAATTGTACCATGTTGCACTCCCACCAGCAATGTATGAGAGTACTTGTTTCTTCACAGGCCTGTCAACAGTGTGTTCTGTCAAACTTGAGGATTTTGGTAAAATGGTAACAGTGTAGTTTTAATTGGCATTCCTATTATTGTGAGTGAAAGTAAGCATCTTTTCAAATGTTCATTTGCATTTCTCTGCAAACTCTGCCATTTGACAATTTTTTCTATCAAGATTTTAGACTTTTTCATCTTCATTGTTAAGATCTCTTCATTTATTAGGGAAATTAATCTTTTGCCTGTCATATACATGTCAAATATTTTCTCCAGGTTTACATTTGATTATGATTATGTGTTTTTAATGTAAGAAAATGTATTAATCTTTTATTGATTGATTCTAAATGTTGAGTCAGTTCGAAAAGCTTTCTCTACTCCCATATTAAAAAGAAATACAAGGAACTTCTGGTTTGGGCCAAGATGGAGCACCTCACTCCTCCCAGGGCTTTCCCCTTACAACTAAGAAACCCTGGCTATAACACAACAAACAAGCTTAGGAAGACTCTGAAAGGTGGAAAGAAGTCAAACTTCCCAGGGACCTGAAACATGACAATGCAGGGGAGGTCCCTGGGTTTCCTTATTGCCTCCCTTGTATCCCAGCCAGGGCCCGGTAGAAACCTCCAACCGAGAACTGCCAACAGGTACAGATAAAAGAAAAAGCTTCAAGAAAAGCTGGATACCCCTAGTTGAGGGACCAGAAAAAGGATGGCAAAACAACAGAAAACTCTTTTGGCAATACCAGCACTACTCCAACCAACCAACAGAAAAAAAGCACCTCTCCTTATGTGGGATCTTCCAAGCCCCACTGGAAGAAGCAGGTGGTGTTCTAATTCCTGCAGGGGTACTGATGGGGCTGAGCAGAGAGCTGAGCTTCTATCCCTGTGCAAGGAAGCAGACAGTGCTCTGATTCCCCCCCATAGGGTAGTATCAGCAGATCCAGCAGTGAGCTGATCCTCCATCCCCACTGGGTAGTAGGGGGACTTAACGAGGCAGTGAGAAATGAAGCTAATCAGTACTCTGATCTCCCCCCATCCCAAGTGTTAGCAGGACCCAGCAGTGGGGAACTAAGTATCCACCCCCATCTGGCATCAATGACACTGGTGGTGCTAATCAGGTCTAGTCAGAGCTACACCATCCACTATTCTCCTGCTTCTTGTGTCAGCATGGTCCAGTAGGAAGCTGAATCTCCACAGCAACCCAGTAGCAACAAGATTGAATAAGGTGGTGTGAAACAGGGCTAGCAGGCATTCCTTTTCTCTCCCGTCTGCTCCCATCAGCAGGTCCCAGTGGAGAGGTGGGCCTCCAGCACCACCCAACATTAATGATGAGGCTGAATGAGGTGGTGAGAGGTGAGCTAACCCAAACTTTGCTTTCTCCCTCCCCTAGTATCAGTGGGATCCAGTCAGGAGATGAACCTCCATCCCTACCAGGCATTAACAAGGCAGAAGGAGGTGGTGAGAGGTGGGGTTTGTTGGCATTCCACTTTCCCCTTCCTCTCCCTGTATGTTTGAGGGGCTCAGCACAAAGCCAAGCTACTGCCCCTACCCTGTAGCAAAAAAGCAGTGAGTCAACCCTTGGCTTTACCCCTCACTGATGTCAGTGGGAACCAGTGGGGAGTTGAGCTTACATCCACACTAGGAGGCAGTGAGATGTCATGAGTCAGTGCCCTGTTTTCACTGGGAAGGTGTCCATGTAGCCAAGGGGGGAGCTGAACTTCCAGCCCACATATCTAAAATATGGCAGTGGAGTCACTGCCTACTTTTGCTGGGGTAGTATCATCGGGCACCAGAGGGAAGCTGAACATATACACCACTCAGTCCTCCTGCTACAACTCAACTAGGGGACTGACTGTTAAAAAAAAAAAAAAAGAATTAATAGGATCCAGAGTCTACTGACATAGTGTCCAAAGTTTTCAGGATACAATCAAAAAGTCACTCATCATACCAAGAACAGGAAAATCACAACATGAATGAGAAAAGACCACCAACAGACACCAACATGGAAATGAATCAGATGATGGAATGATCTGACAAGAATTTTAAAGCAACCATCATAAAAATGCTTCCAACAGGCAATTACAAATTCTCTTCAAACAAATGAAAAAATATAGAAAATATCAGCAAAGAAATACAAGTTATATGAGAAAACCAAATAGAGATTACAGAAATGAAAAATACAATAATAAAAAGAGTGGAGATGACAGAAGCAAAAATCTGTGAATTTGAGGACACATCAATAGAATTTTCCCAATCTGAACAACAAGAGAAAAAAATGAACAGTCTCAGAGACTAATGGAGTAATAACAAAAGATCTAACATTTGTATCATGGGATAGCAGAAAAGAGAGAGAGAGAATGGAACTGAAAATGTTTTTGAGGAAATAATGGCTGAAAACTTCCCAAATGTGGTGAATTCAAGAAGACTCAAGAAACTGAGTGAAACTCAAACAGGGATAAACCTAACAAAATTCATATCAAGACACAAAACTTCTGAAAAGCTTTGAAAACCAAAAAGAAATCATGAAAGCAGCCAGAGAGAAATAATGCATTACTTATAGTGGAATACCAATTTGAATCACAGGGTATTTCTCAAAGGAAACCATGGAGGCCAGCAGGAAACAGCACAATATTTTTCAAGTAGTGAAAGAAAAGATCTGTCAATTGTGAATTCTATATCAAGTGAAAATATGATTCAGGAATTAAGAGGAAGTAAGGGCATTCTTGGTCAAAGGAAACTAAGAAGATTTGTTACTAGCAAACCTACCTTTAAAGAATGGCTAAAGGAGGTTCTCTAAATAGCAAAGATGATAAGAGAAGAAGGCTTGGAACTTCAAAACGGAAAGAAGAACATCAGAATGGGTAAAAACAAGAAATTAGAAATAGAAGAACAAAATAAACCCAAAGGAAGCAGAGGAAGGGAAAAAATAAAGATATGAGCAGAAATCAATGAAATTAAAAACAGGTACATAAGACAGAAAATCAATGAAACAGAAAGTTCTTCTTAAGAAATTGATAAAAACTGATAAACCTTTAGCAAGACTGACAAAGAGGAAAAAAGAGAGAAGACACATATCATCAATATAAGAAATAAAACATCAGATATCATTTCAGATCCTGAAGCCATTAAAAGGATAATAAAGGAATACTATGAACTGTATGCTCATAAATTTGAAAACTTAGAAGGGGACCAGTTCCTCCAAATCCACAAACTACCATACTCAACCTCAATAAAACAGGCAACCTAAATAGTCCTATAAGCACTGAAAAAAATGAATTTGTAATTAAAAAGCTCCTGAATGGTTTCACTGGAGAATTCTACCAAACATTTAAAGAAGAATTAACACCAATTTTACACAATCTCTTCCAGAAAATAGCAGATGGGAACACTCTCCAACTCATTTTATGATGCTAATATTACCCAGATACCAAAACCAAAGACAGTAACAAGAAAAAGAAAAGAAAAAAAAACTATAGAACAATATCTCTCATGAACTTAAACACAAAAAGTCCTCAATAAAATATTAGCAAATCTAATCCAGCAATATATAAAAGTAATTATACGCCATAACCAAGTGGGATTTATTCTAAGTGTGAAAGGCTAGTTCAACATTTGAATACCAGAATAGCTATAATAAAAAACAATAGTACAAACACCTAATGTTTGCAAAGATGTGGAGAAACTGGATCACTCATACATGGCTAGTGGGAATGGAAAATGGTACAGCCACTCTGATAAAGAGGGCAGCACCTTCTTAGAAGACTAAACATGGCTTACCATACAACCCAGAAATTGCACTATTTGGCATATATCCCAAAGAAATGAACACTTATGTTCATACAAATATCTGTATACAAATGTTCATATAAGCTTTATTAATAATAATCTAAAACTGGAAATAACCCAAATGTCCTTCAGTGGGGGACTGGTTAAACAAACTGTGATACGTCCATACCAATGGAACACCACTCAGCAATAAAAAGGAACAAACTATCGATACAGCAACAGTTTGGATGGATCTCAAGGGAATTGGGCTGAGAGAAAAAAGCCAATCCCAAAAGGTCACATACTACATGACTTTATCTATATAACATTCTTGAAATTATAAAATTATAGAAATGGAGACCAGATTAGTAGTGGCCATAGGTCAGGGATAAGGGAGGAGAGTGTGACTATAAAAGACAACATGAGGGATCCCTGTGGTGATACAACTGTTCTGTATCTTGACTGTATCCTGGTTGTGATATTGTACTGTAGGTGTGTTAGTCTGCTCAGGCCTCCATAACAAAATACCATAGACTGGTGGTTTAAGCAACAGACATTTATTTCTCACAGTTCTGAAGGCTATGAAATCTAAAATCAAGGTCCTGACAGATTCAGTTTATCGTAAGGGCCCTCTTCCTGGCTTGCAAATGGCTACCTTCTTGCTGTATCCTGACATGGCCAAGAGAGAGAACTCTGGTGTTTCTTCCTCTTCTTACAAGGGTACTAATACCATCATGGGGGCCCCACTCTCATGACCTCATCTAAACCTAATTAACTCACGAAGGCCGTACCTCCAAATACCATCACATTAGGGGTTAGGGCTTCAACATATGAATTTTGGGAGAGAACATTCAGTCCATAACAAGGTTTCTTTTTATTACTGTGATAAATTTTTATTATTGTGATAGCATGAAGTTTGCCATTCTGACCTTTTTTTTTTTTTTTTTTGCGGTATGCGGGCCTCTCACTGTTGTGGCCCCTTGCGCTGAGGAGCATAGGCTCCAGACGTGCAGGCTCAGCGGCCATGGCTCATGGGCCCAGCTCCACGACATGTGGGATCTTCACGGACCGGGGCACTAACCCGTGTCCCCTGCATCGGCAGGCGGACTCTCAACCACTGCGCCACCAGGGAAGCCCCATTCTGACCATTTTTAACAGCATAATTCAGTGGCATTAAGCACATTCACAGTGTGATATAACCATCACTGCTACCTATTTCCAAAACTTTTCCATCACTCAAAACAAAAACTCTATAACCATTAAATAATAACTCCCCATTTCCCCTCTCAGCCCCTGGCAACTTCTATTCTGCTTTCTGTCTCTATGAATCTGCCTGTTTGTACTATAGTTTTGCAAGATGTTATCATTGGGGAAAACTGCTAAAGGCTATACAGGATCTCTCTGTATTATTTCTTACGACTGTATATGAATCCACAATTATCCCAAAATTTTTAAAAAGAAATTCATTCATGTTTTTGTCTATTATTTTTATTATTATTAAAATCTCTGATCTATTTACTAATTAACCTCTTAATCTCCTGAACTAGTGCTGCATCACATGGTGGCAACCACTCCTCTCCCCTAGTCAAACATGTGGCAGGTGGCAACAACTCCTCTACCCGAGTCAAACCTTTTTACATTGGATCAAATAATTTTGGTCTTTTCAACTTCTCTCATGCCCACTTTCTACCTCATAACCATTTTAGTGAATGTTCCAGAAGACAACATACTTTCAAGGAAAGACAGAAACTGGAACAGCCACAAAATGAATACATAACACTAATAAGCAACTACAATGACGACAGCAGGAAAAACTACAATGATTGATTAACTGCTAGGAATTCTAGATAATTACAGCTGTCCCTTGGTATCCACAGGGGATTGGCTCCAGGACCCCCTGTGGACACCAAACTCCATGGATTCTCAAGTCCCTTATATAAAATGTCATGGCAGGATATTTGCATATAACCTATGCACATCTTCCCATATACTTTAAATCATCTCTAGATTACTTATAATACCTAATACAATATAAATGCTATGTAAATAGTTGCTGACATGCAGCAAATTCAACTTTTGCTTTTTGGAACTTTCTGGAATTTTTTTCCCAAATATTTCTGATCCAGAGTTGGTTGAATCTGCAGATGTGGAACCTGTGGATATGGGGAGCCAACTGTATATCATTTAATCTTTACATCAACATTGCAGGAAAAGTATTATTAGTGCAATTTTATATATGAGGAAATTTCATCTTGGAGAGGTTAACTAAGCCAAAATCACACCTTTATTAAAATGATGGAGAATGCAGGTACATTTGGCATAAGAGCTTATGCGCTTTCCTCTGTGAAGAACTGAATCGAATCCAGAAACTCTCATTTGGAAAGCAGCAGGACATTCAGTTGGCCCAGGTCTTTTCTTGTCCCAGGTCTCAGAAATAGAATATCACACTCTAACCCTGTATTAGTTTGCTAGGGCTACCGTAACAAAATACCACAAACTGGGTGATTCAACAACAGAAATTAATATTCTCACAGTTCTGGAAGCTAGAAGTCCAAGATCAAGATGTCAGTAGGTTTGGTGTCTCCTGAGGCCTCTCTCCTTGGCTTGTAGATGGTCTACTTCTCCCTGTGTCCTCACACGTTCTTTCCTCTGTGCATGCACGTGCCTGGTGTCTCTTTTTGTGTTCAAATTTTTCTTTGACACCAGTCAGATTGGATCAGGGCCCACCCCAATGGCCTCATTCTAATTTAATCACCTTCGTAAAGGACCTATCTCCAAATACAGTCACATTCCGAGGTACTGGGGGTTAGGGCTTCAACATGTGAATTTGGTGGGAGGGACACAAATTCAGTCCATAACAGGCCCTGAGACTGGATGCAGGTCGGGAGGAGAGAAAAAAGAAAGTTTAAAACTAGATAAACACCTCCACAAAATCATGTGTTTCAAGTAGTTGCAATCCTTCTGCTCATTTACATTTCATCTAGCCCAGTGTCTTCTAAACTTCTTTTGACCGTACTCATGATAAAAAAAATTTTTTAAGACATTTTGCATTATGGCTCAATACATATGTACTTATTTTTATAAAACCAGACAAGAGTCACAAATTAATTCTGATCTTACTATTTGCAATGTATTCCAACATTTTCCAATTTGTTCGTTTGAATTAAAAGATTGTTAGTTGCCCCTCAATGAATTGATTTTAGGAACTGCTCTTCTTTACAACCTGCTGTTTGAAAATCAATGTTCTAATTTGTGCTGTCAGCAGTGATTGTTAAATTATTTTGTTCATTCTACCACTGCTCTTAAAGCCCGGATCCCGCTCTCCTACCACCCCACACATGTATTGGATCAATTGAATTTTGTTTTTTTCAAAGCCTTGATCCACTTATTCGTTAGTTTCATTTCGTAATTCCTTCATTTCTGTCAACTGCCCAG
This sequence comes from Mesoplodon bidens, assembly GCF_964165515.1. Taxonomy (NCBI): domain Eukaryota; kingdom Metazoa; phylum Chordata; class Mammalia; order Artiodactyla; family Ziphiidae; genus Mesoplodon; species Mesoplodon bidens. The sequence goes on along the minus strand of NC_138163.1, from coordinate 99,293,690 downwards.
GAAACTGTGGCGCCATTTCCTCCGTAACAAATAGAAAATTGCCATCTAATGGTGGAAGGGAGACAGTGCAGGCCTACATTTAGCATCCTTCCACCCTTTTTTTTTTAATCTCTGCTCTCCCCCCTTCCCCCTTTCTGATGCAATTTTCACAAATACTTGGCAGCATTTTAGTAGGGATTCTTTAAAAATCTTCCTGAAGTGATATTGCATTCTGTAAATTTAGCTACTCTTTTCACAGAAGTTTGAAGGTCCAGGTGCTAGATGCAGCTCTGTCCTATACTAGCTGTGTGAACTTGAACATGCTACTTTACCTCTCTGAGTCTCAGCTGTCTTAACCAAAAAATGCCATGATAAAACATGCCCTGACAACTTTGTTGAGTTGTCTTGCAGTTCAACAAGAAAATACAGCCTGTTTCTGCCCCTTCCCTGTCTGTCTATCCTCAACTCACCAGGAACATCTGTTAAAACTAAGTCAGATCATGTCACTCCCTGCTCAAAACCATCACCTGGTTTCTCAGAGTAAATCTCCAAGTCTTTACCGTCACCTAAAAGGTCCTACATAATGTAATCTGATCAGCCTCCTAACACCACCGGGTAGGGACACTGGAATGCCACTGCCTGCTTCCAAAGGGCCAAGGAGGGGGGTTGGGTGGAAGATCAGCTCACTGTTTGGCCCCCCTGGAGTAGGGTGTGTATTATCAAAAAGATTTTCTGTTCTGGAAGGCCACCCTTTTCCTGTTTCTTTGGCTAGGGAAACCAGGCTTTTCTTGGAGCTTTTTGTTCCTTTTCTTTTTTTTTTTTTTTCTTTGCTCTGTGCCTGTTGGAACTTCCAGATTGGAGGTTTCTGCAGCCATTGTCCAGAATGTAAAGGCAATAAGGAAGCCAAGGAAACTCACTACCATGTTGTTCCTCAAGTCCTGAGGTCCCTGGACCATCTACCTTCTTCTTTCCACATTTCAGATTCTTCTTATGCTTGTTTGTGTGCTACTTCCAGGGTTTTTTTTTTTTAAGTTGTAAGAGATCGGATGTGGTAGGAATGGGGCTACTCCATCTCGGACAGAACTGGAAGTGAATATTAGATTTGAGAGCCTCTGAAGAGGGCCCAGATGTGAAAAACATACAATGCTGCTTGTGTTACCTTAGAGGAACCTTTCCACATAGCACTTGAAGAACCACCTTCCCTAGGAAAGACAGAGGAACTCTCACATACCTATCTTGAAGACACAACAAAAAAGAAAACAAAAACAAAAAAAACAAAAAAACCCAAACAGGGCAGCCAGCTAAGGTTGTAGAGGTTTTTCCCTGAACAGAGACAACCCACTGAGGCAGTGAATAGGACTGAAATCAGTTATATTGTCCTTTCAAAACTCTGTATCTTGTTGTGGGCAAACCCATGAGGAAGACATGCCATTTTGTAATTCATTTGCCAAGAAGGGGCACCATCTTGTATGCAGAAGGTGCTGTTATGGACTTGGAGGCACTAAACATACAAGTTATGTCTTCACTAGAGTACCTCCTTACTATAATTATGACCATTCTTCCTCTCTGTGCTTGTGAACTCAGAGCTTGGTATGTCTTTGGGTCTCTGGGGAAGAAGGGGGCCCTCTCCAGGCAGCTGTTCTCTTTCGGTTTTCTCATTGATTAGGAACCTTTCCACTTTCCATCTTCCAAAAATTACTTAAAAGTTCTGGTCCACTGATGATATCCTTCTTTTTTCAGAGCTTTTATGGATGAATATTTTTAAAAATATCTATTTGGATGTTTCACTAGGATTTTGGAAAAAGGCAAGACAAATACAAGTGTTGGTTTCTCATCTCGTGCTTGAAATCTGACAATGACCTAACAATGACGTTTGAAAAATTTGTCCAGGATGTTTGTGTCCTATCAACCCTAAAATAATAAAAGCTGCAATGAAATAAAGTAAAACACAAATTTACAATCTAACTAAAATCTCAACAGTATTGATATCAGAAGTTTGTAAAAGAGGAAACAATAGACAAGAGACTTTGTAACTTCATCTCATACCTCCTAGCAACTAAAGTGAAGAAGAAAACCAAACATATAAATGACAGTAATACAATCTGAGAAAGTTTCCTAAATGTATTATTACTATAATCTCAGTCTCTCCTTACCTCTTCCTCCCTCCTTCTCACTACTCTTTCTTTCTACACACACACACACATGCACACGCAAACACACTCACCACAGTACTATGGCTTTTTAGTGAAAAGTTAACTATTTTTGTTTACAGAAAAAGCTTCCATTTTTTTAATGTAAACTCAGATAATGGATTAGAAAATATTAAGTTCTTATTTGCATAGTTAAGAATTAACCTTACCCAAACAAAAGTCTGGCTTGTGTCCATGGCTCCAGGGAGGTAATGTTTAAGTCCTTAGTAGTACCACCTGATGAGTGTCTTTGTTTTACTTGGTGGGGGGGGGGGGCTTGGACCACACCAGATACTCTAACAATGTGATTTACAGTGGGGCTTTAGGTCATGTGGTATCAGCTCCCCTCTGGAGGAGCTGGAAACTAAGATTGGCCACACAGGCAGTCATCTTTGTCTATGTGACTGAGCCCCAGTAAAATCTCTGGACACCAAGGCTCCGGTGAGCTTCCCTGGTTGATAATAATCTCTGTGTATTGTTACACATCATTGCTGAGAGGAGTTAGCTTTGTCCATGACTCTCCTGGGAGAGGACAGTTGGAAGCTTCTAACTTGGAAATCTCCTGGACCCTGTCCTATGCACCGCTTCCCTTCGCTGATTTTAATCTGTATCCTGTCACGGTAATAAACCATAACTATGAGCTTAACAGCTTTCTTTTGAGTTCTGTGAGTTCTTATAGTGGATTATTGAACTCAAGGGTGGGGTTAGGGTCCCTCTGACAACAATACCAAATATTGTCAAAGACAGAGTAACAGGAATCTCATACATTGTTGGTGGAAATGCAAAGTGGTACAGCCACTTTGGAAGAAAATTTGGCAGTTTCTTATAAATGTAAACTCATATAATAAACTTATCATATGATCCAGCAATTCTGCTCTTAAGTATTTACCCAAGTGAACTGAAAGACTATACTCACACTAAAAAAACCTGTATGCTAATGTTCAGAGTAATTTTATTCATAATCACTCCAAACTGGAAACAACCAGGATGTCTGTTAAAACACAACTGTCAAAAAAAAAACCCCAAAAACCAAAATACTATGTTATATCTATGCAATGGAATACTAGTTGGCAATAAAAAGAACATACCTGATTCATGCAACAATGTGGATGAATCATAAATGTATTTTTATAAGTGAAAAAAGCCATATACAAAAGGCTATGTATTGTATGAATCTGTCTATATGTCATTTTGAAAAAGATAAAACTATAGGGATGGAAAACAGATCAGTAGTTGCCAGAGGTTGGGGTAGAAGACAAGTTAACTACAAATGGATTGCACAGGAAAATTTTTCTGTTATGGGACTGACTCTTCAGTATGTTACTAGAGTGGTGGATACATGATTCTATGCATTTGTAAAAACCCATAGAATTTTAAAAAACAAAAAGTAAACTTTATGCAAGTAAAAAAAGTCAACCAAGATATCAGGGCATCCCAGGATGGAATGAAACATGTGACAAATGAATTTCAGTGTATTACAAATGCATGACATGACTTCACTGAAGGCTGTGAGAGAAAAAAAGCCAACCTCATTAATTTAAAAAAAACTTATTTTTGAATAATTTTAGATTTACATAAAAGTTACAAAGATAGTACAGAGTTCCTTATTCAATTTTCTCTATTGTCAACATCTCTCATTTTCATGGTACATTTGTCAACTAAGAAACCAACATTATTAGTACATTACTATTAACCAAACTGTAGACTTTATTTGTATGTCACCAGTTTTTCTATTAACATTCTCTTTTCTGTTCCAGGATCCAATCCAAGATACCACATTGCATTTAGTTATGTCTCCCCAGTCTCTTCTGGTCTTTGACAGTTTCTCAGTCTTTCCTTGTTTTCCATGACCTTCACACTCCTGAGGAATACTGGCCTTATGTCCAGTAGAATGTCCCTCAATCTGAGTTTGTCTGATGTTTTTCTCAGGATTATACTGGTGTTATTAGTTTTGAGGAAGAATACCACAGAGGTGAAGTGCCTTTCTTTATTTTCTTTTTTTTTTTAAGGGCTACAAATGCTTGGCTTATTTATTTATTTATTTATTTATTTATTTATGGCTGTGTTGGGTCTTAATTTCTGTGTGAGGACTTTCTCTAGTTGTGGCAAGCGGGGGCCACTCTTCATCACGGTGCGCGGGCCTCTCACTATCGCGGCCTCTCTTGTTGCGGAGCACAGGCTCCAGACACGCAGGCTCAGTAGTTGTGGCTCACGGGCCTAGTTGCCCCGCAGCATGTGGGATCTTCCCAGACCAGGGCTCGAACCCGTGTCCCCTGCATTAGCAGGCAGATTCTCAACCTGAAGTGCCTTTCTTATCACATCATATCAGGTGGTATATATTATCAACTTCACTTATTACTGATGATGTCAACCTTCACATCACTTGGTTAATGTAGTGTTTGCCATGTCTCTCCACTGTAGAGTTACTATTTTTCCTTTTCCCTACTTTACTTTGGATATGAGCCACTAAGTCTAGCCCACCCTCGGAGGGAGTATCAACCTATATTATTTGGAATTCTTTTGTAAGCAAGACTTGTCTCTCCTCCCCCATTTATCTATGTATTCAAGCATTTCTGATTAACTTGTGAAAACAGTGTTTTCACTGAACAATCTACGGCTAAATACAAAAAGGACTGTACACAAACACTGTATTCTAGTTGATAATTTTGTTTCTCACAGCAACAATTCTAAAACTACTTTACATTATTATTGTTGAACAAATAAGTAAGCAAATTGTGGTAATAGGACCCAGATTTCTTCCTGTCAGAGAAAGAACTTACAAATAAGCAAGTGGGATAAGCTAGAATAAACCCAGAGGTGCTGGGGTGCTAGATTAGAATCAGAAATATCAGTATGAATACAGGTTGGTAGGTAAGTGGGAAGGTAGGTAGATAGATATTTATAGATAGATTGATACAGAATTATAGATATTTGTGTATACAGGAGTTAGTATACATACATATATTTCCTTTCTCTGTCTGCTGAGAGGGTCTAAAAGCAATGACATCTCAGTACCAATGAGCACTCCCAGTGCCCAGATCTTGGTTTCTAAATACTACTCTCTAATAAAAGGAACTCGGGTTCCCTGGAGAAATGGCTGAATCTAAGGATGGAATACACTACTTGTGTACAGTAATACACTGATATCCATATTATTGCATGACATATTTTGGATTAACAGATATACACTACTATATTTAAAACAGGTAAAAAACAAGGGACTACTGTATAGCACAGGGAACTATATTCAATATCTTGTTATAACCTATAATGGAAAAGAAGTATAACTGAATCATTTTGCTGTACACTTGAAACTAACACAACACTGTAAATTAACTATACTTCAATTTTTAAAAAAAATCTGGAAATGAAAAAAAAGACTCAATGTCACCTTTAGAAGGCTTTCTGAATCATCTCCCACTTCTGTAGGGCTGATGCTCTACTGGACCCCATAGTACCCAGTTACTTCTATCATATAGTGACAGTATCTTTTCATGTTGATGCCCTTCATTGAAACATAAGGTCCTGGGACTTCCCTGGTGGCTCAGTGGTTAAGACTCTGTGCTCCCAATGCAGGGGGCCTGGGTTTGATCCCTGGTCAGGGAACTAGATCCCACAAAGAGTTTGCATGCCACAACTAAGGAGCCAGCAAGTCACAACTAAGGAGACCTCAAGCCACAACTAAGGAGCCTACGTGCCACAACTAAGACCCGGCGCAACCAAATAAATATACTTTTTAAATTAATAATAAAAATAGAAATATGATCTCAATCAATAAAATTGCTAATGGTTGTTCTCTATATTTAGTGGTCCAAGATATCAATATTCAATCAAATATCTACAAAAATCTGTGCAGTGGATTTTAGCATAGTTCTTTTTTATTACAAGTGTTGACTTTTTTTAATAACTTTTAAAAATTTTACTTATTTTTGGCTGCATTGGGTCTTCGTTGCTGCATGTGGGCTTTCTCTAGTTGTGGCGAGGGGGCTACTCTTCGTTGTGGTGTGTGGGCTTCTCACTGCCGTGGCTTCTCTCGTTGCGGAACACTCGCTCCAGGTGCGTGGGCTTCAGTAGTTGTGGCTCGCGGGCTCTTGAGCACAGGCTCAGTAGTTGTGGAGCGTGGGCTTAGCTGCTCCGCAGCATGTGGAATCATCCCGGACCAGGGCTCGAACCCATGTCCCCTGCATTGGCAGGCGGATTCTTAACCACTGAGCCACCAGGGAAGTCCCAGTGTTGACCTTTTTGATTTTTGAAAATACTTCTTTTGAGAGACTGCTTCATCTTGTCTCTACAAATAAGGACTTATTCACTCAAATAACCATTGAACATATTGTTTCTGTGAGAGCAATAAATGACTACAAGAAGAACATATCCATTTCTGGTTTGCAGAACCATCATTCCACAGTTGTTTGAGGCATTATCACAGCATCCTTGAGTAAAGGTTTTTCTTCTGCTGAAATCTGTGACATGTATCAGCAAGAGTTGGGATAGCTGCTGTGGACTTGTGGGACCTGCTCCCTCATGCCTGGCTTTGAGCAACAAAACTGATCCCATCAAAGCTTTTTTCTCCCTAAGTGTCAGACAACTGACTCAACTTTGAAAAACCTAACCATCCAGTTGCTTAATTTCATTAACCAAATTGGCTGGTGTGTGTTGTGTGAGTGTGCGTACATATGTGTTGTGTATACAGGAGCTGAGATGGTTGTTTACAAACTGTAAAAAACTCAAATTTAAAAACAAAACAAGAAAACTAGATCTCAGGGAACAAAAACCAATATGTCCAAACCATAACTGCCTGTGAGGAAGCTGTCACATTTTCTCTACTTAAAGGCACCTTTGACATGGTCAGTTTCTTCACTCCCATGAGTAATTTTTTGTGGGTCATTGATTAGGCCCTTACATAACACAGAGACGAATAAGAAAGTTTGACATTAAATGAAAGAGATGAGGGACTTCCCTGGCGGTCCAAGTGGTTAAGACTTCGCCTTCCAGTACAGGGGGTGTGGGTTCGATCCCTGGTCGGGGAGCTAGGATCCCACATGCCTCACAGCCAAAACACCAAGACATAAAACAGAAGCAATACTGTAACAAATTCAATAAAGACTTTAAAAATGGTCCACATGGGGCTTCCCTGGTGGCACAGTGGTTGAGAGTCCGCCTGCCGATGCAGGGGACACGGGTTCGTGCCCAGGTCCGGGAAGATCCCACATGCCGTGGAGCGGCTGGGCCTGTGGGCCATGGCTGCTGAGCCTTGCGCAGCTGGAGCCTGTGCTTCGCAAGGTGAGAGGCCACAACAGTGAGAGGCCCGCGTACCGCAGGAAAAAAAAAAAAGGTCCACATGAAAAAAATGTCTTTAAAAAAATGAAAGAAATGAGAAAAGAATTTTTCTCACTAAGAGGAAAGCTAATTGTCATACAGTTAAACAAATGAACTGAAGTATTTTGCTGAGTTAAACACAGGGTTAGTTAATTCACACCAAGGTACCAGGGAATATAACGAGTTTTTAGAGATGTTATCCTCAAAGAATACATATGAGAGAGAAAAAAATGCATATGAAATTAAGTTGGAAGGGAAAATTAATACATACAATTGCAACAATAGATCAGCTAATGTTGGACTTAAAACTCAGTTATGAGAACTGTATAAAAGGTGAACATACCTTAATTAATACAAATGAGAATGAACAAGAGTCACGTTCTGCCCCAAAATGTACCAAGAACCCCTAGAGAAGAGCATGCTCAAAACTGTACAGAAACAGAGATGGGCAGGGAGCAAAGCTTATAACTTCCCCTTCACAGCTGACCATCCTTAAACACATTGTGCTCTGAATTCAAAGTAAGCATAAGACAGGAAAACCCTCCTAGATCTTGTTCTAGACACATCTCTTTTTTTAACATCTTTATTGCAGTATAACTGCTTTACAATGTTGTATTAGTTTCTGCTGTATAACAAAGTGAATCAGCTATGCGTATACATATATCCCCATATCCCCTCCCTCTTTTTTTCTTTTTTAACATCTTTATTGGAGTATAATTGCTCTACAATGGTGTGTTAGCTTCTGCTTTATAACAGAGTGAATCAGCTATACGTATACATATATCCCCGTATCTCCTCCCTCTTGCGTCTCCCTCCCACCCTCCCTATCCTGCCCCTCTAGGTGGACACAAAGCACCGAGCTGATCTCCCTGTGCTATGTGGCTGCTTCCCACTAGCTAGCTATTTTACATTTGGTAGAGACACATCTTTTTATCTCTTTATCACAAAGATAAATATTCTCCAGAATGGTAGAATTTGCCAGTTCTCTGAAAGCGTGATGAGGAGGAAACAATTTTGCTTTGACAGTCAACTGACACGTATACGACTGTTTATGTCAATTATTTCTCCAATTATGGAAAGATGATCGATTTTAACTGAAGACATAATTCTAGCATTCAGAGTCCTTTTTTTCTTCTAAGTCATTGGCTTGGATCAGTTATCCAGCTTTCAATGACATGAGTTTCAGGGCCACAGCCCTTGATCTGCCTTCCCACACTTCTCATATCATAAGGCCAAGAGTACAAGTACCTGCCCAGAGCAAAAGCCCCAGCATGTTTCCTCACAAATTCCCAAATCCAATGGAAACCAGGCTGAAAGGACTCAAGAAACTAGAAGGGAGTGCATTTGAAAACAACCTAACAAAACAGGTACTTTTCTTACCTATTTTACCACCACTTCACTGTGCTCATGGAAGTGGTGAGGGGATGAGGAAAGGCCTTATTTTCTATAATATTGGCTATTGGCAACTTAATTTAAGGCATTTTTTTCCTCACAAAACACACAACTGAAAGTGGAAAGTCCTTCGATAGGTGGCCAATTGTGATTGTTAGTTTTATGTGTCAACTTGACTGAACTAAGGGATGCCCGGATATCTGGCAAAGCATTATTTCTGGATGTGTCTGTGAGGGTGTTTCTGGAAGAGATTGGCACTTGAATCAGTAGACTGAGTAAAGAAGATTCCCCTCACCAATGCAGGTGGGCAGCATCCAATCCATTGAAGGCCTGAGTGGAACAAAAAGGGGGAGGAAGGGAAAGTTCACTCTCTCTGCTTGAGCTGAGACATCCATCCTCTCCCGCCCTTGGACATTGGTGCTCCTGGTTCTCAGGCCTTCGGACTCAGACTGGTATACCACCAGGTTTCCTGGTTCTCCAGCTTGCAGGCAGCAGATCAGGTAACTTCTCAGCTTCCATAACTGCATGAGCCAATTCCTATAATTATCTATCTATCTATCTATCCTATTGGTTCTGCTTCTCTAGAGCATCCTAAATAATATACCAATGTTTTTGTGGATTGTAGAAAGTATGGCTTTTTATATCACCTGGTGATATAAATACTCAGAAGGTTAACCCCAAACTTCCAAGGTATAAAGTGATAGTGGGAGGGGATGATCATATTCAAATTGTTAAAATATCCATAGGGAAGACATAGAAACTCACCACAGACGTTTATAAAACATCAATCATCAGATATCCCATCCTGACACTAGCCTCAAGTACACCTTCTGAATACCTGAGCTTAAGTAAGAGTGATTAGCTCTAGTACTTGGAAATGTGGGAACAGAACCCTACTGGGAAGTAAAAAATCAAACCTGTCAAGAAACAAATCTCTCTTTCCCGAATGTAAACAATTTCCCCAAAAGAGACAGAAGGGCTAACACTGTATCCTTAAAGGAGAAAATCAGAATACAAAGGGTAACATCTCTAAAAGGAATTTCCTGTTTCACACCAAGCTTCTGCTTCACTACGTTGATGGTGTGCAGAAAAGAAAAACGGGAATCCTTTGGGTTGACTGAGCAGAGGCACACAGAGTACGAGCCTGTGAAAATAGCAGCCCTGCTCATGGATCAAGGGCTGAGGACGTGCAATAGAAATATAACCATAGCTGGCATTGACCAAGGTCAGGCCCCACACTGGCTACTTCATACCTGCATTTGATTATTTAACTGTATCCCATTCCTGAAAGTGTTGTATAGCTATTTTTGTTTTAAACTAAAATGGAAAAAATATAGGTTTCAAAGCTGTTAAAGATATTGTGAATGTGCTTCAAGTTATTATTTTTTAGAGGGGAAGTCTCAAAACCAGAGCTGGAAACAGCTAGTTTGAATGATTTTTTAAAAATAATTAGTTTAGCAGACTTATCCAGAGGAAGCTCACATCTTGGAACTGTGAAGTCCTAGATTGTCCTTTGGCAGAGGGAAGCAGATAAGTAATCTATAATAACCCACACCTCAACCTCCCCCTCCCCTACTTCCAGTCTCTCTAATAGCAATATCTTCTCTCTCTGGCTTAAAACATCTGAACAGCTCTATGCTCTGTCAGTTTACTAATTACAATAATTCTATCTCTGCAATCGTTTCCTTCCTGCTCCCTGTCTGTTGCAACCACCTGTATCCTACTTCAGGTCCTTCTTAACTCTTGCGTCTGAAGTGGCTTCTTTCCCTGTGCCCAGTTCTTCCTACTCTGTCTTATATTTAGCCAGAGAGTTTTATCTACAAAAGCACATCAGTCAATTAACATAAAGCACACAGATCATCTTCAAAACCTCCAGTGATTCCCTATTGCCAAACCAGAAACAAGCAAAACAATACAAAACAAAATGCAAAGCAAAACACAGTTCTCAGTTTCGCATCAAAGGCCTCCCATGATCTGATCACTGTTTATTTTTCCAGACAAGATGGCTTCCCAATATCCCATCCCCTGCACCGTACTCTGTAGTCACAGAAGACAATGCAATAGGTCCCTAAAACACCTTGCATTCTCCTACTAGGACTTTTTTTTTTTTTGCTTCAAAATACTATAAGTTCTGTGAAAATGGAAACTTTGCTTGGTGTACTATAAATATTTGTTAAATAAATGAGTGAATGAATGGTGTTCCCCCTGTGTGGAATGGTCTTTTCTCCCATCCTTACCTGTCTATGTACTATCAGTCCCCTCCATACATCATTTAAATCATTCCTCCTCCACAATCCTTCCCTGATGACCCTTACAGAGTCCGTCCCTTGACTATGTCTGCTCTTCCCTTGACTGGCTCTTCTCTGTTCTAATATTTCCACAGGCTGCCTCAGATTACAGGCCCTCCGGCCTCTTGTTCTTCTGCTAGAAAAGCCCTCGGAGAGCAGAGGTAAAGTGTGTACTTCAAGCATGGGGCCTGGCACATAGTAGGAGCTCAAAAGGATAATCATGATCATGTATTAAACTGAAGCTTATTAACAACAGCCAAGCAACACAATACATTCCTGTGTACATGTTTTTTACCGGTATGAGATTTTTTTTATCTTCAGGGACAAAATGTGGAATATACAAACATATGTATATATCTAAATCAGGGATCAGTAAACTTCTCCTGAAAAGAGCCAGATAGTAAATATTTTAGGCTTTATGAACCATAAGATCTCTGTTACTTTTATGGAAAAAATAGGCATACACGTATAAACAAATGGGCATGACTGTATTCCAATAAAACTTTATTTATAAAAGCAGGCAGTGGGCCATGAAAGGGACCAGGATGTCACCCTGGCATTAAGAATTATTTTGAGCTGAAGGCATTTGAGTTCCAGAAATTCCTTATCAGCCTAAAGGCAGAGCTTCCCACAAGAACTCAATTGTCACAAATCTCTCCCCAGGAGCAACTCCCATCTTCTCTTCTCCAGGAGAGGATAAGTTGACATCATACTCAAACAGACATTACCATAAACTATCATAACTCCCATCTATGTTCCTAAGGACCCATTTATCCTTCCAAAAAGTCATTTGTGTTTCCATTAGTGCCCTTTATCTGTCCCCAACTCCTCTCTAAAAAGTCATTTGTCCTCCCAGAAGTACCCCCTGCCCCTCCCCATCTCCTATTGAGATGATATATAAGCTCCAAATTCTAACCACCTCCTTGAGTCACATTTTTCTGCAAACTGTTGAGTACCTATGCAAATAAAAACCTGTCTTTTTTTCTTGCTAATCTCTCTTTTGTCAGTTTAATTTGCAGGTCTCTGAGCACTGAACCTAAGAGGGTAGATAAAAAGGTGTTTTTCTCCCCAAAGTTGGATTTGGCCCAAGGGGCATAGTTTTCCAGCCCTGTATTGAATCATAACATCAAATTAGCAGGAACAATGGCTGCTGTGTTTCTTCAGTTTCTCCTTTCACTGAGGCAGACAAAACTCTGTTTCCAATTAAGATCAAAACACACTCATTCCTGTACTTCAATAAAGGGCTTCTCAGTGCTGAGGACTATGCTCCTGCTGGAGGGATGCAAAAATAAATATGTGAAAAGTCACTTGTGAGCATCCAGTACATAAATATTTGGCATTGTGTAGTATCATTTCCTTCCCCTCTATTTCCCAATTTATATCCTGTTGATTTTTTTAAAATTTATTTATTTATTTATTTTATTATTTATGGCTGTGTTGGGTCTTTGTTTCTGTGTGAGGGCTTTCTCTAGTTGCGGCGAGCGGGGGCCACTCTTCATTGCGGTGCGCGGGCCTCTCACTGTCGCGGCCTCTACTGTTGAGGAGCACAGGCTCCAGATGCGCAGGCTCAGTAGTTGTGGCTCACGGGCCCAGTTGCTCCGCGGCATGTGGGATCCTCCCAGACCAGGGCTCGAACCCGTGTCCCCTGCATTGGCAGGCGGATTCTCAACCACTGCACCACCAGGGAAGCCCTATCCTGTTGATTTTTGAACTTTGTTAACTTTTGGCACTGAAAATAGATTCTGTTTTTAGAATGATTTGCCATTCTAGACATATATAACATTTTTCCTTTCTAAAGAATTCCTTTTTGAGAGGGAAAAAAAGCACACAAAAAATAAATCCAAATACTGAATTGAATATTCATTATGGTCTCAACTATATAACAAATGTTCACAGAATTGGTAAGTAAATACTCTTCAGTATTACAGAGAAAATTTTTGCTTCAATGGAGAACACTGCATATTTTAGAGCACACCCTTTGGGCTATCAGATTCTGGTCCTGTTCACTGTCTTTGAACTGCTTTGCATCTCTTTGTAAATTACAGGTAAATGATAAATATTCAAACTCTACCTTGTCTGATGGGAGATTTAATTGACTTCCTCTCCCTCTGGAAAAACCAGTTTAGGTTCTTACCTGCAAACTGGACTGGATCCTATTACTTTACCCAAATTGTCCATTCTTAACACATTGTCCATTCTTCCAGTTTTCTTCAAAATCTGGTTACAACCCTCCAAACTAACATATCCAATTTTTCTCCCTCCTGCCTGACTCAGAGTCACCAAGAACTAAAACCTGACTACCCAGATCCCCGTTGAGACCCTGGGCTCCCTTGCAGCTGGTCTTTTCCCCTAGGACTTGAAGAAACCTTGCAAGCTGAATCAGCAAGACTCCATAAAAACCTTGAAGGACTCACTACCGCAGCAGACCAGGCATGGGCTAGAATTCTGCATGGACAAGCCACTGCCTGGACCACTTAAGGATGTCCAGTGAAATGATCAGGCCACCCATGCCCTTATATGAGAGGCAACCAAGACTGTGGACAACATGGCCATGAGCATGAACATACTAACTTGAGAGCTTCAAGAAAGTCAATGAGCTGTGCTGCCTAACCGACTGGTGCTCACATAATTCTGGCTTCCAGACAGGGTGCATGCATAGTAAGTGGAAGCAACTACGCTAAATTTGTTTCCCGAAACTTCTTTGACATCTTCATATAATCACATTTGAGAGGCCAACAAAGAAATTTGTCAAGTGTCTGCAATTCTCCTGACTCTTGAGCTAAATATTTTCCTCCACCCATTTCTTGGAATCTAGTGGACTGGTTACCTTTAGTGTTCAACTCCTGACACTTCAACATAACTTTTTATTTTTATATTGGTGTTTCTCTTTTTCACTTGGGGCAACCCTCTTTTGAAATGCCTGGTCTCCAGGATCCTAAAACAACTTACCTTTGCCAGCAAATCTCAACAGATGGTTTCACTGGTTTTACAGGAATAATGCCAACAAGAGTCCTGGAAAGACTATTTCTTAGACCCTGCTTCCTCCACTCAGGAAGTTTCTGATCACCTCTGTGTTGTTAACTGACTCATGATATTTGTCTTGAACAAAAGCGGAGATTGACTGCACTGAATTTTATCTAAAGCCTGTGCTCCTAGAAAGCAGCAAGGGTTAAGAAATTCACCATCCCTTTCCAGAAAAGAATAAATGCAAAGGACCACCTGCCCTTGGTATTCAGAGATAAAGACCCACCTCCACCATTCCTTGTGCCTCTTCCTGACTCCCACAAGACTCCCTATCTACCCTGCCCCATGACTCCCTTGTTTACTACTTGCCTGTGTAAAACTTCAGGTGTTCTCTTTCTTCTTTGAGATGTTCCTTATTAATGAACATTCTCCTTATTGCAATAGCCTGCATAAAATCATCTCCTTAATTGTCCAGTGCATTTTGTCTTTGATGGTATTTTCAAAAGTTTTACAATCAGTATTGATTATTGTAGGACAGGAACAACTTTTTTCCTCTACTCTCCTAGGTTTTTCAGTTGGGGCTCTGAAGTTAGACTGACAAAAGATATATTAATAAGAGATAATAAACAGAGTTTACTAACATGTGCATTGTGCATATACACTGGAATACTCAGTGATGAGTAACTCAAAGAGGTGGTTAGAACTTGGGCTTATATAGCATCTTAACTAAAGAACAATACATTTTAGCGGAGTGACAAGACAAAGGAGAGGACTTTGAGTTTTGAGGGGCAGAAAACTGTGGGACAGTAAATACATGGGGAAACTAATGGAAAATAAGGACTAGCTGGTAAAGTTTGTTATGTAGATTCTTCTGGTGCCCTTTCTGGGCTGTTAAAAGTCTAGAGTTGTCCCCAGGGATTAAGACTCTTCCTACCCTTCCTGGTAAAGAAGGAGAGGGCAGAGAGTTTTTCTTGTGTCTGCTTCTTCTCAATTGCCTTCAGCTCAAAACAACCTTTATGCTGGAGTAGCATATTTTGGGGAGGCATACTCTGAATGCCTTCACTATCCTTATATTTTATTTATTTATTTTTAATTTTTAAAATTTATTTATTTATTTTTGTTTTGGGCTGTGTTAGGTCTTCGTTGCTGCGCATGGGCTTTCTCTAGTTGCGGAGAGCGGGGGCCACTCTTTGTTGCGGCGCATGGGCTTCTCACTGTGGTGTCTTCTCTCGTTGTGGAGCACGGGCTCTAGGTGCGTAGGCTTCAGTAGTTGTGGCTCGTGGGCTCTAGAGCACAGGCTCAGTAGTTGTGGCGCACGGGCTCAGCCGCTCCACTGCATGTGGGATCTTCCTGGACCAGGAACCAAACCCATGTCCCCTGCATTGGCAGGCAGATTCCTATCCACTGCGCCACCAGGGAAGCCCTATTCTTATATTTTAAAAGAATAAATAGTACAAAAGTTCATTTTTAGTTTTTCGTTCAAAAAGTGTTTTGGATTTCTGTGATCCTATGATGATTTTTCCATTGGAGGAAAAGGGACAAATCATTTTTGAGCTTTGTATCACAGTTACTTTGTGTACATTTTGTGTGTGTGTGTGATAGCTATAGTTGTGAATATTATGATATCTATTTTACTAATGACGACACAGGCTCAGGGACATAATGCCTGTGTAGTCCAGGTGTGCTGGACTGTGCTGGTACTCAGCATTCTTTGTACCTCCTTTTATACCTTGCCTGGTTTTCAGGGGTTAGAAATCTGGGAACCACATTTCCCAGATTTCCTTGCCAACAGGATTCTGGATTCAGTTTAGGTTCCCCTAATGAAATGGATATGCACGAAATTGGGCAGGTGGAGAAAAGGTACCAGCAGGTAGACCTATATGTATCAACAGATATGAATTCTTTTAATTAGCCTCCAGATGTTTCTCTGCTAATCACCCTCCCTGATGGTGCCAGCGGCTGCGACCACTGGTGGCAGTCTCCTGCAATTCCTTTCCTGAACAGCTGAAGAAACTTCCTGAGTCTCTGAGAGCCAGCAGGGAATCTGAGAGCTAGCAGTGGCTTTCCCTGATCTTTGCTCTTCCAGCCCTTCCAACAGTCACATAAGCACCCAAGTCTCTGTGTTATCACCCTTACTGATTGAAATACTGAGAGTAATTTCTGTTTTGTTGTCCTAATCCTGACTGATACAGGGGTGCCTGATGTTACAGACCCTGGAAGCACAGAGCTAGACTTTTGATCCTGCTCTCTTTGACTCCATAGACCAAGTTCCTTGCCTAAGACCTCCCTGGTTCGCCAGCAGTTCCCTGCACCACAAATCATCCATCCTGGAATGACCTACTTCATGGAGGCTGACAATGGAGTTTTGAGAGCAGAAAGAGAGATGAGAGGAGGCATGAGGAGAATGAGTCCTCCAGTACAACCTCCAGAAGGGAAAAGCACACTATGTAGCTGTTGGACACATGAGAGAAATGTCAAAAGAACATGATATCAGGTAGGTATTTATTCTGTACAATACAAAACAAAAAAGTTTCTGCAAGATGACACCACAATGGAGCCAGTATCTAGCCTAAGTAATCCGAGTCCTACCCAAACCCTTCCCCACCATCATGTAGGACCTACTGCATCTGGGGTGAAGGAGAGGGCTCCAAGCCAAACTTTGGTCAAAGTCTGCCTTTGACACTGTTGACTGAAAAAGAAAAGCACCATGTAAAAGCTGTGAGTCGAATATATTCAGTGTCTTATTGAAGACCACAGCCTGGGACACAGCCTCTCGGAGAGCTCTGAGAAACTATTCCAAAGAGGTAAGGGGAGATGTTAGTATATATGTGATATTGGCGAAGGGGGTACATGCAACCAAGCACACATCTCATCAGGTTGCTGCTAGTCATGAGGGACAGATATCTTAGTTAATGGTTTTAGTGCTTTTCTAAGTATGGGAAGATGCAAGAAATGGGGTTCATAAAAATTTCTCCTGAAAATATCTAACCATCTGAAGCCTTCTTCTGCCAGTTTTCCCAGAGCACAGAATGCCTCATTCTTGACCTCCACCCTGAACTCCTTTCAGGGGGTGCTAAAGGTCAGCAACTGCAGTGGCTAATAACTCAATCCTTGCAGAGCCAGATGACGAGTGACATTCTTTTGTTGGCAACACCAGCCCACCACTTCTGACATCACCCCCTTTTTGCTCCTGAGTTCCCACCCCACCTATCTAGATGTCAGTCTCATTAATCCCTGTTAACTGATCAGAATTGAAAGTGTGATGGGTTCCTGGAGTATCTCAGTTCCAATAACAGATACCCAAGCAAAGCTTTCTCCAGCCCCATCTCTCTCTCTCGAGAACATATATCTTGAAATCCTGATTTGGCTCACATCCACAAAGCATGACACAGACACTATTCCTATGAGATAGGAGTCTACCCTTTCCTCAGAAACCTTCAGAGAAAGTCCCTCTGCCATCAGGTTCTAGTTTCAAACAGCTCAAACATAAAACACTTGGGGTTACTATTAAGCTGTGACCAAACCAAGACACGTAGGGATTTCCTAAATATAAAACTATAAGATTGTTGGTCTCTCTGTCCCTAGAAATGTGTGAGGACTGGTTGACACCAGTCATAAAAGGCATTTAAGAAAATAGGAGTGCTTTAACTACCACACTCCTCTCCAACTTCTCCACAGATCAAGTTGATTTCCTCAGACTGGAAACAGAAGTATCCTACATACATGTAAACACACAAACAAACATACACACACACCTCTTTTCCACCTCCAGTCTTTCTCAATTGTGTTATCTAAAATTAATAAATATTGACTCTTCTCATACACACACATTATGCTCAAATATCTTTAGGTTAAATTCCCAGCTGTTATCAGCATTAAGGGTACAGTCAAAGACAGCCCCCAGGGTGAGTCTCACCAAACCCTCTCCCCTGATGGCTGAAATATTAGGTACTTTGAATCATTTCCACTTCGAAAAGGTTTTAAGAGTTGCTTACTGGTCTCGTCTGACAAAAGTCTTTTGAGCCTCTAAGAAAGTATTTTATTTTTCAAAAGGTCAAAGTTGGGCTTCCCTGGTGGCACAGTGGTTAAGAGTCCACCTGCTGATGCAGGGGACATGGGTTCGTGCCCCAGTCCGGGAAGATCCCACATGCCGCGGAGGGCTGGGCCCGTGAGCCATGGCCGCTGGGCCTGCGCGTCCGGAGCCTGTGCTCCGCAACGGGAGAGGCCACAACAGTGAGGGGCCCGTGTACCACAAAAAAAAAAAAAAAAGTCAAAGTCACATAATTCCATGAATAAGTAAATTCATGAAGGCATTCAAGTTCAGTCTAAAAATCTAATCTCTGGCCCAAGTTGGGCTCTCAATTTAACAAAATTTTTAATTTAAATTTAATTTTAAAAAATCATGCCTAGGGCCCCCCTGGTGGTGCAGTGGTTAAGAATCTGCCTGCCAATGCAGGGGGCACAGGTTCGAGCCCTGGTCCAGGAAGATCCCACATGCCGCAGAGCAACTAAGCTCGTGTGCCACAACTACTGAGCCTGTGCTCTAAAGCCCGGGAGCCACAACTACTGAGCCTGAGTGCCACAACTGCTGAAGCCCACACGCCTAGAACCCACCCTCCGCAACAAGAGAAGCCACCGCAGTGAGTGGCCTGCACAGCACAACGAAGAGTGGCACCCGCTCCCCGCAACTAGAGGAAGCTCGTGAGCAGCAACGAAGACCCAACACAGCCAAAAATAAGTGAATAAAATAATTTTTTTTACATCATGCCTGCCTGTAACTCTCCATGACTCCTCCTTCTTCTTTACTTACATACCTTCATTTACCACAGCCCACAACTACTTTTTGATTTCCTTTGTTTGCAACCCAGAAATGTAATATTTGTTAAGAATCATAAGACTTTAAGTTCTCCCAGTTCTAGCGCATATATGAAATCATTTAA
Organism: Mesoplodon bidens; assembly: GCF_964165515.1. Taxonomy (NCBI): domain Eukaryota; kingdom Metazoa; phylum Chordata; class Mammalia; order Artiodactyla; family Ziphiidae; genus Mesoplodon; species Mesoplodon bidens. The sequence continues at coordinate 99,274,622 of NC_138163.1, read as the reverse complement.
CACCCTATGAAGTTTTCATTTCTGATGTTTAATACTCAGGTAGGAAATTGAGGCTCAGTGACATCAATGGTTTCATTCAAGAAGAAGCAAAGTAGGATAAGAACTCAGGTCATTCTAACCTGAGTTTATTCATCCTGTGCAAATTCTTGAACACACTCCAGATTCTCAGAATCAGAAACTAAGGATGGGGCCCAATAACCTATCTTTAATAGGCCCTCCAGGTGATTCTGATGCTCACTGAAGTGTGGGAACCACTGAGTTACCAGATGCTACACAGTCTGGTCCTTGCCAACACTTCTGACCTCATCTAGTTCTGCTCCCCGCCTCGTCCACTCTGCTCTAACCCTCTAACCACTCTGGCCTTCTTTCTGCCTGTTAAATACTCCAGGCTGATGTCTAACTCGGGAATGTTTCACTTCTTACTCCCTCTGCCTGGAATGCATTTCCTGAGGTCTTGGTATGGCCTATGCCTTTTCATCTTACAGGTCTGAACTAAGATGTCATCTCCTCAGAGGAGCCTTCTCTAAATACTTTAAAAAGTCACCTTCCTCAATCCCCTATCTCATTCTTTTCTTTTCTTTTCTTCATAACAGTTATCACTATAGGGGTGGGAGGGACTTTTCCTCTACCCTCTTAGGGTCAGTACCTGAGACCTTGAATTAAACAGACAAAAGACAGCTTAACAGGAGAAAAAGGCATACATAGTTAATTCATATTTCTAATTTTATTTTGGGGGGAGGTGCTATACAGAAAAGAAGTGAAAACTCCAAAGTGGTGGTTAGACTCCAGGGCTTAGATACCATTTTAACAAAAGAGTGATAAATTGTGGAACAGTAACTAGTCAAAGTAAAAAGGGATTTGAGCTCCTAGGGGCTATAAATTGTAGGAAGGTAAGTATATGGGGGAAACTAATTCTAGGTGAGGGTTGTTTAGTAAGGTTTGTTATGTAGCTTCAAGTCAGTGCCATCTCCAGTGATAAGAGTCATCACTGGTGATTAAGAGTATTCTCCTCTTCCTCTTTTGTGAAAAGGAGACACCATTACAAATGGAAATTTTTGCCCTGCTTTAAGGCAGAAAGGGAGAAGGCAAAGAGATCCTCCTATGTCTACTGTTTCTTAATTGCTTTCAGCTCAAAATAATATACCAAAGTGGCATATTTTGGGATGACATATTCTGATCCCCTTTCCCACCTTAAATTTTCTTATTAAGTTTCATTTTCTTAAATTGCTATCTCCTCGTCACTATACTGTAAGCTCTGTGAAGGTAGGGACCTTATCTGTACCGCTGTTCAATAGTTATTTGTTGAATTAACTGACCTGGATCTCTTCTGTCTCTGCCCAAGTGTTCCCCCACGTATGTCTCACCCCAAGTAATGTATAAAGGAATATTGCTGTAAATCGATTGGACAGGTTTTTCCTTCTATCTTTAACTTAAAGAGGCAAAAATACATGGAAAAAAATATGTGCAAAATAAAATGACATTGAAAAAGCCACTTCTAAAGGGAAGTTAATATGTGACTACTGAAGAGATCAGAACATGCCACCCGAAAATATGCCTCTTTGGCATATGGATTATTTTGAGTCAATTGAGAACCAGCAGACACAGGGAAAGCTCTTTATCTCCCCCTCACTGCCTGAAAATAGATTATAAATTTCCCCTTTTGTACAGGAAATTTACATTTATAAACGAAATTTCCACTTGTAAAGCTGTCTCCCACCAGGAAGAGAGCTACTTCTCAGGAGACAACTCAGCACCTGAGAGACTCTTATCTGCATGCAAGATAACCCTTATTTACCACACATTTCCTCCCCTCCCCTTCCCATAATTTACCTCCCCCCCCAGAAGCCCCAAACCCCTTTTCCTTTGTTTAGCCTAAGGTGGTATATAAGCTTCCATCATCTGGCCACCTACTTGAGCTATAGTTTTCTTTGTGAATTCTCATGTGCACATACATAATTAAAATTGTTTTTTTCTCTTGTTAATTGGTATTTTATCAATTTGATTCACAGGCTCCAGGAGGGTAGAGGGGGAAAGAGATTTCCTCCCCTATACTACCAGGCCAGGAAATATTTTTTGTAAGAAATGTTTTAGGTCAAATTAATAAAACTCAGTTTGCCCCTTTGAATTTATCTTTATCAAGTGGGAGATATCCTTCCTTCTCAGTCCACTACTAGAAGTTATCTGAAATGAAAAAAGAACTTTTTTTAATCAAGATCCATATTGAAACAGGAGGGAAGGGGGCAGGGCACAACCCTTAAAGGATGACATAGCCGTTGTGGGTACGACATAAACTGGTTAGAATCAACTAGGCCCAAGATGGCAGAAGATTCAACTTCCAGTAGACCTTGAGCCTCATTATATGCTCATTTTAATATATTAGCATACACTAAATGACACACCCACAGGCACCATGACAGTTCTGGGGCTAACCATAATAGGCTAAAAAGTGGGTGGTGGCCCAATTCCTGGAACTCCTCACCCCTTCTCCAAATTAGTTGGAATAATCTTCCCACTCTAGCCTATGAATTTTTCAGGCCATAAAAACTAACCACCCCGTATTTCAGGGCCTCTCTCGCCTTTTGAGATGAACCACGTTCTGTCTATGGAATGTGTATCTCTCTAAATAAATCCACTTTTTACCTATCACTTTGCCTCTGGCTGAATTCCTTCTGTGCTGAGACATAAAGAACCTGAGCTTCATTATGTCCTGAGACCAGGTGTGCAACTTCAATTAAAAGGTAGTGGGTTTGAGTCCCAATCTGTGGGTTCAAGTCCCAGTCTGAGTTTTGGCTGCATTCAAATCCCATCTGAGTTGTGTGGTTTCAATATTACACATCTAGGAAGGTCCCTCTCATTCCAACACTCTTCCAAGATCATTGTCCTCATCATTATCATTAGCATTGGTATTATTACCCAGTGCTACGCTCTGATAATTATCTTCTCATTCACATATCTAGTTTCAGATTTATTTTTTCTCAATGGGAAGCTATTGATCTTCACTGTTTATGTATATGTGAAATAGAGATAATAACTGCTTTTGATTCGAAAGTGCTATAGAAAGGAAAGGTATTATGTCATTATTATATTATTTTTCAAAGACATCTGCATGGGAGCAGATGCTTTTGTTTCCTTTAAAGATTTCCTACAAGCCATTCCCCCATCATCTATATCTACAACTTGCATTGATTTTACATAGAATCAAGTAAGATTGCTTATTCCTATAGAGACCTAACCTTAAGTAAATGAGAGAAGCTAGGTAGCATGAAATTCGAGTCAGAACTCATGTTTAGGGAGGGTCTGAAGGAAATGGACATCAAAAAACTAACTCAAAGTGCAGCCATGGACCAACTATCACTCGTCAGCATTGTTCATTCATCAGAGCATGCTTCATAAATCCAGTTATATCAGTACCTACAAAGTAAAATAAATTTCTATCATGGGTCACTGCATCAGAAATTCTCTTCTGAGATACATTCATGCAAGGCCAAGCTATTCCCCCTGCACAGACTGGAAACCTCTAGAAACGTTGCGATTCTCTTTTTGTCACTAGGATTCCATTGTGCAAGCTGCTGCTTCTATATAGCAAATAGAAGTCTGGAGTTCTCTCCAAGGCCCCACATCCTCAAGAGCCCCTGCCTAACCTGCAAAAAGAGAACAACTACATTCCAAGAGAGCAACTGGATTCTGAAAGAACACGATGCAGTGCCTCATGAGACCCTTTTCTGTGGCCAGGATTTGCATCAGAGCTTACATGCAAATCCTGGCATTATCCTTATTCGTAACAGCACAACACATAAGAACTAGGACAGAAAACTGTAAACGTGATTGTAATTTACAGGACAGTTGTGAAGTCATAATCATATGTAATAACACCTTGTAAAATAATGTCACTCCTGTTCCCTTAGGAGCCTCATGCACATTTCTTTGTTCTCAGCTCCTGTGCTGCAAACTAGCACTGAGCTTTCCTCTCTTCAACTTGGTAGGAGTGAAAGAAATTTTGTCCTCACTGTGCCTGAGCTGGACCTCCAGAGTGGAGGTCCTTGTATTAGTTTTCTATCATTAGGTAGGAAATTACCACAAATGCAGCAGCTTAAACAACATAAATTTAGGACCTCACAGTTCAGGCACAGCATGGCTGGCTCTCTGCTCAGGGTATGACATGGTTGATATCCAGGTGTTGGCCTGGCTGGGTTCTTGTCTGGATGCTCTGGGGAGAAAATCTACTTCCAAGCTCATTCTAATTGTTGGCAAAATTCAGTTCCTTGCAAGCTGTAGGACTGGAGTCCCCATTTCCTGGCTAGTTCTCAACGGGGGGCCATGCCCTGCTCTTAGAAATACATCATTATTTCTCAGTGCCCTGACTTTTTTTTTAGCCATTTTTTAATTGAAGTATAGTTAATTTGCAATGTTTTATTAGTTTCAGGTGTACAGCAAAGTGATTCAGTTTTATGTATATATATATTTCAGATTCTTTTCCATTATAGCTTATTACAAAATATTGAATAGAGTACCCTGTGCTGTACAGTAGTTCCCTGTTGTTTATCTATTTTATATATAGTTATGTCTATCTGTTAATCCCAAATTCCCAATTTATCTCCCCACCCCAATATCCCCTCTGGTTTGTTTTCTATGTCTGTGAGTCTGTTTCTGTTTTGTAAATAAGTCCATTTATATCATTTTTTTAAAGATTCCATATATAAGTGATATCATATGATATTTGTCTTTCTCCACCTTTATTCTTGTGCTTCAAATCTCTGCCCTCCTTTTTGGCAGCCAGCCAGACGACACTCTTTGCTTTTAAAGGGCTCACCTGATTAGGTCAGGCCCACTCAGGATAACCTCCCTTTGCTATATAACATAACATCAGCACAGGAGTAATATCATATTCACAGGTTCCAACCACACTCAAAAGGGAGAGGATTATACAAGAGCAAGGCTCATGGGGAGCCATCTTAGGATTCTGCCTACCACAGCCCAAAGGAATAAAGGTGACAGAAATAGTGAATGTGGGCAAGTAGTGGGTATAACAAGCCTCCAGGGTCATTTCAAAAGCACAAACCCTTCAGCTCCCTCATTCCTCCAAGCCTGCTTACCACCCTTTTTAGAGGGCAACACTGAACTCAGAGCACAGTACTCTAAAATTTGTGTTTCCTAAGGGAGCTTCCCCAAGCCCCCCAAATTCAGGAGATCCTCTAATGTTTACCTTGTCATACAGTTTGTCACAAGGGGCTCAAACAGGCTTTTGTTGTGTTCTCTATAAGATTCCAACTTATGGGTAGGAATCTGTCTTCTCCACTGCAATCTCACCACAGTGCCTGTAGACAGTAAGTTCTAAGTGCATGTCTGCTAAATGGATGGCATATAATAATGACACAACTGTCTTGTGATTCCTCCATGACATACTCTTGTTTGATCATGTTTGCTGGCTTCACTAACCATTATTTTTACCAATCTGTATGGTATTTATGAAACTCTGTTAGATCAACCAGCATTTATAAATTGTCTATTGTGTGCAAAATTTTACAGGAGATACAAAAAATAATGAAGATAGGGACTTCCCTGGTGGTCCAGTGGTTGAGAATCCACCTTCCAATGCAGGGGACGTGGGTTCGATCCCTGGTTGGAGAACTAAGATCCCACATGCTGCAGGGCAACTAAGCCCATGTGCCGCAACTACTGAGCCCACGTGCCACAACTAGAGAGGCTGTGTGCCACAACTACAGAGCCCACGTGCCACAACTAGAGAGCCCATGCACTGCAACTACTGAGCCTGCACACCACAACTAAGAGAACCCACGTACCACAACTAGAGAGAAACCCACATGCCTCAACGAAAGATCCTGCCTACTGCAACTAAGACCCAATGCAGCCAAAAATAAATAAATAAATAAATAAATATTTTTTTAAAAAAATAATGAAGATGAAATCCCTCTCAAGGAGCCTGCACTCTTAAAAAAAAAAGCAGAAAATAAAAGGAGCTTGCTCTCCGATAGGAAAGACTGGCATATAAACAACTAGAACAAGAACACAAATCTGACCCTGCAACTCTCCTGATTTAAACTCTCAGATAGCCCCTAGGTATACTTGGGTTAAAATCCAAAATCCTTGCTGTGGTTTTCAAGGCCCTGTATGACTTGGTCTGCACCTCCCCTCCAGCCACACTTCATTATGGTCCAACCATAGGAGACACATGTCTTTTTTTTTTAATTGAAGTATACTTGATTTACAATGTTGTGTTAGTTTCTGGTGTATAGCAAAGTGATTCAGTTCTCTCTCCCCCCCTCTATATATATTCTTTTCCAGATTCTTTTCCATTATAGGTTATTACAAGATATTGAATATAGCGCCCTGTGCTATACAGTAGGTCCTTATTTATCTTTTTTACACATAGTAGTGTGTATCTGTTAATCTCAAACTCCTAATTTATCCCTCCCCACTTTCCCCTTTGGTAACCATAAGTTAGTTTTCTATGTCTGTGAGTCTGTTTCTGTTTCGTAGATAGGTTCACTTGTGTCATATTTTAGATTCCACATATAAGTGATATCATATGATATTTGACTTTCTCTTTCTGATTTACTTCACTTAGTATGATAATCTCTAGTTGCATCCATGTTGCTGCAAGTGGCATTATTTCATTCTTTTTTATGGCTGAGTAATATTCCATTGTATATATACCACATTTTCTTTATCCATTCATCTGTCAATGGACATTTAGGTTGTTTCCATGACTTGGCTATTGTAAATAGTGCTGTTATGAACATTGGGGTGCATGTATCTTTTCGAATTAGAGTTTTCATCTTTTCCAGATATGTGCCCAGGAGTGGGATTGCTGGGTCATATGGTAGCTCTACTTTTAGTTTTTTGAGGATTGGTTGCACCAATTTACATTCCCACCACCAGTGTAGGAGGGTTCTCTTTTCTCCATACCCTCTGCAGCATTTACTTGTAGACTTTTTGATGATAGTCATTCTGATCTGTGTGAGGTGATCCTTCACTGTAGTTTTGATTTGCATTTCTGTAATAATTAGTGAGACACATCTCTTTTTGGACTCAAGGTCTTTAAAACAGTAGTGCACTGACTGAATGTTTAACAATTGCCTCTCCAGAAGAAAAATAAACAAATTTGATTTGTAGCATTTGACAATTTCCATGGTGTAAATACTCCCATCATGGCCAATTTCAAGTTACTAATGTAAAGTCAACCAAATAACAAAATTGCTGAAAATTTAACAATCAGCTCTTAAGAGTGCATTCGAGCCAACTCCGCACATCACTGCTTCAGACATATTATTTCTTCTGGTCATCCCCTGTAGTAGGTTGAATAGTATTCCCCCCAAATTCATGTCTACTCAGAAGCTCTGAATGTGAACTTATTTGGAAATAGGGGCTTTGCAGATTTAATTGGTTGAGGATCTCAAGATGAAATCATGCTAGATTTAAGGTGGGCCCTAAATCAAATAATTAGTGTCCTTATAAAAGGAGAGGAGGCGGAGACATATGCACAGAGAAGAAGGCTATGTGAAGACACAAGCAGAGATTGGAGTTATGCTGCCACATGCCAATGAATGCCTGGGGCTACCAGAAGCTGGAAGAGGCAAGAAAGGATTCTTCCCTAGAGCCTTCAGAGAGAACCTGGCCTTGCTGCACCTTGATTTCTGACTTCTAACTTCCAGAACCGCAAGAGAATAAAATTCTGTTGTATTAAGCCACCCAGCTTATAGTATTTTGTTATGGCAGCCCTATCAAACTAATATATCCCCCAAATTTTATCTTGGATAATCCCTTTCTATCCTTCAATCTTTGACTAAAATATCACTTCCTCAGAGAAGACTTTCCTAACTAAATCAGATCCCCCCTGTATGTATTTTCATTATGCTTTTCTTTCAGAGCCTGTATTATACTCCATAATGAGAGAGAGGGGGAGAGAGAGAGAGAGAGACCAAGAGAAAGAGACAGAGAGAGAGAGAGAGATGATAGATGATATGGATACTTTTTTTTAACCTGTCTGTATACCCCACTTGACATAAGGTCCATGAGGGCAGGGACATGGTCGATCTTGTTCACTGCTTTATCCCCAATACCTAGCAGAAATCTTATACTTAGTAGGTGCTCTTTCTTTCTTCTCATTCTTTCTTGGTGTCTCCTCCTACTTCCATGTCTGCTCCTTCTCAGTCTCCTTTGTTATCTTCTTCATCTCCCCAATGATTAAAGGTTAGAAGTTCCCACAGTTCGGTCCTCAAATCCCTTCCTTATCCACATCCTCTTCCTAGGTGATTTCATCTTGTTTCATGGCTTTAACTACCATCTATATGCTGACAAATCTCAAATTTATTTCTCCGCTGGGCTACAGACTTGTATACCCAAATGCCTAATTGAACTCTCTACTTCTGTGTCTGTTATAGTGTTTTATTCCTTGAGCCAGATGCAGGTTATGCATGCAGTCACTTTGTGAAAATTCAATGAGCACTTTTCTGTTAGAATGTGATATTTCAATTAAAATTATTTTTAAAGTAAAAAAATTGTAACAAATCCAAAATAAAACTCCTGATCTTGCCCCCCTCACTTGCTCCTTGCACCATCTTCCCCATCCTGGGATTTGGCAATTCAGTATTTCTATCTGTTCTGGGCAGAAACATTGGAGTCATCCTTGATTTCTGATACCCCATGTCCAATCCATGAATTCTGCAATTCTGCTCTACCCAAAAACTATATCCAGATGATCCCTTCTCACCACTTCCCAGTGCAAGCCACTATCAGCTCTTCACTCTTTGCCTATCAACAGTCTATCCTCAACACTGCAGCCCTGTCATTCCTCAACTCAACACCTTCCAGCGGCTTCACATCCCACCAGAGTAAAAACCCAAATCCTTTCTATAGTCCAATTTTATCTTCTGCTTTCCCCCTCACTCACTCTACGTCTCTGTCCCCCTTGCCCTTCCTCAAACACGCCAAGCACCATCCTACCTTAGGGCCTTTCTTCCCTCTGCTTGGAATGCTCTTACCCAAAATATCTGCATGGCTCACTTCCTTCCTTAAGATTTTTACCCAATGTCACCTTCCCGCCAAGGCATTCCCCAATCACCCAATAAAAAATAGTAACCTATCTCTTTCTAGCACTCCCTAACTCTCTTATCTTGTTTTGTTTTCTTCTCAACGGTTATTCATTTATTCACTAGAACATAATCTCCATGAGACTGGAGACTGTCTATTTCATTCACTTCAGCCTATTTCATTCACTGTTCTATCCCTAGGCCTAGACCAGCACCTAATACATAGAGGGGCCCAACAAATAAATCAACTCAGAAGGCAGATTTAAATTAAGTACCAGAATAGATGTGTAATGAAACAGCCTTGAGAATATTGAAGAGGAAGGAATCTATTCCAGTATCTGTGGAGGGGTAGAAATCAATAATGCCTCACAAAGGAACTAGTATTTGAACATATTCATGGAGCATGAGTAGGATTTCCTTTCTCTGTGAAAGGATAAAAGGCATTCCACAATTCCGCTACAAGCAAAAACATAATAGTATTATTTGAAAATAAAAATCAAAAAATAAATTAAAAGAGTAAAAGAGACTGTCTCATTATTATAAACCAGGACTTTTCCCTACCAATTGTGGGACTAGTTGAAAATACAGGGCAAACTTATGCTGGATTAAACAATCTCCTTGTTTAATATATCATTCTTAATAGAATCCATTTTAAAGTAAAGAATTCACTAACTTAACTGTCAAAATAGAAATGTGTTATAGTGAGATCAGCAATGCCTCTTGAACTTCAGTTGATAAGCCTGCTCAATCTGGTTTCGGCTTATTCTAAGCCTATGCTTATAGGAAAGCAAGTTTTTAAACTACTGGCTTGAAGAGCAGTTTCTTATAACACTAGATTTACTCAAAAAAATTCAAGAACATTTATAAACATGTCTATTCTACTAAGATAAGATTTCTAAACCTAACACTATAAAAGCACACAAAAGTGACTTCAATTTTGTTTGTGCCTCATGTGATACAACATGTAAATAACAAATCTGAAAATGTAATATCAACATTTCTTTCCTGTACTACTATTTGTAAGAAAAAGAGTAAAATATACGACTGAATGACTGAAGTAGAATCCATCTGATAAATGTATCACCTCAAAATGTAACATTGGGTAGCCAAAGGGAGTAAAAACTAAGGTAAACTTGCTCAGAAGATAAAGCCCTGTATTCCTGGGGCTTCCCTGGTGGCGCAGTGGTTAAGGATCCACCTGTCAATGCAGGGGACACGGGTTCGAGCCCTGGTCTGGGAAGATGCTGCAGAGCAACTAAGCCGGTGCACCACAACTACTGAGCCTGTGCTCTAGAGCCCATGAGCCACAACTACTGAAGACCACGCATGTAGAGCCGGTGCTCCACAGCAAGAGAAGCCACCACAATGAGAAGCCTGTGCACCTCAACGAAGAGTAACCCCCACTCGCCGCAACTAGTGAAAGCCCGCGCGCAACAGCCAAGACCCAACACAGCCAAAAATAAATAAATTAAATAAATAAATTTTAAAAAGAAAAACAAACCCTGTATTCTGATTTTCTGGTCATGGCTTCGGCACTTATTAGCTTGGGCAAGTCACTGGGCCTCACTTGACCTACACTATTTACAAAGTCAATCCCTGCTCTCATGTTCTATCTGTAGAGGGTAATGCATTTGGAATTAAATCAAGCAGGCATTACGGAAGCTTAAATGTTTTGAAGTACTGGTACAGAAGATCATACATTTTCCCAAGGTAATCTGAGATTCAAGAGGAAGTTATTTTAGCTAGTACAGATTCTGATTTTGACGTGCCTACGGCCTTACACCATGGGTCATTTTTTCCCCTTCTAAATTCTTCCCACGGTGAACTGTGGAATGTTACCGTGCATCATTCAAGGTTTAAGATAACCAATTCACAAACCAGGTAAGTCAGTTGTGAATCTGAGAAGCCCTATAATATCCAAATCAATTAAATGATACCAGTCTACCCTCAATGAAATCCAAGTAAAATTATGAGCTTTCTATTTTTCTCCTAGGAGAGGAAAGAAAGAAAAAAAAAACCACTTCATCTTATGCCCCTAACAAATTCCTTCCTAAGTGGTGTTGAATCATGGATGGGGGTATTATTCAGGGTGACACTTACTGCTTCTCTTTCTGTCTGCTCAGAGGACAGCACATGCAGCAGCCTGAAACCTGACCTCAGACACTGGTTTCTATGTGACCCCGTGAACCTTGCCTGGGACAGTTTGGTTATACACATTCATGAATCATGTGGCTATCACTTTCTCCTGTCACAGCTGATTAACCTCAGGGAATCGCCATGGGAACCCTCTTGCCCCATCAGACACTAACAAGATCCGATACAGATACTGTGTACCTGCCTGAATTGAGTTCCCTGGGAGATGCTTCTCTTTTCTCCCCCAGCATCTGTCTCTCCTCAGTTAGAGGAGGGCTTTGTGTGCCCCCATACACCCCAAGACTTGCACATCTATAATGAATTCCAAACCCAGGAGACTTACTTTCTAGTTTTCCTGATGTTTAGATTTGAACTGGGATCTCTGAAACCTAGAAGTTTCCTCATTATTATATTAGCTTAGGAATTCCAAATATTTTAACCAAGGTGTATGGCAGGGGTAACTTTAACACAGAGAAAAGGACTTTCCTGGATGCCAGTGAACCTAGGGTCATGCCAGTGGCTTCAACATGCTGAGGACTCATTCTGGAAATTCCAGGGATGCTTCTGGAGGGCTGCTGGTGCGAGAGAAGATCCTGAAGATCTACCGTTCACTGACAAATTGCCTGGGCCTGGAAATATTCAACAAACTTGCAGGCTTTTGTTGTTTGAGTTAAGAATATGCTTGGAAAAGTGCATCATTCAGCTCTGAAACAGAATGATGTGGGCTCTAAATAGCTCCCATGACAGTCTGTCTTAGAAAAGAATGCATTTCACAGACATATTCAGGGATTCCATTTTAAAGAGTTCTTATAAGCTGGTAAGAACTGCACACATATTAGAAAGAAAGAAAAAAAAAGCATGGAAAAATCTCCTTTCAAAGGCACTCCTGAGAACCTCAATTTGAAGTTCTTAGGAAAAACAATCTGCCATCATTGCAACCAGAGATCTGCTGGAGAAGAGAAGGTCAGGCTTAGGGGGAACTTCCACTCACTGCAAGAACATAACACAAACATCAATATCAGTAGCACAGGTATTTGCTTAGGCTCACTGCATCAATTGGTGTAAACTTTACTGAGAATTAAATGGCCACAACAAATACTCAATGGCAACTTTCTCAGCAAGTGGGACCAAACAGATCCTCGGGTCCAGCTACTGTTCTTACACTCAAGAAAACTCCGGACGACCGCCAAACATAGAGCACATTGGTCAGGCTAGTTTGGAATTCACAGACATTCACTGCTACCTGGCTCGACAAGGCTTTTTGGAAACCAGAAAAACAAAATAGACAGAGGAGAGTTCCTTGTCTACAAGCAAGTGTCCAACAACTGTAGGTTGATGAAGGACTATGAACTTCTCTGTTCGCAGAGAAGATAGCAAACAAAATAATGTTTCTTCCCCCATGACACTGACTTTGAGGACAATATCTTGCACTCACTATTAAAATGCCAGGGAAGAAACAGTGATGGCAGTTCATGGGTAGGGATGAGGCTTGAGGTGAGAAAGAGAAGATATGGGCCCAGATAGTAGAACAAGCAAACAAAAAAGCCTTACTTATTCCAGAAACTACTTTCACTTATGTCAAGTTTCTTAAGTCCAGAGCTAGGCATATGAGAATTCATTCAAAAGTAGAAATAACCTATCCCCCACCTGATCATAAATTCCAGGAAATGCCAGGCACTTTGATTATTATGGCCCATATGCCACAAATTCATTAAAAACACAGACCTGTTTCTGCTACAGGAAGCACAGCTTTGTGGAATGAGCACCAGAGTGTGTCCTGGCTTGACTGTTCTCTTTTAAGTGATGCTAGGCAATTTGCTTAGGTCTTTCTCTGTGTTGTAACTCTCCAACTGTAAGAAGGGGTGGGGGAAGAAAGTAGGAGAAAGAGAAAGAGAGAGAGAGAAGGAAGGAAAGAAATTCTCCATTTTTCCTGCTTATCATTCAGAGATGCTGTGAGAATTGACAAATAGCATCCTTAGAACACTGAGAGGCTTCTGGAAGCCCGATATGGGGGCATCTCCCAGGGCTGCATGCCTGGAGCTAGGCCCATATCACCATAGGACTGCACAGAGCCTGGGATGTTGAGAGGTTCACACTACAAGCTTCTTCCTTCAGCAAGTCCCACTTGTAAATTACAGTTCATTGGTATTTTCTAATGTCCCTTGTGTAGGAGGTAAAAGCTGACTGCTTGTTTTAAAAATAATTTTGGAAGGAAGATTTTTTTTTAAATATCAAGGCATTTTAACTCAGAAAAGGAAGGGAAGGGAAACATCTCATTCAGTGATAAATGGATTGATTCATTTACTCATTCCACAAACATGTATGGAGCAGCTCCAAGGTGCCAGAAACTCTGCTAGACTCTGGGAAGGCAAAGCCAAATGAGGCAGAGCTCTGGCCTCAGGGAGTTTATGGTCTCATAGGAGAGGAAGAGGAGCCTGTGATCTAGCACTGTGCTCAGGGTAAGACCAGGTGCTATGAGAGTCTATTGAGGCCACATCTAAAGTGTACCGGGGTTTCCAGAACAGGGTATGCTTTTAGCTGGACTGTAAAGACACATAGGAATTAGATTGAGAAAAAGGAAAGGGTATTCCGGGCAGAAAGAGTAGCACCTGCAAAAATAATGTGAACAGGGACTTCCCTGGTGGTCCAGTGGCTGAGACTCCGCACTCCCAATGCAGGGGGCCCGGGTTCGAAACCTGGTCAGGGAACTAGATCCCATATGCTGCAACTAAAGATCACAAATGCTGCAACTAAGACCCGATGCAGCCAAATAAATAAATAAAAAAATTTAAATAAATAAAATAGACATGAACCAGCTTTCCTACAGAGTAATGAAATATTAAATGAGTTATATGTGAGGAGCACCTAAGGAAGAGTAGGCATTCAACAAATGGGTGAAACAAATGAGGTAGAGCCAGTGAAAGAGCTAAAGAGCTAGGCAGTTGGCAGGGCGGGCATAAGTGTCGCACTTCCTCTAGGAGGCCCTGATGTTTACGGCTGGTAGGGGGACAGGCAGGACGAAGGGCGTGATACACACAGGATGGCAACCTTGGCCCTCCCAACCTCAGAACCCCACTGTAGTTCTTGCCCCAGCACCATGTTCTTGCCCCCAGAATCACTGATTTTATAAGGTTCCTTGAGAAGCCAGGGACTGAATCATGTACAGATTCATGACAGTAGAACTGCAGAAACTGTGCAGATCTTCTAGACAGTGTGAGCACCCTTAGCTCAAGAGATATAGCCCCCTCTGTATGCGGTGGTCCAAGAGCTTAGAGATTATGCTTTGGTGAGTTGTAGCAGTTACCTTCTAAAAACACTAATGAAAACCAAACATTTATTGAGCTCTCACTAAATGCCAGGCACTATGATTGCCCTGAGGATATCCAATGACTAAAAAACAGCCCCTTGCTCTCAGCGACCACTGAAAAATTCATTTAAAAAAAAGCAAGCTCCTGCCCAACCTCTAATTAACTTGTGCAGTTTCTGTCATTAGTATTTTAAGGATAGTCATTTCTCTTAGTCGGGCAGTCTGGAAAAGGCATTTAGATCAAAGAGAATCGATCTCTCCATTTACCACAGTTCCAGGAGAGAAAGCTAGAAAAGCCAAGTGTCTGCTGCCCCCATGTGGCCACAGTTCATCCTTTACTTTCCTTAATCACATGAAAGTACATCTCACACACCAACATCAGAAATGTGAAATTAAGAATTGTGGAGAATAAAGGTACAGTCTTGGGTAAGGGGCTTCTCTTTTTCTGTGTCCCTAAGAAAATCCAATGATAAAAATTGAAAAAAAATTAAATCTCTCCAAGACAGCCTAAGAGATCCCAGTAGTAAATTCTGGTTTATCTTTCTGAATTGAAGGCCCTTGTTCTGGCATTCTAAATTCCATAAGTTTCTGCAATATCCAAACTGGAAAAACAGTTCATGTCCAGGAATTCAGTAAGCAAATTATGGAAGCTACTTCAACCAACGTCTTAGCTATGTGCTGTGAGACTTGTGAAGAATTTCAACCAAGTTTCATATCTGTTATTTTCAGGTCTCCTTCAAATAATCTTTCCATCCTACACCCACTCCTTAAAAATCTGTCATGCAATAAGTTTAGCCAAGCAAATACATTTGTTTTTCTCTGTACAGAGGCCAACAACTACTGAATCAAATTATTCTCCCATATTTATTTCAAGCCAATAATTCAGTATCTTCCACCCGAAGGAAAAAACAGAGACAAAGATAGAAAGAGACAAAGAAAAAAAGACAAAGAGAAAGAATGAGTAGGAACTTATATATAAACTATTCAAAAGTAAGGACTGCAGGTTGCCTTTCCATTTTGCCTTCTCCTACACTATTACAATGGGATATATATATGGAGAGAGAGACACACAATAATGAGAGGAGAGTTCAGGATACTGTTATTTAAATCCACCTTTTCCAAGAAGAATTTTGAATTTCAACATCAGGCATGAAATATAATGGGAAAGAAAACCATAGTACGTTGAATATATTTCTATAAGTGAAATTAGCTTAAAATATTACATTTACAGATCTGTCTGTCACCTCAGCTAAATGTCAGGCACCTTGCATCTCATGGGTATGAACCATGCCTCCTTTGACTTTTAAAAAAACAGGTTACAAATGAGGTGGATAGACCTAGAGTCTGTCATACAGAGTGAAGTAAGTCAGAAAGAGAAAGACAAATACTGTATGCTAACACATATATATGGAATTTAAAAAAATGTCATGAAGAACCTAGGGGTAAAACAGGAATAAAGACACAGACCTACTTGAGAATGGACTTGAGGATATGGGGAGGGGGAAGGGTAAGCTGTGACAAAGCGAAAGAGAGGCATGGACACATATACACCACCAGACGTAAGGTAGAGAGCTAGTGGGAAGCAGCCGCAGAGCACAGGGAGATCAGCTCGGTGCTTTGTGACCGCCTGGAGGGGTGAGATGGGGAGGGTGGGAGGGAGGGAGACGCAGGAGGGAAGGGATGTGGGAACAGATGTATATGTATGACTGATTCACTTTGTTATAAAGCAGAAACTAATAAATAAAAAAAAAGAAGAAAAAAGAAAAAAACAGGTTTATTGATGAATAATTTATATGCCACAAAATTCACCCATTTTGAATGTACAATTCAATGATTTTTAGTAAATTTATAGAATTGGGAAACCATCAACACAATCAAGTTTAAGAACATTTCCATCACTCCAAAAAGATCCTGTATGATGTTTGCAATCCCCACTCCAACTCCTCACTCCAAGCAACCATTAAACTGCTTTCCATCCCTACAGATTTGCCTTTTCTGGACATTTCATATAAATGGAATCATACATGTTATTTTGCTTCTGGCTTCTTCCATGTTATTACATGTATATGTACTTCATTCCTTTTTCTTGTCCATTGAGTGGATATAACACATTTTGTATCCATACGTCAGTTGATGGACATTTGAATTCTTCCCACTTTTCAACTATTATGAGTAATGTTACTATGAACATTGAAGGTCAAGATATAGTCTTTCTATGTTATGTTTTCATTTCTCTTCAGTAGATACCTAGAGAATTGCTGAATTTATGGTAACTTTACTTAAGAAACAGCCAAACTGGTTTTTTCCAAAGTGGTTGTCACATTTTATTATATATTCTCACCAGCAATGTGTGAATGTTCCAGTTTCTCCACATCCTTACCAACATTCTAATGGGTATGAAGTGGTATGTCATTGTGGTTTTTAATTCGCATTTCCCTAAAGATTAATGAGTGTTGAGCATCCTTTCGTGTGTTTATTGGTCATTTGTATGTCTTCTTTGGTGAAATGTGTATTCAAAATTTTGCCCATTTTTAAATTTAGTTGTCTTTTTATTATTGAGTTATAAAAGTTCTTTTTACAATCTGGACACAGTCCTTTGCCAGAAATACAATTTGCAAATATTTTTTTCTGGTCTGTGGATTGTCTTTTCAATTTCTTAATAATGTCCTTTGAAACACAAAAGTTTTATAATTTTGATGCAGTCCAATTTGTTAATTTGTTCTTTCATGTATTTTGCATTTGGTGTTATATATAAGACATTTTTTGCCTAACCCAACAACACCAAGATTTTCTCCTGCACTTTCTTTTAAAGTTTTACAGTTTTAGCACTTACATTTAGGTCTATGACCCGTTTTAACTGAATTTTTGTGTATGTTGTGAATTAAGCATACATATCTATCCTTTTACATATGGATATCCAATTATCCCAGCACCATCTGTTGAAAAGACTACCCTTTCTCCATTGAATTGTCTTGGCACTGTTTTCTTCTGAAGTATAGTTGATTTCAATATTATATTAGTTTCAGGTGTACAACATAGTGATTCAGTTTTTTTATAGATTATACTTCATTTAAAGTGATTACAAAATAATGGCTATATTTCCCTGTGCTGTTCAATTATCCTTGTCGCTTATTTATTCTATACATGGTAGTTTGCATCTCTTAATCCCATATCCCTATTTTACCCCACCCCCCTTACCTCTCCCCATTGGTAACCATTAGTTCGTCCTCTATCTGTGAGTCTGTTTCTGTTTTGTTATATACATTCGTTTATTTTTTATTTTTATTTTTATTTTACTTATTTATTTTTTTTTATTTTTGGCTGCATTGGGTCTCCGTTGCTGTGCGCGGGCTTTCTCTAGTTGTGGAGAGAGGGGGCTACTCTTCACTGTGGTGCGCGAGCTTCTCATTGCAGTGGCTTCTCTTGTTGCAGAGCACAGGCTCTAGGCGCACAGGCTTCAGTAGTTGTGGCACACAGGCTCTAGAGCACAGGCTCAGTAGTTGTGGCATACGGGCTTCATTGCTCTGCAGCATGTGGGATCTTCCCGGACCAGGGCTCGAACCCGTGTCCCCTGCATTAGCAGGCGGATTCTTAACCACTGTGCCACCAGGGAAGTCCCTAGTTTTTAGATTCCACATATAAGTGATAACATAAAGTATTTGTATTTTTCCATCTGACTTATTTCACTAAGCATAATATCTTCTAGGTCCATCCACACTGATGCAAGTAGCAGAATTTTATTCATTTTTATGCCTGAGTAATATTCCATTGTATATATGTACCACATCTTCTTTAGCCATTCATCAGTTGATGGACACTTGGATTGCTTCCATATCTTGGCCATCGTAAATAGTGCTGCTATGACTGTTAGGGTGCATGTATCTTTTTGAATTCGTGTTTTTTGTTTTTTATTTCAGATATATACCCAGCAGTGGAATTGCTGGATCATATGGTAATTCTATATTTAGTTTTTTGAGGAACCTCCACACTTGTTTTCCATAGTGGCTGCAACAATTTACATTCCCACTATAGGTGTACAAGTGTTCCCTTTTCTCCTCATCCTCGCCAACATTTGTTATGTGTAGACAAATACTGAACCTCCCTGGAATAAATCCCACATGATCATGGTGTATGATCCTTTTTATATATTGTCGAATTCAGTTTGCTAGTATCTTTTTGAGGATTTTGCATCTAATTTATATTGGCCTGTAATTTTCTTTTTTTGTAGTGTCTTTATCTGTTTTTGGTATCAGAGTAATAATGGCCTCATAGAATGAATTTGGGAGTATTCCATCCTCTTCAATTTTTTGGAATAGTTCAAGAAAGATAGGTATTAGCTCTTCTTTATATGTTTGGTAGAATTCCCCTGTGAAGCCATCCAGTCCTGGACTTCTGCTTGCTGGGAGTTTATCACAAATTCAATTTCATTATTAGAGATAAGTCTGTTCAGATTGTCTATTTCTTCTTGATTCAGCCTTGGAAGATTTCATGTTTCTAGAAATTTTTCCATGTCTTCTAGGTTGTCCAATTTATTGACATATACCCGTTCATAATTTCTCTTATTATTTTCTGTATCTCTATGATATTGATTATTATTTCTCCTCTTTCATTTCTCATTTTACTTGGGTCCTCTTTTGTTCTTGATGAGCCTGACTAAAGATTTATCAATTTTATTTACCTTTTCAAAAAAACAGCTCTTGGTTTCATTGATCTTTTCTATTGTTTTTTGATCTCTATTTTATTTATTTCCTCTCTCATCCTTATTATTTCCTTCCTTCTGCTGACTTTGGGCTTTGTTTGTTCTTCTTTTTCTAATCCTTTAGATGGTTGGTTAGAGTGTCTATTTGAGATTTTTGTTTCTTGAGGTAGGCTTATATCACTATAAACTTCTCTCTTAGAACTGCTTTTGCTGAATCCCATAGATTTTGGGAAATTGTGTTTCCATTTTCATTTGTCTCAAAGTATTTTCTGATTTCCTCTTTGACTTCCTCATTGACCCATTGGTTTTTTAGTAGCATGTTGTTTAGCCTCCACATGTTTGTGCTTTTCCCACTTTTCTTCCTGTAATTGATTTCTGACTTCACACTGTTGTGGTCAGAAAGAATGTTTGGTATGATTTCTAACCTCTTAAATTTGTTGAGACTTGTTTTGTGCCCCAGCATGTGATCTATCCTGGAGAATGTTCCATGTGGACTTGAAAAGAAAGTGCATTCTGCTGTTTTTGGATGGAATGTCCTGTAAATATCTATTAAGTCCAACTGGTCTAATGTGTCTTAAAAGACTACTGTTTCTTTATTGATTTTCTGTCTGGATGATATGTCTACTGATGTAAGTAGAGTGTTAAGTACCCTAGTATTATTGTGTTATTGTCAATTTCTTCCTTTATGTCTGTTAATATTTGCTTTATGTATTTAGGTGTTCCTGTATTAGGTGCATATATGTTAATGAGTGTTAGATCTTCTTCTAATATTTACCCCTTTATCACTATATAATGTTCTTCTTTGTCTTTTGTTATAGACTTTGTTTTAAGGTCTATTTTGTCTGAGTATTGCTACACCTGCTTTCTTGTCATTTGCATTTGCATGAAATACCTTTTCCCATTCCCTCTCTTTCCGTCTCTGTGTGTCTTTAGCTCTGAAGTAAGTCTCTTGTAAGCAGCATATAGATGGGTCTTGCTTTCTTTTATCCAATCAGCCACCCTATGTATTTTGATTGGGGCATTTAGTCCATTGACATTTAAAGTGATTATTGATAGGTATGTTCTTCTTGCCATTTTGTTACTTGTTTTCTTGTTGTTTTTGTAGTTCTTCTCTGTTCTTTTCTAAGTCTTCTAGTTTATTCATTTGTGGTTTGATGATTTCCTTTAGTGGTATGCTTGAGTTCCTTTCTCTTTAGTTTTAATGTATCTACTGTAGGTTTTTGATTTGTGGTTACCATGGGGTTCATATATGTTGACTTATAACTATATCTACTAGTTTTACACTGGTAGTCATTTAAATTCAAATACATTCTAAAAGATCTTCATTTTTTCCTCTACTCTGACACATTTTGTGTTTTTGATGTCCTATATTACATCTTCATGTTCATCCCCTTACTCATTAGTGTAGTTATAGTTGTTTTACAATTTTTGTCTTTTAATATTTGTACTAGCTTATATAACTGGTTGATCCTCAGCCTTTAACATATATTTGTCTTTACTAGTGAGATATTTCTTTTCCTATAGATACTTCTTGTTATAGCCTTTTCTTTTCCACTTAGAGAAGACCCTTTACCATTTCTTTTAGGGTCAGTTTAGTGTTGATGAACTCTTTTAGTTTTTGCTTGTCTGAGAAGTTCTTTATCTCTCCTTCAATTCTAAATGATAATCTTGCTGGGTAGAGTATCCTAGGTTGCAGGTTTTTCCCTTCAGCACTTTTAATGTATTATGTGACTCACTTCTAGCCTGCAACATTTCTGCAGAAAAATCAGGCAATTGCCTAACAGGGGTTCCCTTGTATATTACTCTTTGTTTTTCTCTTGCTGCCTTCAGAATTCTCTGTCTTTAGCTTTTGCCATTTTAATTATGTCTTGGTGTAGGTCTGTTTGGGTTCATCTTGTTTGGGACTCTCTGCTTCCTATACCTGGATATCTGTTTCCTTCTTCTTTTTTGGAAAGTTTTCAGCCATAATTTCATCAAGCACATTTTTTACCTCCTTCTCTTCTCTTCTCCTTCTGGGACCCCTGTAATGCAAATGTTGGTATGCTTAATATTGTCCAAAGATCCCTTTCTAATTTTTTTATTTGCTTTTCTTTTTTCTGTTCTGATTGGGTGATTTCTATTATCCTATCTTTCAGATCACTTATGTGTTCTATATAACCTAGTCTGCTGTTAATTCCTCCTAGTGTGTTTTTCATTTCAGTTATTGAATTCTTCAGTTCTGACTGGATCATTTTAATATTTTCTATTTGCTTGTTAAAATTGTCATTGTGTTCATCTATTCTTTTCCCTAATTCAGTTAACATTATTACTACTAATGTTTTGAATTCTTGTTCTGGTAAATTGTTTATTTCTGTTTCATTAGTTGCTTTTTTCAGGGGTTTTCTCTTGCTCTTTCAATTGAAACAAATTCCTCTGTCTTCTCATTTTGCTTAACTTTCTCTGTCTCTATGAAATTAGGTGAAACAGTTACCTATTGCGGTCTTGAAGGGGTGTCCTTGTGTGGGAGCAACACTATACTGCCTGCATGTGCCCCGTGGCTTTGAAGGAGGAACTGGATCTGACATGAACACAAGTCACATCTTTCCCCAGGGTGTGCAGGCAGTTATCACCTTGATAGGAGGTAGGGCTGGAGATTGAGGGGCTAGGGCCTGAGCCAGGTGTGAGCTGAGGGTTCTCCTCTGCTCAGTGGCCATCCCTCCCCTTTCTGGGTTGGGACTGGATCTCAAGTTGCTGGAGTAGAAACCCTGAGGGTTGAGTCCCAGCTGGCTCCATTCCCTTTAAGTGTGTGCTCTCCCCACTCCCAGCACCAGCACCCTCGCCCCAGAGGGGAGCAGTGCTGGGGCAGGAGGGGCTGATGCAGGTGCTGGGCATGGGTTGGGGTGCAGGCTGTGGGGGTCAAGCCACAGTCAGTGACCCTGACCGCTTTTGATGCCCTGCCTGTGTAAGCACCAGTAATGCCTGCCCCTGCCCTGCTCAGATGCTGCTCTGGGACTGGGCCACCTTTATCCTTGGCTTCAGCAGTCCTTGCCCCAGTGTGGAGCTGTGCCATGAAGCTGTCACTCAGCTCAGACTGGGGTGCACACCAGGGTGGTGGGGGAAACTGGCCAGTGACCCATGAAGATTCAATCTGCCCTCTCCAACCTGTTTCAGGAGTAAATGTGTGCTCACTCTTCATGAGTGAAGTCCAGGCTTCCCACAGCCCTCCTGTTAGTCCCACTGGCCCTCCAACCAGCCAAGGGGACTCATCTTCCCAGTGTCAGACCCAAGGGCTGAGGCACCCAATCTGTGGCTCAAACCACCACTTCCCAGGGAGGATCTCTACCTGTGTAATCCCCCTCCTCTTCTGAGTCCCCTCCTAGGAGCACAGGTCCCACCCTAATCACTTCTCTTCCCTTCCTATCTGATTCTGTGTGGATCTTTCTTACAGTCTTGGCTGTACAGGAGTAGTTTTGCCAGCCTCCTGTTAGTTTTCAGGGAAAATTGTTCCACATGTAGATGTATTTTTGATGTGTTCATAGGGGGAGTTGAGTTCCACCTCCTCCTTCTCCACCATCTTGGTCTCCTCTTCTCTCCTGGCATTTTTGGGTTTGGCATTTCAATTGTCAAAAATCAACTGACCATAAATATAAGGGTTTATTTCTGGAGTCTTTATCCTGTACCACTGTCTGTCCTTGTACTTGACAATACCACACTGTCTTGATTACTGTAGCTTTTTAGTAAGTTTTTGAAATGAAGAAGTGAAAGTCCTTCAACTTTGTTCTTCTTTCTCAAAAATCCTTTTGCTATTCTGGGCCATTTTAGGGTCAACTTGTAAATTTCTGGGGGGCAGGGAGAAGCCAGTTAGGATTTTTGTAAGGATTGAGTTGAATCTATAGATCTAGCTAACAGAATTTGGTTTTCTAATCTATGAACATGGACTGTCTCTCCATTTGCTTAGATCTTCTTTAATTCCTCAGCTATATTTTGTATTTTCGGTGTACAAGTCTTGCATTTCTTTTGTTACATTGGTTCCTAAGTATTTTATTGTCTTTGATGCTAGTGTGTTTGGAATCCCTCCCTTAAATTTCATTTGCAGATGGTTCATTGTTAGTATATAAAAATACAATTGATTTTTGTGTATCAATCTTGTATCCCACAACCTTGTTCACCTTGTTTATTAGATCTAGTAATTGTTTTTTGTAGATTCCCATAGGATTTTCTTACATACAGGATCTTATAATCTGCAAAGAAAGATAGTTTTACTTCTTTCTTTCCAATCTTGATGCCTTTAATTTTTCCTCTTGTTGCATTGGCTAGAACATACAGTTCAATGTTGAATAAAAGTGGCAAGGGTAAACATCTTGCCTTTTTCCCAATTTAGGGAAAGCATTCAGTCTTTCATTATTACATAGGATTTTAGCTGTAGGTTTTTCATAGATGCCATTTATCTAATTGAGAAGTCCCTGCTTATTACTAGTTTGCTGACACACTTTGGTTTGTGTTTTTATCTTGAATGTTGGATTTTATTAAATGTTTTTTCTGTATCTATTGAGGTGATTCATGCATTTTTTATCCATTACTCACTAATACAATTTATTATATAAATTTTGAGATGATAAAGTCAATCTTACATTCTTGAAATAAGTTCCACTTGGTAATGGTGTATAATCTTTTTAATACGCTGTTGGATTTGGTTTGCTAATATTTTGTTGAGGATTACTGTATCTATGTTCAGGAAGGTTATCAGTCAGTATTGTTTACTTTTTTCTTGTGCTATCCTTAACAGGTTTGGGTATCAGGGTAATATTGGTCTCATAGAATGAATTGGGAAGTGTTCCCTTCTCTGTTTTCTAGAAGAGTTTGTGAGAATCAATGTTAACTCTTCTTTACATATTACATAGAATTCACCAGTGAAACAATCTGAGCCTGAACTTTTCTTTGTGGGCAAAATTTTAATTACTAAATTCACTGCATTTACTTATTACAGGTCTATTCAGATTCTCTATTTCTATCAGTTTTATCTATACTCTATCAGTTTTGGTGATTTATATATTTCTAATAATTGGTCCATATTATCTACATTTTCTAATTTGTTCGCATAAAGTTGTTCATAGTATTCCCCAACTGTTCTTTTCATCAATAGTGAAAGATCAATAATGATGATGCCTCTTTCATGCCAGATTGTGGTAATTTGTGCCTCTCTTTTTTTCTTAATCAGCCTAACTAAGGGTTTCTCAAAATGCGTGGATTTTTTTCTAAAAACCAACTTTTGCTTTCATTGATTTTCTAAAAAGTTTTGTTTTTGTTATTGTTTTCTATTTAATTGATTTCTCCTCTAATCTTTATTATATTCTTCCTTCTGTTTGCTTCAGTTTGTTCTTCTTTTTCTAATTTCTTAAGACATAAGCTTAGGTTATTGATTTGGTATCTTCTCTACCTTTTCTAATATAGGTGTTTAAAGCTATAAAATATCCCTCTAAGCACTGCCTTAGCTGCACCCCATAAAATTTGATATGTTATATTTTCATTTTCTTTCACTTCAACATATTTTTAAATTCCTTTTCTGATTTTTCTCTTTCACTCAAGAGTTATTTAGAAGTTTGTTACTTAGTTTCCAAATATTTGGAGATTTCCCAAATTTCATTATTTGTGGTTTCTAATTCATTTCTATTGTGGCCAGGGAATATGCTTTGCATGATTTCAAATCTTTTAAATTTACTGAGACTTTTTATGGACTACTATGGTCTAATCCTAGAGAATGTTCCATTTGCACTTGAAAATAACATGTATTCTGCTTTGGTTGGATGGAATGTTTTATAGATGTCAGTCAGTTCAAGTTTGTTAATAATATTGTTCAAGTCATTTCTATCCCTGCTGATTTTCTATCTAGATTTTTATTTATTATTTAGAGTAGGGTGTTGACATCTCCAGCTATGATTGTTAAGTGTCTATTTCTCCTTTCAGTTCTATCAGCTTTTGCTTAGTGCATTTTGGGGCTCTATTGTCATGTTCATATAGGTTCATAATTGTTATAGATTCCTGGCAAATTTACACTTTTATCATCATGAAATATCCTCCTTTAACTCTGATAATACTTTTTTGTCTTAAAGTCTATTTTGTCAGATACTAGCATGACCACTTCAACACTTTCTTAGTTGCTGTTTGCATTGTATATCTTTTTTCATCCTTTTACTTTTTTTTTTTTTTTTTTTTTTGCGGTACGTGGGCCTCTCACTGTTGTGGCTTCTCCCGTTGCGGAGCACAGGCTCCGGATGCACAGGCTCAGCGGCCATAGCTCACGGGCCCAGCCACTCCGTGGCATGCGGGATCCTCCCGGAGTGGGCCATGAACCCGTGTCCCCTGCATTGGCAGGCAGATTCTTAACCACTGCGCCACCAGGGAAGCCCTCATCTTAATACCTAATGGACCAAGGTTATCTGCTTCTACTATATCTGGCCTCCAGAAGAAAAGTAAATTATTTCTAGAGGATGAAACATCATCCAGAGAAATTTTTTAAAACACTTCATATACAATTTCTGGCATTCAACAACAATAGTATAAATGATAAGAGGGGACTGAGCTAAAATATTTTCTATCATTGAATTGTGGAAGAAGCAGTAGAAGTATTAATCTACAGAAGACATAAATTGAGGGTGTATGTCATAAACTCTAGGGTAACCACTAAAAGAATAATTAGGGGGCTTCCCTGGTGGCGCAGTGGTTGAGAGTCCGCCTGCCGATGCAGGAGACACGGGTTCATGCCCCGGTCCGGGAAGATCCCACATGCCGTGGAGCAGCTGGGCCCGTGAGCCATGGCCGCTGAGCCTGTGTGTCTGGAGCCTGTGCTCCGCAACAGGACAGGCCACAACAGTGAGAGGCCCACGTACCGCAAAAAAGCAAAAAACAAAAAGCTCAAAAGTAGAGTAGACGAGAGATCTAACAATGGACAGCCTTGTCTCTCAGCCTCAATTTTTCATAGTGACACAGCCAAATTATCTACCCATTCAGGTGTGCAACTGTGGCCCCTAGACATTTTAACTACACAGTGACTAGCCACCAAGAAGCAAATGAACTGCCCATTCAGCAGTGTTTCTGGGACCTATAGACATTGTGGCCATATAACCATAAGGCCATAAGTTCACATGGCCTGCCAGTTCAGGGGCATTTGTGGCCCACAGAAAATGAGGCCATTCAATCATGAGCACTACTGTTGATTTGTCCACAAACCCAGAGAGGATGCTTCCCACCCCTCAAGTGAAACAGTTCAACTTTTCTGCCATGTTCACTCCACATTAGGCACCACTGTCAGGCAAAGGGACCAGCAAGCATCATTGAGGCAGGCTGGGTCATAGACACATGGATCAGCAAAAAGCACAGGTCTCACATTCTCTTGTTATCCTGTAGAGGGACATGCTTGAGTTGGGTGCAGCTGGACCAGGACCACCCCCTGACAATCTTCCTTCTCACAGCACGAGCATGAAAGTGCCATTGTAAGCAGAGTAAAAGTATTTGAGCTCAGGTATCAGATGTTCAGGGGAATGCTGAAAATGACAGCTGCCCAGCAAACTGGTGGGAAGTTGAGATCATGAGCAGCCCCTCACTGTATCTGGGGGAGGAGGAGCCACTGGTCCCACCTAGCCCACTGTCAGGCCACCCAGAGGAAGCCTGTTATTATTCCACGTATAATCCTTTTTGTCTCCCAACACGTTCTTTGGAAAGAGTTCTATGGTGAAATACATTTGGAAAACGCTGTATTTTTTTTTACCTTTTTTTTTTTTTTTTTTTTTTTTTTTCAGTACGCGGGCCTCTCACTGCTGTGGCCTCTCCCGTTGCAGAGCACAGGCTCTGGACGCACAGGCTCAGCGGCCATGGCTCACGGGCCCAGCCGCTCTGCGGCATGTGGGATCTTCCCAGACCGGGGCATGAACCCGTGTCCCCTGCATTGGCAGGCGGACTCTCAACCACTGTGGCACCAGGGAAGCCCCTGGAAAATGCTGTATTTTACAGACCTTTTGGGAGATCTATATAGTATCCTACCTACATAGTATCCTAGTGGTTGTAGAAGTCCCTCCATTAAGAAAAAACACATCTAAACAATGTTTCCCAAGTTTTTATGATCATAGAACCTTTTACTCACATCATGATTGTTAATAAGCCAGAGAACCAGTGTTTCATGGAAGACATTTTGTGAAATGCTGACCTAGGGCAGGCCTAGCAAATAGGTTTCAACATAATTACCAACTCTGATTGGTAGAGGTAGTCTAGAACATACTGTTGAGAAGAATTCTAAAAGCCTGTCTGACCTTGACCAGGAAGAGTACCATTATTTTTTTTTTGAATTTTATTTTATTTTTTATACAGCAGGTTCTTATTAGTTATCTATTTTATACATTTTAGTGTATATATGTCAATCCCAATCTCCCAATTCACATTATTGACAAACGATAGCTGCCGTGTATGTAGAATATAATGGCAGCATAAGGGCAACGGACTTGCCAGTCTTGATCTAGGTTCTCTAGCTTCATTTTCTCTGGCAAAAGATTCCTCTAGGTCAGAATCGGTGACTTAAGAATTCCTCCAACAGGAACCCAACTTGGGAAATGTGAGTCTTCATTCATTATAATTTGCTCATGTTCACTGAGTCTTTACTGAGAGGACTGGTCCCTCAGGAAGGGGAGAAAGTTCTTCCCATTGAAAGGAATGCTCTCAGAGGTGCCATATAAAATAAATCCTGGAATCCATCTCCAAGCTCAGTACCCAGGAGGATGCTCTTTATCCGAATGCCCCCATGACTACAGCCTTGGCCTCTGAGGTCAGGGGCATTTGGGCAGAAACTAGGAATTTCTCCCAACTCTCTGAAGCCTCCTTGGCCCTAACACCTATGAATGTTTTGGGCTCCTCCATTGTGAAGCTGATCAGGGCTTTGGAGGCCAGTACTTTGCACTTGAGGATCTGCTGTCTGAGATGTGGGTCTGTGTGTATGTACCTGCACACCTATAAGAACATACATGTACAACTGTGTACAAAGATAGTGGGGAGCACAAATTAGGGCTCACTTGATATCCATAGGGTCCAGGGCCAGGAGAAGAAGACAATTCCATGACACAAACCACTGTTGCTTACCTCAGAAGTTGATGCTTCAGTTTGCAGAGTGACAATGGAGACATTGGCAGGGATCAACTTCAGTCTGGAAGGAGGAAAAGGGAGACAAATCTTTCAATTTTAATGGGATTTTCAAAGATGTGCCAGGTATTGTCTGTTGGCACTCTGTGACATTCCCATTCCCATTCCCTCTCCTGTACTGCCTGGGCTGGAAGCACTGAGATTACATTTCTCAGACTTGCTAGCCAATGTGACCTCTCTGCATGAAATTTGGAAGGGAGAAGGGAGTTAGAAACCATACTTTTCCTCTAGCAGGAAGAGTAGGCAAGTATCTTTCAGCAGATGTGAGTTTTGTTTTGTTTTAATTTTATTTAAGTATAGTTGATTTACAATGTTGTGTTAATTTCCTTGCTATGCTAATCACCCAACCACCCTGGGGCCATGGGACACCTGTGCTGTCAGCAATGGTTTTCTGCAGTTTTTTGACCTCTGGGTCTCAGAAAAAACTTCCTGACTTTCTGTACCATGGTGATCCTGAAAGCTAGTGGTGGCTCCTGACTTGTGCTCCTCCATTCTCTTCCTCACTTCCAGGAATGATGACAACCAGAGTGCCCTGGAAGCCATGTTGAAGAGGGCAGAGATGCCAACAGCCTCGAACTATATGGAGGAACACTACCGGTCAATATGGACTACCCACGGTTGATTCTTATGTGAGCAAGAAAGGTTGTGTCTGAGCCATTATATTTTCCATCTAATTATTCCAGTAGTTTGGCTTACCCAGACTAATACAAGAGTTGTAGCATGTATCTAGTTACTGGTAGCCCCTGGGGTTTGTAGACAGGCAACTGTGCTTACAAATAGTGTCTGACCATCAGAGAGACCTCTGTGGGTCCGTTTTCCCCAGAGTGGTGCCTGCATGGGTATGCAGACCTATGAAGAGAGCTATTGGGGTTGGCCCAAAAGTTTGTTCGGGTTTTTCTGTAACATCTTATGGAAAAACCCAAACAAACTTTTTGGCCAACGTAATATATTGACCTTTTGACCTGGGCTCAGTACAGCTGGGTCCTCTTGGGCAGCTGAGACCTGTGTTCAGTACAACATGCAGACAAGGAGGCCTGGAATGGAGATCACCCTGGTGGTTCTTATAAAGTCTTAAATAATCCATCATTGAACAATGCCCATTCCTTTACTATTCTCTTCCCCCAGAAGCTCCTGTGCAACAGAGGGAGGGAAGGAGAAGAGAGGCACATTGACTGGGAAGTCAAGTGGAATAGGTCCCAGTCGCAGCCTGTTAACAACTCCCTGAAGCATCTTCTCCCTCCACGGGCCTCAGAGTCTTCAACCCCAGAAGGGAATTAGTGAGGGGTCTCACTAGTGAGATCAGAGAGCACCCCAATCCTACTCCTCATCCCTGACTCACTATCTGTGTCTCCATGTGTGTGCGTGTGTGTGTGTGTGTGTGTGTGTGTTCCAAGCAGAAGTCATAGCTGCTAAACCAGAGGGTCCGTAAAACTTTATTTGGACTCAAAGTGTGTTCTGAGGACCAGCATATTAGCACCACCTGGGAGCTTGTTAGAAATGCAGACACTCAGGGCCCCCCACAGAACTACTGAATCGGAAGCTGCAATTTAACAAGATTCCTAGGGGAACTCTATGTAAATTCAAGTCTAAGTTGTACTGCTCCAGAGGACCGGGGAAAAGACAAATCACCTTGAAAAAAGAATGGGATCTGGAGTCAAGAGACCTAAATTCTAGTTTGAGTTCTGTCACTGACTTGCTCCACAAAATTCCCCAAGACATGTAACCATCCAGATCCTTTTCTTAAATGAGGATGTGCTCATGACTACTGAATGGTATAAAAGTCAAGGGTATGCATTCCGGAGCCAAACCGCCTAATCTTAACTCTTTATTTCATTTACTAGCTGTGAAGCATTGGATAACTCACTTGACATCTGTATCCTTCAGTCTCCCAATCTGGAAGGTATGGTATAATAATACTGAGGGATTCTACTAATAATTTTAAATTAGAAATGAATATAAATAACATAGCACAGTGCCTGGCATAGTCTACGTCCACAGTACATATTATTATACTCTGGCTTATTACAACATCCTTCAATAACAGAGACCTTGAAAGTAGAATTGTCATCAGCTAGCTGAAGTCTTCCTCCTTTGGGGTTTATTGTGGTTCACACACTTCTCAACTAACAGACACAGTCATCCAAAGACTGAAGCTCTAACCTCTGTGCCACCCGACAGTCATGTGATTGGCTTCATGCCACCATTTTGGAGCCATCAACCACTTCCCTGGGGCGGATTCCCATTTTGTCTATTCCAGCCCCATTCACTCTGCACACTCTCCTGCCTGTGGAAATCTGCAGAGGCAGTGGCACACACACCAATGCAGTGCAGCAGGAGATGAACACTTGCAACTGGCCTTCCCCTTCCTACAGGAACTCACGCAGTTCAAAGAGCAGAACGTCATCAAGACATTGCTGGATGGACCTGTCACCTCAGTCACTGCAGGGAAGACTTCCAGGAAGAGGCAGGTACCAGGGACCCTCAGCAGAACCCTGCACCACAGTAAGAAAGCAAGCTCCCTCAGCTGCCGCCCACTGCAAGTACTCGGGACCTCTGTTCCTCAGAGGCGGGAAAATCACAGCAGTGCCCTCCGGCTGCTGCTCCTCAGGTCTGCAACCTCCGCACAAACACCAAGCAAGTGTACTGCTGGGGGCGGAGTCACACTGTGTTCATGAGGTCCACCCACTGGGATGGTTGAAACAAATCAACCTCAGAATCTACAGCAACAGTATGTTCAGGTTCCCCAGGACCACCCTCAGGCTTGAAGATTCCCTAGGACTCGGAACTCAGAAAAGCTGTTAGTTCTTTCCAGAGTCTGTGAGTCCTGCTGACCTGTTATATACGGAGTTATTATTATTCTTAAAAGAAATTTATTTATTTATTTATTTATTTATTTGGCTGCACCAGGTCTTAGTTGCGGCATGCAGGCTCTTTAGTTGTGGCATGCGGGCTCTAGTTCCCTGACCAGGGATCGAACCCGGGCCCCCTGCATTGGGAGCATGGAGTCTTAACCACTGGACCACGAGGGAAGTCCCATACACATAGTTAGGATTTATGACAGTGAAAGTAAAATCAGCAAAGGCAAAAGGTGCAGGGGTGAAGTCCAGTGGAAACCAGTGGTGAGATCCACTTGTCCTCTCCCAAAGGAGTCACATGGACAATGCTTAATCCTCCCAGAAATGATGTGTGACAACACATGCAAAGTGTTGCCAGTCAGGGAAGCTCACCCATGCCTAGGGGTCCAGAGATTTGACTGGAGGTCAGTCATGCAGCCATGCAGCTTCCATGTGACTCACTTTAGCTACTCGGTCTACAGCCCCCAGATGTCAAACAAATACAGCACAGCCGAGGGCCTCACACATACAGAATAGACCCTCACCATACATCACATCATTAGCATGAACTACCTGGTCAGATGGAACAGAGGTGCCTGGATTACAGAAATACCCTACTAGGCAGAACACGCCAGGGTCTGTGTGGTGCTCTCCCAGGAGCGGGACAAGGACCAGTCTTCCTGAGACAGGCTTTTCTTTGGAATGTAAGGGCTTGAGTAACCTGGGCCTGCTGGGGTTACACTTTACAATGAATTTTAACTTAATTAGAGGCCTAATTGCCATTTAAAAAAATGTTTTCAGGGAATTCCAGGTGGTCCAGGGGTTAGAACTCTGAGCTCTCACCGCCAAGGGCCCGGGTTCATTCCTGGGTCCTGGGCAAAAAAAAAAAAAAAAAAGACGTTTTCAGTGGTGACCCTGGGCAAGGTTGGTGGCGAAGGGGAGGGAAGAACACAGTGCAGGAAGGAGTAGCATTGGCACCAGCATGCTCCCTAGTGTTGCGGAGAGGACAGCAGAAATTGCCACGGTAACCAAGCAGGACCCTATAGGCCTTCCCGGGACAGACCCCTCCCATGTCCTCCACCTGCTTCTCATCTGTAGAAAAACTTTAGCCTCCTTGGTCTTCCCCAAGTTTCAAAGAATAATTTAATCAGAGAAGTGAGAAAATGCAGAAACAGAGGAAAAGTCAAGCAAGACAAAATAATAGTTTAGCCATTAAACAAAGTCAAGGACCTTTAGTTCCTCCCCAAGGGCTATAGATAATCTTCGGAGCCATATCCTGTGACCTGTTTTGCAGATACTGAAACCCCCATCAGGTGGAAGACCTTAAGTGCATGCTGACCACAAGCACGTAGACCCCAGACTGGTTGGAAGCAGAAGGTTGATGAGGTTGACTCCCCGATTACCTCACCACCAACCAATCAGAAGAATGTCCATGAGCTGATCACACATCCCACAACCTCCTGCCTCACTCTGTCTTTAAAAACCCTTCCCTGAAAGCCATCGGGAGTTCAGGCCTTTTGAGCACTAGCTGCCTGGACTCCTTGCTTGGCGCCTGCAGTACACGCTGTACTTTCCTTCACCACGACCTGGTGTCAGTACATTGGCTTTATGGGGTGTGGGTGAGTGGACCCAAGTTGGCTTTGGTAATACCACCACTTACCAGGTGCCTGCCTTAGGACACATTCTGGGCTGGGGGCGCTAGAGATGTGCCTTTAAACAATGCTGACAGCCTGTTGGGATGTGTGGTCTTTAGCTATGACGTAGAAGAGGCCCAAAGGGCCGGTAAGTGGTGGAGCCAAGCCTTCTCTTCTACGGATCGGTAGATCCCAATGGCTGGGTGGAGTGTGGGCTGGAAGAACACCTTGGCATCTTTTTTTGGTTCCTGGATGCCCACGTCACACTAGGAAATGCTGGCACGGCATGAGCAACAACTGCACACCCTTTGCCCGCCCCTTCTCTTTCTGAGAAAGCACTCATTCCTGCAGAGTCAGGATATGGGGAGCGTCTGACCAGGGCCAAGGACCAGGTCTTTCTGCAGCTGGGGGTTTCTCTACTGTCCTCAGGACACTGTCATACTAACTCTATTAACTTTCTCCTGCCTCCTGACAGGGGTGTCAGAAAAACTTATCAGGTCACCTCTCTTCTGGAAATAAATAGGTTAGCATCCCTAAACCTGGCCAACATTTAAGAAGGTACAAAGAATCACAGTGGGGGGCAAGTCCCCAGTCACGTGCCTGACAGAAAACAGACTCTTCTCCCGGGACTTCTACACAACACTGGGACAGAGTCACTTCCCAGGAGACCTCCAGGTTGTAGATTTGGGCAATGATTCATCCAACCAACCTGGGAATAACACACATGCCACCACCTCCTCAGAGGCGAAAGGGAAAGACAGGGAGAAAGCAGTATGTTCAGATGGAAGAGTAAAGAAATGTATGTTGGATTCCATGACTGCTTTTGTCACTTGCTTCTCTCAACAGTGCCTGGCACGTGTTGGCTGTAGCACAGAAGGAATTGGGTGTACTGAGCCCAGACCCTGCCTTGCCCAGTCCACGGAGTTCTCCTTGGTGACCAGCCAGGTACCACAAGCACACGGCACACACTTGGCCTCTTTCCCCAGACCCCGACAGGGAACAGAAAACTTTCCTCAAGGGCACTCCAGGACTTTTAGCAGGCCATGTTGCCACTGGCTGGCATCGTCAGAGAAACAGCTCTCCCCCCACTTTATGCTGTGCTTTCAAACAGGCAAAGCCCAGATTCTCCAAGGATCCCCAAGGTCCCAGAAACCGGAGTTCCTCGATTTATTTCAGGAGAATCAGACATCATGGTTTCCTCCTCATTTGTGCATGCTGCCTGCCCTGCAGCCCAACTCCCAGCCCCTCCTCCATGCTGCTTCCCCGACTGAGCCTGAACCCTGCTCTCTGAACCCTGGCCTGAGACCAGAGCCCGTCTCTGACGGCTCCACCCCGCGCCCAAGATGGCCGCGCCCATGTGCCGCCGTGGAGGCAGCAGGCACGACTACCGCTTTCTTATTCTGAGGATCTAAAGAAAGAGGAGAGCGTGGCTTTGGAAGATGGAGGGGCGGGAACTCCCCAGGGAGCACAGCAACAAGGAGGCCCGGCCGCGCGGGAGAACGGACTGGGAGAGCGGGCCTCGGCCTCTGAGGCGGCGGACTCGGATCGCCACGACAGTCCGCGCGGAGCCCGCTCGCGCCCCGCCGCCCGAGACGCCTCCCCAGCCTCTTTTACGACTCGTCGCGGAAAATGCTGGCACGCTCTCGTCGCTCCATCTAACCTCAGAGGGAACGACGTCAGAATCCTTTGTCCCTGAAAGGCGCCGTGTTGCCCATTGGCTGTGTTGTCCCCCGCCCCCAAAGCCCGCTCCTGCGCGTGCACAGCGCTCGGGCTCCCGGGGAGACGGCGAGCGGAAGTGCCCTGCTGACCCCGAGGGCGGTGCGAGTTGACGCTTGCGGTTGTTATCTGCCCTGAAACCTCGGGTTCCAGGCGGTGGAGTAAGGGGAGGCAGAGTTGGGGATGGGCTGGATGGGGAGGTCGGAGGGGCCTTGGGCAATGAGGTCGCGCCCCTGGGGTGTTGAGTGACAGGGCCGCGGTGGTGAGGGGAGGGGGCGGGGCTACGGGAGTCAGCGAGTGATTGGTTCATTGCTTGATTCATTCAGCCACCGTTTACTCAGTGCCTAGTAAATGCCGGGCACCCCTGTGTTTCACAGTAGTCTGTTCACAATAGCCGTGTGAGTAGGTACTAGGACGCTCTTTGTTTTACAGAGAGAAAGCAAGAACAGAAAGGCTGGGAAACCTAACCAAAGTCACACAGTAAAGTGGAGGGATCCTTTTTCTTTTTTCGTTTTTTCGGCATAACGCTTATGCCTTTCCGACAAACGCACCCTAAATGTATCACTTTGCTGGCTCACTGTCTGTCTCTCCCCTGCTAAGAGTATGGCTTCGCAAGATGGGGCAACTCTGAAGTTTTGTTCACGTAGAACAGTAGAACCCGTAGAACAGTAGAACAGGCACACAGTAGGCCCTGACCTCTTATGAAACGCATAAAAGCGGCAGAGCAGGTGGCCAGTTTCGTTCCAGAGCCCAGGCCTTATCGGGCGGTAATTGAGCTCTTACTGAATGTCAATGCTTAAAACTAGAGTGAGGCACTGTGCCTTCTGGGGGCAAGGAAAACTTTGGGGTTTTCCTCAACTTCGCTCCATCATGGAGGTTGCTAATTGCATCGCCTGTGTGGCCGTTGCCTTTCCAGGGTCAGGGTTCATAACTGAGCCCACAGCTCAGCAGCTTCAGATACCAGCTGATCTGCCATGGGCTTCCTTAGTTAGACTACAGAAGACCCAGTCTGAGGCCTGAGAAGGAGGTGAGCTCCTCGGGTCAGAGGCAGAGACATGGTCCTGAAGTGATGGTCCCAGCAAAGGTACCTTTGTCTTTGAATCCTTGGGTCCTGCCTCCTTAGAAATAAAATAGCTCCTCTGAGGGGAGTTGGAAGAGGAGCGCCAGCCCAGACCCCAGGGGCAGAGGGGGAAGGCTCACAGGACAGACCCAGATGCTCTGGTTAGAGGGAAGGGGCTCACAGGATAGCAGGTCCTGGAAGAACTGGACCTGCAGTGCCCTCTGTCCCTCCCTTCAGCTGAGAGAGAGCCAGGCTGCCTCGGTGACTCAACCTCTAGCCACCATCAAGAGCTGTGTGATGCTGGTCAGTTGAACCCCTATCGGAGGAGAGGGATGAAAGTTACAGACGGATGGAGGGACGCTGCCCTGCTGTAGTGCCTGCAAAGGCAGGATCAGGCTGGAAAGATTGACCCCCTGCCTCACAGGACTTTCTCCACTCCTGACACATTTGTGCACACACCATATACTTCCCTCTTGTGCCATGGGCTATTTTTGTTTTGTTTGTTTGTTTTCTGTTTTTGGCCACCCCGCGCGGCATGCGGGATCTTAGTTCCCCAACCGGGGATCGAACCTGCGCCCCCTGCGGTGGAAGCACAGAGTCTTACCCACTGTTTGGCCAGGGAAGTCCCCTGGGCTATTTTTGCATTTGAGTCAGTCCCGTTGTATAAACAACCCACTTACCTGTAGCAGAAATGTTGACTCTCCTCTACCCTGACTAGATGACCAAAGAGGTGTCTTTGGATTCTGTGTGTCTGTGACCTTTCAGCGTGGTCTCTGGGTAGGCCATCACCTAGCTTTGCTGCCTCTCATTTTGATGCTAGTAACTGGGTCTGGGAAGTGACTCATCAAGCTGCATCTTGCTGAACCCTGCTGTCCTGATCCTAAGGCAGGGATTGCTACAGTAGCAATGGTTAACAGAAGCTCCTTGCTGAAACTGCGTTTTGAACACCGCCAAATAAGGAAGAGCATGGCGATCAAATGGACATAATGGGAAATAAGGAAGTATTGGGGCGGGAACAGAGTGGCGGTGGCCCACTGAAGGGCGGAAGGAGCCTGGCCCAAGGTCAGTGGTTTCCAGCTCCATGTGGACCTGACCAATGCCTGGCCCTTAACCTCCCTCTCCCCACTCCTTCCCTCCCTCCTCGCCCCTCCCTTCTGCCCTGCGCTCAGCTCTGGTTTGTCTCCTTCCTCCAAACCACAGCAAGCTGTCCCTGTCCTCCAGACTTTGCTCAGGGTCTATCACCTCCAGGGCTCAGTGTGATAATAGGTGACTTGTAATCATTTCTCCTTTTTATTTTACTAGTAAATGATATTGGGAAAAATGAAAAAATGCAAGTAAATAAAAGAGGAAAGGTGGAATCACCACTGGAAAGTAAGCAGTGTCAACGTTTTCATAAATGCTCTTCTGGACTGCTCTTCCTCAATAAATACATATTGCTTAACAAAGGAGATCGCACTGCACTTGCTTTCTGGTAACCTACTTTTAAATATGTTAAGAAATGAGAACGGGATTGCATTGCATTTTTAAAGCCCACGTGGTATTTCCCATGTTGTGTGTCTAAGTTTTGATCTGAGTCCCCTTTGCTGGAGGTTTAGTTGCTTCCAAATTGTTGAGTGGTGGAAACACCTACAGTTAACATCCTTGTAGCCTGTGCTTATTTATGACTGCCTTTTTATGATAAATTTCCAGGCACAGAATTCCTGAGAGAAAGGAGATGTCAGGTTGTTAATGGCTTCCGAGGAGATGTCTTTAATCACAAGTCATAAATCTGTCCAGGAAGAGAAAATAAATTCACGTGGGAAACCCACAGGATCTTAGCCGTGTCCCAGGGGAACAGGCTGGAGCTACCAGGCCACGTGTCCAGATCATCCCCGGGCAAGAGTGATTGTTATTAAGCTGCTGATGGTGGTCTCATGGCTGTGTGCACTGATCGGGACCCTCCTAATTCTGCCTTCGTAGATCTCCATCCTTTGTCAGGGCAGAGCCAGATGGCCATGTCCCAGGTGAGTTCCTAATTTGCCCCCTACTTTGTCTCCAGTGAATTTGAGGCAGCGATTAGGAAATTATATTGCAGCCTTGAAAAATCTATTAGTCCCCTCGGCTCTGGCTGTTTTCTGTTCAACCTGTCATCCACCTCAGATTCTCCAGTCCTTCCCCTCCCCACCAAAAAAAAAGAAAAAAAGGAATAAGGAAAGGTAGGAAGGAAAAGACTTTTAAAATCTACTTCTTACTCTTGGAACTGCTCTTCTTCCTTTTTTTCTTTTCCTTCTCAGAGAAGATTGTTTAAATACATAGACTCATCTTGCTTTTTCTCTTTCTTCACTTTCAGTTCACTTTTTGCTTTTTCATTATTGGAAATAATGAAAGTAAATCCATGTCTCATGTTCCAATATGCATAAAACCAGTATCCAAAAGATCCCTACTTCTTCTCTCCCCAGTACCACATCTTCCTCACAGATGCCCACTGTTAACAATTTGGTGATAAGGTGCTGTAGATGCATTTACATCAATTTAACTAAAGATAGACATATATGTAACATGTGTTTTTGCACAAGTGCCATCACACTCCCATACCCATCTTGCTTTTCCCACCTGATTATATTCTGGGTGTTGTTCCTCATCAGTACATAAAGATTATTTCAGTTCCTATTTCGTGGTATAGAAGTATCATTTAATGATTTCTCTATGAATGGATACTTAGATTTTTAATTTTCTTTTTCTATTATATACAGTGCCTCATGAACAACTTTCTATGTATCTCTTGGCCCATTAGTACAGGTATTTATGGAGAATACACCTGGAAGTAGGATTTTTGAATCAAAGGTGTCCATACTTTAAATTTGCTCTTCCAAATCCTGGGCTAATTGCTGCTTTCACAAAATTTTAAAGACCAGATAATTTCTGTGTTCAACTTTTCCAGGCTGTTAAAAGATGAAAAGGAATCCAGTACATGTTATGATGCCAGTTAACTTAAATTCAAAGAAGATACTACAAAAAAGCAAAAAGTGAAAGAGCACTTTCACTTAAGAATATGGATGCCAAAATTCTAAAAACATGTTCTGAATAGAGCATTAATAAATTGAATTGAGTATTTTAAAAAGTACTCTGTGCATATGGTAAAAAATTCAAACATAACTTTGTTCATCAAAAGGTGAAAAATAATTTTCCCTCTCACCCTGTCTTTGTGTCTCCTTCATTTTTTTCATGCATTCTTCCGAAAATCATGTGTGCCTATTTATCTATCTTGATATAAGAATCCCTTTTTCTTTTTATTTTCTTCTTTTCGCATATTACAGCACATTCTAGTCCTTTTCATGATCATTCCATTTCACTGCTCAACCCCAGGTTTTCTCACCTCTGCCCTCTTGACCTTTGGGCAAGATAATGCTGTGTTGTGGAGGGCTGCCACGTGCATTGGAGGATATTTAGCAACATCGATGGCCTCTACCCTCTAGATGCCAGTGCCCCACCCCCCACTGCCCCCCTTGTTTTGACAGTGGGCTAAGGAGGAGTGTGCTGTTGCAGGGAACCTTGACCTTCAGGGACGTGTTTGTGGACTTCACCCTGGAGGAGTGGCAGCAGCTGGACGCCACTCAGAAGAACCTCTGCAGGGATGTCATGCTGGAGAACTACAGCCACCTGGTCTCCGTGGGTGAGGGACCCTCCACAGGGTGACTGGAACACACCCCCTCACGTCTCCCTCTCTCTCGGCTGCTGCAGCTCAGGGGCGTCTGGGCCCTGAATGAATCGGGCCTCAGGCTCACGGTCAAGAATTCATAATGGCGTTTGCACCTTGCACGGGATGTCTGTGCTCTCACCTTCTCTGTGGATGGTCTGCACTGAGGGCCCGCTAGCTGGGCTCACGGGGCAGTCACCGAGGCCAGACCATCTCTGCCCTGCGAGGATGGGCCTCGGTTCCGGAATGCCTCATGTGTCAATAACAAAGTCCTCTGTCATTTCCCCTTAACAGGATTCCTCGTGGCCCAACCAGGTGGGATCTTCAGGTTGGAACAAGGAGAAGAGGAGGCCAGGATGGCAGCTGGAGAAAGCCCAACACGGAGATGTCCAGGTGAGCCCATGCCAGGCCAGTTGGGCCAGGGCAAGGGGACCTGGTGGGTCAGGGAGAGCTTGGCCTCGGGGGCGCGCCCAGGAGTTCTCAGAAACCCCAGACTTGGGGACACAATTCGGGTCTGATGGAACGAGCTGCCGTGATATCCACATGATGCCCCACCTGCTGGCCCTCTGCAGCTCCTTGTTCTTGGGGTTCAGGCAGAAGCAGCCACTGCTGTTCTGTAGATCCCGTCTCCACCTTCCAGCTTCTGGGTGGCTAGGGAGACGTGCCCAGCCTTGTCTCCTTCCTCCTCCCTCTCCTTTCTGGAAGCTGTTGGGACTTTCCCCATCCCTTGGGCATTTGCGTGTTCATCAGAAGACAAGCAGATGGAGGGGTGATGTTTCCTCTTTACTTGGCATACTGTGGGCCCTCGAAGTCTGAAATGCAGAGTCTTTAACCTCAGGGAAATTATCCTACCTGGTTTACTGGAGTTGGGATGGACAAAAAAGCTTTGCTAGTGACCTTCAGCTCTACCAGGCCAAGTACCACCATGTCCTTGTCTGCCCTCACTTTGTGGTTAAACAGTGTCAACTTCACACAGGTTTCTGTTTTCTTATTTCTCTGAGGCTCTTCCAAATATGACTTGATTCCGCCTGTTGTTAGATTCCTCCTCTTGTCAGTACTTCCCTCCCACTCAATTATTTTGTCTTTTGTGTTATCTCTATTAAAAAAATAAATAAACTTGAGAGCATATTACTCCCACGATGGCATGCTTCAGTGAGTAGTGTCTCAGTTCTGGACAGAGCTGCTTCTTTCCTTTTCTGTTGTTTCTTTGTTTTTGCTCAGGGCCCCTTATCCAGAAAGTCTTCAGACATTGGTCTTCCTCCTTTTCTCTCCCACTCACAGTGGCCACTCAGTGGCCCCCTCCCGAAGAAGTCTGTCTGGAGCGCTGTAACTATTCACTGTGGTCTGTGGACCAGCAGCCTGGGCATGGCCCGGCCTCAAAGTAGAAGTGCAGACTCTTGGGATCCACCTCAGATTTACTGAATCTGAATCTGCTTTTCAACAGCTGTTTAGAGTTTAGTTTCACAGCTGCAGCTGTAGTCAGACGCGGGCCCAGCTGATCCCAGGTGACTCCCCAGCTGTCTTTCCCAGAGCCCACTCCTGCCCGGCAGATGCACCCTCTCACTCAGAGCCTCCACAGTTGTGCTGGCGTATGCACCCACCTCCCTGTACCTTCTCCCAGGGACTTTTTGGGCT
The DNA here is from genome assembly GCF_964165515.1 of Mesoplodon bidens. Taxonomy (NCBI): domain Eukaryota; kingdom Metazoa; phylum Chordata; class Mammalia; order Artiodactyla; family Ziphiidae; genus Mesoplodon; species Mesoplodon bidens. The sequence continues at coordinate 99,233,716 of NC_138163.1, read as the reverse complement.
ACAGTTCCCTCTATATTGCTCTGTCAATCCCATATCTGCTGCCCTGTAGAGATTCATCAGGGTTTCTTGTCTGGTAATGGCATGCCTTATCCTGCTTCCAGTGTTTCCAAGAAGGAGGAAGCAAACTCAGAGGCACCTTCCACCCTTTGAGTCACCTTTCCCTTATATTATAAGCTGTATTATATTAAAAGTGTCCCATGCACATGTTCAGTCTAAGCCTGCAGAACATAATGGAGTACAAAGTAATCTCGGTGAATTCCCAGTCACACCTCCAAGCACAGCTTGTTTTCAAGGTTTTTGTTTTTAATCCCTCTCATGTGCACCTCCATAGGTCCAGCGTATACCTGCACACCTGCATTTCTAGAGCTCTCAGTTTTCTCTCCCCTCTATGAAAAAATAAGGATTTACCCCAATTACACCTCGGCCTTCTGCTCCCCTGTTCTTCTCAATGTTTGTTAATTTTTTATTTTTTGTTTCTTTGTTAGCTACATTTGTAACTTTAAATAACGTAGCTAAACTTCTATGTTTGCATTCCATTTGGTAACTTTTTTAAAACCTAGCCAAGTGCCTGTGGCTTTTTTCTCTGCCTGGAACACAAACCTCTAGAGGCGAGAGCCTGCATCTTATTCTCATTCATTCAGGTGCGGGGCTGGTCGAAGCACTGGATAAGTATTGCTTTCATTGTTTTGGACCAGAGCAGAGGAAGGTTTGTTATTCTCCCACAGCCCAGTGGTGAAGAGCTTGGGCTTTGCAGCTCACAGCCTGGATTCAGATTCTGGCTTCTTCACTCACAAGCTGTCACTTTGCACGCGTGGCTGAGCCTTTCTCTGCCTGTTTGTAGAATGGGGCTAATGCTAGAATTTACAGGATTGTCAGAATTTAATGAGTTGATGAATGTAAAGCACCAAAAAAGGTGCTTGGAATAAGGGAAGTTCTCAATATATATTATCACTCTTTTTATTATTGTTATTAGCCATACAGAATATTTTTTAAATGTAGTGGTTGTCAACTGGAGGTGTATCACATAGTGACCTGTGGAACCCTTGGGATACTCATGAGTAGGCCCCACCCTCTAGAAATTGTTTCAGAAATCTGAGGTAGGCCTAGTTATGCACGTAGTGAATAACACCCCAGATAGTTGTGAAGCCCATGTCTAGTTCAGATTCATTGCTTTAAATGTCCGCTGAGAAGGGTTCAAAGGACTGGGAGACTTAGCAAGGCCATCACCTAGGAGCACAGGTCATGTGGGATGGAAAACAGGAGCGCAACAGCTTGGTTCTCTTCCCCCATTCCTCCATTCTTTAAGCTACTTCAGGGCCTGTATTCTCCTCTGGCCCCTGGATGAAATCTCTGACAGGTCTCATAAATTCTCTGGTCATTCTGAGATAATAAAAATCTTCTATCAAGATCCAAGTATCAAGAGTAGCCTCACTGTCGTATTTATTATTTTAAGTTTGTTGAGCTTTTCACAGAAAGAACTTTTACCTTTGTTAATTTTCTCTATTGTGTTTTCCGTTTTCCTTTTACTTTTATTTCTACTCCTACTTCTTTGAGCTTACTTTGCTGTTCTTTATCAGCTCCTTTTTCCCCCAACATTTTATTATGAAAATTTTCAGATAAAACAAGCAAAAGAATTATGGTTTGAACATCCATATAATACCACCTGGATTTTACAATGAATGTTTTGCTATATTTGCTTTATCTCCTATTTGTGTACTAACTCCTCGTTCTTCCATCAATCTCCCTTATTTTTTGTGTGGGATGCATTTCAAAGTAAGTTGTGGAGATCAGTACGCTTCACACCTAAATATTCCCACAGGCATATCATTAACTAGAATTAAATATTTGTTAGTATTTTTTCTATCCTTAATGCTTAACAGGTAGTTTAATAAAAGGAAATGCATAAATAGCACAATATGATAGTGGGTTGTGTATGGTAATGTTTTAACGTAATTTCCATATGCATTTTCCATGTATTTTCATGATATATTTATTCTGATGTAACTGCATTCTTTTCTTTAAAATGAGGTTTATTGAGGTATAATTTATATACCATGAAGTTCACCTCTCTTAAGTGTACAGTTCATAGGTTTAACAAATATATAGTCATTTAAACACCACCACCATCAAGATATTGGACATTTTCATTCCCCCTAAAACATTCCCTTGTTCCCCTTTACAATTAAACTTCTCCCCTACTCCCACACCTGATCTTGTTTCTTCTTCTAGTTTTGTTTTTTCTAGAATGTCATATAAATGAATCTTATAGTATGTAGCCTTATGTATCTTGCTTCTTCCATTTACCTTAATGCTTTTTAGGTTCATCCGTGTTGTGACATGTATCAGCAGTTTGTTCCTATTTGTAGCCGAATGATACTCCATAGACCAGGGTATGCACTTTTGAATTTTTTCCAACTTTTGGTTATTATGAAAGAAGCTGGTATGAACATTCATGTTCAGGTCTTTGTGTGGACATATATTTTCATATTTCTTAGGTAACTACCTAGAGTGGGATTGCTTGGTCATGTGGTAAGTGTATGTTCAACTTCACAAGACGCTACCAAACTGTTTTCCAGTGTAACTGTACCATTTTGGATGCCCAGCAGCAGCATATGAGAGTTCCGATGTTTTGCTACCTTGCCAGCACTTGGTATTATTAATATTGTTAGTCTTTCTTTCTAGTAGCTGTATAAGAGTATCTCATTGTGATATTAATTTGCATTTCTCCAGTAACTGATGTTCAGCATCTTTTCATGTGTTTATTTGCCATCTATACATCTTTGGTGAACTGTTTCTTGTAATCTGTTGCCATTTTTGTTATTATTAAGTTGTGAGAGTTCTTTATATATTCCGGATGCAAGCCCTCTATCAGCTATGTGTTTTCCAAGTTTTTACCCCCATGCTGTGGCTTGATTTTATCTTAACAGTGTCTTTCCATAAAAAGACATTTTTAATTTTGATAAAGTCCAGTTTATCAAGTTTTTCTTTTATGGTTCATGCTTTTTGTGCCCTATATAACAATTCTGTAACCCAAGGTAACAAAGATTTTCTCATATGTTTTATTTCAGAGGATTTATCATTTTAGCTCTTATATTTAGGCCTATGGCCAATAATGAGATGGATATTTTTACCTGGTATGAGGCAAGGGTCATTGTTTTTCTTCTTTTTTTGACATATGCATATTTAATTGTTCAAGCAGCATTTTTGGAAAGACTGTCTCTTCTCCACTGATCTACCTGGGCACCCTTGTCAAAAACAGTTGAGCACATAAGCGTTGGTCTATCTGCCAATACCGCACTGTCTTAATTACTGTAGCCTACATTAAGTGTTCACATGAGGTACTGTGAGTCTTCCAACTTTGTTCTTCCTTTTCATAATGTTTTGGTCCTTGATATTTTCATATAAATTTTAGAATCAACTTGCCAATTTCTGCACAAAAGCCTACAGGGATTTTGTTTGGGATTACTTTGAATCTGTGGGTCATTGAAATACTAACAATACTGAGTGTTCCGATTCACAAACATAGTGTATCTCTCAATTTATTTAGGTCTATAAAAATTCATCTCAGTAATATTTGGTAGTTTTGAATGCATAGGTCTTGCATAGGGAATGCAACTGCGATTTAAATACTTCATTTTAAACATATCTATTTGCTTTTTGTCAATATCTCCTGTGGGTTTTTTTTTTTTAATTTAGTGGTTGCTCTGGGGATTAAGATATACATACTTAACCCTTTCACCACTTGTAGTTATATTTTAACTCTTCAAGTCATATGTAGAAGGTTTATAGTAATATAGGTCTCTTACCTTCCCTCCTTTATGTTATAGGTTTTCAAATGTATTATATCCACATATATTTTAAACCCCTCAGATGATGTTATAATGTTTGCTTTCAACTGTCATACATACCTTAAAGAATTCAAAAGGAGAAAAATAGTCTCTATATTTACCCAGATATTTTACCATTTCTGTTGATCTTTATTTATTCCTGAAGTTCCACGTTTCCCTCTGATATGATTTCCCTTCACCCTGAAGAAGATCCTGTATCATTTCTCTTAGAACAGGTCTGCTGGTGACAAGATCTCTTACTTTTTGTTCTCCTGAGAATTTTAAAATTTTGTCTTCATTCTTGAAGAATATTTTTGCATCAGTGTAAAATTCTGGGTTGACATTTCTTTTCCTTTAGTACTTTTAGGATGTTCCATTATCTTCTGGCCTCCATTGTTTCTGATGAGAACCTCACAGTCATTTGAATCATTGTTTCTTCACATGCAGTGTGCTTTTTTTTTCCTGGCTATATTCAAGATGTTTTCGTTAACTTTGCATTCCAGATATTTGATTGTCATATTTCTGGGTGTTTCTTTGAGTTTACGTTGTTTTTGGTATGCTGAGCTTCTTGAATCTGTCAATTTATGTCTTTCTCCAAATTTGGGAAGTTTTTTGGCCATTATTTCTTCAGACCTTTTTTTCTGCACTAGTCTCTTTTCCTTTGAGGACTCCAATGACATGAATGTTGGACCTTTTGATATTGTCCTAGGAATACCTGATGCTGTATTTCTTTCTTTTATTTTTCCAAATTTTTTTGTCTCTACTCCTCACCTTGTCAGGTTGGATCATTTCTGTCAGTTTAACTCCAAGTTCATTGACTCTTGCCCCTGTCATCTCTGTTCTGCTGCTCCGTTCATCCCATGTGTTGTTTTTGTTTGTTTTTAATTTCAGATATTGTCTTTTTTAGTTCTAAAGTTTCAATTTCTTTTTTTTTTTTACAGTTTCTGTATCTCTGTTGAGAACTTCTGTTTATCCATTCATTTCAAGTGTGTTTGCCTCATAGAGCTTAGTTTCAACAGCTGCTTAAATGTCTTTTGTATTTCCAGCATCTGTCATCTGTTGATTATCTTTTCCCTTGAGAATTGGTCACATTTTGCTAATTGTTTGTTATGTTGATTAATTTTGGATTCTATCTTAGATAGGGGTGATTGTTTTGTTCCTTTTAATCTTTGTTTATCATGTAATAAACCTAGTTAGATTCAAACCACTAGTTTTGTCTTGCCTTCTGTGGGTGTTGATTCCGGTTGGTTCGCTGTTCAAAGCCTTTGCTGTGCTTGTTTGCATCTGTGTTGTGTATGCACCATTTGGGGGTTAATTTGAGACTTTAGTCTTGAGTGATGGTTTAAGTCTTTGTGCAGTTTTCAGAGCCTTTGCTCTCCTGTTTTACGGTTGTCTCCATGCATTTGTCACTCAGGTGTTAGACTTGAGCTGTGGTTGAAATCTTAGTTTTGTTCAGTTCTTAAAGCTTTGGTGTGAGGCTTTGCTTTCCCTTGTACACACAGCTCTTGGATGAGCTCAGGACTTCTGGAGTTTTGTATGCCGTTGGGACAGAGTCTTGTGAAAAAAGAGCAGGGACAAAAAAGAAACTCACTGGTGTATGGGCTGCTTCTCCACTTTTTGACTCACCTTCAGAGTCTACCTGCTTTTTTTCTTTTTAACTTGTCAGAGTCCTAAGTAGCTGCTTTATATAATTTGTCCAGAGTTTTTAGCTGCAATAATGAGCAGGAGACAGGGGCTGTAGTAGACATACTCCACTGTGGCTAGAAATGGAAACCTTGATTTCATTCGTTCTTGCTTTTTTCTTTATTATTTCTGTTCTTCTGCTAGTTTGAATGTAATTTTCTCTTTTCCTAGTTTCATAAGGTAGAAGCTTAGATCACTGATTTGATAGCTTTCCTTTCTAATATAAGCATTGTGAATGTTATGACTGCCTCTAAGTACTGATTTAGCTGTTTTAGCCTGTGTATTTGTGGTGTTACTGACATACAAAAAAAATGCATGTATTTAAAGTGCATAATTGGATAAGTTTTGACATGCACACACCCAAGAATCCATCACCACAGTCAAGATAGTGAAGTCATAGAGTGAGCTAGGAAGTATTCCATCCCCTCTTTAGTTCTTTGGAAGAATTTGTATGGAATTGGTGTTATTTCTTCCTTAAAAGTTTGATAGAATTCCCCAGCGAACTCATCTGGGCCTGGAGTTTTCTTTGTGGGAAGGCATTAAACTACAAGGTCAATTTCTTTAACAGATATTGGGTTATTCAGATTATTTCTTCATGAACAAACTTTGGTAACTTGTCTTTCAAGGAGTTTGTCCATTTCACCTAAGTTGTCAAATGTATTGGCATAAATTTGTTCACAATATTTCCTTAGTATCCTTTTAATTTCTGAGGGTGTGTGGTAGTCTCATTTTAGTTAAAAAAAAGTCTAATCACATGTAGAAGTGAAAACTATGAACTTCATTTAAAGGGAAATCTCTCCCCCAGCTAATGCCTGCTTCAGTGCTTCAAGCTGGAGTTTTTAGTAGCAAAGGAAGCATGCTCAGCTTTTTCTTTCTTTACTCCCCCTCACTCCCCTACGCAACAACTAGGCCAGCTCTGGCTCCTTGGGTGAAGCAAGTGTGGAAGGAAGGACATACAAAGGACAAAAACAGTTTGCCCTAACCGATAAAGATGTGATCTGATATCGATGCCCTCTGCATGTGGCAGATTTCCAAAGACTGATTCTTCCTGTCCCTGGCATGTTTATGGTTTCCTTGGAGACGTCCCAGCTAGGAACCTTGACTGCAGTTTCCTCAGTATAGGCAGTGCCTCTTTTCCAATAAATTATTTAATATATCTCCTCCCCACCCTCACCCTGCAGCACCATTGTATACTTCCAATCTCTTTTTGCTGAGGTCACCTGGATACTAGCAGAAAGCTCTCTCTCCAAAGTAACCCAATCCTGTTCCTATCCAGAGGGTCCACATCTAGCTTGTGGAGTATGTGTGTGTGGTGGGATCTGCACCTTGGTCTCTTCACCCCCCATGCAACCTCTTTTCTGCGGTCACAGACTGCCTAACCCTGCCTGTCACCTGTAGAGTTTTTCTAGGTGCAAATCAGGTGCCAAGTCCCCTGCATCCCCAAAACTCTACTGGGCCTATATCAAGCAAGTTGTCTCCTTGAAGTTTTTCTTCCTAGATTAGGGCTGAGGCGAATGCACTCCTCCCGTCCCTATTGTTAGAGAAAATGCCACAGCTTTCCAACAGCTCTCTCTGAAGAAAGTTTCTTCCTCAGCTTCTTCAACCTTAATACTCATAGTTTTAAGGTGTCTGTTACTGCTGAGGGACATTAAGTGGTTTTGGCCTACTCATTTTAAGTCCTGCAGAGGCCTCTGGACTGGGGAAGCACTTGGTAGTATTTTATTACCAGCCTTTGAAACAAAAAGAGTGGGGTTTTCAAAGTGTTTTTATTTTCTTGTGATGAGAACTTTTAAAAAATTGTTTATAAAACAATTTCATAATAGATTTTTTAATTGAGGTATAGTTGATTTATGATGTTGTGTTAATTTCTGCTGTATGACAAAGTGATTCAGAGATACATATACACATACATATATGCATTCTCTTTTATATTCTTTTCCATTATGGTTTATCACAGGATATTAAATATAGTTCCCTGTGCTATACAGTAGGACCTTGTTGTTTATCCATTCTATATATAATAGTTTGCATCCACTAACACCAAACTCCCACTCCATCCCTCCCTCACCCCCCTTCCCCCTTGGCAACCACAGGTCTGTTCTCTATGTCTGTGAGTCTGCTTCTGTTTCGTAGATAGATTCATTTGTGTCATATTTGAGATTTCACATATATGTGGTATCATATGGTATTTGTCTTTCTCTTTCTGACCCTACTTCGCTTAGTATGATAATCTCTGGGTCCATTCATGTTGCTGCAAATGGCATTATTTCATTCTTTTTTATGGCTGAGTAGTATTCCATTGTATGTATGTACAATATACATACTTCTTTATCCAAGTGATGAGAACTTTTGAGATTCACTCTCTTAGCAACTTTCAAATGTGCAATACAGTATTATTAACTATAGTCACCATGCTGTTACATGGGTTTTAATAAATATCATGTTAAACCAATTCCCTAAGAGCATGGATTGCAGCTGGGTGGGCAGATGTAGCTTCTCAAATATCTGAAACTTCAGCTTTTGAACAGGAAGTGTCAATGTAAAAATGCAAAGCTCTGTAACCTTATGCAGCCATACTGATGATACAGACAATGCATGACTCAGACCAGTGCTGCCCAATAGAACATTCTGCAGTGATGGCACTGTTCTCTCTCTCTAGAATTGTAGTATGGGCACACTTTTTACATTCTGGTAATCTGGTAAGTATGAGTTGGTATCTTATTATAATTTTCGTTTCCCTGATTATGAGTAAAAGTATTTGTCAGTTCATATTTGGTGTTAACTGTTTGGATTTCCTCTTCTGTGACTTAACCTGTGCATATCCTTTATTTGTGTTTTTGTTGGGGTGTTTGTCTTTTTTGATTTATATAGATTCCATTTTTAAACATCTTTATTAGAGTATAATTGCTTTACAATGGTGTGTTAGTTTCTGCTGTATAACAAAGTGAATCAGTTATACATAACACATGTTCCCATATCTCTTCCCTCCTGCGTCTCCCTCCCTCCCACCTTCCCTATCCCACGCCTCTAGGCAGTCACAAAGCACCGAGCTGATCACCCTGTGCTACGCAGCTATTTCCCACCAGCTATCCACTTCACGCTTGGTAGTGTATATATGTCCATGCCACTCTCTCACCTCGTCACAGCCTCCCCCTCCCCCTCCCCATATCCTCAAGTCCATTCTCTAGTAGGCCTGTGTCTTTATTCCCGTCTTACCTCTAGGTTCTTCATGACATTTTTTTTTATTTCTTAGATTCCACATATATGTGTTAGCATACGGTATTTGTTTTTCTCTTTCTGACTTACTTCGCTCTGTATGACAGACTCTAGGTCCATCCACCTCACCACAAATAACTCAATTTCATTTCTTTTTATGGCTGAGTAATATTCCATTGTATATATGTGCCACATCTTCTTTATCCATTCATCTGTTGATGGACACCTAGGTTGCTTCCATGTCCTGGCTATTGTAAATAGAGCTGCAATGAACATTTTGATACATGACTCTTTTTGAATTATGGTTTTCTCAGGGTATATGCCCAGTAGTGGGATTGCTGGGTCGTACGGTAGTTCTATTTGTAGTTTTTTAAGAAACCTCCATACTGTTCTCCATAGTGGCTGTATCACTTTACATTCCCACCAACAGTGCAAGAGTGTTCGCTTTTCTCCACACCCTCTCCAGCATTTATTGTTTGTAGATTTTTTGAATATGGCCATTCTGACCGGTGTGAGATGATATCTCATTGTAGTTTTGATTTGCATTTCTCTAATGATGAATGATGTTGAGCATTCTTTCATGTGTTTGTTGGCAATCTGTATGTCTTCTTTGGAGAAATGTCTATTTAGGTCTTCTGCCCATTTTTGGATTGCGTTGTTTGTTTTTTTGTTATTGAGCTGCATGAACTGCTTGTAAAGTTTAGAGATTAATCCTTTGTCAGTTGCTTCATTTGCAAATATTTTCTCCCATTCTGAGGGTTGTCCTTTGGTCTTGTTTATGGTTTCCTTTGCTGTGCAAAAGCTTTGAAGTTTCATTAGGTCCCATTTGTTTATTTTTGTTTTTATTTCCATTTCTCTAGGAGGTGGGTCAAAAAGGATCTTGCTGTGATTTATGTCATAGAGTGTTCGTGTGTAGTCAATATCTTTTCTTTATCTTGGTTATTGCTGTTGTTTTTTTAATAGAAGTTTTCATTGTAATTAGATTGATCAATTTTTTACTTTGTGCTTTTTGTATAATTTTATGTAACTTTTTTCTGACTGAGCTCATAAAGATGTTGTCATATAATTTTCTTCTAAAAGTTTCAAATTTTGCTTTTTATTTTCTTAAAATCTGCCTGGAATTTATTTTTATATAACTCATGAGAAAGGAAACTATTACATCACCTTATTTCCCCAAGTGGACATCCACTTGTGTCATGCTGCATACTGAACCCTTTCAACAGTGGGGTATGATGCCCCTTCAGCTACAGGTCAAGTTCCATATCCATGTGGGTCTGTTCCCAGGCTATTTTGTTCCATTGGTCTGTTTGTCCCTTTGCCATTTGCACGTTTTTATAACTTTATTCTAATGAGTTAAAGTATGTAAAGCACTTAAAAGTGCCTGATACTGAGTGAATGCTATATAAATGTCAACTGTTACACACACCATTCTTACTGTTACTGATGTTGTAAATAGTTGGTGGGATGATTCTCCTTATCTCTTTGGACCCTTTGGTCTTCAAATAGGAATCATAGGATTAGTTTGTGAAGTTCCATGGAAAACTAGTAGGGATTTCAATTGCAATTGCACTGTGTTTGGAGATGAGTTGGAAGTAGGTTGGGGTTTGGTATCTTTATTGAATTTTCCCATCAGTGAACTCTTACTCAACCTGTGTTTTCTGCCATTTAGTAATGTTTTGAACTTGTCTTCAGGAAGTGCTTGCACATGTTTTGTTAAATTTATTCCTAGATACCTCTTAGGTGTTATTGCAATTGTGATTGGGATCTTTTTTCCTATTATGGTTCCTAATTGGTTAATACTAATGTATGACAATGCAGTGATATTTATATATTCAACTTGTGTACAGAAACCTCTCTGAATGCTTTTATTAATACTAATAGTTTTTAGATTCTCTTGGGTCTTCTGTGTAAACAATTATCTTCATAAAAACAATTTTGTATTTTCCTGTCCAATTATACATTTTCTTTTTCTTCTCCCATTCTATTAGTCAGGGCCTGTAGTACAGTGTTTTAGATACAGTGATAGCGAATTCCTTGTTTGTTTCTGACTCTAATGGAAATAACGATGAGGACAATGCTAGAAATGTAATGATAGTCAATGTGTGAGCACTTGCTGTGTGCCACAAATGCAGTATTCTGTGTGCTTTGTACACATTACAGAGTTTAATCCTCCAAATGACCCTGTAAAGGAGACTGGTTGTTATCCTCATTTTATAGATGAGAAACTGAGGCACAGAGAGAAAATGTAACTTCTAAAACTTTCACCATTAAGTATATTTGCTGTGGTTTTTTGAAAGATACCTTTCATCAAAAGCTCCTTTTATATCCCTAGTTGACTAAGACTTTTTTTTAACATCTTTATTGGAGTATAATTGCTTTACAATGGTGTGTTAGTTTCTGCTTTATAACAAAGTGAATCAGTTATACATGTACATCTGTTCCCATATCCCTTCCCTCTTGCGTCTCCCTCCCTCTCACCCTCCCTATCCCACCCCTCTAGGTGGTCACAAACCACCTAACTGATCTCCCTGTGCTATGCGGCTGCTTCCCACTAGCTATCTATTTTACACTTGGTAGACAATGGAATATTACTCAGCCATAAAAAGAAATGAAATTGAGTTATTTGTAGTGAGGTGGATGGACCTAGAGTCTGTCATACAGAGTGAAGTAAGTCAGAAAGAGAAAAACAAATACCATATGCTAACACATATATGTGGAATCTAAGGGAAAAAAAGGTCATAAAGTACCTAGGGGTAAGATGGGAATAAAGACACAGACCTACTAGAGCATGGACTTGAGGATATGGGGAGGGGGAAGGGTAAGCTGTGACAAAGTGAGAAAGTGCCTAAGACTTTTTTAAAAAAATCATGAATGTGTGTTGTATTTTCTCAAATGCTTATTTTCTGCATCTATTGGGAAGATAATTTTTTTGTCCTTTCATCTATTAATGTGGTGGATTATACTAATAGATTTTCTCCTGTTGAACTGTTCTTGCATTCCTGCACTAAACTCTACTTAGTTGTAAAACATTTTTTAAATTAATTGAATTCAGTTTACTCATATTTAATTTCAGAGTTTTCCGTTAATGTTCAGAAGTGAGACAAATCTTAGATTTTCTTTTCTTATACTCTACTCTTACTCTGGTATCTATGGTTACCCTAGCTGCATAAAAGAGACTGGGTACTCTTTCCTTTTTTTTTTTTTTTCCTAGTTTCTGAAACTGCACTGACTGAAGTATACCTGTTCTTAAGAGTTTGATAGCAATCATTTACAACAACATCTGGATAAGAGGCCCCTTTTTAGGGCAAGACTTTTGATTACCTAGTGAATTTTATAATTATTTTAAATAATTACTGATTTATTCATGTTTTCTGTATCTTCTGTCAATTCTGGTCATTTTTTTAGACAATTATTTTTCATCTGAGATTTCAAATTTACTGACCCAAGGCAGTAGTCTCTTTTGATTAAAAAAAGTTTAATTTTTATCAAATTAAATCATGCCCGAGGTTTAAAGAATAAAATAAATGTGATAAAACTATAATGAATGTCAAGGGCATGATAGTGTACTTGGTCTTAGCCAAAAGGCTGAGAAGCAGTCAGGGCATGACAAACATAAAAATTCAGAATAGTGATTATCTGAGAAGAGAATGAAATGGGCACATGAAGAACTTCAAAGGTAAAAATAATTTGTTTTTTAATGAGTGATGGATGCGCAGATACTTTTTGGTATCTCTGTTCTTTATAATTTACATATATCTTACAAAAATTATTTAAAATTTTCTTCTTTGGAAGATGAAGATTTAGCTCACTTCATTGTTTTTGCCACTCATACACATACAAACACACAAAGACTTCTTTTTTGAATTTTTTTTCTTTTTTATTGAAGTATAGTTGATTTACAATATTATATTAGTTTTAGGTGTACAACACAGTGATTTGATATTTTTATAGAATACTCCATTTAAAGTTATTATAAAATATTGACTGTATTCCCTGTGTGTACATTACATCCTTGTGTCGTATTTATTTTATACCTTGTAGTTTTTATCTCTTAATCGCCTGCTCCTATCTGGCCCCTCCCCCTTCCCTTTCCCAATTGGTAACAACTAAATTGTTCTCAGTATCTGTCAGTCTGTTTCTGTTTTGTTATATTCATTTGTTTTAGTTTTTAGATTCCACATTTAAGCAAAAACATATGGTATTTGTCTTTCCCTGTCTGACTTATTTCACTAAGCATAATACCCTCCAGGCCCATCCATGTTCTTACATATGGAAAAATTTCATTCCTTTTTATAGCTAAGTAATATTCCATTGCATGTATGTGTGTGTGTATGTATGTGTATGTGTGTGTGTGCGTGTGTGTGTGTGTGTCTTCCTTATCCATTCATCTCTTGATGGACACTTAGGTTGCTTCCATGTCTTGGCTATTGTAAATAATGCTGCTATGAACATTGACATACGTGTATCTTTTCAAATAGTGTTTTCGTTTTCTGCAGATGTATACCCAGGAGTGGAATTACTGGATCATATGGTAGTTTCTATTTTTGACTTTTTGAGGAACCTCCATAGTGTCTTCCATAGTGGCTGAACCAGTTTGCATTCCCGCCAACAGTGTACGAGGGTCCCCTTTTCTCCACATCCTCCCAACATTTGTTATTTGTGTTCTTTTTGATGGTAGCCATTCTGACAGGTGTGAGGTGATATCTCATTGTGATTTTGATTTGCATTTCCCTGAGGATTAGTGATGTTGAATATCTTTTCACGTGCCTGTTGGCCAACTCTATGTCTTCTTTGGAACACAAATACTTCTTGTTCTCCCATGTTCCCAATATGATTATACCATAAACTTGGTTTACGTCAGTACTACTGTTTACAATATAATGACCATATAAACACTATAGACAGCTTAGCCATGTAGTCATCTATGATTAATTTACCTTTTCTGCATAACTTTTAGTTTCATTTGGTTAAAAATTGTCTTGTTTCTTTCATTTGCTTCTTTTGCTATGTACTTATCACCAGTTTAACTTAAACATGACCAGTTGACTACAGTGATTCTGAATGCTTTCAGAGCTTCAAGTGTCCCATCAATGTCATACCCCTGAGTTTCTCCGGAGGCCTCTGACCACTTCCTTCTGGGTGGATTATCCTCATTCCTGTTTGCTCAGCTACCATCCTGACATCTCTTCACCATCATTCTGGGAATTCCCTCCACTTTCTGCATTGTTGGATTCCTTCGTTTGCTTTATGCCATGCCTTTTTCCACATTTCACTGGAGCACATTCTTCCAGTACTTTCCTAAGAAAGAATGTAGGTCCATGGGAGGTAAATTTTTTGAGCTTTTTGAATATCTGAAAGAGTTGAATCCTCATCCAAGATGGAGAGTTGAGCTTGGTTGGGGTAGAGTTCTAGGATGGACATTTCTTTCCCTTTTACTTTTGAAGGCATTGTTCCATTGTCTTCTGATTGTAATTTTCCTTTTGAGAACTCTGAAGCCTATTCTGATTATTGATACTTGGTATCATTTTTTTTCTATCTGTAAGCTTGTAAGATTTTTTTCCCCTTTATTTCAATGCTTGCTGACATTTCTTCACGTGTCCTAATAGGGGGTTCATTTTCACCAGCATTGCTGGGCACTTGGTAGAGGAGACAAGTCCCCGCAGGGATAGTTGCTCCTTTCTCGTGCAAAGCCAAGATGCTACAGGGCTAGACAGCTGCAATTCAAGTCCAAGCGGCAAGTAAGGCTTTTTAGAAAGCCCTTTTTACTTTGTCTGTGGGAGATTCCAAATTGACCCACTAAAAATAGGCACCGCCAGGCATCTAGTCACCCAGAAGAAAATCAGGTGTTCAGTGCCCCAAGCAGGCAAAAATCATCTTATCAACATAGGGAACATTCCACAATCTGCATTCCCAAACTTCAGGCAGGAGCCAGGCCTGACATGTTAACACTTTGCTGCACATTACCTTTACTGGTGCTGTTTATTTCTTCATGGGGATTGGAGTTACCAGATACTGTCCCTTCTTTCTTGGAGCCGAGCTCCAATTTAGGTCAAGTAGTAACAGTACTCTGGAGATGAGGCTTTTGGTGGAACTCCCTTCAGTTGCTGTGACAATGCCAGTTTTCACTGCTTCCGGACCACAGAGCTGAGGAGCCAGGGGTTTGGGGTGGAGGTGGGGGTGGGGGAAAGTAGCACCAAGTGGAAAACCACACACTTGGCTGCTCTTAGTGAGGTTCACTGGTTCTTCTTGAATAAATGCTTTTTAATCTGTTGTGTGCCTTTGATTAATTTCCAAAGTCCTGAAATGACAGATTTTGATAATTTTGCCAGTATTTTCATTGCTTTTATGGGGAAGAGGATTTACTAAGGTCCTCACTCCACTGTTCCAGAAGCCCCGCCTTAAGGCATTTCTCTTAAAACTGCAGAAAAGTATAGAAAATCATAGTCATAACAAATACCCTTGTAGTTACCTCCCAGAATTAGCAAATGCTAAGATTTTGTCATTTGGTGGCGGTGGTTTTTTGTTTATAAAAGAACTAGAGGTTTACAATTAAAGGTGAAGCCTCCCTTTTCCTCTCCTGAATCCTGCTCCCTTCATTCCCACCCCAGGCAAACAATATCATGAATTTGGTGCGTTATCTTTCTAACCCATGTTTTTAAACTTTTACTACATAAATTTGCATCTGTAATCAGTATAGCATTCTTTTTTGTAAATTTACCAGATTAGTGCTCTAGAACCATAGGGGTCTTTCTACAACTTTTTTTCAGTATTCAGTGTTACCCTTTGAGTTTAGCTATGCTGATATGTTAGATTTAGTTCATTCATTTTTCACTCCTGCATAGCATTCCAACATCTGAGTATCACAGTCCATCAATCCAAGCCTCTATTGCTGGGCATTTGGTTGTTTCTAATATCTTGTTGCCATTCTTTTACATGTACATATTTGCAGAATTTCTCTCTGGTATAAGTGGAATACATAGTAGGGTATATACGTTTTCAACATTACTAGATGTATAACCTTTTTTCTGTCATAAATAGAAACAATTTGCCTTGTATATTTAAGAGTTTTGCATCTATGTAAGTGAAATTCCTTTATAATATTGTCATATTCTGTCCTTACTTGCTTTTGGCATCCAGGTCATTCTGTTTTGTATAACATAAGCATTGTTTCACCAATTTTCCTTTGGTTAAGTGCCAGGTATATTTCTATGATTTTATTTTCAACATTTCTTTCTTTTTGCTCTAATTGTCTTTTGAAAACTTACAGCTGATTTTTAAAAGTACAATTTAATATGGTTGGCCTATAATTAATGGGGTTAATACTTATTTATTGTACTACTACTTTATTTGTATTTCTTACTTTATTGTATTTTCTAGATATCCTGCTTTTCCTTTACCTCTTTTTTCCTGCCTTTGCTGGATTTTCTTTACCCTCCCCCCTGCCTTTTTCC
Organism: Mesoplodon bidens; assembly: GCF_964165515.1. NCBI lineage: Eukaryota > Metazoa > Chordata > Mammalia > Artiodactyla > Ziphiidae > Mesoplodon > Mesoplodon bidens. Next base: position 99,217,539 of record NC_138163.1, on the reverse strand, counting down.
CCTTTGGTCATTTTCCTCCTGAATAATTCAATACTAAGCATTATTCTTAGCAGGCTTTGTGTGTGGCAAATTCTCTGTCTTTTCTTGTCCAAAAACATCTTTTTTGTCATCTTTCATTGCAATAATTTATCTGGGGATAGAGTTCTAACGTGACATCTTCTCTTAGGACTTTGAAAATATGTAATCTTTTGGCTTCTTTTTTAGCTGATGAAATCTATTGCTGACTTAATTGTTTCTTTATAGGTGATTTTTAAAATTTCTTCATGGTAGCTTTCAATACATACTTTCTTAAAGTCTTACAGTTACACAGAACTGTGGCTAGGTGCAGATTTGCTTTTATTTACCACACTCAGGACTCTGGACATTTAAGAGTAGGATACATGCCTTTCTTCCATACCAGAAAACTGCCAGTCATTGTTTCTTCAAATATTGCCTAGATTGCGGGTCCCCCAAGACCACTACCACATTCAGAGATTCTCGAGAGGGACTCCCAGGACTTGGCATCTAGTTGTATTTACAGCTAAAATTTATTACAGTGATATAGTAAGGATATACAACTAGAGCATAAGGGAAAAAGACATTAGCAGAATCTGGAGGACTCCATGTACAGGGTTCCTTATGCTCTCTCCCTCCCACCTAGGGTCACACAGGGCACACTTCTCCCAGCAGTGAAAGTGCAGCAACATGTGTGTGATGTTTATGCCCAGGGAAGCCCATTAGAGACTCAGTCAGCATCCTCACATCACAGACTGCCTAGCACATACCAAACTTCCAGACCCCCAGAAGGAAAGGAAATGTTCTGCTTAAATCACATTGTTTGTACAAGCAGCCGTATCAGTTAGGCAGTGGTGGGGACATTCCTGAACTCCAGATTCCCAGATGGCAGCCAAGGGCCAACCTTGCAAGCTGCCCTTTCTAAGTATAGCAGTCTCAGGGTTGCTCTGTTAACCCGTTTCTTGGCATATTGCCCCATCTCCCTTTTTCTCTAGTCTTCTATTTGGATTTGCTATTAAACCTATTTTGGAACTTATAATTTCTCTATTTCTCTTACCATATTTCCATTGTTAGCTCTTCATGCTACACTTTGGGTGATTTCTCAAGATCTGTCATCTAATTTGTTAAATCTGTCTTTATCTGTGACTAGATAGAAGTAGTAGTTAGAAGTTCAACTTCTATCTACTGTTCAACCTCTTTATTTAGAGTTTAAAAAATAATGCCTGTATATAATTTTCCCAGTTTTTTCCCCCATAGTCTAGTTCTTACCTTATTTCTTTGAATAGTTGAAATATATTTATTTTGAAGTTCACATGGTTCTACTAGCTACAGTTCTAGGAATAGGAGTATCTTTAAATGTATCTGCTGATTCTCTTTCATGATGGGTCATTTCCTTGTGAAGTTGTTAATTTTTTACTGTGAACTCTTCAGTGAAAATTGGTATTCCATAGATATTCTGTGATTCCTAAGCTATAAAAACACAAGAATATATCTTTTGGAAAGCTTGCCACTACTAGGAACCTACTAATACAGGACCAATTTTTAGTTTAATTTTTCAGCTTATGGGCTCTGTACTACACTTATAATCATTTACGTTGAGTTACAGAACTAGGCTTTTGATTTTTTTTAATTTTATTAAAGTATAGGTGATTTACAATGTTGTGTTTAATTTCTTCTGTACAGCACAGTAACTCAGTTATACATATATATTCTTTTCCATTATGGTTTATGACAGGATATTGAATATAGTTCCCTGTGCTATACAGTAGGACCTTGTTGTTTATCTATTCTGTACATAATAGTTTGCATCTGCTAGTACCAAACTCCCAATCCATCCCTCCCCCATGCCCCCTCCACCTTGGCACAGAAACCCTGGAACAGACCACAAGTCTGTTCTCTATGTCTGTGAGTCTGTTTCTGTTTCATAGATAGGTTCATTTGTGTCATATTTTAGATTCTACATATAAGTGATATCATATGGTATTTGTCTTTCTCTTTCTGACTTCACTTAGTATGATAATCTCTAGGTCCATCCATGTTGCTTCAAATGGCATTATTTCATTCTTTTTATGGCTGAGTAATATTTCAGTGTGTGTGTGTGCATGCCACATCTTCTTTATCCATTCATCTGTCAATGGACATTTAAGTTGCTTCCATATCTTGGCTATTATTAATAGTGCTGCTATGAACATAGGCATGCATGTATCTTTTTGAATTATAGCTTTGTCCAGATATATGCCCAGGAGTGGGATTGCTGGATCATATAACAACTCTATTTTTAGTTTTTAGAGGAACCTCCATACTGTTCTCCATAGTGGCTGCACCAAGTTACATTCCCACCAACAGTATAGAAGGGTTCCCTTTTTTCCACATCCTAATGCAGCTTTTGTTATTTGTAGAATTTTTAATGATGGCCATTCTGACCGGTGCGAGGTGGTACCTCACTGTAGTTTTGATTTGCATTTCTCTAATAATTAGCGATGTTGAGCATCTTTTCATATGCCTATTGGCCGTCTGTATGTCTTCTTTGGAGAAATGTCTATTTAGGTCTTCTGCCCATTTTTTTTATTAGGCCGTTTGTTTTTTTGTTATTGAGTTGTATGAGCTCTTTGTATATTTTGGAAATTAAGCCCTTGTTAGTCACGTCATTTGGAAATACTTTCTCCCATTTTGTAGGTTGTCTTTTCATTTTGTTTATGGTTTCCTTTGCTGTGCAAAAGCTTATGTTTGATTAGGTTCCATTTGTTTACTTCTGCTTTCTATTGCCTTGGTAGACTGACCTAAGAAAACATTGGTAGGATTTATGTCAGAGAATGTTCTCTTCTAGGAGTTTTATGGTGTCATGTCTTATATTTAAGTCTTTAAGCCATTTTGAGTTTATTTTTGTGTGTGGTGTGAGGGTATGTTCTAACTTCATTGATTTATATGCAGCTGTCCAACTTTGCCAAAGCACCTTGCTGAAGAGACTGTCTTTTCTCCATTGTATATTCTTGCCTGCTTTGTCAAAAATTAATTGACTGTAGGTGTGTGAGTTTATTTCTGGGCTCTCTACTCTGTCCCATTGATTCATATATCTGCTTTTGTGCCAATATCATGCTGTTTTGATTACTGTGGCTTTGTAGTATTGTCTGAAGTCTGGGAGGGTTTTGCCTCCTACTTTGTTCTTTTTCCTCAGGATTGCTTTGGCAATTCTGGGTCTTTTATGGTTCCATATACATTTTAGAATTATTTGTTCTAGTTCTGTGAAAAATGTCATGGGTAATTTGATAGGGATCGCATTAAATCTATAGGTTGATTTGGGTAGTATGGCCATTTTAACAATTCTTCCAATCCAAGACAATGGGATATTTTTTCTTCAAATCCTCTTCAGTTTCCTTTATCAATGTTTTATAGTTCTCAGCATATAAGTCTTTCACCTCTTTGGTCAAGTTTATTCCTAAGTATTTCATTTTTTTGATGTGATTTTAAAAGGGGTTGTTTATTTACTTTCCCTTTCTGATATTTCACTGTTAGCGTAAAGAAATGTAACTGATTTCTGGATGTTAATCTTGTATCCTGCTACCGTGCTGAATTTGTCAGTTCTAGTAGTTTTTGTGTGGAGTCTTTAGGGATTTCTATATATAGTATCATATCAGGCTTTTGATTTCTTATATATAATATCCTTCTTTCCAATTTCCTTGACCAGTGGGGAGTCTTTCTAGTTCCTGTTTAACACGCATGGATGCCCTTGTGGCTCCTACTTTAAGTGCAGATTATATTCTAGTTTCCTGAACATTTGTGCCCTGTGGTCTGGATTCCCCTGCAAGTCTTCAACCTTCAGTTTCTGTTCACCCCATTACTTTAAACTCTCACTTCAGTTTTGACACCTAAAAACTTTCTTTTCTTGGTTTTGAGCTTGACTGGGTATTAAATTATTTTCTGTTAAATATGGGCCAGCATTTCTTTGTATTTACAGTTGAGGGAGGTGGTGGTGGTGGAGCATAGGGAGGGTTCATCCACATCAGCTCAGGTCCATTAATAGGAGTTCACAGCAGGGCATTTATGAATTAATTTTATGCCATAACATTATAGTAGAAATATTTATAAGTTTGATGATTCATTGCATTTTTTTTCCCTAGAATTCTGGCAAGTTGATGACCCAATAGATAATCACAAGGAAAGCCAAGACAAACCTCTGTGGCAAGCTGCATCCATTGATAAGGAAACACTGAAGGATGGAAGTGGCCAAAAATTCAGAACATACAGAAAAATCATTTATCCAAGCACAAACTTTGTTTCTGTAAGACAAAGACTCCCTAACTATGATTCATGGGGAAAGTGTTCAAAACATAATTTAAATTTTCTTAGTCAAAGTAGAAGCTATGTAAGAAAGAAAGATGATGAATGTAAGGCATATTGGAAATTATGCTTCCATTCTAATCTTGATAAAGCTCAACCTGGAGAGAAATTCTTTGAGCCTAATGAACATGGAAAAGCCCTCCACCATAAGCAAGCCCTTAATAAAAGTCCAAGAATTCAAATTGGGGAGAAATTCTATAAATGTTCTAAATGTGGAAAAGTGTTTATCCAGAAAGCAAACCTTGTTGTTACATCAGAGAACTCACACTGGAGAGAAACCTTATGAATGCTATGAATGTGCAAAAACCTCCAGCCAGAAGTCAACCATCATTGCACACCAGAGAACTCATACAGGGGAGAAGCCATATGAATGCAGTGAACATGGGAAAACATTTATCCAGAAGTGAACTCTGATTAAACATCAGTGAACTCATACAGGAGAGAAACCATCTGTATGTGGTGAATGTGCAAAAGCTTTTAAGAGTTCATATCACCTTATTAGACATGAAAAAACACACATTAGACAAGCATTTTATGAAGCTATTAAATGTGGTAAGTCCAGCCTTACACATCAAAGGACTCATACAGGTGAGAAACCTGAGTGCAATAAACATGGGAAAGCCTTTGATGAGACACCCACCCCCATTAAACATCAAGGAACTCATACAAAAGAGAAACCTTATGAGTGCAGTAAATGCGGAAAAGGCTTCAGGGGAAAGTCACACCTTTCTGTTCATCAGAGAGTTCATACAGGAGATAAACCCTATGAATGCAGCATATGTGGGAAGACTTTCAGTGGAAAATCACACCTCTCTGTCCATCATAGAACTCATACAGGAGAGAAACCTTATGAATGAAGAAGATGTGGGAAAGCATTTGGTGAGAAGTCAACCCTTATTGTACATCAGAGAACTCATACAGGAGAAAAACCCTATATATGCAATGAATGTGGGAAAGCCTTCAGTGAAAAGTCACCACTGACTAAACATCAGAGAATTCATACAGGAGAGAGACCCTATGAATGCAGTGACTGTAGGAAAGCATTCAGTAGGAAGTCAACTCTCATTAAACATCAGAGAATTCATACAGGAGAAAAACCCTATGAATGTAGTGAATGTGGCAAAGCCTTCAGTGTGAAATCAACTCTCATTGTACATCACAGAACTCATACAGGAGAGAAACCTTATGAATGCAAAGAATGTGGCAAAGCCTTCAGTAGGAAGTCAACTCTCATTAAACATCAGAAAAGTCATACAGGAGAGAAAACCTATTAATATACTTTACTGTGAGATAATTTCACTAGTTATACCTCATTATATTATATACCAATTCATCCTGGGGAGTAACCTTATAAATATCAAAAAATGTCAAAAACTCTTCATATACTTAATGTTCATTTAACTTAATAAAAGGCACAGAAGTATAATTCCAGAAGCATATAATAAATGTGATCAATTTTTCACCCAGAATTCTTACACAAGTGGAGAACTGTATACCAGAGAATTCAAAAGTGGCAAAACTGAATAAATTGATCTGGAAAAGACTTTAGAAAGAATTTAAATGTCCTTGCCTATCAGAGTGTTTATGCTGAGGAAAAACAAAGAACTTAATGAGTTTAGAAAACTGTGTTAGAAATTATGAGAGAAATACGTTCTATAGTCTATACCACACATTTTTTTTTTTTTTTTTTTTTTTTTTTTTTTTTTTGCGGTATGTGGGCCTCTCACTGTTGTGGCCTCTCCCGTTGCGGAGCACAGGCTCCGGACGCCCAGGCCCAGCGGCCATGGCTCACAGGGCCAGCCGCTCTGCGGCATGTGGGATCTTCCCAGACCGGGGCACGAACCTGCTTCCCCTGCATCGGCAGGCGGATTCTCAACCACTGCGCCACCAGGGAAGCCCTATACCACACATTTTGTGTGAAAGGTGCAGAGGCTGCAAACAAGCACTCAATCATTAAGATATGTTCACTGTGGAGTAGAGGATGACATTTTTGAAAGAAAAATATAAAGCAAAAATTGTTAATCCTAGCTAGGGCAAACTCCCAGTTTACTTCTTAAACAAAATAGAAAAATTGCTTCCTTAAGTGGTGTGACGGAGGATGAGTCATCATGATCCCTGAAACAAAGGAGCTCAAACAGGAGATCTTACACATATTTATCAACACTTTCAGTGAAAAAATGCAAACCCCTTACAGAAAAGGCATATATTAAGCTTTGACACACCTCACTTAGGAACAGTGCTTACAACTTAATATTTAAGGGTAATCATTTTATGGTTACATTTATGCCTCATTTTATTGGTCAATAAAAGGTCTTTAATTTTCAGCTTATCTCCCTTAACACAATACTATTTAAAATAGAAAAAAAACTGAATTGAATATCCAATAGTCAATTGATTAAAAACTGACATATCAATAAGATAGAATAGTATGCACTAATTAAAAATTTTCTCATGTTTGAGGATTTGGGGAAATGTTCATGGTAATTGGCTAAGTGAAAAAACATAAAACAATGTACCACATAATTTACATTATTAAAAAAATACGTCAAGGATGGATAATGCACCATTATATCAGTGACTCTGGCTGACAGAAAAGTAGCAGTTTATGCTGAGTAAAATCATTTGCACATATATATGTATACAAATATATTTGTTTTATATTTGTATCTGTTTTAGGTATGTGTGTATAGGTAGACACAGAACAAAAAGCTCAGAAGGAAATACAACAAATTATTAAGCAGATTATCCAGATTACCACTTGGGTGGTAGGATTATTAATTTTTTAATTTTTTAAATGTCATCTGCAGAAACTACCAATAAAATGATCTTGTGCATACTTGATTCTGTCTTCGAATCCATTTTCCCATTCAGCTTTGTCTTTAATATGTGACACCATTCTCTTCTTAAAATGACCCTATTTTCATATATGTCTGTATATTCCCTATTCCTTTTCCATGTGGTTGTCTGAGTGTATGGTTTTGAGTATATGTTTTGCATCTTAAAAATGGGTATCCTGTGATTGTAATATCTGTATGTGATTTTTTTGGATAAAAATAAGTTATCTCCATAGTTCTTTACTCTGTAACCACTGAACACTGTTACATAAATTATCAGCTAACAAACTTTACAGGTGAGGAGAGAGGTAGTAAATGGTCCAACTGCTAAGTATATGAATTCCAGTTATACACTAGGAGACTGAGGAAATCACCACTGGGTGGGTCTGCATGTGCAGTGGGCCACTGTGAATCAGGTTTAAGCCAGGACTCAATGTAACACCTGTACCCAGTAAGCCCCCACTCTTAACAGGAGGGCCATGGTGATGCTTTGCATGTCTGGGTATTAATGTCAACTCAGAAAGTTGTGTCCAATAGTCCTAAAAATATTCCCTTTTCCCCAGTGACTATAGTCACCCAGATAAATGGCCATAGGTTTCTTCGGGAAGGGACTAAGTTATGTATTTTATGTTTGCTACAATGTTGTAGGGTTCTTCCTATGAGGGACATGGGTACCTCTCTAGACAATTGGTTCCAGATCTAAAATTTAGCTCAGGTCTGGGAACTCAGCAAGGGACTCTCACTTTTTAATGAAGCATTTGCCCTCAGACTCCTCTCTTTGAATCTTGCCTTTTTTTTTCTTCTTTTTTCGCCGTACCACCTGGCTTGCAGGATCTTAGTTCTCCAACCAGGGATCGAACTCGAGCCCCCTGCAATGGAAGTGCGGAGTCCAGTGGTTAGTCCCTGGTTAGGCCAGGGAATTCCCAAATCTTGCCTTTTTCTGATTGTAATATTAAACAGCAATTCTGTTGGCGCCCATCAGTCTTACTCCTAGGGATGCCAGGCTCATCACAGACTCATTACAGCCAAGGAAAGAATTAATGAGCTTGAGAGAAAGTGTTTAGGCTTGTACCATTCAATATGATGTTGGCGTTTTATAGATGCCCTTTAACAGACTGAGGAAGTTCCTTTCTATTCCTAGTTTATTAAGGGTTTTTTTTTATCATGAACATATATTAATTTTGCCACATTATTTTCCTGTAACCACTGAGATGATAATATGTTTTTGCCTTTATTCTGTTAATATATTTAATTAAATTGAATTCTGAATGTTAACCTTGCATTCATTTTCAAATATTATTGGATTCCATTTGCTAAATATTTTGTTAAGGGTTTGTACATCAATATTCATGAGATTTATTGGTCTGTACTTTTCTTTCCCTTTAATTTCTTGGTCAGGTGTCAGGGTAATGCTGGTCTAAAAAACTTGCTGGGAGTTATTTCCTCCTTATTTTTCTAAAGGGTTTGTATAGGATTGATATTATATCATTATAAATATTGGAGGACAATCTCCATGAGACCATTCTCACTTGCCTGGTAGAGCTGAAGATCACTAGCAAAGATTTTTGTCCATCCCAACTCCAGTAAACCAGGTAGGATAATTTCCCTGAGGTTAAAGACTCTGCATTTCAGACTTCGAGGGCCCACAGTATGCCAAGTAAAGAGGAAACATCACCCCTCCATCTGCTTGTCTTCTGATGAACACGCAAATGCCCAAGGGATGGGGAAAGTCCCAACAGCTTCCAGAAAGGAGAGGGAGGAGGAAGGAGACAAGGCTGGGCACGTCTCCCTAGCCACCCAGAAGCTGGAAGGTGGAGACGGGATCTACAGAACAGCAGTGGCTGCCTCTGTCTGAACCCCAAGAACAAGGGGCTGCAGAGGGCCAGCAGGTGGGGCATCATGTGGATATCACAGCAGCTCGTTCCATCAGACCCGAATTGTGTCCCCAAGTCGGGGGTTTCTGAGAAGAACTCCTGGGCGTACCCCCGAGGCCAAGCTCTCCCTGACCCACCAGGTCCCCTTGCCCTGGCCCAACTGGCCTGACATGGGCTCACCTGGACACCTCCGTGTTGGGCTTTCTCCAGCTGCCATCCTGGCCTCCTCTTCTCCTTGTCCCAACCTGAAGATCCCACCTGGTTGGGCCATGAGGAATCCTGTTAAGGGGAAATGACAGAGGACTTTGTTATTGACACATGAGGCATTCCGGAACCGAGGCCCATCCTCGCAGGGCAGAGATGGTCTGGCCTCAGTGACTGCCCCGTGAGCCCAGCTAGTGGGCCCTCGGTGCAGACCATCCACAGAGAATGTGGGAGCACGGACATCCCGTGCAAGGTGCAAACGCCATTATGAATTCTTGACCGTGAGCCTGAGGCCCGATTCATTCAGGGCCCAGACGCCCCTGAGCTGCAGCAGCCGAGAGAGAGGGAGACATGAGGGGGTGTGTTCCAGTCACCCTGTGGAGGGTCCCTCACCCACGGAGACCAGGTGGCTGTAGTTCTCCAGCATGACATCCCTGCAGAGGTTCTTCTGAGTGGCGTCCAGCTGCTGCCACTCCTCCAGGGTGAAGTCCACAAACACGTCCCTGAAGGTCAAGGTTCCCTGCAACAGCACACTCCTCTTTAGCCCAGTGATTGGCTTGCGGACGGAGACAGTATGTTACATCAAGTGCCCACTCTGTGCCCATCCTATGTCCTTCACACGTAGAAAGATTTCAGTCCTCCCCCCCACCCAGGAGAACCCTGACAGATGAGGACAGGAAGGCTCACAGAGTGTGAGGTCACCTGCCCAGGGTCACACAGGTAGGAATTAAGGATTAAAGTCCATTCAGTCGGGTTTCCACATGCACTTTTTAGACACTGCATTGCCTTTCTCTACATAATTGTTCTTATGCTGTTCACCATCCACAATTTGACATAGTATAGTATATAGGGTGCTTATGTAACTAAAATTATTTTAAACTCTATGGGGAAAGAGATCGAGTGTTAGAAATATTTTACACTGGAAATTCATTCTTCCAACACATATTTATTGACTGGAGACCAAGCTGATAAGTTCTAAGGATGTAAAGGTTAATAAAAACAAACACCTCCTGAACTGAAGGAGCTACATACAGTCTAGTAGAGGGAGAAAAACAACACTTACAAACTCATACATGAAAGGGGGGAGGAAAGGAAGGAGGCAATGGCAGAGGTAGGGCTGGGAACCCAGAAGAGGGAGAAGTCAGTTCTGCTTAGGGCTGACAGAGAAGGCTTTGAAGGGGCTGTAGATCTAGAACAAACAGTTCGAAACACAGCTACTCAATCATGACCAACAGTGCTGATTATCCAATCAATCATGAGTCAAAGAACAGGACTAAATCTGGCCTGGTCAGCACATTGAGGTAAAAAAGGAAAGGTCTGTACTTGATCTTATCACCACCAAATAAGAATTTACTTCTCTAAGTGCCTGGATTCCTATCAGAGAGCAATAATCCACCTATTTACATTCTGGATCCCATCCTGTCCCACCCACACTTGGTGGCCTTAAATTCAAGGAGACATTTTGCACCCACAAGGCCCCCATGGGCCATATGTGGCACCAGTTTACTCAGCTTTGCAGAGGGAGACAGGACACAGTGGGCCAAAGGGCAGTGGCACCAGCAAGAGGAGTTCTCAGTACAATCCAGTAGCTCAACCTGCCCCTGCCCGCCTGAGGTGCCCGGGAACAGGGACACACTGGCAAGTGCAGGCAGTATCTGGCTTAGAAGCCGGAAGCTGCTCCATGTACCAGTATCTCTTGTAACAGGCCCCTGAGCACATCTTCCAAGGTCCTGGCAAAGGACATGCCCAGTTATGAGAGTTACACTGGACTGAGGAAAACCCAAATTGGTGGCTTCCTATTAGCTATTTTCAGTTATTCACAATCCTCCCAGTCCAGGTGCAGTTTGTTTACCAATCAAGAGTCATTGTGGCTTTTACATCCGGGAAGCTTCGAGTTTAGGTAAAGGAAGCTGAACTAATTGTTCCAGTGGATGATGGAAAACGTAACAAGATATCAAGAAATCCAAAGCGATATGAGTGAAGTCTTATTTAGCATCCTGCAGTACACTGCCAAACGTGATCTTAAATCTCAAGTGTGGTATTTAAATGGAGAAAAAATGAGTGCTTCCTTGCTATATAAATAAAATGCTTGATTTGTACAGATTAAAAAGAAAAGAGTCATTTTGATCCTAAGTAACAACGCCTGGTAATACAGCTGTCATTCCACCATTATTGGGTTTCCAGGGACACAAAGCTAAAACCAGTTTAACTCAAGGTCAGATTTCTCTAATGAGGAGGAAGAATTTTATTCATGCTATACTTAGTGTTATGCTTCAGTAATGACAACGAAGAAAGCTAAAAACCACTAACAGATCCTACATACACAGGGTCAGAATTTGGTTCAGAATGAAAGTATCTCAAATCGCTGTAGAAAAGAAGTCATTAGCAAAATCTGGCTAGGTATTTATGCAGGGAAAAAGCATACCATGAAGCTGCATTAGCTATCTATCTCACTCCGAACTCCAAAATAAATTACAGATATGTCAGAGATTTAAATGTGTGCAGGATGACCATAAAATTACTAGTTGAAAGTTTTTATAATTCTAGAGTGGCGAAAGTCTTTCTAAGCCATCCCCAAATTCAGAAGACATATAGCTAAAGACTGGCAAACTTGATTACCTAGACATTAGAAATTTCTAAATAGCAGAAAGAAAATAATTTTTTAAATTCTCAAACATCAGTATCAAAGTGGTAAAAATATTTGTAAGCTACATAACAATGATCTAATTTCCTTTATACACTAAAATTCTAACAAATCTTTAAGGGACCACAACCTAATACAGTATAACTGGAGGAATGTGAAATAAATTTATAATAGTATACCATTTATCACCCTTCAGATTCTTTTTCTTATTGAGATATAATTAACATATAACATTGTGTAAGTTTAAGATGTACAATGTGTTGATTTGATAAATTTATATTTTGCAATATGATTACCACCAGTCCGGTAGCATTAGCTAACACCTCTATCATGTCACACAATTATCATTTCTTTTTTGTAGTGAGAACAATTAAGATCTAGTCTCTCGGCAACTTTGAAGTTTATAATACAGTACTGTTGACTATAATCACTATGCTGGGCATTAGATCTCCAGGACTTATTTATACCCTTCAGCTTCTTAAACATTAAACAGGTTGATAATACCTACTGCAGTCAAGTGTGTAGAAAAACACCAAAGAAGTTATAAACTATTTATTGCCTTCGGCGGGAGGGCGTGGAGCAACAGGTTAATATACATCAAAATGTATGTTGCAAATACTCTTTAATGCAGCAGTGCGCTTTCTAGGATTGTTACCCTAGACATTTTGATGTCAGTTAAGAAAAGACAACTCAATAGAATAGACAAAAGATTCATAGCAACAAAAATATAAGCATAAACATACAAATAGATTATAAACCTCATTAAAGTTCAAATACATGCTAATTAAACAGTAAGATACTGTCTTTTACCTATAAGGTTTGTAAACATTCAAAAGATAGAGAAGAGCCACTGTTCATGAGTGGCTCACTGTTCATGAGCCACTGTTCCTCATATAGGAACATGAGTACTCTCATAGAAGGCTGGTTGACAGGTAGTTTGGCAGTACCTATTACATTTTTTTCTCATATTTTAACCAGGACTCTATCCTACTGAAATATTTATATGGCCATAAGGATGGTCAAGGCAGCATTATTTGTATTAGCAAAAAATAAGGGGGGATGATCCTCAATGTCCTGTGTTCCTGGGAATCTAATAATGGTGGCATGACAGCTATATCACCAGGCAACATTGCTTCTGATAAGAATGAACCCTGATAGTCAACAAGCTGCATCTGGACTGGTGGATGACAGAGTCGTTAAATAAATTGTTATGGCTATACTCTAAAACAGCCATTATAAAAATTGGCTGACATGAAAGGATATCTGATATATTTTTGTTAAATGAAAAAAAGCAGAGTATGCATAGTAGGAGCATATTTTCATTAAAAACCAGTGCAAAAATTTTGGGTTTTTTTGTACACACACACACACACACACACACACACACACACTTCTACCTGGAAGGCAAACAGTTAGTAGAAGGGCCAAGACTGGTTTCATTTGTTGGAATGCAACAGAAAAGGAGGAATAAAAATGAGCCATAAGGAAAAGGTAAACATCTTCCCTTATGGCATCACCCCTTTTTTTTTTTTTGGATTGCCTGTACTATCTTTCTATTTTTCTATCACATTTTTGGTCTTTTTTGTATCATCAGTTTGCATTTTCTGTATATAAATCCTCTGTGTATCATATGCACTGCCTTTCAGCCTCAAATGTCTTTTGACTGTACAGATTTTAACATTTTAATGCAGTCTAATCTGACAGTCTTTCTCTGTATGGTTTCTGGGTTTTGTATTTCATTAAAAATATTTCTTGCATTGAGCAAGGTTACAGAAATATCCTCTTAAATTTTCACCTAGTTTCTCAAATATATATGTAGTTCTTTAATCAATCTGGCATTTTAGTTTCATATGATGTAGAAGAGTCTAGCTTTGTTTCCATCCAGATGGAAACTCAGTTGTGCCACCATCATTCATTAACCACTCCTTTTCCCATAATTGAAATGACATTTTTATAATCTTGACTCACAAAAGCCTTTTGAAGCAATACATGAAATCTGGAAGCCACTAAAGATTGTGAAATTAGACCACATTTTAAAAATTTAAGTGTCTACTCTCCAAGATACGTAAACCCAGTCAAATGAGAAACCATGAAAAAATATTTACAACATACATTATAGAGGTCTAATTTACTTATTACGTTAACATAAAGAGCTAGCAATCTGCAATCAAAGTAATTCCACACCCAAGAGAAAAATGGGCAAACAACTTAGAATAATCATCTGAAAGGAAAAAGTGCAAATGGCATTTAAAAATATGAACAGACACTCAATTCAAGAAATGCAAATTAAAATGCACCACTCTTTTTTCCCCTCACAATGGCAAAAATCACTGTGATTGCCTGTTTATGGGCAAAGGCATCATACTGCTGCTAGGAGTACAAACTGCTACATGCTATTTGGAGGGCAATTTGACAGTCTTAAATCAAAATTCAAAATGTGTGTAGCCACTGACCTAGAAATGTCACTTCTAGAAAGACATACTCACATGCATACAACTGGAATGTACATGGATATTCACTGCTATGTTGTTTATGGTAGCAAAAGCCTAGAAATATCCTAAATATACATCACTAGGAGAAAGGTAAATAATAAATGGCATTTCCATCCAGTAGAATATCAAGTGGCTATTTTTGTAAATAAGGTAGACCACTGGTGTGAAACCTTGTGTAATTTTGTCCGCCAGGAGACATTTGGCAAATGTCGAGAGACATTTGTCAAAACTGGGGGAGTGAGTGCTACTGGCATCTAGCAGATAGAGGCCAGGGATGCTGCTATACATGCTAAAATGCACAGGACCATCCCAAACAACAAAGAATAATCTGGCCCCAAATGGCAAGAGTGCCACAGTTCAGAATCCCTGGGATAAGCTATGTACAACTGCAATGGAATGATCATTAAGACAAGGACCAGAATGTGCTTTAATTTGCAAAAAAAAATTTTTTTAAGAGATTCATATATCTAGATAGAGATGCATACATTATCTCTGGAAGAATGTATGAAACACTGAAGAAGGAGACACGGGGACAGAGTGAGAGGGAGAATTATTTTTTACCTTTTCTTGAACAAAGCTTTTGCTTGAAATTTTTACCCTGTGCATGCATTACTTTAAAATATGTGTAATTCAATGTATTACCGTTCTATGCAGAATATTTTAAAATTTGGGGCATTCATATTCTTAAGGAAAGCTGGTCTATAATTTTCTTTTTTGTAGTATCTTCATCAAATTTAAGTGGCTTCATAAAATGAATTGGGTGCCTTTTCATCTTACATTTAAATTTGTACTCCCAAATCCTTCATAATCACTACTTTCATTAATTTTCAAAGACCAGATAATTTCTGTGATCCAATTTTCCAGGATTTTATTCAGCAATCTGATTTCCATGTGAACCCTCCACAACACGTATACTACTGAGCTTATAGATACATAGAAAGCTGTTCGTGAGGCACTGTTTATAATAGTAAAAAAATGAATAAAAACCCCAATATCTACGAATAGAGCAATAGTTACATGATACATCCATACCACGAAATACGAACTGAAATAATCTTTATGTATTGATGAGAAACAACATCCAGGATATAATCATGTGGGGAAAGCAACATGGGTATGGGAATGTGATAGCATTTGTGCAAAAACATGTTACACATACGTCTATTTTCACTTAATTACACTGATGTAAATGCATCTACAGCGCCTTATCACCAAAATGTTAAAAGAGGGCATCTCTGAGGAAGAATGAGGTACTGGGGGGAGAAGAAATACGGATGATTGGGCTACTATCTTTATATGCATTTTAAAACATTAAGCATCGATTTACTTTCATTATTTTCCCTAATTAAAAACAAAAATGTGAACTGGAAGAAAGGTAAGTCTATGTATGTAAACAATCTTCTCTAAGAAGGAAAAGAGGAAAAGATGAAGTGCAGTTCCAAAAGGGAAGTAGTTGAGAGGCATCTTTCATTCTAAACCCCCCCCCCTTTTTTTTGGTGGGGAAGAGAAGGATTGGAGAAAACTGAGGTGGTTGACAGGTTGAATAGAAAACAGCCAGAGCTAAGTGGACTAATAGATTTTTCCAGGTTGCAATATAATTTCCTAATTGCTGCCTCAAATTCACTGGAAACAAAGTAGGGGGTAAATTAGGAACTCACCTGGGACACGGCCATCTGGCTCTGCCCTGACAAAGGGTGGAGATCTATGAAGGCAGAATTAGGAGGGTCGCGATCAGTGCACACAGCCATGAGACCACCATCAGCAGCTTAATAACAATCACTCTTGCCCGGGGATGATCTGGACACGTGGCCTGGTAGCTCCAGCCTGTTCCCCTGGGACACGGCTAAGAACCTGTGGGTTTCCCACGTGAATTTATTTTCTCTTCCTGGACAGATTTATGACTTGTGATTAAAGACATCTCCTCGGAAGCCATTAACAACCTGACATCTCCTTTCTCTCAGGAATTCTGTGCCTGGAAATTTATCATAAAAAGGCAGTCATAAATAAGCACAGGCTACAAGGATGTTAACTGTAGGTGTTTCCACCACTCAACAATTTGGAAGCAACTAAACCTCCAGCAAAGGGGACTCAGATCAAAACTTAGACACACAACATGGGAAATACCACGTGGGCTTTAAAAATGCAATGCAATCCCGTTCTCATTTCTTAACATATTTAAAAGTAGGTTACCAGAAAGCAAGTGCAGTGCGATCTCCTTTGTTAAGCAATATGTATTTATTGAGGAAGAGCAGTCCAGAAGAGCATTTATGAAAACGTTGACACTGCTTACTTTCCAGTGGTGATTCCACCTTTCCTCTTTTATTTACTTGCATTTTTTCATTTTTCCCAATATCATTTACTAGTAAAATAAAAAGGAGAAATGATTACAAGTCACCTATTATCACACTGAGCCCTGGAGGTGATAGACCCTGAGCAAAGTCTGGAGGACAGGGACAGCTTGCTGTGGTTTGGAGGAAGGAGACAAACCAGAGCTGAGCGCAGGGCAGAAGGGAGGGGCGAGGAGGGAGGGAAGGAGTGGGGAGAGGGAGGTTAAGGGCCAGGCATTGGTCAGGTCCACATGGAGCTGGAAACCACTGACCTTGGGCCAGGCTCCTTCCGCCCTTCAGTGGGCCACCGCCACTCTGTTCCCGCCCCAATACTTCCTTATTTCCCATTATGTCCATTTGATCGCCATGCTCTTCCTTATTTGGCGGTGTTCAAAACGCAGTTTCAGCAAGGAGCTTCTGTTAACCATTGCTACTGTAGCAATCCCTGCCTTAGGATCAGGACAGCAGGGTTCAGCAAGATGCAGCTTGATGAGTCACTTCCCAGACCCAGTTACTAGCATCAAAATGAGAGGCAGCAAAGCTAGGTGATGGCCTACCCAGAGACCACGCTGAAAGGTCACAGACACACAGAATCCAAAGACACCTCTTTGGTCATCTAGTCAGGGTAGAGGAGAGTCAACATTTCTGCTACAGGTAAGTGGGTTGTTTATACAACGGGACTGACTCAAATGCAAAAATAGCCCAGGGGACTTCCCTGGCCAAACAGTGGGTAAGACTCTGTGCTTCCACCGCAGGGGGCGCAGGTTCGATCCCCGGTTGGGGAACTAAGATCCCGCATGCCGCGCGGGGTGGCCAAAAACAGAAAACAAACAAACAAAACAAAAATAGCCCATGGCACAAGAGGGAAGTATATGGTGTGTGCACAAATGTGTCAGGAGTGGAGAAAGTCCTGTGAGGCAGGGGGTCAATCTTTCCAGCCTGATCCTGCCTTTGCAGGCACTACAGCAGGGCAGCATCCCTCCATCCGTCTGTAACTTTCATCCCTCTCCTCCGATAGGGGTTCAACTGACCAGCATCACACAGCTCTTGATGGTGGCTAGAAGTTGAGTCACCGAGGCAGCCTGGCTCTCCCTCAGCTGAAGGGAGGGACAGAGGGCACTGCAGGTCCAGTTCTTCCAGGACCTGCTATCCTGTGAGCCCCTTCCCTCTAACCAGAGCATCTGGGTCTGTCCTGTGAGCCTTCCCCCTCTGCCCCTGGGGTCTGGGCTGGCGCTCCTCTTCCAACTCCCCTCAGAGGAGCTATTTTATTTCTAAGGAGGCAGGACCCAAGGATTCAAAGACAAAGGTATCATCTTTGCTGGGACCATCACTTCAGGACCATGTCTCTGCCTCTGACCCGAGGAGCTCACCTCCTTCTCAGGCCTCAGACTGGGTCTTCTGTAGTCCAACTAAGGAAGCCCATGGCAGATCAGCTGGTGCGTGAAGCTGCTGAGCTGTGGGCTCAGTTATGAACCCTGACCCTGGAAAGGCAACGGCCACACAGGCGATGCAATTAGCAACCTCCATGATGGAGCGAAGTTGAGGAAAACCCCAAAGTTTTCCTTGCCCCCAGAAGGCACAGTGCCTCACTCTAGTTTTAAGCATTGACATTCAGTAAGAGCTCAATTACCGCCCGATAAGGCCTGGGCTCTGGAACGAAACTGGCCACCTGCTCTGCCGCTTTCATGTGTTTCATAAGAGGTCAGTGCCTACCGTGTGCCTGTTCTACTGTTCTACGGGTTCTACTGTTCTACGTGAACAAGACTTCAGAGTTGCCCCATCTTGCGGAGCCATACTCTTAGCAGGGGAGAGACAGACAGTGAGCCAGCAAAGTGATACATTTAGGGTGCGTTTGTCGGAAAGGCATAAGCGTTATGCCGAAAAAACGAAAAAAGAAAAAGGATCCCTCCACTTTACTGTGTGACTTTGGTTAGGTTTCCCAGCCTTTCTGTTCTTGCTTTCTCTCTGTAAAACAAAGAGCGTCCTAGTACCTACTCACACGGCTATTGTGAACAGACTACTGTGAAACACAGGGGTGCCCGGCATTTACTAGGCACTGAGTAAACGGTGGCTGAATGAATCAAGCAATGAACCAATCACTCGCTGACTCCCGTAGCCCCGCCCCCTCCCCTCACCACCGCGGCCCTGTCACTCAACACCCCAGGGGCGCGACCTCATTGCCCAAGGGCCCTCCGACCT
Organism: Mesoplodon bidens; assembly: GCF_964165515.1. Taxonomy (NCBI): domain Eukaryota; kingdom Metazoa; phylum Chordata; class Mammalia; order Artiodactyla; family Ziphiidae; genus Mesoplodon; species Mesoplodon bidens. The sequence continues at coordinate 99,198,633 of NC_138163.1, read as the reverse complement.
CCCCATCCAGCCCATCCCCAACTCCGCCTCCCCTTACTCCACCGCCAGGGACCCTAGGTCTCAGGGCAGATAACAACCGCAAGCGTCAACTCGCACCGCCCTCGGGGTCAGCAGGGCACTTCCGCTCGCCGTCTCCCCGGGAGCCCGAGCGCTGTGCACGCGCAGGAGCGGGCTTTGGGGGCGGGGGACAACACAGCCAATGGGCAACACGGCGCCTTTCAGGGACAAAGGATTCTGACGTCGTTCCCTCTGAGGTTAGATGGAGCGACGAGAGCGTGCCAGCATTTTCCGCGACGAGTCGTAAAAGAGGCTGGGGAGGCGTCTCGGGCGGCGGGGCGCGAGCGGGCTCCGCGCGGACTGTCGTGGCGATCCGAGTCCGCCGCCTCAGAGGCCGAGGCCCGCTCTCCCAGTCCGTTCTCCCGCGCGGCCGGGCCTCCTTGTTGCTGTGCTCCCTGGGGAGTTCCCGCCCCTCCATCTTCCAAAGCCACGCTCTCCTCTTTCTTTAGATCCTCAGAATAAGAAAGCGGTAGTCGTGCCTGCTGCCTCCACGGCGGCACATGGGCGCGGCCATCTTGGGCGTGGGGTGGAGCCGTCGGAGCCGGGCTCTGGTCTCAGGCCAGGGTTCAGAGAGCAGGGGTTCAGGCTCAGTCGGGGAAGCAGCATGGAGGAGGGGCTGGGAGTTGGGCTGCAGGGCAGGCAGCATGCACAAATGAGGAGGAAACCATGATGTCTGATTCTCCTGAAATAAATCGAGGAACTCCGGTTTCTGGGACCTTGGGGATCCTTGGAGAATCTGGGCTTTGCCTGTTTGAAAGCACAGCATAAAGTGGGGGGAGAGCTGTTTCTCTGACGATGCCAGCCAGTGGCAACATGGCCTGCTAAAAGTCCTGGAGTGCCCTTGAGGAAAGTTTTCTGTTCCCTGTCGGGGTCTGGGGAAAGAGGCCAAGTGTGTGCCGTGTGCTTGTGGTACCTGGCTGGTCACCAAGGAGAACTCCTTGGGCTGGGCAAGGCAGGGTCTGGGCTCAGTACACCCAATTCCTTCTGTGCTACAGCCAACACGTGCCAGGCACTGTTGAGAGAAGCAAGTGACAAAAGCAGTCATGGAATCCAACATACATTTCTTTACTCTTCCATCTGAACATACTGCTTTCTCCCTGTCTTTCCCTTTCGCCTCTGAGGAGGTGGTGGCATGTGTGATATTCCCAGGTTGGTTGGATGAATCATTGCCCAAATCGACAACCTGGAGGTCTCCTGGGAAGTGACTCTGTCCCAGTCTTGTGTAGAAGTCCCGGGAGAAGAGTCTGTTTTCTGTCAGGCACGTGACTGGGGACTTGCCCCCCACTGTGATTCTTTGTACCTTCTTAAATGTTGGCCAGGTTTAGGGATGCTAACCTATTTATTTCCAGAAGAGAGGTGACCTGATAAGTTTTTCTGACACCCCTGTCAGGAGGCAGGAGAAAGTTAATAGAGTTAGAATGACAGTGTCCTGAGGACAGTAGAGAAACCCCCAGCTGCAGAAAGACCTGGTCATTGGCCCTGGTCAGACGCTCCCCATATCCTGACTCTGCAGGAATGAGTGCTTTCTCAGAAAGAGAAGGGGCGGGCAAAGGGTGTGCAGTTGTTGCTCATGCCGTGCCAGCATTTCCTAGTGTGACGTGGGCATCCAGGAACCAAAAAAAGATGCCAAGGTGTTCTTCCAGCCCACACTCCACCCAGCCATTGGGATCTACCGATCCGTAGAAGAGAAGGCTTGGCTCCACCACTTACCGGCCCTTTGGGCCTCTTCTACGTCATAGCTAAAGACCACACATCCCAACGGGCTGTCAGCATTGTTTAAAGGCACATCTCTAGCGCCCCCAGCCCAGAATGTGTCCTAAGGCAGGCACCTGGTAAGTGGTGGTATTACCAAAGCCAACTTGGGTCCACTCACCCACACCCCATAAAGCCAATGTACTGACACCAGGTCGTGGTGAAGGAAAGTACAGCGTGTACTGCAGGCGCCAAGCAAGGAGTCCAGGCAGCTAGTGCTCAAAAGGCCTGAACTCCCGATGGCTTTCAGGGAAGGGTTTTTAAAGACAGAGTGAGGCAGGAGGTTGTGGGATGTGTGATCAGCTCATGGACATTCTTCTGATTGGTTGGTGGTGAGGTAATCGGGGAGTCAACCTCATCAACCTTCTGCTTCCAACCAGTCTGGGGTCTACGTGCTTGTGGTCAGCATGCACTTAAGGTCTTCCACCTGATGGGGGTTTCAGTATCTGCAAAACAGGTCACAGGATATGGCTCCGAAGATTATCTATAGCCCTTGGGGAGGAACTAAAGGTCCTTGACTTTGTTTAATGGCTAAACTATTATTTTGTCTTGCTTGACTGTTTTCCTCTGTTTCTGCATTTTCTCACTTCTCTGATTAAATTATTCTTTGAAACTTGGGGAAGACCAAGGAGGCTAAAGTTTTTCTACAGATGAGAAGCAGGTGGAGGACATGGGAGGGGTCTGTCCCGGGAAGGCCTATAGGGTCCTGCTTGGTTACCGTGGCAGTTTCTGCTGTCCTCTCCCCAACACTAGGGAGCATGCTGGTGCCAATGCTACTCCTTCCTGCACTGTGTTCTTCCCTCCCCTTCGCCACCAACCTTGCCCAGGGTCACCACTGAAAACGTCTTTTTTTTTTTTTTTTTTTTGCCCAGGACCCAGGAGTGAACCCGGGCCCTTGGCGGTGAGAGCACAGAATCCTACCCACTGGACCGCCAGGAATTCCCTGAAAACATTTTTTAATGGCAATTAGGCCTCTAATTAAGTTAAAATTCACTGTAAAGTGTAACCCCAGCAGGCCCAGGTTACTCAAGCCCTTACATTCCAAAGAAAAGCCTGTCTCAGGAAGACTGGTCCTTGTCCCACTCCTGGGAGAGCACCACACAGACCCTGGCGTGTTCTGCCTAGTAGGGTATTTCTGTAATCCAGGCACCTCTGTTCCATCTGACCAGGTAGTTCATGCTAATGATGTGATGTATGGTGAGGGTCTATTCTGTATGTGTGAGGCCCTCGGCTGTGCTGTATTTGTTTGACATCTGGGGGCTGTAGACCGAGTAGCTAAAGTGAGTCACATGGAAGCTGCATGGCTGCATGACTGACCTCCAGTCAAATCTCTGGACCCCTAGGCATGGGTGAGCTTCCCTGACTGGCAACACTTTGCATGTGTTGTCACACATCATTTTGGGAGGATTAAGTATTGTCCATGTGACTCCTTTGGGAGAGGACAAGTGGATCTCACCACTGGTTTCCACTGGACTTCACCCCTGCACCTTTTGCCTTTGCTGATTTTACTTTCACTGTCATAAATCCTAACTATGTGTATGGGACTTCCCTCGTGGTCCAGTGGTTAAGACTCCATGCTCCCAATGCAGGGGGCCTGGGTTCGATCCCTGGTCAGGGTACTAGAGCCACATGCCACAACTAAAGAGCCTGCATGCCGCAACTAAGACCTGGTGCAGCCAAATAAATAAATAAATAAACTTCTTTAAAAAATAATAATACATCTGTATATAACAGGTCAGCAGGACTCACAGACTCTGGAAAGAACTAACAGCTTTTCTGAGTTCCGAGTCCTAGGGAATCTTCAAGCCTGAGGGTGGTCCTGGGGAACCTGAACATACTGTTGCTGTAGATTCTGAGGTTGATTTGTTTCAACCATCCCAGTGGGTGGACCTCATGAACACAGTGTGACTCCGCCCCCAGCAGTACACTTGCTTGGTGTTTGTGCGGAGGTTGCAGACCTGAGGAGCAGCAGCCGGAGGGCACTGCTGTGATTTTCCTGCCTCTGAGGAACAGAGGTCCCGAGTACTTGCAGTGGGTGGCAGCTGAGGGAGCTTGCTTTCTTGCTGTGGTGCAGGGTTCTGCTGAGGGTCCCTGGTACCTGCCTCTTCCTGGAAGTCTTCCCTGCAGTGACTGAGGTGACAGGTCCATCCAGCAATGTCTTGATGATGTTCTGCTCTTTGAACTGCGTGAGTTCCTGTAGGAAGGGGAAGGCCAGTTGCAAGTGTTCATCTCCTGCTGCACTGCATTGGTGTGTGTGCCACTGCCTCTGCAGATTTCCACAGGCAGGAGAGTGTGCAGAGTGAATGGGGCTGGAATAGACAAAATGGGAATCCACCCCAGGGAAGTGGTTGATGGCTCCAAAATGGTGGCATGAAGCCAATCACATGACTGTCGGGTGGCACAGAGGTTAGAGCTTCAGTCTTTGGATGACTGTGTCTGTTAGTTGAGAAGTGTGTGAACCACAATAAACCCCAAAGGAGGAAGACTTCAGCTAGCTGATGACAATTCTACTTTCAAGGTCTCTTTCTGTTACTGAAAGATGTTGTAATAAGCCAGTGTGTAATAATATGTACTGTGGGAAACAGGCAGGAGAGTATGTAGAGTGAGTAGAGCTGCTGTTTCCAGAAATGAAGGCTCTTTCCTCTTGTGCCCCTCTCTTCAGTCATTTTGCTGTACTCGTCATGTCCTGTGTTGATGTCACTATCTCATCTGAATTTAACAGTGGTTTTTGCCAGATGTCTTACCACTGGTTAATATATTAAAATTATTGCCTGTAGCCAAATGTATTTTTATACATCTGCTTGCTTCAGTTATTTTTGTACGAGTTTCCTGTTGATTTGTAATGTAGTAGCACAAAACAAATTCTTAATGTCCATCTCCATTGTGAATTTCGCATGCTAAACCAAGAAAAACCTATAGGGCTTCCCTGGTAGTGCAGTGGTTAAGAATCCCCCTGCCAATGCAGGGGACATGAGTTCGAGCCCTGGTCCGGGAAGATCCCACATGCCGTGGAGCAACTAAGCCTGTGCTCTAGAGCCTGCGAGTCACAACTACTGAGTCCGTGTGCCACAAGTACTGAAGCCCACGCACCTAGAGCCTGTGCTCCACAGCAGGAGAAGCCACCACAATGAGAAGCCCGTGCACCGCAACGAAGAGTAGCCCCCACTCACCGCAACTAGAGAAAGCCTGTGTGCAACAACAATGACCCAATGCAGCCAAAAATAAAATAAAGTAAATTTTTAAAATAATAACAATAAGATGGGGGAATTCCCTTAAAAAATGCTTGATTCTTTAAGAAACAAAGGATAACCTATAAATTACAATTATTTAGATTTTATTAAATTATCTGTTGATGAATAAAGTATGAGGTATGCTTAAAAGAGTATAGAGGAGATTCATATTTCTATTTTATATGAGTTTTCTGAGTAAGAACACATCCCTCCCATCCACATTCACTATATTCACAGGGTTTCTGAAGTATGAATTCTCTCATGCTTGGTAGTGGCAACAGTGCAGCCACATCTAAAGGATTTCCCAGATTTAATACATTTGTAGGATTCTCTCCAGCAAGAATTCTCATATCTCAGCAACGTAGAGGTCATGTCTGCAGGCATTCCCTCATTCATGTCATTTACAGAGTTTCACTTAAGTATGAATGCTACGATGTTGAGTAAGATATGGGGATTGGCTAATTCAACACATTTGCAGGATTTCTCTCTGATATGAATTCTCTAATGTTGAGTAAGAAGTGCATATTGGCTAAGGTCTTTCCATGTTCCTTACTTTAATAAGGTTTCTATTCAGTAGAAAGTTTATAGTGCTGAATAAGTTGTGATCCAGAACTAAATGCATTTGCAAATTGATTTGAATTGTACATTTTCTCTACACCATGTTTTCTCTGATGTTTACGCTGAGCATTAACTAAGTCTTTGCCATTTCTCAAGTTTATAGGATTTTACTCAAAATAAATCTTTGTCCTTGAGCACAAGAGTAGAATTCTCTCTTTTTTTAAACATGCTGGGTTCTTTTTTAAAATTATTCATTTATTTATTTTTGGCCACACCACACGGGCATCTGGGATCTTAGTTCACTGACTGGGGATGGAAGCCAGGCCCATGGCTGTGGAAGTGCAGAGCCCTAACCACTGGACCGCCAGGGAATTCCCAAGAGTAGACTTCTCTTCACGCTCATTATATTTCAAGGGTTTTTCTTTAGCATAAGCAACTTTGTTTTATTGGGAGTAAATTTATTTGGGTAAAAATTAATACAGTATTAATATATAATACATATATATATCATATATATCACATATATAATATTGTTTTATTGGGAATAAATTTATATGGGAATTTTTTTATCATATATATAATACTGAGTTTCTCTAATTCCTTTTGTGAAAATGCTCTTGAATCACTGGCTTCAAATGGAAACCTTTACCAGGTTTGTTACATTTGCCTCTTTTTTCCCCAGTTTTTTCTTTAGCATAGATAACTTTTACCTGAAATGCCTCCCTTTTCCCCTGTGCATCTCAAATTAACCTTTGCATTGTCACTTTTTTTCTGAAATGAAAATTGTATCATTGTTAATATGCACAGATACCCTAGCTAGATACCAACTAGGGACTTTGTAGAATCAAGATTAGCCATCATGTACATGTCAATGATAACTAGTAAAATATATGTACTAGGAAGAATGATGCACATCAAAAAGCAAGAATTCAACTATAAATAAACCTAAGAAGATTGTATGTCATCTATATAAAAGAGAATAAATAAACTGTATTCATGAATGCAGACTCAATACTGTAAAACCCCAATTGTCCATAAACCTAATCCATGAATTTCAGGCAATTTGAATCAATATTCTAAATAGGATCAGGGGCCTTTGGTACAATTCTTCATTTTAATTGGCAGGAAAAAATATATATGAAAGCAGCCAAGGGTATTTTGAGGATAGTTATAATAAGGGAAGACATATAAGATATTATACTCCATTATAAGCTACAGTAAATAAAACATGTAGCATAGAGCAGAATTAAAGAAATCACTGAAACAGAATAAAAAATCCAGAATCAGTGTCAAGTATATGAAATACTAAATGAAGTTTAGCTAACAATAGTGTGAAAAAACTAAGAAATTGAGAGGGGACTTTGCCTTACTGTATATAAAGTTATAAATCTAGTTAAACTAGGTTATGATGGTTGATGAAAAAGTCAGTGGAAGGCAGAGGTCCAATGCATAGCCATGCATATATGGAAAATAACATGACAAATGCGTTGTTCCAAGTTTGTGGAAACTGATAGTGCTGATATGATGTAAATCTATTTGTAAGGGAAAAAAATTCTGGACCCCTAAATCATATCGTATACAATGACAAACTCCAGATGGATTAAAATTAAATATGACAAAATAATAAAATGTCATAATGAAATATAGGAAAATATCATGAAACATTGTGATGGAGGATAAATAGGAACAACTCAGAAGCCATAAAGTAAATCCTAGACCTCATTAAAACATCTTTAAAACCAAAAAAAAAAATTAAAAGGTAAGATGTACATTGGGGGGACTTCCCTCGTGGTGCAGTGGTTAAGAATCTGCCTGCCAATGCAGGGGACACAGCCCTAGCCTGGGAAGATCCCACATGCCGCGGAGCAACTAAGCCCGTGCGGCACAACTACTGAGCCTGCGCTCTAGAGCTGGTGAGCCACAACTACTGAAGCCTGCGTGCCTAAAGCCTGTGCTTTGCAACAAGAGGCCACCACAATGAGAAGCCCGTGCGCCACAACAAAGAGTAGCCCCCGCTCGTCACAACTAGAGAAACCCCAGGCACAGCAACAAAGACCCAACACAGCCAAAAATAATAAATAAATAAATAAATAAATTTTTTTAAAAAGATGTACATTGGGGAAAATATTTGCAACACTTACAACAGAGCTACTATTCCTAATAAAAATATCCCCACAAACTGTTGTAAGAGAGAATAGAAAAATAGAAAATTGGACAAAGAATATGAAGAAGCTAGTCACAGAATAAGAAAAAAGTTGTAACTATTTTGAATTAGTTTTTCTTTTGGATGGTATACCATGTGGATATAATCTTCAAAGGAATAAAGTTCATATTTATGAGGGGGAGGTGTGCTCAATCTCATATTTGCATCTCTGACTCCGAATTCTTTCTAAACTATAATCTTACATTTCCTACTGCACATAATGCTTGGGAATCTAATTCACACCTCAAACCTATTAAAAGCCAAACAACTCATCATATTTTTAATCAGAGTAACATGCAATCATTGTATTAAATTAATGAGAAGAAACTGGAACTCGCCTACTTTTCTGGTGGGAATATATTGAATAAAAAGATACAGCCACTTGGGAAGACAGTTTGGCAGTCCCTCAAAAGATTAAACAGAGTTACCATATGGCCCAGCAATTTCACTCCTAGGTGTATACCCAAGGAAACTGAAAAATATGTTCACCAAAAAAACTTGTTGTACATAAACGTTCAGAGCAACATCATTCCTAATAACCAAAAAGTGGAAACAAACCAAATGTCAATCAACTGATAAATGGATAAACAAAATGTGTATCCATACAATGAAATATTACTTAACCATAAAAAGGAATGAAGTACTGATACAATGTGCAATGTGTATGAACCATTATAAGTTAAAGAAGTCAAATACTACTCAGCCATGAAAAAGAATGAAATTCTGCCATTTGCAACAACATGGATGGACTTGGAGGGTATTATGCTAAGTGAAATAAATCAGAGAAAGATAAATACTATATGAAATCACTTATATGTGGATTCTAAAAAATTAATGAATATAACAAAACAGAAACAGATATAGACAACAAAATACCAGTGGGGAAAGGGAATGGGGTAGGGGCAAGATAAGGGTAGAGGATTAAGAGGCACAAGCTACTATGTATAAAATCAATAAGCTACAAGGATGTATGGTACATCACAGGGAATATAGCCAACATTTTATAATAACTATACATGAAATATAACCTTTAAAAATCGAATCACTGTGTTGTACACCTGAAACATATACTATTGTACATCAACTATACCTCAGTTAAAAAAAGAAGACAGACACAAAAAGCCACCTATTCTATGATTCCATTGATACGAAATATCCAGAATAGACAAGTCCCTAGAGACAAAAGTAGATTAGTTTCCAGTGGCTGAGGGGAGGGGGAAGTGGAGAGTGGCTATTAATGGTTTATTAATTTACTAGGGCTGCCATAACAAAGTACCACAACTGGGTGGCTTAAACAACAGAAATTCATTGTCTCATAATTCTGGAAACTAGAGGTCTGAGATCAAGGTGTTGGCAGTGCCCATGTTCCCCGTGGAGGCACTAGAGAAGTGTCTGCCCCAGGCCTTTCTCCCAACTTCTGGTAGTTCCTTGGCTTGTGGCAGCATAATACTAATCTTCACGTGGTGTTCTCCCTGTGTGTGTGTCTTTTTGTGTCCAAATTTCCCCTTTTTATAAGGACATCAGTCACATTGGATTAGGGACCCACCCTACTCCAGTATGATTTCATATTAACTAATTCCATCTGCAATTACCCTATTTCCAAATAAGGACACTTTCTGAAGTAGGGCTTCAACATGAAATTTGGAGAACAAACACAATTCAACCTGTAACAAATGGGTATGGAGTTTCTTTTGGGGATGATGGAAGTGTTCTGGGAATTACTGAGTGGTGGTAGTTGCACAACATTGTGAACATACTATAAACCACTGAATTGAACATTGTAATGGTGAATTTTGTGTTATGTGAATTAAATTTCAATTAAAAATTGCTCCCCAAAAAAACCTTAACCCTCTGGCAAGGTTGTCTTTTTCAAGCCTGGGTGCAATGTTATTCCTCACAATTTACGTAGAATATAAGCTCCTGTGAGGACAAGGATTTTTGTGTAATCTGTATCTTAGTGCCTAGTATACTGCTGGAAACATCATAGATGATGAATAAATATTTGTTGAATTAATAGATAAATAAATGAGTGTTTTATACCATGTCTTAAAATTGTGCATCCGAGAGGTAAAATATCTTAAATATGTAACCTTTAAAATTAATCTGGTTTTAAATACGACAGTCAAACAGTGCCTTAATAGTCTTCTCATTGCAGAAATCTTGTTGCAGCCTTAGTAGAGAGGGATGGCAAAGTCTAATTCAGGGTCATCACTGCTCAAAGAGCTTTTTAGCTGAAAATAGAGAAAAGTAGCAAAACTCATCATCTCTAAAAAATTTCTCTCAAATGGATCATCTCCCTTGTTCCTACTCTGTTAATACTTGCTTTGTGGGACTTCCCTGGTGGCACAGTGGATAAGACTCCATGCTCCCAGCGCAGGGGGCCCAGGTTCAATCCCTGGTCAGGGAACTAGACCCCACATGCATGCCGCAACTAAGAGTTCACATGCCACTACTAAGGAGCCCACATGTTGCAACTAAGGAGCCCACAAGCCGCAACTAAGGAGCCCACCTGCCACAACTAAGACCCTAAATAAAATATTTTTAAAAAAAGACTTGCTTTGTGATTCCCATTTTCTCAGCTAGAAGCCAGAAGGCTAGGGAGCCTGGTGGATGCAGAGGAGAGGCTCCTAAGACACACAAAGCAGGGTAGAGAAGGTTGGTGAGTGAAACTGTAGAAGAAAAGGGGATTATTCAGCACAGACATGATTTAGTAGAGTTGTTAACATTTGGAACCCTATGTTGATTGGTGAATTGTACTAAGTCTTCATGGAGTTGGAAAGGCCCTTCAGTGTTATCCCTAATTGAAGCAAAGGTGCCAGGCCTTGAAACAGTTGTTGGATGTGGAGATGGGGCATGACTTTCCATTAGATGACTTTCTTGAGCCAAGGGCAAGTCCTGAGAGAGACTCAGCTGAGAGTTATTGGCTGCTGAGTCTCTAAGCAGCTGAGAGAATGAGTAACTTAGTCCTAAAGGGGGAGACATCTGAGAGGTACACTACTGCATACACTACAGTATATTACATTTCCTATCAAGGCCATGTGATTCTTCTGAGATGGAGGGAGTGGATGATGGTTGGAAGTAATGAAACTGGAGCCAGAATGAGAGCCAAGGAATGATAGAAAGGGAAGGCAAGGAGAATTAAAGGCTGAAGAACAAGTGATTGGTTCTTTAGATTTTCAGTGATTGATGAGCTCTTTCCCTTATAGTGGCCTCCTATGAGTGAAAATGGGTGACTTCATATCCTCCACCGGAGTTCTGCTGTGAACCCAGATAGGCAGACAAGAAGAAAAGCCTGTCAAAAGAATCTGGAGGAAGAAAATTTTCCTAAGGCAGATTTTATTTGGTTTGGTTTTGTTCTCATCAGTCCCTATTATGCCATTGTCAAATGCCTACTTCATCTAACACAAGTCAAGCCCTGGTCAAAAGGATGAATTCCTAGTTTGCTAAGGATTTTTATTGTGAATGGGTGTCAAATATTTTTTGAATTGTTTTTCATCAATTGATCTTATCAGGTCATCTTTTTCTTTAAATTGTTAATATGATACATTACATTGATTTTCAAATGTCAAACCTTCCTTGCATACCTGGAATAAACCCATACAGTCATGGTAATTATTATTTTTTTATATATTGCTGGATTCAATTTGTTAGTATTATGTTGGGGATTTTTGCATCCCTTGCTCATGAGAGATATTGGTATATACTTTATTTGTAATTGATTCTGTTGCCTGGGTTAGAGCACTCAAGTCTTACATTTCCTTTCCAGGAGCTTCCAACATCCTTGCGGTCTAACCTTAAAGTGACTGCATATCTCTTGCCCAATTCCAAAGCTCTTACATCAACATGCTGTACCTATCACTAGATTTACATAGCAACTAGACTCTTGAAAAGGGAATACTAATCAAATGCTTTACTCAAAATGAATTTTTTTCAAAGCCAATACATAAGAAGTAATAAACACTTTCGACTGTATAAAAAAGAGCTAAGTGACCTACACCCTGTTTTCTCCCCATCACATTTATATAATCAATAAATAAAGCATTTATAAGGAAATGTGAACATATTAACAATGCTTAGTCATGACACTGACAATGCCTAGTCCAACTATCAGCCTCACAGGCATATAGCCTATGGTTGTATTCATCTTCTTCTCCTTGGCATCACAATCTCTGTATTTCTCAGACCCGGGGCCATTCTTCCATCTTGGTGACCTGGTCTTGTCTTGGTCAGACTGCAGTGAGTCCCTTGTCTTCCCAAGAGTCACCATGGAACAGTGATTAAAAGCATGTTGTGTGGAGCCAAACTGCCTGAGTTTGAAGCCTGGCTCGGCCACTTACTAGCAGCATGGTCTTAGGCAAGTTACCTAAACTCTCTGTGCCTCAGTTTTCTCATCTATATTATTATGACAATAGTAAGTGTACCTACTTCTTAGGGCTATTGTGGAAACTAAATGGAGTTAATATCCATAAAGTATTTAGAACAGTGTCTGATATACAGTAAACACCATTATAAGTGTTAGCTATTAATGTCATTGGGGGACAGGCAATATTATCAGGCAGTCTTTTGACCCCCATTTGGCCATATAAGAATGGGCCTTGGGCTTGGAACACTTCCTTACCAAGAGATAAAGAGCCCATACAACCTCTGCTTGAGTGAATATCTTTCCCTGTTGCCAGCTCAATGTATGCTCCTTTGTACCACTTAAGCATGTGTGTCATATGGCACCTGGCCAACCCCACTGCTGTATCTGTCCAATGAGGGGAGGGGACAGGGCCTTTTACTAAGGTACAAGAGAGGTGTGCAAAGGCAAATTGCCCTGAGTCAGCTGTGGAGAGAGACCCAGTGGCCATGGGGGACCAACACCCACTACTGAAGCTGATCTTGCTGTCTCTTCTCTATGTAAGTAAAGTACTGTTGCATACAGTACTTGACTGCATTGTATTTTCCTTGGTGACTCCAATACCAAGATGCAGTGAGCAGAAGTGTTTGGAATCCTCACCTGGGACTGGTAACCAGTACACAGTGTTCTGCTCAACAAAAACAAAACAAAACAAAAAATTCTACTCAGGGGAATTCCCTGGTGATCCATAGGTTAGATCTCTGTGCTTTCACTGCCGAGGGCATGGGTTCAATCCCTGGTCAGGGAACTAAGGTCCCACAAGCCAGGGCAGCCAAAAAAATTTTCCACTCAGGAAGTTCATTTGCAAGAATGACAGGTAAGCCTGGGAGGCTCTAGTGTCATGAACTCCTGGCTTCAGTTCTAGCTCAAGCCAGTAGGAACTAAGTCACCCTGACTCAGCCACTAACTCCTCACAAGGTGTCTCCCCAGCATGAGAAAACCAAATGAGCAAGGGTATGAACACATGTCTCAAAGCCTGAACAAATGTTAACTCAAAAAACAAGCAAAGAGCCTCACATCCATGTCCTTTCTGAGAATGTTCCTTTGGTAATGAGGCTTTTCTGCAGAGTTGTTGAGAGTCCCCTGTCTGGTATCTTGAATCCAGCCAGAGTCCTAGTAGGATTGACACTCACAAGTGCAGTAGGAGGAGGGGAACTTTGCTGTATTTTTTTGGTGGGTAGTTCAGGGTAATGAATTAATATTTGTTGAGTGAGCATCCACCTCTACTACACTACTGTGTGAGGTCCTATAACAAGTATAGAACAGACAATGAGTTGTTAAACATAAGATAATTGAGCATAAGACAAAGCTCTTGGCATAGAGAGTCTTCCAGTAGGGCTGGAACCTGTCTAACAATGCTACATCTACAGGAGAATAATAAATGCCTTAAGGGGGACTTAAGGGGGAAGAACAAAAGAGCTTCAACAGAAAATTGGGGAAGCCTCCATAGAAGAAGTGATATTTGAGCAGGGCCTTGAAAAATGGCCAGGGTTTAGCATGCAGAGATGGGAATGGGAGTGAGAGGAAAGAAGGGTATTACAGGCAAAGGAAAGATTGGGTTGGCCAAGAAGTTCGTTCAGGTTTTTCCATACCACGTTATGGAAAAACAAGAACTTGTTGGCCAACCCAATAGCTTGAATAAACTACAGAGGTGAAAATGAGTGAAGGGCGTTTGTGTAGGAAACCCAGAGTTGGTATGAAAGGAATGGGGAGAGTTAGGCTGAAAAGATGACTTTGACCAGACTTGATAGTACTTAAATGCTAGACTAAGTTAGATTTCGGGTTTTAGACATTGGATACAACTGAAGGATTAAGAGAGAGGGCAGGCCTGGATGAGAGTTACACTTTAGAAAGTTAACCCGCTGAGGGGGACCTTCAAGATGGCAGAGGAGTAAGACATGGAGACCACCTTCCTCCCCACAAATACATCAGAAATACATCTACGTGTGGAACAACTCCTACAGAACACCTACTGAACGCTGGCAGAAGACCTCAGACCTCCCAAAAGGCAAGAAACTCCCCACATACCTGGGTAGGGCAACAGAAAAAAGAAAAAACAGAGACAAAAGAATAGGGATGGGACCTGCACCTCTGGGAGGGAGCTGTGAAGGAGGAAAGGTTTCCACACACTAGGAAGACCCTTCACTGGTGGAGCTGGGGGGTGGGTAGGGGGGAAACTTCGGAGCCACGGAGGAGAGCACAGCAATAGGGTGCAGAGGGCAAAGTGGAGAGATTCCCACAGACAGGATCAGTGCCAACCAGCACTCACCAGCCTGACGGGCTTGTCTGCTCACCCGCCGGGGGTGGGGTGCGGGCTGGGAGCTGAGGCTCGGGCTTCGGCAGAGGTCAGATCCCAGGGAGAGGACTGGGGTTGGCTGCGTGAACACAGCCTGAAGGGGGCTAGTGTACCACAGCTAGCTGGGAGGGAGTCCGGGAAAAAGTCTGGAACTGCCTAAGAGGCAAGAGACCATTGTTTTGGGGTGCGCGAGGAGAGGGGATTCCTTCCCTGTGTGCCCACAGAAGGCAGAGCACCACTTAAGCAAGCTCCAGAGACGGGGGCGAGCCGCGGCTATCACCTCAGACCCCAGAGACAGTCATGAAATGCTAAGGCTGCTGCTGCAGCCACCAAGAAGCCTGTGCGCAAGCACAGGTCACTCTCCACACCTCCCCTCCCGGGAGCCTGTGCAGCCCGCCACTGCCAGGGTCCCGGGATCCAGGGACAACTTCCCCGGGAGAACCCATGGCACGCCTCAGGCTGTTGCAATGTCATGCTGGCCTCTGCTGCTGCAGGCTCGCCCCGCATTCAAATTATGACTACCATACCCCTTCCTCTCCCTGGCCTGAGAGAGCAGCAGAGCCCTAATCAGCCGCTGCTTTAACCCCGTCCTGTCTGGGCAGGGAACAGACACCTGAGGGCACCTACACAGAGAGGCAGGGCCAAAACCAAAGCTGAACCCCAGGAGGTGTGCAGACAAAAAAGAGAAAGGGCAATTTCTCCGTGCAGCCTCAGGAGCAGTGGATGAAATCCCCAAAATCAACTTGATGAACCCGGCATCCATATCACTAATCAGGTTAATACAAATCAAAACAACAATGAGATACCACTTTTACCCATTAGGATGGCTATTATTAAAAAAAAATAGACAAACAGAAAATAACAAGTGTTGGCCAAAGATGTGGACAAATCAGAACCCTTGTGCATTGCTAGTGGGAATATAAAGCGATGCAGATGTTGTGGAAAACATTATGGCTATTTCTCAAGAAAAAAATAAGTTAAGTGTAGAATTACCATACGATCCAGTAATCCCACTTATGGGTATCTACACAAAAGAACTGAAAGCAAGGACTCAAACAGATATTTGTACACCATTGTTCATAACAACATTATTCACAATAGCCAAAAGGTAGAAACAACCCAAAGGTCCATCAGTGGATGAATAGGTAACCAAAATGTGGTATATATATACAGTAGAATATCCTTCAGCATTAAAAAGGAATGAACCTTGAGAATATTATCAGTTGAACAAGCCAGACACAAAAGGATGAATACTGTATGATTCCACTTATACGAAGTACATAGAATAGTCATATTCATAGAGACAGAAAGTTGAAAGGTGGCTTCCAGGTTTGGGTAGGGGGTAGAGATGAGAAATTATTGTCTAAGGGGTACATAGTTGCAGTTTGAGAAGATGAAAAAGTTCTGGAGATGGATAGTGGTGATGGTTGTATAGCAATGTGAATGTACTTAATGCCACTGAACAGCACACTTAAAAAGAGTTAAAATGGCAAATTTTATGTTATGTATATCTTACCACATTAAAAAAAAACAACGTTAAGCTGGCAATAGTGTGGAGAGAAAATTGAGGCAAGGAGTTCTGCCAGGAGGAAATGGCCAGGCTCCAGATTTGACACAATGAAACCTGGACCACAACTCTCCGAATGCAGAGAGGAGCCCCCTGGGCCTTTCTCAATTTGCAAACACTTGGAGGTTGGCATTTAGACATGAACTATTTGTTCGCTGTTATCTAGTGAAGAAATAGTCTACAGTCAACACATGATTACTTGTGCTTCCTGGACTGTATCTATTTTTGATTGAAACAACTGACTTAAAATTCTAAGTGTTATCATTGCAGTAGCAAAGTTTTTTAAACAACTCTATTGAGGTATAATTACCATACTACAAAATTCACCTCTTTTAAGTGTACTTCTTCTTTTCAAATCACCATTTATTTATTTTCTTGTCTAATTGCCCTGGCTAAAACATCTGCTACCATGCGGAACAGAAGTGGTGAGAGCAAACATCTTGTCTTGCTCCTGCTTAGGGAGAAAACTTCCAGTCTCACCATTAATATGATGTTAGCTGTGCATTTTTCATTGATATCTTTTATCAGTTTGAGGAAGATTCCTTCTATTCTTAGTGTGTTGAGTGGTTTTACCATGAAAGGGTGTTAGCTATTGTCAATTTTTATCTACATCTAGGGAGATAATCATGTGGTTTGGGCTTTATTCTGTTAATACGTTGTGTTACACTGATTGATTGATTGATTTTTTGTTTGTTAAATCACAACCTTGCATTTCTAGGATAAATTCCACTTGGTCATGGCATGTAATCCTTCTTACACATTGCTGGATTTGGTTTGTTAGTATTTTGTTTCAGAGGTTTTTGTGTGTCTGTATTTATAAATGATAATTGGTCTGGAGTTTTCTTGCCTGGTTTTGGTATCATAAAATAAGTTGGGATGTATACCCTACTCTTCTATTTTTTGAAAGTTTGTGAGTGTTAATTCTGTAAATGTTTGGTAGAATTCACCAGAGAAGTCATCTGGTCCTGCGCTTTTCTTTGTGAGAAGCTTTTTGAAAATTACTGATTCAATATCCTTACTTTTTATTGGTCCATTCACATTTTCTATTTCTTCTTGAGAAAGTGTCAGAAGTTTGTGTCTTTCTAAGAATTTGTCTATTTTATATTGGTTATCTAATTTGTTGGCATACAATTGTTCAAGTATTCCTTTATAATCCTCTTTATTTCTGTAAGGTCAATAGTAAAGTCCCCTCTTTCATTCCTGATTCAATAATTTGAGTTTGGTCTCTTTTTTTCTACCTAAAGGTTTATCAGTTTTGTTGATCGTTTCAACAAAGTAACTTTTAGTTTTGTTGATTTTCTGTGGTGTTTTTCTAATCTCTATTTTATTTATCTCCTCATTAATATTATTTCCTTTCTCCTGCTTTCTTTGGGTTTTTGTGTGCTCTTCTTTTTTTCTAGTTTCTTAAAGTGGAAGGTTAGGTTGTTGGTTTGACATTTCTCTAGGGACTTCTTCTGAGACCCATGTGTTATTTGCAAGTGTGTAATTTTATCTTCAAACATTTGGGGATTTCCCAGCTACCTCTGTTATTGGTTTCTAGTTTAAATCTATTGTAGTCAGAAAGCATACTTTGTATGATTTGTATTCTTCCAATTATGTTACAGTGTGTCTGTGGCCCGGTATGTAGTCTATCCTGGTGAATGTTCCATGTGAGCTTGAGAAGAAAGTATATTCTGCTGCTGCTGGATGAAGTATTCTGTAAGTGTCAGTTAGATTCAGTTGATTGATGGTGCCTTTCATTTCAACCATATCCTTACTGATTTTCTTGTGGCTGGACCTGTCGATTATTGATACAGGAATGTTGGAGTTGATGACGTATTTAAGATCATTTAAAAATCAAAATGGAGTAACTATAGTCATAGTCCAGGCATCCAAAATGGAGCCAGGTGGCCATTGTGGATGCGGTTTCAGACACAGTCCTGTATCACTAAGAACTTGAATTTTCTGAACTGTACCAAATTCAAGGACACCACCAGCCATTTTCAAAACAATATCTGCTAGGAAATGTCATCTGTGAGTACAGATAGTTATACTTTTTCCTTTCCAATTTGGATGCCTTTTATTTCTTTTTCTTGCCTAATTGCTCTGGCTAGAATTTCCAGAACAATGTTGAATAGCAGTGGCAAAAGCAGACATCCTTGTCTTGTTCCTGACTGTAGGTGGAAAGCTTTTAGTATTTCACCTTGGAATATGATATTAGCTGTGGTTTTTCAAAAATGTCCTTTATTTATTTTTTTAATAAATTTATTTATTTTATGTATTTTTTATTTTTGGCTGCATTGGGTCTTTGTTGCTGTGCGTGGGCTTTCTCTAGTTGCGGTGAGCAGTGGCTACTCTTCATTGCGGTGTGCGGGCTTCTCATTGTGGTTGCTTCTCTTGTTGTGGAGCACAGGCTCTAGGTGCACAGGCTTCAGTAGTTGTGGCTCGCGGGTTCTAGAGCACAGGCTCAGTAGTTGTGGCGCATGGGCTTAGTTGCTCTGCGGCATGTGGGATCTTCCCGGACCAGGGCTCGAACCCGTGTCCCCTGCATTGGCAGATGGATTCTTAACCACTGTGCCACCAGGGAAGCCCCAAATGCCCTTTATTATGTTAAGGAAATTTCCTTCTATTCCTAGTTTACTGATGATTTTTTATC
Organism: Mesoplodon bidens; assembly: GCF_964165515.1. NCBI lineage: Eukaryota > Metazoa > Chordata > Mammalia > Artiodactyla > Ziphiidae > Mesoplodon > Mesoplodon bidens. The sequence continues at coordinate 99,179,936 of NC_138163.1, read as the reverse complement.
ATAAGAGGGTGTTGGGTTATGTCAAATGCTTTTTCTGCATCCACTGAGATTATCATGTGTTTTTTTCCTTTATTCTGTGAACACATTTTTGACTGGAGACATATTACGGCCACAGGCCTTAGTTTCTGCAAAAATCCCCTGGTCAATAATGTGTTAATATGGCATATTACATTGATTGATTTTCATATGTTGAACCACCCTAACATCCCTCGAATAAATCCTGCTTAGTCATGGTGTATAACCCTTTTAATATGCTGCTGGATTTGATTTGCTACTATTTTGTTGAGGATTTTTTCATCTATATTCATAAAAGATAATCATCTGTAATTTTCCTTTCTTGGACTTCCTTTGTGTGGGATTGATATCAGAGTGAAATAGGAAGTGTTACCTCATAGAGTGAGTTAGGAAGTGTTACCTCCTCTTCTATTTTTTAAACAGTTGGAGAAGTATTGGTGTTAATTCTTTAAATGTTTGGTAGAAGTCACCAATGAAGCCATCTGGTCCTGGACTTTTCTTTTCTTTGGTTTTTTGGGGGTTTCTTTGGGGTTTTTTTGCTTTTGCTTTTTTTTGTTTTCTTGTTTTTAATATCCATATCCATATATATATATGTATATATATATATATATATACATATATATATATATAATATATATATATATATATATATATATTTACAAACCCTTGTGTCAAGGGCTGACCTTCAATAGATACCAGTGAGGGAGCTGATCTGCTACATTTGAAACCCTGATCCAGAAGAGGTCATCTACTAATGGTTTAGCACCAGGTTCCCCACAAACAGTGCAATTGTGTGATGGGTGAGGGGGCAGCTTCCTTTCTGGCTGCATCCTGTTTCCCAGGACAAAGGGCTCTCCACACTGGACACCTGATGGGCCAAATGGGGACAGTGGGGGGCCAGCTGTCTGAGGCCAACCAAGGCTCTGGACTTTTCTTTGATGGAAGTTTTGGACTACTGATTCAATCACTTTACTTGTTACATACCTGTTGAGATTTTTAATTTCTTCTTGAAACAGTTTTGGTAATTTTTGTGTCTCTAGGAATTTGTTTGTTTCACCTAGGTTACCTAATTTTTTGCTGTACAGTTTTCCATAGTATACTCTTATAATATTTTTTATTTCTGTAAGGTCAGTAATGATGTCCTCACTTTCATTTCTGATTTTAGTTATTTTCATCTTTTCTCCCTTTTTTCTTAAAGTCTAGCTACAGGTTTGTCAACTTTGTTGGTATTTTCAATGAATCAATTTTTAGTTTAGTTGATTTCTTTACTGTTTTTCTATTCTCTATTTTATTTATCTCTGCTCTAATCATTATTATTTCCTTCCTTCTACTAGTTTTGGATTTAGCTTGCTTTTCCTTTTCTAGTTTCTCAAGGTGTGAAGTTACGTTATTAATTTGAGATCTTTATTTTTTACTGTAGTCATTTACAGGTATTAATTTTCCTCTGAGCACTGCTTTTGCTGCATCCCTTTAGGGTTGATATGCCATGTTTTTATTCTCATTCAGTTCAAAGTATTTTTCAATTTCTCGTTATTTCTTCTTTGACCAATTGGTTGTTTAATTTCCACATATTTGTGAATTTTTTGGTTTTCCTTGTTATTAATTTTTAGTTTCATTTCATTGTGGTTGCAAAAGATACCTTGTATGATTTTAATCTTTTTAAAATTTATTAAGACTTGTTTTGTGGCCTAGCATGCTGCCTATCTTAGAAAATGTTCCCTGTAAACTTTAGAAGAACATGTACTCTGTTGTTGGTGGTGGGCTGTTCTATATGTGTCTGTTAGTTTTAGTTGCTTGATAGTGTTATTCAGTCTTCTATTTCCTGGCTGAACTTCTGTCTAGTTGTTCCATCCATTATTGAAAGTGAGGTATTGAAGTCTAGAACTATTATTTCTCCTTTCAAAAAATGTCTATTTCTCCTATCAATGCTCTCAATTTTTTAAATATATTTTTGGGTCCTGTTTTCGAGCGTGAATATGTTTATAATTTTGTATTATCTTGATTGATTGACATTTTATCAATATGTAATATCCTTCTTTTTCTCTTGTAACAAATTTTGACTTAAAGTCTATTTTGTCTGATATTAGTATAGCCACCTCATACCTTTTGGTTACTATTATCAAGGGATGTTGTTTTCTATCCTTTCACTTTACCCCATATGTAGGTTTGGTTTTTTTTAATCTAAATCAAGTCTCCTTAAATAAGGAGCTTGGGATTAACATATACACACCACTATATATAAAATAGATAACCAACAAGGACCTACTGTATAACACAGGGAACTATACTCAATATTCTGTAATAACCTATATGGGTAAAGAATCTGAAAAAGAATGAATATATGTATATGTATAACTGAATCACTTTGCTATACACCTGAAACTAACACAACATTGTAAATCAACTATACTCCAATAAAATTTTAAAAAATAAATAAATTGAGGGAGTTCGCTGGTGGCCTAGGGGTTAGGATTCCAGGCCTTCACTGGCAGTGCCCAGGTTCAATCCCTGGTTGGGGAACTGAGATTCCCTACAAACCATGTGGTGTGAGAAAGAAAGGGAGAGAGGGAGGGAGGGAGGGAGGGAAGGAGGAAGGAAGGAAAGAAGAAAATTGAGTGTCCTGTAGACAGTATATTGTTAGGTCATGTTCTTGGGTTTTTAAAAAATACATTCTACCAATGTCTGCCTTGTAATTGGATAGTTTAATCCATTTATTTCTAAAGTAATTACTGATGAGGAAGGACTTCCTTCTGTCATTTTACTACTTGTTTTCTATATATCATTTTTGTTCCTCAGTTCATTCATTTCTGCTTTCTTTTGTATTTCACTGATATTTTTCTCCTAGGCTACTGTTTTGATTACTTCCTCATTTCCTTTTCTGTATATTTTAAAGTTATTTTCCTAATGGTTATCTTGGTGAGTGCAATTAACATCCTAAATTTGTAACAATATTGTTTGAATTGATAACAACTTAGCTTCAATAGCATATTAAACTCTACATATATATAGCTCTATTCCATCCCACTTTGTTGTCATTGTCACAAATTGCATCTTTAAACACTGTGTGCCCATTCACACAGACTTATATTTATTTCTTATGCATTTGTCTTTTAAATCATACGGTAAAACTAAGAGGAGTTCCATACCAAGCATACAATCATACTGGCTTTTGTGTATGTGTGTGTGTGTGTGTGTGTATTTTTGCCACACCATGCAGCTTGTGGGATCCTAGTTCACTGACCAGGGATTGAACCTGGGCCCTCAGCAGTGAAAGCACAGGGTTCCAACCACTGGACCACCAGGGAACTCCCCAGACTTTTATATCCACCTAGGTAGTTACCTGTACTGGTATTCTTCATGTGGCTCTTTTTTTTTTTTTTTTTTTTTTTGGCTGCATTGGGTCTTCATTGCTGCACGCAGGCTTTCTCTAGTTGTGGACAGTGGGGGCTACTCTTCATTTCCGTATGTGGGCTTCTCATAGTGGTGGCTTCTCTTGTTGCGGAGCATGGGCTCTAGACATGTGGGCTCAGTAATTGTGGCATGCAGGCCCTAGAGTGTGTGGGCTTCAGTAATTGTGGTGCATGGGCTTAGTTGCTCTGTGGCATGTGGAATCTTCCCAGACCAGGGATTGAACCATGTCCCCTGCGTTGGCAGGCAGATTCTTAACCATTGTACCACCAGGGAAGTCCTTCTTCATATGGTTTTAAGTTACTGTCTAGGGCCCTTTCATGACATCCTGAAAGACTCTTTCAGTACTTTTTTTAGGGCAGGTCTACTAGCAACAAACTTCTTCAGCTTTTGTTTACCAGGGAATCTTTTGATTTCTCTTTGGATACTTTTGCCAGATATAGCGTTATTGTTTTTTTTTTTCTTTCAACATTTTAAATATGTCATCCCAATGCATTATGACCTCCATATTTTTTATGAGAAATTGGCTCTTAACCTTATTAAGCATCCCTTTTACATGACATGTCACTTATCTCTTGCTGTTTTGTTGATTTTCTCTGTGCTCTTCAACATTTTGATTATAATGTTTCAGTGTGGATCTCTTTGAGTCTATCTTACTTGGGCAAACTCTCCCCAGGACTTTTTCTTGTGTTTTGTGGGCTGCAGTCATTTACTCATTTAGTGACTTTTCCACTTTTTTATTTTATTTATTATTATTATTATTTTTGCAAAGACTGTATTCTTAATCATGTGTGGTCACTGGAGTCTCCATTCCATTATCTCAGCAGTCAGCCAGCAAAATTGAAGAGACATCTTTAGATGCATGGAGCTTTAAAAAAAATCTCTTGGTCTTTGCAGACTGACTCTGAGCTAGGACACAACTTTAACATTTAGTCAAGCTACTTATACTCTACCTTAGCTCTCACCTCCTGCTACATGGAGACCAAAGTTCAGTCAGATATAAAAGCCTGTTGTCCTCTCAGGTCTTTTCTAAGCATGTGTCCAATCCTGGGCATGTGTGTGGCCCTCCAGATTCACTGGTATATGCAAGAGCCCTTCAAAGCCCTTATTCTCCTATGTATCTTCTCTAAGGCTTTTAAGTCTGAATGCTGCTTGCCCCTTGCACTGTCCTTTGCCTCAGGTAGCTGTGAGGAGGATGTACTTTTAAGTGCTTTTGACAAATGCCACCCAGGAGTCACTCCAGCCCTGAAAAATCTCCAAGGGAGGTGAAACAAAAGGAAGACTTTAAGCTGAACCCTCAGGGAAACACCAGATAGGTAAAAATACACAACCACTGTTCTTTAAGAACACTTGTACTATCCCCTCTGGTACCAGAAATCCACAGCAGTAAGGCCACTGTCTCCACAACCACTTCCAAGCTGGGGCATGGGGGATGGTAGGTGAGTAAACAAAAATGCCACAATGATCTCTTACCAAAATTTAGCAGCCTCTTTTCCCATTAATCGCTCCTATGGTTGTTGTAAGTTTTTTAGATTCCAGAGTTCCAAATGAGTTGATTTGGATCATTTTTGTCAGCTTAATCATCGCTTCTGTGGAGGGATGAATCCTTGGAGCTCCCTTCTCCACTGTTTCAATGATGTTACTCTCTCTAGCATTAAAAAATATGCTTTTAGTTTTAATCTCTGTTGTGACATTACATATCACATATCTAGTCTTGCTGTTGTGCAGTTTTTCCATTAGAGCCTTTACCATCATAACTTTTTTTTTTTTTTTTGGCCACGCCACATGGCTTGTGAGATCTTTGTTCCCTGACCAGGGATCGAACCTGGGCCCCAGCAGTGAAAGTGCCAAGTCCTAACCATAGGACCACCAGGGAATTCCTTATCATAACTTTTAATCATACTTCTTTTTTGATAATAGCTTTATTGAGATCTAATTTATATACCATACAATTCATACATTTAAAGTGTACAACTCAATGGTTTCTAGTAAGTTCACAGAGTTGTGCAACTATCACCCACAATCAACTTTAGAACATTGTTATAAACACAAAAAGAAATCTTGTACCCTTTAGCTGTAACTCTCCCACAACCCCACTACCCTCCCCAGCCCTAGGCAACCACTAACCTGCTTTATGTCTCTATAGATTTGCCAATTCTGGAGATTTCATAAAAATGGAATAATATACTATGTGGTCTTTTGTGACTGGCTTCTTTAACTTAGCATGAAGTTTTCAAAGTTCATCCAAGTTGTAGCATGTATCAACAATTAATCTCTTTTTATGGCTGAGTAATATTCCATTGTATGGATATACCATATTTGTCCATTCATCAATTGATGGACACTTGGGTTGTTTCCACTGTGGGCCAGTATGAATATTGCTGCCATGAATATTCATGTACAAGTTTTTGTGTTGACATGTGTCTTTATTATACTTAAAGGTGGAATGGCTGAGTCAAATATTAATTCTATGTTTAACTTTTTGAGGAACTGCCAGAATGTTTTCCAAAGTGGGTACATCATTTTACATTCCCACCAGCAGTGTATGTAGCTTCTGATTTCTGCATATCCTTGCCAACACTTGTTCCTATCTGACTTTGACAATGGCTATCCTAGGCAGTGTGAATTGATATCTCATTGTGATTTTTATTTGCATTTCCCTGAAGGGTAATGATGTTGAGCATATTTTCATGTACTTATGGGACATTTCTATACCTTCTTTGGAGATATGTCTATTCAGATCCTTTACCCATTGCCTTTATTTTTGAAATATGGTTTTGCTGGATATAGAATTCTGGCTAACATACTTTTTCTCCTGCCACTTTAAATACATCATACCACCACCTTCTGGCCTCCATTGTTGCTGATGAGAAGTCACTGTGATTCCCTTATATGTGATGTGGTTCCCTTGTACCTGATGAGTCATTTTTCTCTTGTGGCTTTCAGGATTTTTTCTTTGACTTTTAACAGTTTAAATATGATATGTTTAGGTATAGAGTTCTTTCTGTTTATCCTACAGCGAATTCATTAATGTTATTGTATGTGTAGATTAATGTTTTTCATCAAATTTGGGATAGTTTTAGCCATTACTTCTGAAACATTTTTTCTGCCCCTTTCTTTCCTCCCCTTCTGGCCAACTTCCAGAGTCCCAAAGAAGTTGGTGCATTTTTTCATTTGTTTATTTTTGTTTTTGTTTTTCTGCAATTTTGTTAGTTTTATCATCGCTTTTTGAGGAACGGATTTGTTGAGCTTCTCACTAACCTATTTTGGAAGTCCCACCTCTAGAGGAGCTCATTTTAATACCTAATATACTTCCATGTCAAGTGGAAGTCAAACAGCTGAAAACAGAAGGCAAGTGGTCCTGAGAAATAACTGCTTGTTAAAACATTTTAAAGGATACTTGAATTGAATTGCCCATTGAAGAAAACCTATTTTCAAACAAACCAGAGTGGTGAGTAATATTTATTAATACTTGTGTGATTTGGTAATTATTCACCAGCTGAACTAGTGTAATCATCTTACTAAAAGTTCTATAGTTCAAAGTAGTTAATCATGTTGACTAGAAATAACACTTCACACAACAAAGTTGAATTGACATATTTTCTTCCTCCAGCAGATGGTGACATTTTATAGATTATGGATAAATTGTCCAGAAGGACCAGCAAGCTAAGTGACTAAAATAGACTTGCATCTATTTCATTTCTTCTTTATCTACATCTTGAATTCATTTACAAAAAAGCATTCCTCAAGAAGCTACATCTATCAAAGTAGTCTAAGAACAATAAAAAATCATGACTAATATATACAGTAAAAATTTCAACTGCTTCAGTGCTGAGTTACATAGCGTTTTTAATCAGCTATTTTCTCATTTGGCATCAGGGCACATCAGCCTGCCTATATACAAAAATAGATCAGCAAGGACAGAATGTTCAAGTGGGTAAATTTGTCTTTAAATAATGTCCACCTCTGATTTATCTTTGTTTCTTTCTTCCATGGAGGTCCCTCGTTCCTCTCAGTCTCCCAAATTAGTTCTTTAGAATCAATTCTCCCTTCCTTTAAACTCAACACATTAATGTTTACTTCCCTAGTTTCTAACCTACAGTATAGAATCTAATTAAAATTAATTCTTAGGTGTATGTAATTAGTTGTCACAGCTTAATGTGCTAACTATACTGAGGATTTTAAATACACTAGTTCAAACCAAACATCAATTGAACATATATTTCAAGGTTTCTTGTGGAGCTCAGAGTCCATCTAGTAAGGGAAACAAACTCAAACAGTAGGTAAGAGGTATTTTAATGCACGTGTGCACAAGATTCCATGGGAACCCAGAATGTGAATCGTTAATTCTGTTGAAGGAACTTTATATGTGAGTTTCAAACCTCAGTGCCATACCATAGACTGAGATGGGCAAAGGGCATTTCAGGCAGAGGGAACAACTTGAACTCAGATTTAGAAGCATCAAACTACTTGGCATTTTTGCTAAACCCAGAACAGTCTTGTTTGAATACACAGCATAAAACACAGTGTGCCAACAGAACTGGAATGGTGGATGGGAGAGGAAGAGGAAGGAAATGGGGGAAAGTGAGACTGTAGAGGTAGGTTGGTGCCAGACTGTGAAACCCTTAGAAGGCATGCTAAAGAGTAATGACAGCTCTATGAAAAACCTTATGAGGTGTACTAAGGAGTGTGGACTTGACCTTGTGAGCCTCAGAGAGCTGTATTTTAAAAGCAGTGAGGGATGGAAGCAGAGAGACCAATTGAAAGGTGACAAATCGCACAAAGCCTGAGAGAAATAACACAGTGTGGATTGATGAGTGGTGACATCTTTCAGTGAAAAGTGTCAATGATGAAGGCAAGTGTAAGAGACATTAACATGGTAGACTTCTGGGCTGAGGCGAATGGCTGGATGTGGTGCCTGAGAAAAGGGGAGGCATGCCCAAAGATGACTGTGAGGTTTCTAATTCTGCCATCTTGGTGCCTAATGATAGCATTATTCAAAACACGAAATTCATGAAGAATAGCAAATTCGTAGAGGGCTGCAGAGGATTTGGTTGGGGACAAAATGAATTTGAGATGCTTGCAGGCATCCAGGTGGAGGTGCTGAGACAGAAGTGGAAATATGAGTCTCATTGGAGTTCAAGAGAGAAACCTGGAAATGGCATTTGAGTGAACACTGTAAACTTGCTGGGAGAGGCCATGGTAATGGAGTCTCAGGTGGTTGAGTGCAATGAGAAGAGGGGTCCGAGGAGATTAAGAAGGAGGAGCTTGAGCGGTAGCAAGGAATAGAGTTGTGTTTGAAGAGGAAAGATGGTAACTAACCCTCCTCTCACAGTGTAACCTCCATATTTGTGGGAGATGGAGTGGTATACAGTGATATCCTAACAATATTTCTAGAATAATCCCTGCCTCACTTTGGCCAGAGCTTGGAAGACTGTCCATGCCAGAAAGTCAACATCTTAAGAATGTGAAGTGAGAGTATTATGAAAGATGCCCTGACCTACACTGTGTACTTAATTAATTTTTCTTTTCTGATGAGAAAAAAATTAACAAACTTAACTAAGTTCCATTAAAATCTATGTTTTCCTCCTCACAAGATAAATTACACATATTACAACAAGGAAGGAAAATGTGTAAAATTGGGAAAATTCCTGTGAGAAGACACTCTTCACCCAGAAAATACATTTATTTGCTGATTTAAGTTTCTATCAGAACATACAGAGGGACCTGGGAAATGAGTTGTAATTGGATTTCAACAGGAATCCACCCTTTCTGCCTTTGTCGATGTCAGAGCGTGTGGTGGATGCTGTCCAGATTCTCCTTCAGGAATAAAGAAAATGTTCCCCAGCTGCTGGGAGTGGTGCCCACAGAGAGCCCTCAGCTGCCAGCCCCTTCAGAGATTGCCTTGGCTGAAGAGAACTGTCTCACCCAAAGTCAGAGCCTTCTATGGATCGGCCTGAAACTAATAACCGAATGACAGGGGACCTGTTCCCTCAACTTGGGACAACTCTCAATAGCCATTCCATCTTCAAAGGTCACCATGTGGTACACCAAAAGAGTCGTTGGGCTCCTATTGTAAGCCAGCTTCTCCCTCTTTCCAATCCTGCATCCTTCCATTCCGTTCAATAGACGTTGATGCCTCTGATAAATCTCCTGCATGCTAATCTCTATCTCAGAGTCTGCGTCAACAGAAGACTCAACCTATAACAGGGGTGAACTCATAGAGCATACACATGGGTTGCAGGCAAACCCTAGGCCCACCTTTTCATCCATTTGAGCTTGGTCATTGGGAGAATGCAGGGCTAGAAATACCTGGATTTCTTAATTTTATTTTTAAATTAACCTACAGTAAAACTTACTCTTTGGGGCATACAGTTTTATGAGTTTTGACAAATGCACCAAGTCATGTAACCACAACCAAGATACAGAATAGTTATAATTACCACCACGCCCCAAACTCCCTCATCTGTCACTTTATAATCAGTTCCTCTACTCTGTCCTTAATCCCTGACAACCACTAATCTCTTCTATCAATATACTTATGCATATTCCGGAATGTAATATAAATGGAATCATACAGAATGTAGACTTTTGAGCCTGGTTTCCTTCACACAGAATAATGCATTTGAGATTCATCCATGTTGTGTATTATCAACAGTGTATTCTTTTTTATTGTTGAGTAGTATTTCATTGTATAGATCACCACACTTTGTTTCTCCATCCACCAACTGAAGGACATTTAGGTTGTTTCCAATTTTTAGCAACTATTACAAAAACTGCTATATTCACGTAGAGGATTTGGTTTGAACATCAGTTTTCATTTCTTTTGGGTAAATATGTTGCCGTGGAATTGATGGGTCATGTAGTAAGTGTATTTTTAACTTTATAAGAAACTGCCAAACTGTTTTTCCAAACTGTTTGAACCACTTTTACACTCCTGCCAGCAATGTGTTAGAGTTCTAATTGTGCTACAACCTTGCCAGCTGCTGTTATTGCCAGGTTTTTTTTAAGCCATTATAATAGGCATTCAGTGGCATTTCATTGTGGTTTTAATTTGCATTTTACTATCAATGTTGAGCATCTTTTCTTACAGGAAATGCAGTGGAATATCTTCCTTGGTGCAGTGTCTGTTCAAATCTTTTGTGCATTTTCATATTGGGCTTTTTGTTTCCTTACTGTTGAACTTCGAGAGTTCTTTGTATATTCTAGTTATGTCTTTTGTCAAAGATGTTACTTATAAATATTTTCTCCCAATATATAGCTTTTAGTTTTACCCTCTTAACAGCATCTTTTGTTGAGCAAAAATTTTTACCTTTCATGAAGTCCAACGTATCAAATTTTAATTTTATAGATGGTGCTTTTGGTGTCATATCTAAGAATTCTTGTGCCCAGGGCACAAAGATTTTTTCTATGTTTTCTTCTAAAAGTTTTACATCTTACATTTAGGTCTACGATTGATTTTGAGTGAATTTTTGTAAAAAGTGTGAGGTATGTGTTGAGGTTCATTTATTACATATGGATGCCCAATTGTTCCAGTACCATTTTAAAAAAAGTTTTATTGAAGTATAGTTGAGTTACAATGTTTTGTTAATCTCTTCTGTACAGCAGAGTGACTCAGTTATATATATATATATATATATATATATTTCTTTTTCATATTTTTTTCATATTCCTTTCCATTATGGTTTGTCAAAGGATATTGAACATAGTTCCCTGTGCTATACAGTAGGACCTTGTTTTCTATTCATCCTATATATAATAGTTTGTCTCTGGTAATCCCAAACTCCCAATCCTTCCCTCCCCTACCAGCCCTCCCCCTTGGCAACCACATGTCTATTCTCTATATCTGTGAGTCTGTTTTTGTTTTGTAGATATGTTGTTTTGTATCATATTTTAGATTCCACATATAAGTGATATCATATGGTATTTGTCTTTCTCTTTCTGACTTACTTCTCTCAGTATGATAATCTCTAGGTCCATCCATGTTGCTGCAAATGACATTATTTCATTCTTTTTATGCCTGAGTAATATTCTATTGTATATATATACTACATCTTCTTTATCCATTCATCTGTCAATGGACATTTAAGTTGTTTCCATATCTTGGTTATTGTAAATAGTGCTGCTATGAACATAGGGGTGCACGTATCTTTTCGAATTACAGTTTTGTCTAGGTATATGCCCAGGAGTGGGATTGTAGGATCATATGGTAACTCTACTTTTAGTTTTTTGAGGAACCTCCATATGTTTTCCACAGTGGATGCACCAATTTATATTCCCACCAACAGTATAGAAGGGTTCCATTTTCTACACACCCTCTGCAGTATTTATTATTTGTGGGCTTTTTAGTGATGGCCATTGTGACTTGTGTGAGGTGGTACCTCATTATAGTGTTGATTTACATTTCTCTAATAATTAGCGATGTTGAGCATCTTTTCATGTGCCTATTGTCCATCTGTATGTCTTCTTTGGAAAAATGTCTATTTAGGTCTTCTGCCCGTTTTTCAATTGGGTTGTTTGTTTTTTTATTATTGAGTTGTATGAGCTGATTGTATATTTTGGAAATTAAGCCCTTGTCGGTTGCATTGTTTGCAAATATTTTCTCCCATTTCATAGGTTGTCTTTTCATTTTGTTTATGGTTTCCTTTACTGTGCAAAAGCTTGTAAGTTTGATTAGGTCCCATTTGTTTATTTTTGTTTTTATTTCTAGTGTCTTGGGAGACTGACCTAAGAAAACATTGGTACGATTTATGTCAGAGAATATTTTACCTGTGATCTCTTCTAGGAGTTTTATGGTGTGACATCTTATGTTTAAGTCTTTAAGCCATTTTGAGTTTATTTTTGTGCATGGTGTGGGGGTGTGTTCTAACTTCATTGATTTATATGCAGCTGTCCAACTTTCCCAGCACCACTTGCTGAAGAGACTTTTTCCCATTTTATATTCTTGCCTCCTTTGTCAAAGATTAATTGATTGTATGTGTATGGATGTTTTCATGGGCTCTTTATTCTGTTCCACTGATCTGTATGTTTTTGTGCCAATACCACACTGTTTTGATTACTGTAGCTTTGTAGTATTGTCTGAAGTCTGGGAGGGTTATGCCTCCTGCTTTGTTCTTTTTCCTCAAGATTGCTTTGGCAATTCTGGGTCTTTTATGGTTTCATGTAAATTTTATGATTCTCTGGCTTTGCTAACCAGAAATTCTACCTAGAAAATTTTTAATGTTCTATTAAATAATTCTTGAGAGGAAGGGAAATTAAAAAATGAAATAATAGAATTAATTTAAAAATAATGCTAATAAAAACACTACATATCAGAAATTATTGGATATAATTTTTTAAATGATTGGATGAAATCCCATACCCTTAAACAATATCAATAAATAACAACAAATGAATAATATCCATACTAATAACATGAAAAAATGAAAACATGAAAATGTATGAATTAAATTCCCAACTCAGGGACTTACCTGGTGGTCCAGTGGTTAAGACTCCACACTTCCAGTTCAGAGGGTGTGGGTCTGATCCCTGATCACAGAACTAAGATCCCACATGCTGTGTGGCCAAAAAAAAAAAAAGAATATATATACATATATATATATATATATATATATATATATATATATATATATATATATACACACACACACACATATATAAATTCCCAACTCAAAACACTAGAAAAAGAGCAACAAAGTAAACAAAGTAAAAGCACAGGGAGGAAAGAATAAAGATAAAAGCAGAAATTAATGAGATTAAAAAATAGAAAAACAATATTTTTACATCTAATTAGTAAATCAAAAGCCTGTTTTTCTTGAATAAATTAGTAAAATAGACAAACCACTATTGTACTAATAGTTCCAGTTTAATGTTAAATATTTGTGGAGATAATGGGTATCCTTATCTTGTTCCTGATCTTAGCAGAAGTTTCCCTAGTGTTCCAAGAAAAAAAAAAGGTGGCAGACGTATACAAAGTTAGAAATGACATGAGGGAAATAATCATTGAAATAGAAGAAATTTTTTTTAATCATGAGGACTTTCATAGACGTCTATGCAAATAAATTTGAAAACAGATGAAATAGATAAGTTTCTAGGAAAATACAGTTGCTAAAATTGACCCCTTTAGAGAGACAAAGCTTAAACATATCAATTTCTTTAAAGTTATAAAAGAACTCTTCCACAAAAAAGCAGTTGCCGCAGATGGTTTCACAGGAGAATTCTGCCAAACATCCATAGACAGGACTGTTCAAATAGTACATAAATTATTCCATAGCATGGAAAATGAAGGAGAACCTTTACTTTCTTTTTATGAAGCAAGTATAATCTTGATACCTAAACCTTATAAAGACAGCATAAAAAATCACAAATTAAATCACTTTTATGGATATTGGTGCAAAAATACTAAATAAAAAATAAGCACACGTGATCCAACATGACATTAGTAAGTAATACTCCATGTCTAACTGGGATTTAATCCTGAAATGAAAGGTTGGTTCAATATTATGAAATTCATTAATATAACATATTAACACATCTGAGAAGAAAAATTATTTGATTATCTCCATTGATGTGAAAAAAGCCTTTGACAGAATTTAACTTTATTTCCTAATTTTAAAAACACTCAAGAAAATAGAAATTTATGGATACTTCCTTTACATACTTCCCAGCATCTCAGGAATTTCTGTTAAGATCAGGAACAAGGTAAGGATACCCATTATCTCCACGACTATTTAACACTAAAGTGAAGGAATTAGCCAATAGAATTAGACAAGAGAAATTAATTAGAGGCATAAGAGTTTGAAAAACAGAAATAAAACTATTTCTATTTGCAGATGACATGATAGTAAACCTGGAGGCCCCTACAGAGTCAATAATAAAAACTAACTCAAACAATGAAAGAATTCAGTAGTTAGCAGGATATAAAATTAACATAAAGGAATCAGCTGCTTCATGTAAACAATAACCTGTTAGCAAATGTAATCTTAGAGAAAAATCCATTTACAATAGCAACAAATAAGATAAAATACTTGAGAATAAGTTGAACAAGGAATATGCTAATCTATACAATGAAAACCTTAAAACACTCCTGAATGACACAAAAGTAGTCTTGAGCAAATGGAAAGACATTCCTTTATCTTGGATAGGACAAGTCAATATCATAAAGACAATTCTCCTCCCTAAGTTATTTTAAAAATTTACCACACTCTCAATAAAAATACCAATAAGTTTTATTCTGGACCTAGACAAGTTGACCCTAAAATTTATATGGAAAAACAAATTTGTGAGAATAACAAAATGGTCTAAGTTTTTTGAACTGGCCAGGTTCTCTTCTGCTGCTCCATTGCCACCTTATTTAATTGGGTTCTTCTCCATCTTCAGATCTCAGCTCGAGTGTCCCTTCTGGGAAGGCTTTACTACACACACACACACACACACACACACACACACACACACACACAGTCTAAGGCAGGCATTTTGTTATACACTCTCACAGAACTGTGTTCCTCTCCTTCATAGCACTTGGCTCAATTTGGAGTTATTTACACACTGGGGGATTTATCTGGTTAAAGCTGGTCTCCTCTCCTAGGCTGGAAAGGACAAGAGAGGAGAGACAGGGACTGTTTTCCTCACCATGTATCTCTTCAGCCCAGCACAAACCTAGGTGTAAATGCATGATTGCATTTGGTAAATATTTTTGAATAAATATCAAGACATGAAAAAAATACAAAGGAAAGTTCCAGCCATTTTTGAGGAAGTTTGGTCTCCAGTCCAGGGTTTTTAAAGGATTAAAGATGTGCTCTTAGCACCCCTGTTTATAATGTTTGAAACCTCATGAAAAAGAGAAAATGTAGCAGAATAAATGAATCAAAAGGAATCATTTTTTTTTCTTTTTCCCACCTCAACCATTGGCCTCATTTTTCCTCAGCCAGGCCTGGAGTTTCTGCTTTCCCAGGCTCTCTCCATCCTTTCCTTTCCTACTGCCATCTACTTCAAATCCTCCTCCCCTTCCCTCCCAGTATGTCTTCTTGCCTCCATCTCAATCCACTGGACTCCAGCAAGACTATTTTTGGAAAGTCATTTCTGCTAATATTACTTACTCCCTCAATAAAAATAGTCAGTGGTTTGCTTTCAAAGACCAAATGCAAAAGCACTTCCTGCAGCAGTCACCTATGTGCTTGACACCATGATAAGCTCTGGCATTCAACACCCCTAACCACACAATTTACAAGCTTTAATGATTTGAGTCTTTATCCAAAGGCCCATTGGAAGCCATGACAGACTCCAAGCCCAGGAGTGACAGGACTGGAATAAATCACTGATTCAAAATCAGAGGAGAGGGGACTTCCCTGGTGGCCCAGTGGTTAAGACTCCGCTTCCACTGCAGGGGGCGCGGGTTCCATCCCTGGTCGGGGAACTAAGATCCTGCATGCTGCGAGGCTCGGCCAAACTACGATTAAAAAAAAAAAACAGGGCTTCCCTGGTGGCGCAGTGGTTGAGAGTCCGCCTGACGATGCAGGGGACATGGGTTCGTGCCCCGGTCCAGGAGGATCCCACATGCCACTGAGCGGCTGGGCCCGTGAGCCATGGCCGCTGAGCCTGCGCGTCCGGAGCCTGTGCTCCACAACGGGAGAGGCCGTGGCAGTGAGCGGCCCGCGTATCGCAAACAAAACAAAACAAAACAAAACAAAAAACAGAGGAGAGCAGAGTGGAGACAGAGACCAGCTAAGCAGTTTCTACAGTGCTCCAGGGGACAGAGGGTGCTCACCTGGGCTAGGCTGGTGGTAGTGGCAATGAAGAGAGGTAAACAAATTAAAGGGATATGAGGAGGTAAAACCAACCTGCCTTGGTGATGGATTGGATTGAAGAAGGTGGGGCTGAGAAAGAGGGAGGTGCCAAGACCAACTCCTACATTTTTGACTGCGTAATAAAATAGATGGTTTTCCCATTCACATATTAAACTTGAGATGACCAAGAGGGATTGTCAAGCAGGCAACTAGATTTCTAGGTCTGGAGCTCCAAGGAGGAATCTGGGCCAGAAATGTCGATCTGGGGTTATTGAAGAAACCACAGAGAAGGAAAAGGGCCTAGGGCTGAGCCTGAAGGAATTCTAAACATTCTAACATTGAATGACCAGGCAGAGGCGGGTGAGCTTCTCACAACAAAGACAGTAACCTAATACTTGAATCTTACTCCACGTCATGCTCTGGGGTTCTATTTATATCTATCTAGCTAGCTATCTGTATTATAAGATTTAATTCTTACAATAACCCTACAGGGTAGGTACTTTTAGGGTCACTGTTTTACAGAGCCCGGTCTCCCAAGCACTGTGCTGTGAAGGTGCAGCTATGAATCGGGAGGAGAGCTGAGCAAAGGGCGTGTTGCCAAAGTTGAAAGAAGAGAGAGTTTGTAGGCGGGAGCTGTCAACAGTGTAAAGGCTACTGCAAGGTCAAATAGGCGAGACATTGAAAATGTCCTCTGGATTCAATAACACAGAAGCTATTAATAAGCTTAGAAAGAGCTGTTTAGGTAGCAATATGGGGTCGGAATCCAGACTGGACTGTGCTGAGAATGAGTAGGAGATGACAGCAGGGAGGGAACAAGTACAGACAACTCCACCGAGACGCTGGGCTGTGAGGAGCGGGCAGAGAAACTGGTGACAGCAGGTGGAGGGTGTGGCGCGGATGCCTGGCAGGAGGATGCAAGTGCCGGCTGGAATCCAGCCAGGCTCTGCATCCAGCTGTTAACTTGGGCCTGGGGCTGTGGCCTGAAGGCAGGGGTGCTTTTATTTTTACTGTGGTCAGTCCTCCTTTCTGCAATTCCTCTGTCTGGAGGGGGCACCTTCTGATCCCCATAAAGGTGTTGAATGTGTTAGCAGCAGCTGTGCTACATGAAGCTGTGGATCAATGGGACTTTAAAAAGAAAAAGAGAGACATTTAACTATGTTGAATTCTCACATTGGTGAGAATAATCTGGTTGAAAGAGTGTGGTTGAATTAACAGGAGGGAGAAGTGTTGACTCAAGGGGAGAGGGGCCTACCCTATTCTACCAGAAAGAAGAAAAAAGGGGTGGCAGGTTCACTAACTTAGGTGTGATAGAAGTCACTTTGTAGAAAACAACGTTATGGGTTTGTTAATTGACTGTTGGGGTGACAGACAAGTGACCTTGATGATTCCTAGTGTTTCTCTACTCTTAGGGCTGTACAGTTAATCTGGGGTCTTAGGATCACTGGGTTTTGGTTCACATGGTTGCCGCTGACATGTCGCCATCACTCTCTCTGTGACCCTTCTGCTGCCTCCCAGCTGTGCCTGTCAAGATGAACCATGCAGCCACTCCTCCTTGAGTACTGCTCTTCCCTGATGCGTGGCCAGGAAGAAGAGCTCAGGTACTCTCTGCTCTGGGGGCGTAGACCTTTCTCTCTCCCTTCCCCCACCCCCAGCCTAGGGGAGGGGCCCATGGAGCACTGCTCTTTCCTCTGCTTCTCCAAGATATTTTATCTAAGCCCTCACACCTTCTCTGTATCAGCTAGTTTTTGCTGTGTAACAACCCCCTAAAACTTAGCATCTTAAAATCCACAGCTGTTATTTCTCACAACTCTGTGGGTCAGCTTGGTGATTCTCCTGGTTTGGTTCAACTTGAATGGGGCTGGACAGTGTTGCCTCTTTTCAAAGCATGCTTCTCAGACCAGCAGTACCCAGGAGCTTATTAGAAATGTAGACTCTCTAGCCCCACCCTAGGCCTAATGAATCAGTTTTGGCATTTGGCAAGATCCCCAGGTGGGTTATGTATAAAGTTTGGGAAGCACTGATCTAAGATATCCTCCCTCACCTGTTGGGTGGTTGGCATGCTGGTTGGTCTGGGGGCCTCAGCTGGGATGGCTTACTCTCTGGTCCATGCAGCTACCCAGGCTTCTTCACACGGTGATCTCAGGGTTCCCAAGAGCAGCAAGAGGGCAACCTCCAAAGTGCAAGCATTTTTCAAGCCTCTGCTTGTTTCATGTTTGCTACTGTCCCATTGGCCAATGCAAGTCACAAGGCCATCCTAGAGTCAGTGTGGGAAGGCAATACCAAAGGACATGGAGAGAGGAGGGGAAAACTTTGTGGTTATTTTAAAAACCTACCTACCACACTCTCCAGTACTGGAGTTTAGGCTTTTGGAAAGAAACACCAGCGACCTTCTGCATTCTGCCCATCCACATCCCTCCCTACAGGTGAGCACAGAGTCACTTACTTGCTTAAAAAAGGAGAGAAGGGAAAAGTGAAAACATAAGGAAGGAAAAAGTTATAGATTAATATTGGAAAATAATATCCTTGCAAAGGACAAGATGGGTACAGAAGTAAATGGATGTATGAATCTGACAGTGGACAGTTGAGATTCTCCAACCATTTCATATTCTCTATGAAGTAAGAGGTAAGGTCACCTGTTGAGAATGGGGACGGGGGTGGAGGGCAAAGAGGGATAACAGAGCAGACCTCTCCTCAGAGAAGAGGTTTGAAATAGTCACAATTGAACTTGAGACTGGGAACTGACATGAAAAGCACAGGACTGGGACTTCCCTGGTGGTGCAGTGGTTAAGAATCCACGTGCAAATGCAGGGGACATGGGTTTGATCCCTGGTCTAGGAAGATCCCACATGCTGTGGAGCCACTAAGGCCATGCGCCACAACTACTGAGCCTGTACTCTAGGGCCTGCGAGCCACAACTACTGAGCCTGCATGCCACAACTACTGAAGCCCACACGCCAAGAGCCCATGCTCCGCAGCAAAGAGAAGCCACCGCAATGAGAAGCCCTTGCACCGCAACAAAGAGTAGCCCCCCCTTGCCACAACTATAGAAAGCCCCTGCTCACCGCAACTATAGAAAGCCCCCGCACAGCAATGAAGACCCAATGAGGCCAAAAATAAATAAATTTATTTATTAAAAAAGAAAGAAAAGCACAGGATTTCAGGGACCATTTAGGTTGATGCTTATGACTTTATCTTGGTGCCAATCTGTCCTTTGGGGAAACTTTTTGCAACAGTGTTGGCAGGCACAGAGAAAGCCAAAAGCAGGGTTTGGGGGATGTTGCTAAGTGAGTAATAAAAAGACAGAGGGTCAGGGAGCTCAGGTTATTGGTAGAAGTGTTACTAAAAATAATGGTCTGGAGCATGGGAGACCTTCAAGATAGCGGAGGAGTAAGACGTGGAGATCACCTTCTTCCCCACAGATACATCAGAAATTCATCTACACGTGGAACAACTCCTACAGAACACCTACTGAACGCTGGCAGAAGACCTCAGACCTTCCAAAAGGCAAGAAACTCCCCACGTACCTGGGTAACGCAAAAGAAAAAAGAATAAACAGAGACAAAACGATAGGGACGGGACCTGCACCAGTGGGAGGGAGCCGTGAAGGAGGAAAGGCTTCCACACACTAGGAGCCCCTTCACGGGCGGAGACTGCAGGTGGCGGAGGGGGAAAGCTTCGGAGCCGCGGAGGAGAGCTTACCAACAGGGGTGCGGAGGGCAAAGCGGAGAGATTCTCGCACAGAGGATTGGTGCCGACTGGCACTCACCAGCCCCAGAGGCTTGTCTGCTCATCCGGCGGGGCGGGCGGGGCTGGAAGCTGAGGCTCAGGCTTCATTCAGAGCGCAGGGAGAGGACTGGGGCTGGCGGCATGAACACAGCCTGCAGGGGGCTAGTGTGCCACGGCTAGCCGGGAGGGAGTCCGGGAAAAAGTCTGGACCTGCCGAAGAGGCAAGAGACCATTGTTTCGGGGTGCGCGAGGAAAGGGGATTCAGAGCACTGCTAAAAGGAGCTCCAGAGATGGGCGTGAGCTGCAGCTATCAGCGCGGACCCCAGAGACGGGCATGAGATGCTAAGGCTGCTGCTGCCAACAAGAAGCCTGTGTGTGAGCAGAGGTCACTCTCCACACCTCCCCTCCCAGGAGCCTATGCAGCCCTCCACTGCCAGGGTCCCGTGATCCATGGACAACTTACCTGGGAGAATGCACTGCGTGCCTCAGGCTGGTGCAATGTCCCGCTGGCCTTTGCTGCCGCAGGCTCGCCCCGCCTCCGTACCCCTCCCTCCCCCGGGCCTGAGTGAGCCAGAGTCCCGAAGCGGCTGCTCCTTTAACCCCGTCCTGTCTGAGCGAAGAACAGACGCCCTCCAGCAATCTACATGCAGAGGCGGGGCCAAATCCAAAGCTGAGACCCGGGAGCTGTGAGAATAAAGAAGAGAAAGGGAAATCTCTCCCAGCAGCCTCAGGAGCAGAGGATTAAATCTCTACAATCAACTGGATGTACCCTGCATCGGTGGAATACCTGAATAGACAACGAATCATCCCAAAACTGAGGCGGTGGAGTTTGGGAGCAACTTTTGCTGTATGCGACTGACTAGTTTCTGGTTTTATGTTTATCTCAGTTTAGTATTTAGAGTTTATTATAATTGGTAGATTTGTTTATTGATTTGGTTGATCTCTTCCTTATTTTTTATATATAGATATATATATATTTTCCTTTTTCTCTTTTTGTGAGGGTGTATGTGTATGCTTCTTTGTGTGATTTTCTCTATATAGCTTTGCTTTTACCATTTGTCCTACGGTTCTGTCTGTTTTTTTTTTTTTTTGGTTTTTTTAAAGTATACTTTTTAGCACTTGTTATCACTGGTGGATTTGTTTTTTGGTTTTGTTTTTCTCTTCTTTCTTTCTTTCTTTTTTCTTAATTACTTTTTAATTTTTAAATTATTTTTTATTTTAGTAACTATTTCTTTTTATTTTCTTTATTTCTTCCTTCCTTCCTTCCTTCCTTCCATTCTTCCTTTCTTTCTTTCTCCCTCCCTTTTCTTCTGAGCCGTGTAGCTGACAGGGTCTTGGTACTCCATCCAGGTGTCAGACCTGTGCCTCTGAGGTGGGAGAGCAGAATTCAGGACACTGGTCCACCAGAGATCTCCCAGCTCCACATAATATCAAACAGCGAAAGCTTTCCCAGAGATCTCCATCTCAATGCTAAGACCCAGCTCCACTCAACAGCCAGCAAGCTACAGTGCTGGACACCCTATGCCAAACAACTAGCAAGACAGGAACACAACCCCACCCATTGGCAGAGAGGCTGCCTAAAATCATAAGGTCACAGACACCCCAAAACACACCACCGGACACGGTCCTGCCCACCAGAAATACAAGATTCAGCCTCATCCACCAGAACACAGGCACGAGTCCCCTCCACCAGGAAGCCTACACAACCCACTGAACCAACCTTAGCCACTGGGGGCAGACACCAAAAACAATGGAAACAATGAACCTGCAGCCTGCAAAAAGGAGACCCCAAACACAGTAAGTTACGCAACATGAGAAGACAGAGCAACACATAGCAGATGAAGGAGCAAAGTCAAAACCCACCAGACCAAACAAATGAAGAGGAAATAGGCAGTCTACATGAAAAAGAATTCAGAGCAATGAGAGTAAAGATGATACAAAATCTTGGAAATAGAATGGAGAAAATACAAGAAACATTTAACAAGGACCTAGAAGAACTAAAGAGCAAACAAACAATGATGAACAACACAATAAGTGAAATTACAAATTCTCTAGAGGGAATCAATTGTAGAAGAACTGAGGCAGAAGAACGGATAAGTGACATGGAAGATAAAATAGTGGAAATAACTGATGCAGAGCAAAATAAAGAAAAAACAATGAAAAGAATTGAGGACAGTCTCAGAGACCTCTGGGACAACATTAAACAAACCAACATTCAAATTATAGGGGTCCCAGAGAAGAAGAGAAAAAGAAAGGGACTGAGAAAATATTTGAAGAGATTATAGTTGAAAACTTCCCTAATATGGGAAAGGAAATAGATAATCAAGTCCAGGAAGCACAGAGAGTCCCATACAGGATAAATCCAAGGAGAAACATACGAAGACACATACTAATCAAACTATCAAAATTAAATACAAAGAAAACATATTAAAAGCAGCAAGGGAAAAACAACAAATAACATACAAGGGAATCCCCATCAGGTTAACAGCTGATCTTTCAGCAGAAACTCTGCAAGGGAGAAAAGAGTGGCAGGACATATTTAAAGTGAGGAAAGGGAAAAACCTACAACCAAGAATACTCTAACCAGCAAGGATCTCATTCACATTCGATGGAGAAATTAAAACCTTTACAGACAAGCAAAAGCTAAGAGAACTCAGCACCACAAAACCAGATTTACAACAAATGCTAAAGGAACTTCTGTAGGCAGGAAACACAGCAGAAGGAAAAGACCTACAATAATAAACCCAAAACAATTAAGAAAATGGTAATAGGAATATACACATCAATAATTACCTTAAGTGTAAATGGATTAAATGTTCCAACCAAAAGACACAGGCTTGCTGAATGGATACAAAAACAAGACCCGTATATATGCTGTCTACAAGACACCCACTTCAGAACTAGGGACACATACAGACTGAAAGGGAGGGGATGGAAAAAGATATTCCATGCAAATGGAAATCAAAAGAAAGCTGGAGTAGCAATTCTCATATCAGACAAAATAGACCTTAACATAAAGGCTAGTACAAGGGACAAAGAAGGACACTACATAATGATGAAGGGATCAATCCAAGAAAAAGATATAACAATTATAAATATTTATGCACCCAACATAGGAGCACCTCAATACATAAGGCATATGCTAACAGCCATAAAAGGGGAAATAGAGAGTAACACAACCATAGTAGGGGAATTTAACACCCCACTATCACCAATGGACAGATCATCAAAAATGAAAATAAATAAGGAAACACGAGCTTTAAATGATACATTAAAAAGGATGGACTTAATTGATATTTGTAGGACATTCCATCCCAAAACAACAGAATACACTTTCATGTAAAGTGCTCATGGAACATTCTCCAGGATAGATCATATCTTGGGTCACAAATCAAGCCTTGGTAAATTTAAGAAAATTGAAATTGTATCAAGTATCTTTTCCGACCACAATGCTATGAGACTAGATATCAATTACAGGAAAAGATCTGTAAAAAATACAAAAACACGGAGGCTAAAGAATACACTATTTAATAACCAAGAGATCACTGAAGAAATCAAACGGGACATCAAAAAATATCTAGAAACAAATAACAACGAACACACGATGACCCAAAACCTATGGGATGCAGCAAAAGCAGCTCTAAGAGGGAAGTTTATAGCAATACAATCCTATCTCAAGAAACAAGAAACATCTCAAATAAACAACCTAACCTTACACCTAAAGCAATTAGAGAAAGAAGAACAAAAAACCCCAACGGCAGCAGAAGGAAAGAAATCATAAAGATCAGATCAGAAATAAATCAAAAAGAAATGAAGAAAACAAAAGCAAAGATCAATAAAACTAAAAGCTGGTTCTTTGAGAAGATAAACAAAATTGAGAAAACATTAGCCAGACTCATCAAGCAAAAAAGGGAGAAGACTCAAATCAATAAAATTAGAAATGAAAAAGAAGTAACAACTGACACTGCAGAAATACAAAGGATCATGAGAGATTACTACAAGCAACTATATCCCAATAAAATGGACAACCTGGAAGAAATGGAAAAATTCGTAGAAAAGCACAACCTTCCAAGACTGAACAAGGAAGAAATAGAAAACATAAACAGAACAATCACAAGCACTGAAATTGAGACTGTGATTAAAATCTTCCAACAAGCAAAAGCCCAGGACCAGATGGCTTCTGGGGAAAATTCTATCAAACATTTAGAGAAGAGCTAACACCTTTCCTTCTCAAACTCTTCCAAAATATAGCATAGGGAGGAACACTCCCAAACTTATTCTACAAGGTCACCATCACCATGACACCAAAACCAAAGAAAGAGGTCACAAAGAAAGATAACTACAGGCCAAAATCACTGATGAACATAGATGCAAAAATCCTCAACAAAATACTAGCAAACAGACTCCAACAGCACATTAAAAGGATCATACACCATGATCAAGTGGGGTTTATCCCAGGAATGCAAGGATTCTTCAATATATGCAAAGCAAGCAATGTGATACACCATATTAACAAAGTGAAGGAGAAAAACCATATGATCATCTCAATAGATGCAGAAAAAGCTTTTGACAATATTCAACACCCATTTATGATAAAAACCCTCCAGAAAGTAGGCATAGAGGGAACTTACCACAACATAATAAAGGCCATATATGACAGCCCCAGAGCCAACATTATTCTCAATGGTGAAAAACTGAAAGCATTTCCTCTAAGATCAGGAACAAAACAAGGTTGTCCACTCTCACCGCTATTATTCAACATTGTTTTGGAAGTTTTAGCCACAGCAATCAGAGAAGAAAAGGAAATAAAAGGAATCCAAATTGGAAAAGAAGTAAAGCTGTCACTGTTTGCAGATGACACGATACTATACGTACAGAATCCTAAAGATGCTACCAGAAAACTACTAGAGCTAATCAATGAATTTGGTAAAGTAGCAGGATACAAAATTAATGCACAGAAATCTCTTGCATCCCTATACATTAATGATGAAAAATCTGAAAGACAAATTAAGGAAACACTCCCATTTCCCACTGCAACAAAAAGAATAAAATAACTAGGAATAAACCTACCTAAGGAGACAAAAGACCTGTATGCAGGAAACTGTAAGACACTAATGAAAGAAATTAAAGATGATACAAACAGATAGAGAGATATACCGTGTTCTTGGATTAGAAGAATCAACATTCTGAAAATGACTGTACTACCCAAAGCAATCTACAGATTCAATGCAATCCCTATCAAACTACCACTGGCATTTTTCACAGAAGTAGAACAAAAAATTTCAGAATTGTATGGAAACACAAAAGACCCTGCATAGCCAAAGCAACCTTGAGAAAGAAAAACGGAGCTTGGGGAATCAGGCTCCCAGACTTCAGACTATACTACAAAGCTATAGTAATCAAGACAGTGTGGTACTGGCACAAAAACAGAAATATAGATCAATGGAACAGGACAGAAAGCCCAGAGATAAAGTCACGTACATATGGTCACCTTAGTTTTGATAAAGGAGGCAAGAATATACAATGGCGAAAAGACAGCCTCTTCAGTAAGTGGTGCTGGGAAAACTGGACAGCTACCTGTAAAAGAATGAAATTAGAACACTCCCTAACACCATAGAAAAAATAAACTCAAGGGCTTCCCTGGTGGCGCAGTGGTTGAGAGTCCGCCTGCCGATGCAGAGGACACAGGTTCGTGCCCCAGTCTGGGAAGATCCCACATGCCGTGGAGCGGCTAGGCTCATGAGCCATGGCTGCTGAGCCTGCACATCCGGAGACTGTGGTCTGCAATAGGAGAAGCCATGACAGTGAGAGGCCAGCGTACCGCAAAAAAAATAATAATAATAAAATAAAATAATAATAATAATAAACTCAAAATGGCTTAAAGACATAAATGTAAGTCCAGACAGTATAAAACTCTTGGAGGAAAACATAGGCAGAACACTCTATGACATAAATCACAGCAAGATCGTTTTTGACCCACCTCCTAGAGGTATGGAAATAAAAACAAAAATAAACAAATGGGACCTAATGAAACTTAACAACTTTTGCACAGCAAAGGAAACCATAAAAAAGATGAAAAGATAACCATCAGAACGGGAGAAAATATTTGCAAATGAAGCAACTGACAAAAGATTAATCTCCAAAATTTACAAGCAGCTCATGCAGCTCAAAATCAAAAAAACAAACAACCCAATCCAAAAGTGGGCAGAAGAACTAAATAGACATTTCTCCACAGAAGATATACAGATTGCCAACAAACACATGAAGGGATGCTCAACATCATTAATCATTAGAGAAATGCAAATCAAAACTACAATGCGATATCATCTCACACAGGTCAGAATGGCCACCATCAAAAAATCTAGAAACATTAAATGCTGGAGAGGGTGTGGAGAACAGGGAACACTCTTGCACTGCTGGTGGGAATGTGAATTGGTACAGCCACTATGGAGAACAGTATGGAGGTTCCTTAAAAAGCCACAAATAGAACTACCATACGACCCAGCAGTCCCACTACTGGGCATATACCCTGAGAAAACCATAATTCAAAAAGAGTCATGTACCACAATGTGCATTGCAGCTGTACTTAGAACATCCAGGACACGGAAGCAACCTAAGTGTCCATCAGCACATGAATGGATAAAGAAGATGTGGCACATATATACAGTGGGATATTACTCAGCCATAAAAGAAACGAAACTGAGCTATTTGTGGTGAGGTGGATGGACCTAGAATCTGTCATCCAGAGTGAAGTAAGTCAGAAAGAGAAAAACAAATACCATATGCTAACACATATATATGGAATCTTAAAAAAAACAACAAAGGTTATGAAGAACCTAGGGGCAAGGCGGGAATAAAGACACAGACCTACTAGAGAATGGACTTGAGGATACGGGGAGGGGGAAGGGTAAGCTGGGACGAAGTGAGAGAGTGGCATGGACATATATACACTACCAAACGTAAAATCGATAGCTCGTGGGAAGCAGTTGCATAGCACAAGGAGATAAGCTCGGTGCTTTGTGACCACCTAGAGGGGTGGGATAGGGAGGGTACGAGGGAGGGACATGCAAGAGGGAAGAGATATGGGGATATATGTATATGTATAACTGATTCACTTTGTTATAAAGCAGAAACTAACACACCGTTGTAAAGCAATTATGCTCCAATAAAAACGTTAAAAAATAAAACCCACAAAACTAAAAATAGAACTACCACACAACCCAGCAATCCCCCTACTGGGCATACACCCTGTGAAAACCATAATTTAAAAAGAATCATGTACAACAATGTTCACTGCAGTCTATTTACAATAGCCAGGACATGGAAGCAACCTAAGTGTCCATCGACAGATGAATTGCTAAAGAAGATGTGGCACATATATACAATGGAATATTACTCAGCCATAAACGGAAACAAAATTGAGTTATTTGTAGTGAGGTGGATAGTCCTAGAGACTGTCATACAGAGTGAAGTAAGTCAGAAAGAGAAAAATAAATACCGTATGCTAACACATATATATGGAATGTAAAAAAAAAAGTTCTGAAGAACCTAGGGGTAGGACTGGAATAAAGACAGATACATAGAGAATGGACTTGAGGACACGGGGATGGGGAAGGGTAAGCTGGGACGAAGTGAGAGAGTGGCATGGACATATATACACTACCAAATGTAAAATAGACAGCTAGTGGGAAGCAGCCCCGTAGCACAGGGAGATCAGCTCAGTGCTTTGTGACCACCTAGAGGGGTGGGATAGGGAGGGTACGAGGGAGGGACACGCAAGAGGGAAGAGATATGGGGATATATGTATATGTATAGCTGATTCACTTTGTTATAAAGCAGAAACTAACACACCACTGTAAAGCAATTATACTCTAATAAAGGTGTTAAGAAAAAAATAATAGTCTGGGGGCTTCCCTGGTGGCGCAGTGCTTAAGAATCTGCCTGCCAGTGCAGGGGACACGGGTTCAATCCCTGGTCCAGGAAATCCCACATGCCGCAGAGCAACTAAGCCCATGTGCCACAACTCCTGAGCCTGCACTGTAAAGCCTGGGAACCACAACTACTGAAGCCTGTGCACCCTAGAGCCCACGTGTCACAACTACTGAGCCCACGTGCCACAACTACTGAAGCCCACACGCTCTAGGGCCCACGTGCTGCAAGTACTGAGCTGCATGCTGCAACTACTGAAGCCTGCACACCTAGAGCCCGTGCTCCGCAGCAAGAGAAGCCACCACAATAAGCCTGTGCACCACAGCGAAGAGTAGCCCCTGCTCGCTGCAATTAGAGAAAAGCCTGTGCACAGCAACAAAAACCCAATGCAGCCATAAAAATTAATTGATTAATAAAATAAAAATAATGGTCTGGGGTCTCTTAGCTGAATATGAAAAATTGAGAAGGAAGTGGGGATAGTGGTCAATGAGGTTGGAAAATAGAGAGGATTTGAACCAGTGGCTGAAAGGAGAGGGAATTGTGGACAAAAAGCAGGATGCCTGAGCTAGTGATTTCAGAGGTGGAGTCGTTGCTGTGATGAAAAAGACTAGAGGAGAAGATCTTTGGAGATATTTTCACTTTTCCAGTTTGAACACCTTCCCTGGTGGAGATGAGTGCATTTGCTTTCTAACCTCATTAACCTTACAACACCTTCCCCAAGGGGGTGTTCATTATCCTCCCGAAACAGAGCAAAAAGTAACGTTTTTAGTTCTCTTTTGGATTTCAGGCACTCTAAGCTTAATCTGCCTCTTGGACTTCCTGTCACTTTTTCACCCATCCTTGAGTCCATGTTCCTCCTTATGGTTCCTTTTATTTTTTTTAACTTTTTATTTCATATTGGAGTATAGCCGATTAATTATGTTGTGATAGTTTCAGGTGCACAGCAAAGGGACTCAGCCATACATACACATGTATCCATTTTCCTTATGGGTCCTTGTAAACACTGAGCTCCTGAGAAATTCCACCATCCTACCACTCTGATTCTGTAAATGTCTTTTGCTCATGTGTGTCATAATAGGCTAGGTTATTCTGTGCTAACAAAGGACCCCAAAATCTCAGGCTGGAAGGTATGGAGGCACTAAAACTTATCCGCATTTTACAAATGAGTAAACTGATCTTCAGGGTGTCTGTAAAACGTGCATGGCCCTCAGCAGGCAAAACCCTAGGAAGACAACACTTATATTTCCGCAAAGAAGACTACACCTTAACAATTAAATGCTCTGCGTGAACGCAGTTGTGCTTCCAATTCCTCTGGACCACGAGGCACTATGCAATCTGCGTCTTTATGCTAATGGAGAAGTGCTCCCATCCAGAACTCAGTAACACCCACCCCGGGGCTGACGGGGGCGCTGGATATAGATAGTGACCAGGGGCCCCATTCTAAATAGTGTGGAGGCGAGTCTGCTTACGACAGAGATGGTCAAGCTGGGGACATAAAACAGGAGAGACAGTGGAGTTCTCCGGGTGGGGTCCACGTCCTGTCACTGGGTACATTCTGTACACACGAGCCCCTCCCTTGCCTGCACTCAATTCATGAAGACTTGACTTCATCACGGAGGGGTTGGGGAAAGGTGGGGTCTGGCTCCGTGCGCCCCAGCCGTCGTCCCCCACCCCGCGGCAACCCCTCCCAGATCTGGCAGAGCCCTGGACGAACCCCAGCGGGTAGAGAGGCGGGGAGAAGCTGCGGGGTGGAAGGCGGGGCGGACCGCTGCCTAGCCGGCCAATAGGCGGCTCTCCAGCGCAGAGCCTGGAGAGGGCAGGGGATTCGCCACTAGCACCACCGCCTCCAGAGTTTCCCTTGTGGATGCACAGCCCCAGTGACTCCGCTCCTCCCGGCGCAGAGGGGCCCCAAGAGGCCGGAGGAGCGCACTCGGGACGGGATTTCCGAGGAAAGGGAGAGGAAGGGCGCCCCACCCGCTCTGGAGGGGTTCCGTGAACGATGAAGGGCCGGCGGCGGCGGCGGCGCCGAGAGTACTGCAAGTTCGCGCTGCTGTTGGTGCTGTACACGCTGGTGCTGCTGCTCGTCCCCTCTGTCCTGGACGGCGGCCGCGACGGGGACAAGGGCGCTGGGCACTGCCCGGGCCTGCAGCGCAGCCTGGGAGTGTGGAGCCTGGAGGCGGCGGCGGCAGGCGAGCGCGAGCAGGGCTCGGAGGCGCGGCCCGCCGCGGAGGAGGACGCGGGCTGGTCCCCCAGGTCCCAGGGCAACCTCAACAGCGCTGTCGGGGAGGCGGCGTCTCGCGAAAAGCAACACATCTATGTACACGCCACCTGGCGCACGGGCTCGTCGTTCCTGGGTGAGCTCTTTAACCAGCACCCGGACGTTTTCTACTTGTACGAGCCCATGTGGCATCTGTGGCAGGCGCTGTATCCGGGAGACGCCGAGAGCCTGCAGGGCGCGCTGCGCGACATGCTGCGCTCGCTCTTCCGCTGCGACTTCTCGGTGCTGCAGCTGTACGCGCCGCCGGGGGATTCCGCCGCGCGCGCCCCGGACGCGGCCAATCTCACCACGGCTGCCCTCTTTCGCTGGCGGACCAACAAGGTCATCTGCTCGCCGCCGCTGTGCCCCGGCGCGCCCCGGGCCCGCGCCGAGGTCGGCCTCGTCGAGGACACCGCCTGCGAGCGCAGCTGCCCACCCGTGGCTCTCCGAGCCCTGGAGGCCGAGTGCCGCAAGTATCCGGTGGTGGTCATCAAGGACGTGCGCCTCCTCGACCTGGGCGTGCTGGTGCCCCTGCTGCGCGACCCCGGCCTCAACCTGAAGGTGGTGCAGCTTTTCCGCGACCCGCGGGCCGTGCACAACTCGCGCCTCAAGTCTCGGCAGGGGCTGCTGCGCGAGAGCATCCAAGTGCTGCGCACCCGCCAGAGGGGCGACCGCTTCCACCGCGTGCTGCTGGCGCACGGCATGGGCGCTCGACCCGGGGGCCCGTCCCGTGCACTGCCTGCCGCCCCGCGCGCCGACTTCTTCCTGACCGGCGCGCTCGAGGTGATCTGCGAAGCCTGGCTGCGCGACCTACTGTTCGCGCGCGGCGCGCCAGCTTGGCTACGGCGCCGCTACCTGAGGCTGCGCTACGAGGACCTGGTGCGGCAGCCGCGCGCCCAGCTGCGCCGCCTGCAGCGCTTCGCCGGGCTGCGCGCGCTCGCCGCGCTCGACGCCTTCGCGCTCAACATGACGCGCGGCGCAGCCTACGGCGCGGACCGGCCCTTCCACCTGTCGGCGCGCGATGCTCGCGAGGCCGTGCACGCCTGGCGCGAGCGCCTGAGCCGAGAGCAGGTGCGCCAGGTGGAGGCCGCATGCGCCCCAGCCATGCGCCTGCTGGCTTACCCTCGCAGCTGGGAAGACGGTAACGCCGAGCCGTCCGAGGACGAGGAGACGCCGCTGGAGACGGAGGCCGACGGCGCCACGTAGCCCTGCTCCCGCGCCCCCGGGACGGATCCGGGTAAGGTGGCCCCCGGCAGGCTAGGGTCAGGAAAGGGTCTTGGGGAGCTTGGATCAGCCTTCAGGGGGAGGGGAGGGATGCCATCTCAGATCGATCTCACCTGATGAAAATAGATCCGAGCGGTAGGGGAAGTCCAGCTGGGAGCATTTGGGAGAGTCATTGGGATCTCTAGCATAGCCCCCTGCCTTCTCAGAGGAAGATCCAGAGAAGCGAGAGGTTAATTATGGCTAAGGCGGAACGCAGGTCTCCACACTACCAGTTTCCCCTATGAAGTAAAAGGTAGGATCGTCTGTGGAGAATGAGGAATGGGGGAAGGAGAGGGAAGAGGGATATCACGGGTCTGAGCAGAGTAGAGAAGGTTTGAAAGTCACAATGAAACTTGAGACTGGGAATTGACATGAAAAGTACAGAATTTCGGGGACCATATGAGGTCCATGATTATGATTTTATCTTGATGCCACTAGGTCCTGTGGGGAAACCTTTTGCAGCAGTGTTTGCAGGCACAGGGAAAACCAAAAGCAAAATTGGGGGGAAAGTTATTGACTCTTATCCTACCTACCCCTAATCTGTTTCATATTTCTTTGCCTCTGCCTCTCTCACGTGCAGACTCCGAGCCTTTCTTTCGGATTTACCAAACATACAGTCATAGGCCTCTCTTGCAACAGCTTTTGCACATGTGTGTGCCTCAGGCTCTGGTATACTGGCGTGGAATGGACTTTGCTTTCCCCTGGCTCGAGGGGTGGCTCCCCCCACCTCCCACCTCCGCCCCCAATGGCTGGCGCTCTCAGGATATTTGACCATATTCCGTTCGCGTCAGGTCACAAAAGCTGCCTGGTCTGCTTCCTCTAGTGCGGCCAGAACCTCAGGGCTGGGCTTCCCTTACTCTGCCAGATCCGCTTGAGAGATGGAACCTTGGATTGGCAGTAGCAGCTTTGGCTGTGACTGCTGAAGGAGCTTTGTGAAAAGACATTCCCTTTCCGCACCCCCCCCCCATTTTTTCCCTTTCTCTGTAAAGCATATATCCTAAGATATCCTAAGATGCCAAAATGGGGCTTAAATGATCTCAAAATGTGTTCAGTGTCTGGGTCAGTCTGTGGCCTGTTCATTGGGATGAGGGAAGTTTGTTCTACGTGATGTTGACCTCAGGAGTCTAGTTAGTGGCATGGGAATGCGATTTCCCAAACTTTGTGTGAGCTGGAAGAGTGCAGCCTTCTGCACTGTGCAGTCCAGAGGAGGAAAAGCAGTGCCGGGTGGGCGGAAATGACTTAAGTTTCCATTCATTAGTTTATAGTGTAATTCAGTATTCCTCTGGGATGAAGCTCTGAGGACAATAGTCGAAGACGTTAATGAAGATGGATTTTGTTGTTGTGAATAGAGCCAGGGTTTCAGAGTGATTTCGGAAGCTGATTTTTCTCCTAGTGATCAAGTGGTTTTCTTAGTCAGTTTCTGTAATTGCTTAGGAAGTCTGTGTTCTTTCCTGATTTCCAAGTGAAGGTAAAAGACACAGGGTGACTTGTCACATTTTAACAAAAACATCCTTTCATCTGCTAATCCTGTATTTACAGATGTAACATAATGGGTCTCCAATCCTCCTTCACCAGTCTGAGGGAACGCCTCTCCAGGACAAATGGCTGCAGCATTTTATGGTTTTAAGAATTGACAACCTCCCAGAAACTTTGACTCTTTTTTTTTTCATTTTTACTAACATTTGGCACTGACTGGGGTGTGAGGTAAGAAAGTGAATAGAGAGGATGGTTAGAGGACACAGTCTTCATCCTCTAGGAGGTTGGAGTCTGTGCACGTGACAGTGACTATGGGGCCAGACATCGGTGCTGCTGTTTGGAAGAGCCGATGGGGCTTCCTTTGCAGGGCTGAAGGGACATTTGGGAACAAGCTTTAAGCTCTTTCAAACTCTGGTGACTGAGCTCTTCCTCCCACATTTCTGCTGGAATTATCGGGCACTTAACATGTCACCACCAACCAGTGGATTTATCAAAATGCTTGTATTTCTGGTTCCGAGAAAGATAATGTTACCAACCAACTGATGAGTTTCCAAAAGTCTGTCACGCTCCACTCTAGGAATGGGAAGGGGATGGATCCTCAGGTGCCATGTGTTGAGTTAGGCATTGTGGATATATCATTACTGTGACTGTCGATGAAAATAATCAATAAACAATCTATAATAAGAATAGAAAAGAGTTTTATTTGAGCCAAACTGAAGACTATAGCCCCGAAGACAGTCAGATAACTTTGAGGAACTGCTCCGGAGAAGCTTGGTTTTCAGACCAGTTTTACATCTTGTCAGAACAAAACCACTAAGCAACTCAGGGATCCGTTCCTTCAAGGTTTCCAAAAACAAACAGACAAACAAAACAAAACAAAACAGATCAGCACGTACACCAGGAGCCAGTATGCCCTCAGCACCTGGGAAGGGAGCCTTATCATCGAAGGAGTACCAGCAGTGGCATCCCAGGAAGGAAGGCATTTAATCTTTATTTTTAATGCAGACATTCTTTACTTCTAGTCAATGCGCCCTTTTCTTTAATAATTAAAGTAGAAGTACCATGTACGTTTGATAGGCCACAAACAGGCTGTTTTAGTTAGCATCACATTCGGGTTAAATCATGTATAAGCCAGAATGACTTCCCCATACCTCCATATGTGAACATTTCTTTCATCATGACATATTACCAGTTTTACAGATGAGAAATCAGAGATTCAGAGAAGTCAGGTACCTTGCCCAAAGTCACACCTGGGCTGCTGGGCTGCTGAGCTGAGTGTTAGACCCCAGAGCTCAGAATCTCTCCATTATAACACACCCTCACCTGCCCCCCCTTTACCGTCCCCTGGCACCCTTTTGACACTGCAGCCAGGCTTAGTGGCTAGTCTAGGGTGAGAACCACACTTAGCTTTATTACTAACAAACACTGAACAAACCAATAAAATATCCCTGAGCGCTGCCAACAGCACCTACACGGGAGAGCCCCTGACTCTATAGCCGTCCTCCTCATGGCTGTCCTTCACTTGGGGCACCTGAGCACCCTTGGGGCACCCTTGGCTCAGCAGTGAAGAGGGACTGCACGTGAATTAACCTGAGTGACTTCTGGATGCTCCAGACCTGACAGCCAGGATTTGGCAGGGAGGGAGTCAGTGTGCTTTTTTTCAGGGCTGGATGGGGACCGCAACACCAAACCAAGTCACCGAGGACCCCAGGCCCTTTCCATCTTTTTCATCT
Source organism: Mesoplodon bidens (assembly GCF_964165515.1). Lineage (NCBI taxonomy): Eukaryota > Metazoa > Chordata > Mammalia > Artiodactyla > Ziphiidae > Mesoplodon > Mesoplodon bidens. The sequence continues at coordinate 99,145,344 of NC_138163.1, read as the reverse complement.
TCTTGGCTTTCGTTCACCAACTTATCTTCCCACTGTCACAAGATGGTAACCTCAACAAGAAGCATCACTTCCTCACCCAACCACACAGGGCTGTGAAAATGCAGAAAGGAAGGAAGGTGGCTACTAAGGGGTAGCGTTTTCCCTCATGTATCTCTCTTTCCTCCAATCTGGTTATAAAACCATCCCCAGAACCCCCTACCCCAGTCGACTTCCTTTTATGTCTCACTGGCTAGAACTGGGTCACGTGTTCTACCCTAGTCCAGTAGTTGGTGAGAGGGAAGGGGGTTGTCATGATTGGCTTAGACCAGCGGGTTCTCAGCCCTGGCTGAACATTACAGTCACCTGAGGAGCTTTTTTGTTCTTATGTCAATATTAAAAAACCTCCATCCTCAGAGATTCTGATTTAATTGGTCTGGGGTGGGATCCTGTTATATAATTTCTGTATAATCCCCCAGGGGATTGGATAGTGCAGCCAAAGTTGAGAGCCACCTACTTGGACCAGTCATGCTTCATCCCCTGGGCTGAGCCCTTGCCACTGGAACAAGATGAGGATGCGGACTAAAGTTGATGAGCAGTGCACTGTCTGCCGTAGTCATTTATGTGAAAGAACTTGGAGCTGTGAAATACCAAGCAGCTGTAGGGTGTTAATATGGAAACGTCTTAAATTATTCACGGCTCCATTTATCACCCTCTCACATTCCTTCAAATGCTTTGTTGTCTGTATCTCCTTATCTATAATCCATCATGGTACACTATCCACTACCATTCTGAACAGACTCATGAGCTGTCCTGTCCTTTTCAGCATGTATCTGTTTGACCTCTGCCCTTGGTAGGACCCAAGATTTCATTTCATTAGGCATTTAAGACATCTTGGTCTTTGCTCTTCACAAGATAGATGGACCCTCTGAATGAAATTAGGAAGGGAGGTAAGTGCACTGTAACCGAAACCCCAACAATCAGAAAGCATTCTTTCTAAGGAAATCATCCGAACAAAAAGAAATGAGCAGCCATCACCAAATCCCTAACAAAGCATTTTGAAAGTCATTCTATTTTAGTAAAGCCAAATGGCTTATGTATAAAAATCACTGAAAGGGAAATCTCTTGCTTAAACAGCAGTCTGTACTGCTAAAGAACAGGCATTTGTTAAACATTGTTCCTGCCTAGAATTTCTCATTCAACAAAATTTGTTCAAATTCCTAATTGTAGTAAAAGAATGAAACTAGAACACTCCCTAACACCATGCACAAAAATAAACTGAAAATGGATTAAAGACCTAAATGTAAGGCCAGACACTATCAAACTCTTAGAGGAAAACATAGGCGGAACACTCCATGACATAAATCACAGCAAGATCCTTTTTGACCCACCTCCTAGAGAAATGGAAATAAAAACAAAAATAAACAAATGGGACCTAATGAAACTCCAGAGCTTTTGCACAGTAAAGGAAACCATAAACAAGACGAAAAGACAACCCTCAGAATGGGAGAAGATATTTGCAAATGAAGCAACTGACAAAGGATTAATCTTCAAAATTTACAAGCAGCTCATGCAGCTCAATATCAAAAAAACAAACAACCCAACCCAAAAATGGGCAGAAGACCTAAATAGACATTTCTCCACAGAAGATATACAGACTGCCAACAAACACATGAAAGGATGCTCAACATCACTAATCATTAGAGAAATGCAAATCAAAACTGCAACGAGGTGTCATCTCACACCAGTCAGAATGGCCATCATCAAAAAATCTAGAAACAATAAATGCTGGAGAGGGTGTGGAGAAAAGGGAACCCTCTTGCACTGTTGGTGGGAATGTAAATTGATACAGCCACTATGGAGAACAGTATGGAGGTTCCTTTAAAAACTAAAAATAGAACTACCATATGATCCAGCAATCCCCCTACTGGGCACATACCCTGAGAAAACCATAATTCAAAAAGCGTCATGCACCACAATGTTCATTGCAGCACTATTTACAATAGCCAGGACATGGAAGCAACCTAAGTGTCCATTGAGAGGTGAATAGATAAAGATGTGGCACATATATACAATGGAATATTACTCAGCTATAAAAAGAAATGAAATTGTGTTATTTGTAGCGAGGTGGATGGACGTAGAGACTCATACAGAGTGAAGTAAGTCAGAAAGGGAAAACAAATACCGTATGCTAACATATTTGGAATCTAAAAAACTGGTTCTGAAGAATGTAGGGGCAGGACAGGATTAAAGACACAGATGTAGAGAATGGACTTGAGGACACGTGGAGGGGGAAGGGTAAGCTGGGACGAAGTGAGAGAGTGGCATGGACATATATACACTACCAAACGTAAAATAGATAGCTAGTGGGAAGCAGCCGCATAGCACAGGGAGATCAGCTCGGTGCTTTGTGACCACCTAGAGGGGTGGGATAGAGAGGGTGGGAGGGAGACGCAAGAAGGAGGAGATATGGGGATGTATGTATATGTATAGTTGATTCACTTTGTTATAAAGCAGAAAGTAACACACCATTGTAAAGCAATTATACTCCAATAAAGATGTTAAAATAATTCCTAATTGTAAATTAATGTAGGTACTGTGTTCAAACCAGAGGGCTAGAAGTTAGGATGCTGTGTGTGTGTGTGTGTGTATGTATGTGTGTACATATAGATAGGTACTTGAGTGGCAGGCATGCAGTAAGGTGCGAGCAATTTTTTAAAACACATCCACATCCAAATTATTATTGCCCCCTTGTGAGGTTAGTGCTGCCTTTGACCAAGACATTCTTGGAGCTCCCCCTTGGGGCTGCCTTCCCAGGCAGGACCCCCTCAGTTCATGGTGGATTTAACGTTTAGGAAAAATCAAGGCTCATCAAATGTGGCGAGTGAAGCAGGGGAGGAGGCTGGTCCTGCGAACTGAGGTGTGGCCATAGAGTAGTAGCAGTCATTCCTTGGCTCATATGAAATCAGTTTTTATATTAGGGTACAGGAACCCAGGCATCAGAGCCTGGCTTTCCTGGTTACTACATGATTGACCTTGGCAAGTCCCTAAACCATTCTGGCTTTAGTGTTCTACCAATAAGAAGATGCGGTTGAATTAAGAGGATTTACAAGTTTTCTTGGCACTAAGTGGGGGTGTGTGTGACATTTATCGAGTGCCTATTTTGTGTACTGTGTTACTAGCTTAGTGCATGTTGTCCAAGTTAGTCCTCATCTTAGCTTTATGAGGTACATAGTTTCCCCATTGTATGGATGGTGAAACAAGCTCAGAGAGGTTGGGTAATTGCTAAGGATAACACAGCCAGAGGATTAAAATTAGGTGCTCTCTATTTTGAAACTAGTGTTAAAAATTTTTTAGGAATAATATAAGCACGTGGTGAAAAAAGAGTTCAACAGTTTAGGAGGATATAAAATACCTGCCAGGCTCACTTCATAGAAGTAACCACTACGTTTCTTGTGATATATGTCTAGAAATATTTTATGCAAATTCAAACAGAAGTATGTAGGCTTTTTATACTTAAATCTTTTCATTTTTAATTCCTTAAAATTTAAAAATTGAGATCTGACATAACATTATATTAGTTTCGGGTGTACAACATAATGGTTCACTCTTTGTATATATTGCAGTAGATCTCCACAGTTAGTCTAGTTACTATCCATCACCACACAAAGTTATGTAGATTTTTTTCTTATGATGAGAAATTTTAAGATCCACTTTCTTAATAACTTTAAAATATATGGGAATTCCCTGGCGGTCGAGTGGTTAGGACTCCATGCTCTCACTGCTGAGGGCCTGGGTTTGATCCCTGGTTGAGGAACTGAGATCCCACAAGCCGTGCGGCATGGCCAAAAATAATAATAATAACACACACACACAGCTTTATTAACTGTAGTCACCATGCTGTACATTACATATCCCTGACGTATTTATTTTATACCTGGGAGTTTATACCTTTTGACCCCTTCACCCAGTGCCTTTGGCAACCACCAGTCTGTTCTTTGCATCTGCAAGTTCATGGGTTTTGGGGTGGGGGGCGGAGGGCTAGATTCCACATATAAGTGACATCATACAGTATTTGTCTTTCTCTTTCTGACTTATTTCACTTAGCATAATGTCCTCAAGGTCCATCCATGTTGTCACAAGTGGTGATATTTCATTCTTTTTTTATGGCTGAATAATAGTCCCTTGTACACGTATATACCACATTTGCTTTATCCATTCATCCACTGATGAACACATTTCCATATCTTGGCTATTGTAAATAATGCTGCAGTGACCATGGGAGTACAGATATCTTTTTTTTTTTTTTTTTTTGCTGTACGCAGGCCTCTCACTGTTGTGGCCTCTCCCATTGCGGAGCACAGGCTCCAGATGCGCAGGCTCAGCGGCCATGGCTCATGGGCCCAGCCGCTCCGCGGCATGTGGGATCTTCCCAGACTGGGGCACGAACCCGCGTCCCCTGCATTGTCAGGCGGACTCCCAACCACTGCGCCACCAGGGAAGCCCCAGATATCTTTTTTTTAAAATTAGTTTCTGCTTTATAACAAAGTGAATCAGTCATACATATACATCTGTTCCCATATCCCTTCCCTCTTGCGTCTCCCTCCCTCCCCCCCTCCCTATCCCACCCCTCCAGGCGGTCACAAAGCACCGAGCTGAGATATCTTTTTGAGTTAGTGTTTTCATTTCCTTTGGGTAAATACCCAGCCGTGGAATTGCTAGATCATATGATGGTTCTATGTTTAACTTTTTGAGGTGCTTCCATCCCATCTTCCATAGTGGCTGCACCAATTCACATTCCCAGAATTCTTGGGTGACAGGGAGGGGCACTTTGTTGTACTGGATTTCTATCATCTACTTAAAGTCCAGAAACGTGATGTCAAAGATGAGGTTATCAAAACCGTGCCTTTGAAGAAGTTGGTGGAGAGAATTCGAATTCGCGAGTCCCAGATTCTAAATGATGAGGTAATCACTATCTTGGATAAGTACTGGAAGTTGTGCTATGGAGAGAACACGGCCATGGGGCACGTTCACCGCTCTCAGCCACCCATCTACCAGTCCCTGGCCAGCAGCTGAGGGCACGTATATCACCTGTTTTTTTTTTAAATAAATAAATAAATTTATTTATTTTTGGCTAAGTTGGGTCTTTGTCGCTGCGCACGGGCTTTCTCTAGTTGCAACGAGCGGGGGTCTACTCTTCGTTAGGTGCACGGGCTTCTCGTTGCGGTGGCTTCTCTTGTTGCGGAGCTTCTCTTCTTCAGTAGTTGTGGCTCGTGGGCTCGAGAGTGCAGGCTCAGTAGTTGTGGTGCACGGGCTTCGTTGCTCCATCGGCATGTGGGATCTTCCCAGACAAGGGCTCAAACCCGTGTCCCCTACATTGGCAGGTGGACTCCCAAACACTGTGCCACCAGGGAAGCCCTATCACCTGTTTTTGAAGAGTCCCAATACTGACTACATTTAATAACTATAAGGGCATGTTTTTCGTTCTATAAATTGTTTAGTGAGAATTTTAGGGAAGATTTTTCAGTATCTTTGCGCCAGTTAACGTGGGATGCTTTTTGTTTTTTTGGCTGTACGGCTTGCAGAATGTTAGTTACCCCACCGAGGATCAAACCTGGGTCCCCTGCAGTGGAAGCACAGAGTCCTAACCATTGGACCACTGGGGAATTCCCTAAAGTGGCATGCTTTTCAATCTAAAAAGCTTAATTTTATAAAATTGACTTACTTTTCTAGACTAAAATTGTATACGCTTTTGGTAATTGGAAACTCTGAGAATATTGGCTGCTCATTGTTGCCATTGTGTTCTTACAAAATTATTTTCCTTTTTGATTTTTTTTGTGCGGTACACGGGCCTCTCACTGTTGTGGCCTCTCCCGTTGCGGAGCACAGGCTCTGGACGCGCAGGCTCAGCGGCCATGGCTCACGGGCCCAGCCGCTCCGCGGCATGTGGGATCTTCCCGGACGGGGGCACGAACCCGTGTCCCCTGCATCAGCAGGCAGACTCTCAACCACTGCGCCACCAGGGAAGCCCTTATTTTCCATTTTTTATGGAATGTTCCCACAGCTAGTTGTGTCATAAGGTACTGCTCAGTTCATCCATTTATCCTTTGGCAAAGGGTCAGTAATGTTTAGAGAAAGATTTGTGGACTTAAACAAGAAACTTAATGCCAGCGAATTGATTTAAAATCCTTTACCGATTAGCATTAAACTTAATGATTAAGTATTTCGCTTTTGTTTAGGGATTTTTCTGAGGGTTTTTTGTGAAGAATCTTTTCTAAGTCATTCTTCCCTTCCCTTTTTTGTGTCATTGTTTCAGAAAATAGTGAACTCAAGTCCTCTGCTTTCTCTAAATCCAGTTGTGACAAAAGCTAACTTGTGAGGTATGATTTAAAGGTTACAGAGATAAAACTAATGAAACCTAAAAAAGACAAAAAGTTCCTATGTCGTCTTCTTTTCAGTGACTGTCTAGTATTTCATTGTAGGAATGTATTGTAACATATTTAACCAGTTCCTAGTCCCGACATTTCATTGCTGCATTTTTCATAGCATCTTTTGCATACATGTAAGTATATCTGTAAGCAAAATTTCTGTAGTAGGGTGACGGTATAGAGCAAAATGTATACATTTTGAGAGGTTAAGTTGTTCAACGTTGCACCAACATCTGCCCCCACCAGCTGTTTCTTGGAGTGTCTGCTTCCTAGACTTTCAACAACAAGCGTTTTATCTATTTTTTTTTCAACATGGCTAGTGTGATAGGTGGAAAACCCTTTCTCCCAGCGCCCTGGCCCTCTCTGACCCTACAGTTCATCCCAGGTGGTGAATAAATGCCTCCCACATCAGGTTGTGATAACCAGATGCCAAGATGAAATTCATTCCTTAGTCCTTCTTCGATGCACCTGGGTTTGCAAAGTGTCACTTCTGTGGCTCTTTTGAAGGACTGGACACATCTTGAAATCAAAGTGATCATCCCTTTATAAAACCACACTTACACAGGACATCAGGTTGTAGCAAGCTTCTTACTTAAGCTGAACTCCTGCTACTGCTGCAGGGGATTGTACCTAGTGACTTGAACTTCAGCTATTTCGGGACACTATCAGTGGGGAACTGAGGCTGATTTTAAATGAGGTTGAACTCTATACATTTTCTCTCTACTCCTGAGAGCCCTCTTTATTGGGGGAGGGGGAGGGGGTGGAAGGCAGAAGTGCCCATTTGCAGTTGTTGAGGCAGGATTCAGAGGATTTTCAAAGAGGCTTTTTTAGTCTGGGCAGGGATTTGTTTCCCATGAATACAAATGTAATATAAATAATTGGGAGTGATGCTTTTAAAAAACATTTATAAGGGGCTGGCTTAAAATTCCTCAGTCCAAACAGCACAGAAAAGACTGAAACTGAAAAAAAGCTAAACGGGCCTTGCTTTTTTGTGTCCAGTCGAACGAGGTGACGGATAAATGAACCTCTGTCTCTGTGAGGTCTCCTGGCCCTTCATCCTCTCACTTCGTAATGGAACCTGAGGAACTTGCTCTATTGAAAGAACCATTTCTGCTCAGGTGCAGTATAAAATAAGAACAGTAGGGACTAAGAAACAGCTGTGGCCCAAGTTCAAGAACACAGGGAAGTGGAGAACTACTGGGGAGTTGAACAGGAAGCAGTTTCAGTCGGAGCAAAGTTGCTGAGCTCAGTGATGTCTTCATGGGAATGGGAAGCCTTCAGCTCTGCTGCAGCCCACAGGCACCAAGCCAGAGGCCGTCAGTCCACTGGATGCTGAGAAGACATTGGAACGGCAGCTGGCAGTGAATGTTTTGAAATCTGGGGGGTTAAGGGGCGGTGGAAGACCACCACCACGCTTGACTTCAATGATGACCACAGTGAGCAAATTTCTCCTCCCCTGAAATGGATGCAGCAGGGGGCTTGGCTGTAGAGTCACATTCTAAAAAGAGCCACTGAGGTAGACTTGTGTTTTTCACTCTTGGACTGGAAGCCCTTTCTTTTAAGTCTTACCTTCAGGCAGAGGTGTTAGAAGGAGCCCCGAAGGCACAAGGAGAGTTGTGAGAATGCAGGGCAGTCTCTGGGCCCTGCCAGCAAGAAGCCTCAAATCTGGCATGAAATCCAAACGCTTGGAGGGCCAGCTTGGACAGATGAATCTTGTGTGATTAAGATGGTTTGGTCACAGTAACCAGCAGGCTGGAAAGAGAAACCAGCGTAACTGAAAGGCTGAAGTAGAACATTACAGAAGCGTTTGTAAGCTATGGGGAGCGGGTGGGGACTCGAGACTCTTGAGTTCTTTTGTAAAGATGATGAACTGGGGAAAGTTAGGAACAGCACAACTGGGAGGCTGGCTGAAGCAGTCCTGACATACATACAGATCAAGTGAACATCAAGGAAAAAATGTCCCAGGACTTTGAGGGTCACTTTCCCCATGACTGAGACCAGACATTACCAAAAAGGACTCATTACTGCCTCGGAGAGCTTATGGGAACAGTAAGCCAAAAATACTAAAACCAAGATAATGTTTTAAAAATAGGACTTCCTTTTAAACAGCCTAGAGCTGGCGTATGTTAAATATACAGATTTTAGAAGCAATAAAATAGATGCTGTCTCTTCCTGTAATAAAGGATATCGCTAACAGGGATGTGAGAAGGAAAAACAATACATTTTTCAGGTTCTGCAAACAACAAAAAAGTTAAACTTTGTTGCCTTTTCTGTGCGCTCCCCTCCCCCACCCCATCCCCCCAGCTGGGAATTGCCAAGGGGACTCTTTTACAAAAAGGAGATGGTTGGCTAAAAATAAACACACAGCCCTACCGAAGACCAACAAAACTCCCAGCATTATCGAATGCCTTTTAGATTTATTTTTATTTCTCAGCAATCAAAGGGAAGGAGAAATCATTCTGAGCTCAGGAAAAGTCCATGTCCTTCTCCTAAGTGTGGCAATCTCTGGCAATCCTACAGGCCCAGGAGAAGACTGGTGTACGGCTTGCCAGTGTCCTGTGAGAACGTGAACCTGCTCTTGGCCATGGGGCCATTTCATCCCTGCCAGACTGTGCACAGCGTTAGGAAAGGGTGGCACAGACACAGTGCCTCGCTCCACAGGGAGAGAGAACCAGAAGTGATGGGCTAGACTTGCGGTGACACACAAACTCTGTCCCCTGACTAGCCATCCTGAAGCTGATCGGGAGTGGCCCTAGTGCCCCCCACTCCATTTGGCCCCCTGTAGAGGCCAAAGGGCTGCCTGAATGGTAGGTCCAAGCTTCCCAACCCTGTGCCCTCACTAAGCCCTGCCAACCCCACTTGGTAGATGGCAAACATCTACAAGTGGGCGGTCAAATATATATTATAAAATACTGACTCCGTTCCTTTATTTGAGTTGGGAACGACTTTACTCACAAAAGCAAGTAGGTACACCAATTAAAATTGTATCTTGGAGCAGCTCAATGAAAGGAAAACAACAAAAGTCAACTAGCCAAACTCACGTCTTTCCAAGTTTTATTAACACTGGTTTGGAGCGCATTCCTTTTGTTCTGAAGTGAGCTCCAAAATTTAGGAAATTTGTAGCGGGGGGTGGGTATGATAAAATTGGAAACGTGTTATTATTTTATTCTCTTCTATTGGGGAAATGTCATGGCCATTCCGTTTTTGCACTGGCTGACTCTGGGTCTTGACTAATGAGTCCCATGGAATGAGGTTTTATTCTGAATTCCAGAGCAGAGCAGTGAGTCCTCTTCTCCCACTGGAGGCAGGGAGGGATGGGGATGCAGCTCAACTCTGGACATGGGCTGCCCAGGGTCAGGCAAGTGGCTTCTCCCCTAGTTTCCCCCTTTACTCCCCAGGCAAGAGTTTTGTTTGTTAGTGGGTTTTCTTTTTAAAGATTTCTTTGAATGTGGACCATTTTTAAAGTCTTTATTAAATTTGTGACAATATTGCTTCTGTTTTATGTTTTCGTTTTTGGGCGGCAAGGCATGTGGGGATCTTAGCTCCCGGACCAGGGATCGAACCCACACCCCCTGCATTGGAAGGCGAAGTCTTAACCACTGGACGGCCAGGGGAGTCCCTTATTTTTCTTTTAAACTCCGTCTCTGTTTTCATCTAAAGGGAGAGTTGTTTCATGTATTAAATAGAACTGAAACTAGTATTGACTAATGCAAAGATACTGGTGCCCCCTGCCACTGCTACTTAGTTTTTCAGATTGAAAGTCTGGAAACGATTTATAACATGTATGCTGCTTCAAGTACATTTCTAGGCTATTTGGGGGTGTGGTTGTATTAGCAAACTCCATGTTTCCTGTTCCATTTTGCTTTAGAGTCACAGGGAGGGAACGCTTGCACTTTGACATTTCTGGTATTTCAAGTATTATTTTAACATTATCCCTAGGCAGCTCCCTTAAAAAAAAAGACAACTTAATGGCTCTATTGTCACAAACTTTGTCAGTTATTTCCGTTTTCCTTAGCACTGCATTTCACTAATTGGGGGTGAAAACAGGAAGGTGAAGAAAGCTTTACCAAGGTTAACATAAACTTAGATGGTAACATCACTCACAGGGGGCTGTTCCAGAGTAGGATATTGGGAGATGACACCCCCCCACACACACAAAACACGTCGCCCTTGAAAAGGAGGCTAATGCCTGTCCTCGGCTCATTTGTTCTGCAGCAGGTCCGGGAGGAAGGCTGTTACAATAGGCTGGAAAGTAATTCCCCCGAGATAACGGGACCCACTGAATACCCGGAAACCTCAGCTCCCGCAGCCAAAGTGCCAGGTCCCTGCACCAACTTTTAGCATCTGTGTAGTGGCTTCTGGTGGGGAACCTGGGGCACCTCACCTGGCACAAGTGTGTGGGCAGGGACAGGTGAAACCAAGAAAACTGGAAGGAAAGAGGGGCTAGTAGAAATCTACAAGTGCAATTCAAGGAGGGGAGGGAGGTGCCCATGCCGGTTCGCAGAGCCACCGGCGACGCCCAGGGATCGGTATCTGACTTGAAACGGGCCAGGAAGGCCACTGAAAGAGGCAAGTTCATTTGGCCCAATCTTCTGTTCTCAACCTTGAAAGCCGGCAGGAAGTTGATTCTTCCTCCTCCCCCATCCCAGCTTCAAACGTTGAAAAAAGTTTGATTAAAATGCTAAGAGTGTGTCTTCCTGGGTTATTCCACCCGGGGAGCCTCAGCCAAGCCAACTGCAGGCAATCACAGCCTGGAATGACGTTTCCCTTTGATGGCAATGAGGCTATTAGTAGGTCAATCAGCTGCAGTTAGGGCCCGGCTGGTCATTTAAGTACTCAGGGGAACTGTAGCAAAGGAGATAAAATACACCCAACTCATGGGAGTATGACTTTGAATCTTTAAGTAAACAATCCATTTTTTAAAAGTGCAAGTGAATTTGTGGATTAATTTGAGTATTAATTAAGCCATTAAGGAATGACTTCACACTTCAATGCCACATATTAAAAAAAATAACCTTTTATACATGCTTCACAAAACAATATACAGAAATCTCTGTAATACTGGAAATTAATTGCACCAAGACAGTTTTTAAAATTATCTATTCTCTATTATCATACAGGATAGGTCTTTAAATAGTTTTGACTTCAGAATGACCAGAAGGGTCTACACCATTTCAGGCGGTTCAGGCAATAGTAAACATTCTCCCCAGACGCTGGACAAGCGGAAATAATTTTAACCAAGAAGTTTAGTAGCTTAAAATTTACTTCTACATTGTTAAAAATCTAGCAGTTGTAAAAAGGGCAAAGCTGGCTACTTGGTAACTGTAGCTGGCTGATAACCTGAGCGTTCACTTTTAAACTATGCACGCAAACTTGAATACTTCATTGCTCCAAACGAATCAGGCCCCATAGTATTAAGAAGAGTGGGGTCTGGAGTTAATTAAATTCTTAATCCTACATCTAAGGAGCTTAAGAATTTGGGGGATCATCACACTAAGAATTCATGGACATGTTAATGTTTTAAACACAACCAAAAGTAATTAAAAATGGGAGGAAATTAACTGATAGTTTTTGTAGGGTCTACTTGGAGGTGAAGTCAGAACTGGAAGGTATTTGAGCATCCCTGCCCTGGTGTGGTGACATTCAGGAACTGAGACCAAACCAGAACGGGAATCCATTTCTGATGTGAAGGAAGGGCCTTGTGGGGTTGCTGCCTGGGCCCAGCCTGGCTTAGCAGGACTTCAGAATTGTTCTTCAAATACCCCAGAGGCAGTAATAGATCTTTGGGGGCACCTGTTTCTCCTCTCCTCCCACCTTGTACTGCTGAGTGATTTGATAAAAAAAAATTGGACTTATAAAAAGCAGCTTTTCAGGTAGACTTTAAAATTTTTTTTAAAGAAGGTTTTTAATAAAAGGACTTAAAGAGTGCTTATGGGTCCAGAGGTTGGGCTGATAGTATCTCCATAAACATCTGTCAGGACATGGGATATGATCAGGCAACATTTAGCACTTGGTTAGTTTTTGACAGAAAGCCACCCTGAGTTACTACCAAGTGTTCTCAGTCTTTAAAATGACCCAAATGGAGAGCTGAATGCATTGTACAAAGAAAGAGTGACAGAGGAAAACTTTTTATTTTGAAATAACTATAGACTCATGGGAGGTTGCAAAAATAGTACAGAGAGGTCCAGTGTACCCTTCACCCAGCTTTTCCCAAAGGTAACGTGTTACACATCTTACACATAGATCAATATCAACATCATGAAATTGACATTGGTACAATCTACAGGCCTTATTTAGTTTTTAACAGTTTTTACGTACACTCGTTTTGTGTGTATGTGTGTGCATAGATCTGTGTGATTTTATCACATATATGTAAACATCACCACAATCAAGATACAGAACTGTTCCATCAGCAAAAAGAAACTCTCTTGTGCTATCCCTTTATAGTCACATACCCTACCTCATCCCACCCCTTTCCCTGGCAAACACTAATCTGTACCCCATCTCTGTAATTGTGTTATTTCAAGATTGTTATACAAATGGAATCATACAATATATAACGTTTTGAGATTGTCTGTTTTCATTGAGCGTAATTCTCTGGATATCCATCCAGGTTGTTGCATGTATCAAGAATTCATTCCTTTTCATTGCTGAGTAGTTTTCCATGGTATGGGTGTACCACAATTTGTTTAACCATTAACCCCTTTGAAGGGCACTTGGATTGTTTCCAGTTTTGGACTATTACAAATATAGCTGCAATGAATATTTGGGTATAGGTTTTTGTGTGGATGTAAAATTTCTTTTCTCTGAATGAATGCCCAGGAGTGGAATTGCTGGTTTGTGTGGTATATGTATGTTTAGTTTTATAAGAAACTACCAAACTGTTTTTCAGGGTGGCTGTACCATTTTACATTCCCACCAGCAATGTACAAGAGAGAAATTTCTGTGCAGCCTCGCCAGTATTTGGTATTGTTGCTATGTTGTATCTTAGCTGTTCTAATAGGTATGAAGTGGTATGTTATTGTACTCTTCATTTGCATTTTCCTAGTGGCTAGTGATGTTGAACATCTTTTTGTGTGCTTATTTGCCATCCATATCTCCTCTTTGGTGAAATGTTGGTTCAGGTGTTTTGCCCACTTACTAACTGGATTGTTTTTTACTCTTGAATTTTGAGAGTGACTGGTATATTCTAGATAAAAGCCCTTTGTCAGATATGTGGTTGCAGATATTTTCTCTCAGACTGTATCTTGTCTTTTCATCCTCTTAACAAGATCTTTTGCAGAGCAGTTTTAAAATTTTGATGAAATCCAATTTATCATTTTTTCTTTTGTAGACTGTGCATTTGATGTCACGTCTAAGAACTGCCTGTCCCTCACCAGTATCACACTGTTTTGATTAATGTCATTAGATGTAGCTTAATATTGAATAGAGTGACTATTCCTACTTTATTCTTTTCCAGAAAGGTTTTAGCTATTCTAGTTTTTTTGCCTCTCCATATAAATTTTAGAATAAGCTTCTCTGTATGTATAAAAGGCATTGATAGAATTTGATAGGAATATTGTTAAAACTCTAAATTAATTTGGGGAAAAATGACATCTTTACTTGAGTCTTCCAATCCATGAACATAGTTATATCTATTGATTTAGATTGTTTGATTTCTTTTATTGGTGTTTTGTAGTTTTTGGCATACAGGTCCTTTATTGTTTTGTTAGATTTATACCTAAGTGTTTAATTTGAGCGATTATAAATAGCATGAGTTTTTAAATTTCATTTCAAGATGTTCATTTCTAGTATATATAAAGTTGATTTTTTAATATTAATCTTGTAGCCTGCAAATCTGCTGAATTCACTTATTAGTTCTAGGAGTTTGTTTTGTATTCCTTGGGATTTTCTATGTACATAATCATATAAACACAAATAAGGACTGTTTTCTTTCTTTCTTTCCAATCAATATGGCTTTTCTTTTTCTTGCCTTATTTAATTGGCTAGAACTTCTAGCACTATGTTGAATAAGGATGGTAAGTGCAGACACCTTTGTGTTCTTCCTGATCTTAAGGGGGAAGTATTCAGTCTTTCACCATAAATAATGAGGTTAGATGTCTGTTTACGTAGATTTTTTTAACATCTTTATTGGAGTATAATTGCTTTACAATGTTGTGTTAGTTTCTGCTTTATAACAAAGTGAATCAGCTACACATATACATATATCCCCATATCTCCTCCCTCTTGCATCTCCCTATCCCACCCACCCTATCCCACCCCTCTAAGTGGTAACAAAGCACCCAGCTGATCTCCCTATGCTATGCAACTGCTTCCCAGTAGCTATCTATTTTACATTTGGTAGTATATATAAGTCCATGCCACTCTCTCACTTCGTCCCAGCTTACCCTTCCCCCTCCCCATGTCCTCAAGTCCATTCTCTACGTCTGCGTCTTTATTCCTGTCCTGCCCCATGGGTTCTTCAGAACCATTTATTTTCTTTTTAGATTCCATATATACTTGTTAGCATACAGTATTTTGTTTTTCTCTTTCTGACTTACTTCACTCTGTACAGACTCTAGGGCCATCCACCTCACTACAAATAACTCAAATTTCATTTCTTTTTATGGCTGAGTAATATTCCATTGTATATATGTGCCACATCTTTATCCATTCATCTGGTTTATGTAGATTTTTAAAATTAAGTTGAGGAAGTTGTCCTCTATCCCTAGTTTGCTGAGAATTTTTATCATGAATGGGTGTTAAATTTTGTCAATTTGTTAAATTTTGTCAGTTTCTTGAGGTAGGTGCTTAGATTACTGATTTGAGACCGTTCTTCTTTTCTAATGTAAGCATCTAATACTATAAATTTCCCTCTCAGTACTCCTTTGGCTGTGTGTCACAAATTTTGGTGTGTTGCATTTTCATTTTCATTTAATATATTGTTGTTGTCTAACTTCCCATGGATTATTTAGAAGTATGTTCTTTAATTTCCAAGAGTCTGGAGAATTTCCTCCTATCTTTTTGTTATAGATTTCTAGTTTGATTCTATCAGGGTTAGAGAATGCATTCTGTATTATTATTTCAATTCCTTTAAATTTGTTCAGGTTTGTTTTATGAAACAGGATATGGTTTATGTTGGGAATGTTCCATGCATGCTTAAAAAGAATGTGTTTCTACTGTTATTAGGTGGAATGGTGTATAAATGTCAGTTCAAACGTTTGGTTGATGGTGTTGTTTAGTTCTCTATCATTGATGTTCTGTCTAGTAATTCCATCAACTGTTGAGAAAGAGGTATTGAAGTTTCTAACTATAAATGTGGACATGTCTATTTCTCCTTTCTATTCTTTTAGTTTTTGCTTCAAGGAATTTTAAGTTCTGTTGTTTGCTATACACATACACATTTAGGATTGTTATTGTCTTCTTGGTGGGTTGAACATTTTGCTATTATGTACTGTCCTTCATTGTCCCTGGTAATTTTCTTTGCTCCAAAGTCTATTTTATCTGATATTAATATAACCACTCTTGCTTTATTTTGATTAATATTTGTATGGTTATCTTTTTCATCCTTTTACTTTCAACCTACCTATATCATATCTGAAATGAATTTTATATGTTTTATATGAACATATAGATGGGTCATGTTTTCAAAACCATTCTGCTGGTCTTTTTTGTGTACCATATTTGTGTTTTTTGACCATTTATATTTAATGTAATTATTGATATTATAGTGCTTAAGCTTGCCATTTTAAAAACTTGATTTCAGTTTCTTCCCTCTATTTTTTGTTCCTATTTCCCTTTTTGTGCCTTCCTATGCATTACTTGAATGTTTATTAGGATTTTTATTTATTTGCAGTGTTTTTAAGTATATATCTTTGTATGTTTGTTTTACTGGCTTCTTTTCTTATTGAAATATAGTTGATTCACAATGTTGTGTTAGTTTCAGGTGTACAGCACAGTGATTCAGATATATATATCTATATATATAGATATCTATATATATAGATATATATATAGATATATATATATAGATATATATATAGATAGATATATGTTAATCCCAACCTAATTTATTCCTCCCCAACCCCTTTCCCCTTTGGTAACCGTAAGTTTGTTTTCTATTGTCTGTGGGTCTATTTCTGTTTTGTAAGACAGTTCATTTGTATTTCTTTTTTTTTTAGATTCCACATATAAGTGATATCATATGATAATTGTCTTTCTCTGTCTGGTTTACTTCACTTAGTATGATAATCTCTATGTCCATCTATGTTTCTGCAAATGGCATAAGTTCATTCTTTTTCATGGCTGAGTAATATATATATATATATATATATATATATATATATATATATACCACATCTTCTTTATCCATTCATCTGTTGATGGACATTTAGGTTACTTCTATGTCTTGGCTATTGTAAATAGTGCTTCAGTAAATATTGGGGTGCATGAATCTTTTTGAATTATAATTTTCTCCAGATATATGCCCAGGAGTGGGATTGCAGGATCATATGGTAGCTCTATTTTTAGTTTTCTAAGGAACCTCCATACTGTTCTCCATAGTGGCTGTACCAATTTACATTCCCACCAACAGGGTAGGAGGGTTCCTTTTTCTCCACACCCTCTCCAGCATTTATTATTTGTAGACTTTTTTTAAACAGCTAATTCATTTAATGTAACACTATTTTTTAAATTAATTTTTATTGGAGTATAGTTGCTTTACAATGCTGTGTTAGTTTCTACTGTACCTCAAAGTGAATCAGCTATACGTATACATATATCCCCTCTTTTTTTGGATTTCCTTCCCATTTAGGTCACCACAGAGCTTTGCGTAGAGTTTCCTGAACTATACAGTAGGTTCTAATTAGTTAGTAGTGTATATATGTCAAACCCAATCTCCCAATTCATCCCATCCCCCCTTTCCCCCTTTGCTGTCCATACGTTTGTTCTCTACATCTGTGTCTCTATTTCTGCTTTGCATATAAGATCTTCTATACCATTTTTCTAGATTGCACATATATGTGTTAATATACGATATTTGTCTTTCTCTTTCTGACTTACTTCACTCTGTATGACTGTCTCTAGGTCCATCCATGTCTCTAGAAATGGCCCATTTCATTCCTTTTTATGGCTGAGTAATATTCCATTGTATATATGTACCACATCTTCTTTATGCATTCCTCTGTTGATGGACATTTAGGTTGCTTCCATGTCCTGGCTATCATAAATAGTGCTACAATGAACATTAGGGTGCATGTGTCTTTTTGAATTATGGTTTTCTCTGGGTATATGCCCAGTAGTGGAATTGCTGGGTCATATGGTAGTTCTATTTGTAGTTTTTCAAGGAACCTCCATACTGTTCTCCATAGTGGCTGTACCAATTCACATTCCCACCAGCAGTGCAAGAGGGTTCCCTTCTCTCCACACCCTCTCCAGCATTTATTGTTTGTAGGTTTTTTTTTTTTTAAATTTATTTCTTTATTTTTGGCTGTGTTGGGTCTTCGTTTCTGTGCGAGGGCTTTCTCCAGTTGCGGCAAGCGGGGGCCACCCCTCATCGTGGTGCGCGGGCCTCTCACTATTGCGGCCTCTCGTTGCAGAGCGCAGGCTCCAGATGCACAGGCTCAGTAGTTGTGACTCACGGGCCCAGTTGCTCCGCGGCATGTGGGATCTTCCCGGACCAGGGCTCGAACCCGAGTCCCCTGCATTGGCAGGCAGACTCTCAACCACTGCACCACCAGGGAAGCCCCTGTTTGTAGGTTTTTTGATGATGGCCATTCTGACCAGAGTGATGTGATACCTCATTGTAGTTTTGATTTGCATTTCTCTAATAATTAGCAATGTTGAACATTTTTTCATGTGCCTGTTGGCCACTGTATGTCTTCTTTGGAGAAATGTCTATTTAGATCTTCAGCCCCTTTTTTGATTGGGTATTTTTTTTTGATATTGAGCTGTATGAGCTGTTTGTATATTTTGGAAATTAATCCCTTGTTGGTTGCATCATTAGCAAATATTTTCTCCCATTCTGTTGGTTGTCTTTTCGTTGTGTTTATGGTTTTCTTTGCTGCACAAAAAAGTGGCTTCTTTAAGTTACACATATGTAACTAATCACAACCTACTGGTCTCAACATTTTACTACCACCTCAAGTGAAGTGTAGAAACTTTATGTCCATTTAGGTTCCATTATCCTGTGCCCTTTATAATTCTCTTATAATATTTTCTCTCTGTATATTGAGAACTACATCATACAATGTTATAATTTTTTGCCTCAACTGTCAAACATAATTTTTTAAACTCAGGAGAATAGTCTATTAAATTTACTTGTATTTTATCCTTTCTGTTCTTTCTTCATTCATGATGTTTCAAGTTTCCTTCTTTTATCCTTTCATTTCTGCTGGAAGAACTTCCTTTAGCAGTTCTTTTACAGCAGTTCTATTGGCAAAAAATTCTCTTAGTTTCCTTCATCTGAGAATGTCTTTATTTCACATTCATTCCTGAAGGATATTAGCATGGAATACAGAAGTATGAGTTGACAGTTATTTTCTTTCAGCTCTTGAAAAATGTCATGCCACTTCCTTCTGGCCTCCATGGTTTCAGATATGAAATCCACTGACATTCAAATCATGTTTCCATAAGTAATGCATCATTTCTCTCTAGTTGCTTTCAAGATTTTTTCTTTGTCTTTACTTTCCTGAAATTTGATTATGCTGTATCTTGGTGTAGATTTCTTTGGGGTTTTGTTGGGGTTCACCCAACCTCTTGAATCTGTAGGTCTTTTGCCGAATGTGGGAAATTTTTAGCCGTATTTATTCAAGTACTTTTCCAGCCTCAATCACTATTCCCTCTTTCTGGAACTCTGATTAAAAAAAAATGAACACTAGATCATCTACTGTAGTACCACAGGTCCCTGATGCCCTGTTCATCTTTTTTCACTCTACTTTCTCTCTTTTGTTCAGATTGGGTAATTTCTATAGTTATATTTTCAGACTCACTAATTCTTTACTCTGTCATCTGTATTCTGAAATTGGCCCATCCAGTGAGCTTTTAAAATTTTGGTTACTGTATTTTACAGTTCTAAATTTTCCATTTGGTTCCTCTTTCGTTTTTGTATTATATTTCTTTGCCAGGAATTTTTTTTTTTTTGCTTCAAGTGTGTAACTGCTAATTGAAGTATTTTTACGATGGTAGCTTAAAATCTTTCTTGGATAATTTCAGTATCTGTGTTGTTTCAGTGTTGGCATCTGTCAGGTGTCATCTCTCATTCAAGTCAAAATCTCCCTGGTTCTTGGTTTGATAAGTTATTTTTTTATTGTATCCTAAACATTTGGCATACATTTGAACATATATTATGAATCTCTGAATTTTATTTATTTATTTTAGCAGGCTTCCACTGACACTGTGCTGGTAGAAGGGGTGCATCACCTGGTTATTGCCAGGTGGGGGTGGTAGTCCAGAAGCCCTGGCTTCCCACTAGGCCTCTGCTGACAGGAGGGGGGATTTTTTTTTGAGGTGCTTGGGTTCTTTCTAGGCTGACCCTTTCCCTGCCCTTTGGCTAGAGAAAACAGGCTTTTCATGGGGCTTTTATGGTCTATGGCCATTGGTATTTCTGGCCTGCTGGATTCTTCAGCATCCATCCTAGGATACTGAGGCAAAAAGAAAACCCAGGCAACTCACACCTGTGTTGTTCCTCAACTCCCAAGGTCCCTAGTCAGTCCAGCTTGTTTTCCCTATCCTTCAGAGTCGTATCTTCATTTTATAAATATATTTGGGAATTTTAGTTACACTTTGTGGGAGGAATAAGGAGAAATGCATCTATTCTACCCTACCTGGAACCACAGTCAGCCTGCCTGGAAATTGGTTTTTATTAAACTAAATTCAACTGAATTGACATGCTGGCTCTTTCTTTATGTAAATAACCAGTACTAACAGAATGGTAAAGGTCATGAGACAGGCCTCAAGGCATTTATGAAATCAGTTCTTGCCTAATGCTTAATGTGAATCTTTATTGCATTTTTAATCACCTTGAAAGTGCTCCTTACCCAAACTCTGCTGCATCAGTAGTTCTATCAAGTTTCACTACATTAGAAAATGATGTCAAATTTGGCACATATCCGGGATCAGAGGAAGGATCACAAGAAAGCCAGAAACTGGTGGCAGAAGTAGCATGAACATCGTCAGTTCACCCTTTGCCGCTCCCATAGAGTGATGCAGCAGTGTGTTGTAATGGAAGATGGAAAAAGCCCAGATCCCACAGAGGTAGGAAGCTGGGCTCATTGCTTATATACAGCCTCAGTTTTACAGAACAGCTGATCATTGTTGGCATGATTTATTTCACACATATGAACCAGTACACAAGTGAAAGGTGGATGGTTACATGGTCGGTGCCTAAAGGTACAGCTTCAGTCCCAGCCCTTACCCCACTCTACCCAGGTCTCAGAAAGTTCTCAACAGGTGCCCCACAGCAGCAGCTGCAGAAAGCACAGTCACACTAAGAGAGGTGCCCCCATCTTTTCCCTGTCTTTATCCTCACCAAACACCTCTTGGGTCACAAGCAGAAATGATAGATACTGATTCTGTATGGGTCTACAGCATTGGATAATGCAGCTTAGGGTAGGGAAGATTACAGGTTTCATATTTAAGAGGCCTTATATCGTCAAGGTTCAACAGGCTTTCCATGGAGTTCTGTGTTCTGAAGTTCAAACATCCTTTGTTCCTTCCCTTCCAGGTCAGTCACCACGAACCAGGGCACTCAGCACGTTGTCCCAGCATTGGGGAAGCCACGCTGTGGAGGCAGTCTATCACACTGTCAGAGACTGGGGCTTGACTTGGTACCAACTGCTGTGCTATTCTGCGGAGCAGGAATATCATGAGCTGTTCAATAATGACGGACACATTGGTTGAAATGAAGTTTCCAGTAAGGAAGTGACAGTGCAATGTGGATAATTATGGCAATAAAATAGGAAGAGCTTTAGTTCCCAGCCTGACCCTGCCTCTGCTGGAGCCATGTCAACAAGGCGTTCTCAGAACAAAGAAGAGATGTGATTTGGTACCATTTCCCATCAGCAGGTGTCTGGACAAAACATCAATGTGAAAAAGGTTCAAGTGCAGTCCTGTGTTTCTTGATTAAATTACTTAATATTAAATAAAAGGTCTGGGTGGTATTTTTTAAAATCTGACTCATCCAGCTCTAATTCAAATAGCTCCCCTCACCCTGACCCTTGAATGGATTTTTAAAAAGTAATTTCTCTCCCTGGGGTGGGAGAACCCTAATGAACTGAAAGAAATTGTTGCTTTTAAATTGTTCTATCTGATGTTTTTGTAAATTTATTATTAAATGACTCTGGAGTCACTGTTAATGACAAGATTTGTTTTTGCTTTGTTATGATGTAGTTCAGTTGCATGGTTTAGGGAAAAGCTAGTCTACATACAAAAGAATACAAAGACTATGAAGGAAACTATAGCGAGCTCAATAATCTTAGCAACTAGCCAACACTCAAAGCCTCTTAAAGATGATTGCAGGCCGGGAGAAATCACAGGCAGAGACCAGGTTTAAAGTGTTTCTTTTAATCCTAAGGCACATTTTTAACATCTAAAAAAAATCTGTTGCTGTGATTTTTAGATCTAATTTTAAAACTAAAAATTTTCAAGCATCTAAATTAGGGGTCAGCAAAAAACTTTTCTGTAAAGACCCTGATAGTAAATAGCTCAGGCTTTATGAGCAGCTAGTTGTTCACTGCGGTTACAACTCCTCAGCTCTGCGTGAAAGCAGTCACAGACAATATGCAAATGAGTGAGTGGAGTGTGTGCCAATAAAACTTTATTTACAAAAACAAGCAGTAGGCTGGATTTGGTCCAGGGGCTGCCGTAATTTGTCAGTCTCTGTTCTGAATGAAGTTGGAGAGGAATAGCTTCCACCCAGAACAGAACCTCTCTGTGAGGGAAAGAAACAGACTAAGAACAGGATCATACTGCATTCTTCTACTAACAGACAATACTTTTAGAAATACAAAGCAAGATGAGCTCACCCAGTTAATCTTTTTATTTTGAGTTTTGTTAAAAAAAAAAGCTTTGAGAAAAATGTGTTAAATATCAGTAAAGGGCAGGAAAACATGTAGCTAGCTTTATAATATCAATCTAAACATACACACAAAGGCAAACATTAAGTAAAATGCTAGGGAAAGGGAGCACTTTGGGGGCCTAACTCCAGTTTTTCTTATTGCACATAAAGGTTGCTGATAACTCCAAGTCTTCACTTTTTCACAGTTAGACATACTTTAATATTATTTTATATAACATGTTTATATAACATCCTATGTTAATTTTATAAAGCCACCAGTTTGCTACTGTTGCATGGAAGTAAAAGACAAAAATTTCCCCAATTACAGTATGTAAGCTCTCTATAAAAAAATTCCCCAGAAGGTCACATCAGCCCATATTAAATTCATCCTATTCTATTTAAAAAACTGCTTTTCAGCTATTAAATGAATCTTGGTGGCCTTCCCATTTAATCATTTTAATGGACATAGTAAAACTTCCTAAGTAAGAAGTACCAGATGTATTTTATGTAAAAAATAAAAAACCTAGGAGGTGACCCTACCATGAAGTCATACTTCGAATGAGTGATTTCAGTGACAAATTCCAAATCCATAGACTTAACACCTGCATGACTGAAAATCATCCCACTGCTTCTCCAAAGCCCACAGCTGGAATAATCACAACTAAAGTCAACCCCCAAATGTCCATGCAGCTAGATACTCACCCAGTAACACTGGGATCTTAACTTTTTTGAAGTGCTTTAGACAGCAGATGTAGAGTTCTTCATGCTGTTTCCAAGTCCTTTTCCACCTGAGTTCCCCCAACACATACAGGCCCAGATAATTTTCCACTGGCCAAGAGTTGAGCTGACCATGACACGTGGCAGTTCTGTGAACCCATTTGAAAAGGTGGCCATCAGGATGAGAAGGTAACCTCTCCCTCTCCCGAGCACTCTCACGTCTGGTACACACCTTTACAAAGGGCAGCAGAACAGGCAGCCCTTCCTTCTCATCTTTTCCAAGGCTCATGTAGCAGAAAACTGGCTGCCTGTGTGCGCCATGTGGGCCATGGTTAGACTATACCCTGCTTACAAAAATAAAACTGACATCAAAAACTTTGGTTTTGCTCTTTACAATTTCTGCTAGCACTGGCTGACAAGATGGGTTTGTTAATTTATAAAAACTCTGCTTATGAAACTTGGAACTGGAAAAAAAAATGGTTTCTTTCTAAGTCTCGTTTTGAAAGGATTGTCAAAGAGCCTACTTGCTTTTCCTCGTCAGACACTAGCATTGGTTTCCAGAATATTTCGCTGTAGATTGTTCTTATTAGGTTTTAGAAAGAGGGAAGGTCTTTTGAGGTATCCACATGGTGAAAGCAGCATTCAGGTGGGTCGTTTCTAAACTCTAACTCTTGGCCACTAGATGCCCTCAATTTACTGTATCAGAATGCAGCAATTGACACTGGTGAGCCAGATTCTCACTTAAAAAAACAACAGAAGAGATCAGAATTCAATGATACCAGTCTACTGTATTTGACAGACTAGCTCCTACACTAATTCACCTACAGAAGCAACATCAAAAAGCAGGCACGAAACCTGTCAAGTGTCCCATTTCTGAAGTGGAATAAGGAGTCATATACTTACTGAATCAGAAAGCTGACTTTCCAGATGCTCTCAGTCCAGATTGCATTTTATAGCAGATAGGAAAATCAGCTTTCTGATCTACCTCTTAGAACTCGCAATGGATACCAAGGTAGGTTTCCAAGCGGATGATTTTCCCCTCTGATGAGTTGCTTGTTTGCCCTGCCAGCAACCTCCCCTGAGCGCATCAGCGGTGTTTCTACATTTAGCAATCATTTTGTTCACATTAAATAGCTGACATGATAACATTAACTTCCACTCTGGACATGGAAAGGGAGAGCTATGATGGGGGGTGGGAGGTGTGTGCGTGAAACAGACTTCTGTTTTGGAAAGAACCATTACTTCTTTGCCCGAGACTGAAATGTTCGCGGATAGCTGAGATAACATTTTTTCAGGTTTTCTAAAGAGATTTTGTCAACCGAACCATGAAGGACATTTTCAGGTCTAGAGAGCATGGCGTAAAGAGCGCCTTGCTGTTTGCTTGATGAAACATTTGATGTCACAGTGTGATTTGGGGCTGCAGGGCATCAATGCTTTGTCTGGTCACTCTGAGAGTCCTGATGGTCAGAGTCCACTTAATCACATACGCCCTTCCTATACCTGTTTCCTAGGAAGAAATAGCAAATTTCTTTAAATTCCAAATTTCCTTCTTTAGTTCAGTTCTCCTTGTAGTCCCCAAAAAGAGTATGAAAAGGAATTGCAGGCGTTTTTGTCTTTCCTGTGTCGGTGCTATACAAAAGTTTGCATCTCCTTAATTACCTGCTACTGGCACCACCTCCACGTGACAGCAAAGTGATCACAACTTTCCACTTAATACGGGGCCTCTGCTCAGGCAATAAATGGGCCCATCCTTATCCTGAGGAGTCCAGCGTGGATGCAGGCATGGGGACAAGCGAAGTGTGAAGAGAAAGAAAGTTCACTTGACTGCAGTGGGGACTATTAATATAATCTCAGGTTAAACTGCAAAGATACCATCTCAGAAACCTTCACATTTGATTAGTCTGCAGCTCAGTTAAGACAAAACCCCTTTTTTCCCACAGATGGGGGCAAAGATGACAGGTTTTTAATCCCCCCTGCCAAACATACACTCAAGTCGCCCATCTCTCCTTCTCACGCTCTAAGGTTTTCAAAAGTGACCTTTTAGGTTGCACTTTAAGAGGTACATTCTTGACTTCTGCAAAGATTAGCATGAAACTCTCACAGCTGCCCAGTATGTATTACCGATCAACAACTGTTTGTTCCACATGACTAACAACTAAAACAAAACGTTCATTGCTAGGCCATTCTTTAAGGTTCCAAATAGGGTCCACTGCAAGTTCTAGACTAGAGGCTCTCAACCCTAGCTGTGCATTAGAATCCTTGAGGATCTAGAACAAAGCATGCCAGCCAGGCCCCACCCCAAACCTACTGAATCTGAATCTCTGAGGGTAGGGCCCTGGCATCAATCATTTTAAAAACTGGCCAGGTAATCCTAATGTGCAGCCAGGGTTGAGAACCTGTGCTCTAGAGCATTCGACTACTGAACTGTCATCCCCCCAACCCAGAACAAACATGTTTATAAGATGACTTGGGATTACTCTCTCAGGGGAACTTTCTTCAGCTGGATGCACCATTACTTAGCAGTTTCGATCTGATTTCTGCCAGACTGGCAACAGACACTCAGCCTTGAGTGAGGTAATTTCAGGCCTACTTTTTTGCCACTCAGCACAGGCATGAGGTTTCTGAGAGGTGGAAGCATGTTGATGAGTGGACTCACTTCCCATGACCCCTGGTAAGGTCAGGATTAATCTCCACATCTTGCAAACCAAAATTAGGACGACAGGTCAGTGACTTACTCTGATCCACTCAATAAAAAATCCAACCACATAATTACAAACCTAGCTAACTTGTAGCCTTAGCAGATCTCCATTTACTTAGATTTAAGTAGGTTAGAATAAAATGTTTGCAGTGAAGAGGACAAAGCCCATGGATGACCATAAAATCAAAATGGACTTTAGTGTAAATATGAAGGAAAGAGGGGAATAAAAATGATTCAATTATATTATATTGAACCATATGAAATTGCCCTATTTTTTTAAATGGTTGAATGTCAGCAATTTCATATGGCCTAACCTAATAATAAAATTTTCCTGGTTTGCACAAATTATCAATTCAAAAACAAAGTATCAAGTAATGTCTTATTTAAAAATTAACCATTAAAAATGCGAGTCAAGAAGATTAAATGACTGACTTCATTATGGGTGTCCTAGACTGAACTGGGCCACTATTTTGTCTGCCATAATAAGAAAAATGCCCACATTTTATGAAATCATTTTTTAGAAATTGGGTTTTCAAATATACTAGCACTGAAGCATAGAGACAGGGGGAGAATCTCAAACTTGGTTTCCAAGAGTTCTCTCAGTATTTCACCTACTGCAGGTGCGGGCAGGTGGAAGAGCTCATCCACAAAGAACCCAATCTAAAACCCTAAATTTTAAACCACACTTACACATTAAGCTGGTGCAAGGCTCCCCAGATGCCTTCTCTACATGGCATTCAATGTCAAGACATCTGGATTCTTAATCTGTCTATGGTAGACAGAACCTTCCATCAAGTTGAATAATGCTGAACTTTTCATTGACTTGCCTCTGATTCCCCATGTGGCCACTGAACTCTCATGTATTTATTAGCTCAAAGTTTGGAATTCTACTCAGTCGTAAGAATACTATTTTGTATTTTCTTTGCAGTTAGTTTTGTTTGCAGTGAGATTTCTTCCCTCCGAATACTAGCTTGTTCCCTCTTAGGCTTCTTACTGCCTTCTCTTCCCTAGGTAAAATTGCACCCCACAAGTTGTGGTGTTATTTCTAAACCCACAATAGAATCCAGTCCTATTCATCGTTTTCCAGGCAGTCAGCTCATATGGGAGCCTTCAAGAACTGACTGATTTTTGCCATGATATCACCATCAGTTTCTAAACAGTTTCTCCTGTCCTCAGATTAATTAAAAACAACAGTATAACACTATTTTGCCTTTGGTTTCAAACATTACAGTAACTTCTTCTTTATGGAGATTTCCAGAGAAGGAATTGGAATTTGTTCCCCCATGTTGAAATGTTCATGGACATATTTTCCAATCTTCAGTCTAGAGGAAACACAGGTAGCCAAAAAGGGCAGGAATCCTGATAGGAGGGTGCAGTCACGCAGCCTCGCTGCTGGAGCCTCCACTCAAACTGCTTTTTCGTGTTTTCTGGCCCGTTTAACACCAGCTTCTCACAATCCTTGGAGGTCCAGTCTCAATTGCCTTCCTTCACGGTCTTTTTCTAGCCTGTTCCCCCCTTGCTATTCCTACAACCAGCTAGACCTGCATCGCTATGTCTGGATATGAAGCCTCTCCTGGGAAGAACCCCCAGGAGTTCTTCAACCTGCCACACCTTGTTCAGATCTGCAGGTGAATGAATGAAGAGAGCATTAAAGCATGCTATTAGTTTGTTTGTTTGTTTAACTCTGAACAGTGCACTACTATGTGAACAAAGTGGGAATAGGTCTGCATTTGTCTTGATTTAGAGACACTTTAGCCCCACCAGCTGCATCTTGGGTTAAATTTTAAATGTGAAGATATCTTCAGACCCCAATAAAATAGAAGTGTTTAGTTCCATTCAGTCAAGGCCCCACATCAAGCTCGCAGCCATCCTCACCCCGCCAGTGGGCCTACCCCGTCACTCAGGGCTCGGGGTGGGGAGTCACGCATTATCCTCCAGGGGAAACACCAGGCGGGTGCCCCGGCTGGAAACCTTCTGCTCTCCCATTCCCAGGTCTCGTTCCAGCACCTCCTCGGCACTTGTGGGGGCTGCGTGGGAGCCTGAGGAGCCGTTCGCAGTCACTGTGCTGTCCCCATAGGTCAAGGTGAGGTCGCCCTCGGTCAGGATGAAATCAGAGTCTTCCTCTCTCAGCGGCTCTTGGTTCTGAAATGTGCAACAAACACCATGAACATCAACAAATGGAAGACCACTATTTTCCCGGGCTGAAGCCAACCCCAACCTCAGCTCCTCATCTGAAAAAAGGGATCATAAAACTTGCCTGCCTTGAGCCTCTAGCATGATAACTGGATGTAAACTGTAGAGTGCTAGTCAATGTAAGGCTGTTGCTGAACCGGCACTTCAAACACCAGAAAGCAGTTCTGATTTTAAACGCCTGACAGCTTGGGAACAAAAAGTGACAAAAGGGAAGAAAGGGAGATCAGCTCCAATTTTCGGCTTCCCAACCCACAAAGGTAGGAAGGAGTAAGGTCCCTGGGCAAACCTACAAATAGGTTTCAAGTCCTCTCTTCTTTGGGAAGGTTTTCCGGGGGTGGAGGAAGCCTCCTGCCCTGTACAAACCACCCTAAACCCACCTGGTTTACAGTTGAACTACTCTTTGTCCTAGTCAGCAATTCAGGGAAGAGGATAAGCCATAATTAGGATTTCCTTCCTGTCCCCACAGGAACACCCTGATGGGAAGGAAGCCCTCAGGTGGATGAAGTGAGGGACAGAGAGGGAGGGGACGTTTTCTCGAGCACCTATTCTACGCCTGCCAGGAACATCACAGAAGTTCTCATTTGATCCTCACCCCTTCCCTATGAAGGGCACAAACACTTGGGTCACAGAGAAGAAAACCTGAGAGAACCCATGGAATTTGCCTGTGGCTGTCCAGCTGCTTGGAAGCAGAGTTAGGATTTATGCTATCCCTAGACTGGTTCTACCCACATAAAAGATGTGAAAAATCACCCCGTCGGGAAGAGGACTGGTGGGGCATCTCATGCTAGGCAGCGGTGGTAGCAGAACAGACAAGGCTGAGCAAAGCAGGCTAAGTGGCAGCCACTTGAAACTACGAGACTACGGGGAGAGTGTCAGGAAGCAGCGTGAAGTCAGGCACAACCTTTCACCCTCTGATGGTTTAACAAGCAAAGCAAGGGGTGGTACACTCCCCGCGCCCCCGCTGCATGGCCGTCAAACACGGGGAGCTTCTTCCTTGAATGGCAAACATATGCTTCCAAGCTGCTCCATGTAAACGGTTCTTTCTCTCCTATTTCCCATCTACCTTCAAAGTGCATTCGCGGTCCTTCGGCCTCTACACGACAGGGTCTCCTTGGTGTGGGATGCTGAGCCTGCCTCCCTGACAGCCACGTGGCCCCCACTCAGTCTCGCTGCCCGAGGCTGGGGTAGATTCTCCCGTGTCCGGGCCAGGGATCCCCATCTATGTGAGAAACCACCGAACAGCAGTGATCTCCTCCTCTTCCTGGCGCCCTTGCTTGAGCTGCTGACCTCTTAGGAGGTGCTAGATGAACGCCTGTTAAATGCACCGACCCAGGGAGGACCCGTGGGTTCTGGCCCATCTCTGGGCACGTAAGGGTGACAAGCACATGCTTGTTTTCTGCACTGTTTCTCAGTGACGTCGGCTTCTCCACTCTCCACAGTGTGGCTCCACTTAACCAGGGCTCCGACTTTTTTAACAGGCAAGCACACAAGCCCTCTTGATTGCTGCCTCCAACCCTCACCGGAATGAGGCAGGGAGCAAATGTACAGTTCAATGAACATCCTCGACTCGGGCAGAGCATAATTCTAAAGCTCACTCCAAACTCCCCAATTTCCTCTTCCCCATTAGTAGTTCTGAAAGTCCTGAAACTCCATCTGTTCCATGATGGTTTTCTTAACAACAGATGACATCATGTTCCCTGTCTTAGCACGTTCTATTTCTCCCATTCATACATGTGCTAAGTAATGTTTTTGTTCATCTCTGTCAAAATTTCTCTCCCAGGGCTCCTTAGTTCCCAGTGTTCAGGAGAAGACTCTCCTGGCACGTATTTTGCCGATTCGAGGTTAGGAGCCACACGGGGACAGAGAGGAATACAGAACAACTGCATGTGCGGGGAATTCTGCAAATGGAGCCAAGCCCCTCCCTCCCCAGCAGCACAGAGGAACCCCCAGATGGAAGCTCCAGTGTGGCCCACTCTGACCCCACGCAGTGGGAAGCAGGGCCAAAATTGTCCCATTCTATGATGAAACTCACAAGTCCAGACAAATAGTACCCCAGGTAAGGTCACTCAGAAACAAGGACGTAGTAAAACCCAGTGGAGAGGGATTTCCAGATGGAAGCTTAAGGAATGTTCTATGCTGACGACAAAACCATCCCACACCCTCAAATTCCAGATGACAGGATTGACAAAAGTTTTGTTCAGCTGAAGGTTTGTGTAATTACATAACTAGCTGTCCAGTGAGGGCTGCTATGGAAATGGAGTGAAATAACCCTGCAAACACCTGCAAGCAAGAGTGTCATGGGAATGTGTGCATTTAAATATCCACAGATCATTTTCATTAGTGGAAGAACAATGTTTTCTAGGCGGTTCTCAAACCTAAATTTCGTTTAGAGTTAGTGGAAATGAGGAATAACGAACATCTTCCATATCTCCCAAAGAATCTTGGTGAAGTATAAAACGCCCTACAGGTGATGGGGGGGCCACCCAAAAGTGTGTCAAACAGCCCAGAGAATGGCTCATCTGATGCCCTCACCCGGCACTAGACTCCACATGGAGCCCCCTCCATTCTCTCACCTCTGGCTTCCTCAGTTAAACTTCCAAAGACTCTCTGCTCTCAGTCTCTCAGTAGCAGGCCTCTCCGTGTCTGGAGGTGGCTGGGACCCCAGTCAGGACCCCAGCCCAAGGTAGTAGCAGCAGAATGGAGGGTGGTTCTTGCCTGTAGCCCAAGTCACCGCATCTTGGGTTGGCTGTGGGAGTCCACAGCCAAAACATTACCCAGGAAGCAAACCTTGGGCAGGCTCTGGAAGCGGTGAGGGGAGCACTTTCAATTTAAGTCCCTGGAAGTATATTGAGTTTATGCTGAGTTCAAAGTAGGCCAAATACCCCTAACTGATGTGTGAGGAATAGTTGGTAAGCTTCCGATTAGGTAAGGTTTTTATGAAGTTTTCATAGTGGGTTAGTTACTTTACTATTACAGAGACATGAAAGGTGACCCTTGTAAAACCTAAGTAAGAAGGAAGGCTTTAGAAACTGGTTAAAAGAGACTAGAGCTAGAAGGCAAAGAAACACGTAAGCCCAGTGAAACAAAATCAAACAGTGTAATCAATTGGAGCTTCTTTAGTGGGAGAAGTGAGGATGCCGAGTCACTACCCTTTGTTTCTGATGATAAAACACATCCAAGTGGCCCACACTGTCACTTTACACAGAGGTCCAAACTGAGCAAACTATTCAGCATTCAAAAAAAGACAGAGTTATTAAATAAAATGGGATGGGAAATTATAAAAGTAACTTTTTAATCTATTGGTCTGTATCCTTCCAACATAAAAGGAAAGGTAATTAGCATTATTACCTAGGCTCATATTCCACTAAAAACTCACCATAAGCATTAAAAATCACTTTACAAAACCGGGAGCAGTTCTAAGGAAATGGTGTTCTTGGCATCTGACCCATTTTTTGTAATTTAAAAACAGTTTATCAGAGGTGGCACGGGAATTCCATTTGTATATGGGGAGGGGCTGGGGAGGCTGGAAGCCTCAACTATTTCTAAGAGACGGAGACATTGATGCTGTTCTCTGTCACGTTTGGTGGAAATTCAAAGCAAAGGCCATAGCAGAACTGCAGTGTTACCATGGCAACCCGGCCATGCTGTACTTACCTCGTACACCTGGGGACTGGTCAGACATCGAGCGAGCAAGCCACACCAGGCTGGGAGAGTGGTGGTTAATGGGGGGCCACTGTGTGTGAGGATGGGCTTCAAGTAACTTTAAAAAGAGAATTAAGGAAAAGTGCCTGCAAAGAAAACACACACCCAACAAAATGTGTTTAGAAATCCCAAAGAGTAAATCATCTGGCATTCTACCCCCAAAAAGCCTCTTTTCCCCCATTTTACCAGTACAATACAGAAAGTACCTGTAGTCTGCAACAGTCTGAATCCAAGATTAAACTATGCCCCATCAGCCTTAAATGTTAACTGTTAACTTTCAGGTTTGCGGTTCCTCATTTTCAGTTACAAAGAATATCTGATTAATTAGAACACCCTTCTGCCTTCTTTGTTATGCTGAATGAGAATTCTGGTTTTGATCAGCCTTCCAGCTTTTGACACACAACCAGCTCATGTTTTGGAAACAGGAAATCGTGTAGCTGGAGTGGAGATGTTACAGCCCCTGGGTCCCCTCTCCCCAGAGGTCACATGGTGGAAATGTTCGAGGTGGACAGGACCTGAGAGGACTCGGCAAAAGGCAAAATGGTTTCACGAAGGTCACTCAGACCTCAACCTCCCACCTTCCCATACAGGACTATTCTACCCTCTACCCGCTGCCTCTCTCCCAGACTCTCCAACACAGTTTCTCCACCTCGACACTAGTGGCATTGTGGGCCAGATCACCCTTTGTCGTAGGGGGCTGTCCTGCGTTGTAGGATGTCTAGCAGCATCTCTGGCCTCTACCCACTAGAGCACCCCCAACCCTTCCCTCAGGTGTGACAACAAAAATGTCTCCTGACATGGCTCAGTGTCCCCTGAGAAGCAAACCTGCCCTCAATTGAGCCCCCTGTTCTAACATGAAGGTCAACTGTTCTGTGGAGACCGGCTCAGGGTTTGCCAATCTACGGATATTTGTGCTGGCAAATGTGCAGCCCTGTGTCACATTACAATGGAGCTGGGATCATTTCTGATACCCAGAGCCGAAGCAATGTGGAAAAGGTGGAGACCTACAGGGCCAACTCAAATGCAGGAATGGCCAAGAGACTTTAAAGGCAGGTGAGAAGGAGTCACAGCTGTCTGTACCCAAGCAGATGACTGCTCCTAGCACCATCACTTCCTGTCTTCATTCAGAGCAGCACGAGAGAGAAAAGGCTTCTCTACAGGAGGAGATGGAAGGGTGACCCCTGGGTAAAATTTTGACTGGGAATTACTCATCAAAGGAGGATGTGTGGGCTCTGCTGGGACTCTATAAGCAGAACAAGCCCCCTCTGACTGCTGTCCTCATTCCTAGAAACAGCCCCTACAGGCCTATCAGTTTTCTTGTGTCTTCAGCTCAGAAGCTGACAGCAGCTGGATTTGCAGAATGACTAATACAAAAGAGTTCCAGGGAACCCAGAGGCTACCTTTCAGTTCCCTGTCTTGGGCAGTTCAAAGACAAGCTCGCTCTTCCCAAATACAGAAGGCCCTCTAACAACTTCTTTAAAAGAGAAAAAATATTTACAGATAGATTTTAAATATTCAGATTGTTGGAAGGGCAAAAATGAAATATCAAGCCTCCCTCCCACCCAGTCTTTCTGGTAATTTACCATTACAACTTTATAGAATACAGTTTTTTCCGCCTATTTCCTGATTTATAAACTGTAGTCAGCTTTTAGCTCCCTTTTATGAAGGATGGTAAATTTAATTCATTTACATTCCTGCCTCTTTTCAATTTTTTCCTTTCTAATTTTTATTTATAATTAATTTTATACTGTAGGTATATAACATTTGCATTCTGTAACTAATAAGCAAATATCTGCTTTATCTATGGATTGAGCCTAATGTTAAAGACCAATAAGCACCACTTGTAAAAATGTAATTTATGAATATTATTCACTGTAACCAAGCAGAGTGGTTGGAATACTATTAAAGGAAATGTAATACAATGTCATTTAAACTTTGTTAGAAAAGAACATTTGAGTATCTTGCAAAAAAAAAGATCTTTTAATTTCTTTTTGATTGTGTTCACTTCTTCTGGGTTACAACAAATCACTGTCCCTTTAGTTGGATTTTGTTTTGTTTAGTCCTTATGTTATTTTCCCCCCTTCTTATAGAGTCTGCACGGTGCTAAACTTTCTGAATTCTTGCATGTCTGAAAGCCACCCTCCTTTTTTTTTGCTCTTTTTTTTTTTTTTTTTTTTTTTTTTTTTGCGGTACGCGGGCCTCTCACTGTTGTGGCTTCTCCCCCCGCGGAGCACAGGCTCCAGACGCACAGGCTCAGCAGCCATGGCTCACGGGCCCAGCCGCTCTGCGGCACGTGGGATCTTCCCGGACCGGGGCACGAACCCACGTCCCCTGCATCGGCAGGCGGACTCTCAACCAGTGCGCCACCAGGGAAGCCCTTTGCTCATTTTTGATTAACAGTTTGGGTATAGAATTCTAAGCTCAGAAAAATTTTTTTCATCCTAGGACTTTCATTTTGTTGATGGTTTCCTTTGATTTGCAGAAATTTTTTAGTTTGATGTAAAAAATTTTACACGTGTTTATTTTTGCTTTTGTTGCCTGCGCTTTTGGTGTCAAACTCAACAACAACAACAAATCAGTGCCAAGACCAATGTCAAGGAGCTTTTCCCCTTTGTTTTCATCTCGGAGTTTTATGGTTTCAGGTCTTACATTTAAGTTTTTAATCCATTTTGAGTTGACTTTTATGAGTGGTATAAGATGAGGTCCAGTTTCATTCTTTTGCATGTGGCTGTCCAGTTTTCCTAGCACCATTTATTAAAGAGACTGCCCTTTCCCCATTGTGTTTCCTTGGCATGTTGGTCTTGACTCTATATGCAAGGGTTTATTTCTGGACTTCTTATTCTGTTCCTTTGATCTGTGTGTCTGTTTTTATGCCAGTGCCATACTTTTTTGATTACTGTAACTTTGTAATATAATTTGAAATCAGGAAGTGTGATGCCTCCACCTCTGTTCTTTTCCCTCAAGATGGCTTTAGCTACTTAGGTTCTTTCGTGGTTCCATACAAATTTTAGGATGGTTTTTCTTTTTCTGTGAAAAATACCATCAGAGTTTTGATAGAGAGTATACTGAACCTGTAGGTCGCTTTGGGCAGTGTGGACATTTTAACAATATTAATTCTTCCAATCCATGAACACAGGTATTTTTCCGTTTACTTGTGTCTTCTTCAATTTCTTTTGTCAATGTTCTTTAATTTTCAGTATATAAATCTTCACTCCTTGGTTAAATTTATTCCTAAGTATTTTATTGTTTCTGATGCTACTGTAATGGAATTGTTTGCTTAATTTCTTTTTTGGATAGTTCATTGTTAGTATATAGAAATGCAACTGAGTTTTGTATGCTGATATTATCTCCTGTAACTTTAGTGATTTAGTTTAAAAGCTTCAAACAATTTCCTGGTAGAATCTTTAGGGTTTTCTATATGTGAGATCATGTCATCTGCAGAGACAATTTTACTTCTACTTTTCTGATTTGTATGCCTTTTATTTCTTTTTCTTGCCTAACTGCTCTGGTTAGGATTTCCAGTACTGTGTTGAATAGACGTGGCAACAGTGCACAACCTTGCCTTGCTCCAGATCTGACAGGAAAAGCTTTCAGCTTTTCACCATTGAGTATCACATTAGCTGTGGGTTTGTCATATGTGGCCTTTATTATGTTGAGGTACATTCCATCTATACCTAATTTGTTGAGAGTTTTTATCATAAAAGAATGCTGGATTTTGTCAAATGTTTTTTTCTGCATCTACTGAGATGATCACATGATTTTTATTTTGTTAATGTGGTGTTCACATTGATTATGTGGCATCCCCCAGGGATAAATCCCACTTGATTATGATGTCTGATCCTTTTAATGTGCTATAGAATTCAGTTTTTTAGTATTTTGTTGAAGATTTTTACGTCTATGTTCACCAGGGATACTGGCCTGTAATTTTCTTTTCTTGTAGTGTCCTTGGTGGGCTTTAATATCAGGGCCATGCTGTCCTCAAAAAATGAATTTGGGAGTATTCCCCCATCTTCAATTTTTTGGAAGAGTTTGAGAAGAGTTAATTCTTTTTTTCTTTTTTCTTTTTTTTTTTTTTTTTGGCTGCACCGCATGGCTTGTGGGATCTTAGTTCCCCCACCAGGGATTGAACCTGGGCTCTCGGCAGTGAGAGCCTGGAGTCCTAACCACTGGACCTCCAGGGAATTCCTGGATTAATTCTTCTTTAAATGGTTGGTAGAATTCACCAGTGAAGCCATATAGTCCTGGGCTTTTCTTTGCTGTGAGGTTTTAAATTACTGATTCAATGTCCTTACTTGTATTGTTGGTCTGTTCAGATTTTCTATTTCTTCATGATCCAGTCTTGGTAAGTTGCATGTTTCTAGGAGTTTATCCATTTCTTTTAGGTAATACGATTTTTGGTGAATAATTGTTCACAGTAGTCTCTTATGAGCCTATATATTTCTGTGGTATTAGTTATAATGTCTCCTCTTTCATTTGATGTTATTTACTTGAGTCTTCTTCTTCTTAGTCTAACTAAATGCTTATCAATTTTGTTCATCTTTTCAAAAAACCAACTTTTAGTTTCGTTGATATTTTCTATTGTTTTCTGAGTCTCTATTTTATTTACTTCTGCTCTGGCCTTTGTTATTTCCTTCCTTCTACTAATTTTGGGCTTTGTTTGTTCTTCTTTTTCTAGTTCCTTGAAGAGTAAAGTTAGGTTGTTTCAGATCTTCCTTTTTTCTTAATGTATCACTTAATGTATCACTTATCACTATGAGTCAAAACTGCTTTTGTTGCATCCCATAAGTTTTCCTGTGTTGTGTTTCCATTTTCATTAGTCTCAAGATAATTTTTAAATTTCTCTTCTGATTTCTCCATTGACCCATTGATTATTTAGGAGTGTGTTGTTTAATGTCCACATATTTTTGAACTTTCCAGTTTTTCTCCTGCTACTGATTTCTAGTTTCATACTATTGTGGTTGGAAAAGATACTTGGTATGATTTCAATTTTCATAAGTTTGCTAAGACTTGTTTTGTGACCCAACATATGATCTATCCTGGAGAATGTTCCATGTGCACTTGAGGAGAATGTATATTCTGTTGTTGGATGGAATGTTCTGTATATGCCTAAATGTCATTTAGTCTAAAATGTAGTTCAAGCCCAATGTTTCCTTATTCATTTGCTGTCCAAATGATCTATCACTTTAGCTTTTCATCACTCTCCTGTGAACTCTCTCCAATTTTCTCTACATTCTTTCCAAGCCCAGTGAGTAACATGCATTCTGAATTACAATGTAGACAAAGTTCATATGACTTAAAAAAAATCCCTGGGGGTTCTATTTTAGTTAATAGCAAACAAGGTAATTTGAGCCATCTTTTCCACTGAGGCTAACTAGAAAAGCTGGGAAAATAAAACACAACAAAATGTTCTGCTTAATGGCATCAGAAAGCTACCATGGCAGTGAAGAGGGCCAGAGTCTGGAAAAGGAAATCCAAGAGGTGAGCCCTGTATACAGTGAGCCACGATTTCCCTAAAAGCACCTGAGAAGCTAAGCAGAGCATCTGGAAGACTCACAAAACAGAGTGAATCTGACAAAAACTGGAGTCCAGGGTCTTCTGAGGAAGTCTACATAAATACTCTAGACTCTAGGTTGGAACCCTAGAAGAAAGGGCACACAGAAAACAGATTAACCCTCACAGGAACTGAAGCCCAGATTCATATCACCTTTATTCCCGATTGGATTAAAGTGATCTGGAATTGCTAATTCCCCTAACCTTGCCACTGACCAGATGTAAGGTAAATCATCTCTGAAAGATGAAAGATGATAACCTCATCTAGAACATCTCAAATTATCTCTATACATTTTCATTGCTCATGTCTGTCACTTATTTAAAAAAAAACAAACACAGATGTACAGAAGGTAAACAATAAAGCTCCTAGAAGATATCATAGGAAATTGGCTTTATGACTTTGGAGTAGACAAAGATTTCTAAAACAGAACACAAACAATAATAACCAGAACAGATAAGATCAAGAAATTGGATTGGACCTTTTGTTCATCAAAAGATTCTATCTAAAAGTGAAAAGGCAAGTCACAAGTAGAGAAGGTATTTTTATCACATATAACTAGCAAAATACTCATATCTAGAATACATAGGAACTCTTAAAATCGGTAATAAAAAGGCCAATGACCCAAGAGAAAAATGGGAAGAGACTTGAACAGGCACTTCACAAAGGAACATACCAAAGGGTCAGTAAATATATGGTAAGGTGCTCAACCTCATTAGTCACTAGGTAAATGCAAATTAAAACCACAAAGGAGTATAATCTATAAAAATATTGAATCACTGTGTTGTACACCTGAAACTAATATAATATGTAAATCAACTATACTTCCATTTAAAAAAACCACAATAAAATACCACTACAAATCCACTAGAAAGGCTAAAATTAACAAGACTGGCAATACCAACCATCAGTGAGGATGTGGAGCAAATGGAACTCTCATACACTAGAGGTAAGTGTGAAAAGTGGTACCACCATTTTATAAAACGGTTTGACACCATCTTCTAAAGTTGAACCTTTGCATGTCCTATGACTCAGCAATTTCACTCCTGGGTATAGTCCCAAGAAAAATGTATGTATACATGCACCAAAAGACATGTATAAGAATGTTCATAGCGGTATTTTTCATCGTAGCTCCAAATTAGAAATAATCTACATGTTCATCAATAGGATGATAAATAAATTATGATAGTCATACAATGAAATACTATACAGCAATGAAAATAGATGAACTAGAGCTACAACATGGATGAATCACACAAATAATGTCAAGCCAAACAAACCAGATACTAAAATATAAACACTCTATAATCATATTTATACAAAGTTCAGAAACAGGTAATATTATTAAGTGTTGCTAAAGTCAGGAGAGTGGCTACATTTGGGGAGGAGAAAGGGGCAGTAATTGGGTTATGGCATGAGGGGAACTGGTAATTTTGTGTTTCGTGACCTGTTTGGTATTGAGTGTACTTATTTTGCAATAACTCGCAGAGCAATTATGATTTATGTACTTTCCTATACATATTCTTTACGTCAGTAAAAAATTTTAAATACTTTCAAAGTCTCCAAAGACCATATATAAGCTACCTACCCATTTGACTGCTATGTCAACCTAAGAAGCCATGAAAGTGTAACTTCTTGGTTTTTAATTTTTCACCTGGGGCCAAGTGAATCTACTAGAACAGAGTCTGCCTTGCATGTGGTCCAGTTAAGGCCAGGATCAGACTTGGCCAGACTCAGTTCAGCCAATAGGAATCATCCTCTCCACATGGATTAACTGGCCAACCTCCACTTCCCTTCCTGACCACAGCATGGTTCAAGTGGAATTTTAACTAATTCACCTACACAGGCATATTTCCCTTGGACACAAAGCTCTGAAGAGCCACGTGAGTCTACCAGGCTGTGGACTGGCTACCCTAATGATGTGCAAACAAACATTCCTCTTGGCCAGAGAGATGCTCGTTATGACTGCCTGTGGTTGAATGATCATTGCAGGTGTCCCAAGAGAGGACTGACTACACCTGTAGCAGCAAGCACACATCTTTCCTTGCTCATCAGAAGTCATTCACTGACAACTCAACAAGAGGATTTCATCACTGATGTTTCACAAATACAGGGAATCCTCATAAAAGGATACTTGTGGTCAAAGCTGTACCACAGCCTGAATAGCCATGCACTCTCCTGCTTTGTCCGGTTTCCTCTGGCAGTATCTGGACCATCCTAGGAACAAACAAGAAGAAAGATACTTAGTTGCAGAAAAGGCATTGAAATAGGGGGAAAAGCTTCCCTTTTAACCATAACCTTTAGAGATTTTGAGCTCAGAGTCAAACATCCTGTATCACCAAAATTTCAAAGATTTATCGGGAGGTAATATTTTAAAAGAAATCAAATAAATCCAAAAGGCAGACAAATCAATCCCCAAAGAAACAGGCTTGGTTATGTCTGAGGGTAGACCAACTCAATGTAGTATAAAATTTCTTTTGGCATTTTTACTGTAATTTTCCTCAGAGTGTCTTTTTTTGTGTGTGTGTGATGTGTGGGCCTCTCACTGTTGTGGCCTCTCCCACTGCGGAGCACAGGCTCCGGATGCGCAGGCCCAGCAGCCATGGCTCACGGGCCCAGCCGCTCCGCGGCATGTGGGATCCTCCCGGACCGGGGCATGAGCCCGTGTCCCCTGCACCAGCAGGTGGACTCCCAACCACTGCGCCACCAGGGAAGCCCCTCAGAGTGTCTTTTAGCAGGTTAATTACCCTAAAGTAGTCTAGATCCTAACAGGCCAAAATTGATTTATAGAGAAGATTAAAGAAAGCGTCTGTAAAACCAACTTTCCAGGTCCCCCACAGCTGGCCTGGGGAAATCACGCTTGGTTGAGTTTCCTGACAAACCAGCCAAGGACTCTTTGTGGTCCTCACCCAGGCACCTGCATTGTGTTCCAGGCAGTTAGTAACTTGCCCTCCCAGCTTTAGGAAGGGGGGCGGGGGTGGGAAGGGGAAAGGGAGCCAGAATCAGCATCTCTGTTATTTTCTCTGCCCTCAAGTAGTACGCTCCTTTACTACTCCTCTCATGCCTTTCCAATTCAAACATCCCCATCATTTCATTTTCAAAGTAACTGGCACAATCAAGCATTCATTTGTGGTTTAGGAAATCTGTTCTGTGCGAGTAGGATAAGCAGCACAATTGATATTAAAAAGTGGGCTGATGGCAGCAGTCTGAGGGCAGTGCTGGGGTTCTATATTGCTGGATGACAAGCTCTGAAAGTACAGGCTGCTTGTGAAGCGCAGCCATTTTTATCATCCTCCTCTTGAATGTTCTAGGGAGAGGCAGCTCTACAAGTAAGGGGCAATCAAGAATAACCAAATAGGACTTCCCTGGCGGCGCAGTGGTTGAGAGTCCGCCTGCCGATGCAGGGGACACGGGTTCGTGCCCCAGTCCGGGAAGATCCCACATGCCGCGGAGCGGCTGGGCCCGTGAGCCATGGCCGCTGAGCCTGCGCGTCCGGAGCCTGTGCTCCGCAACGGGAGAGGCCACAACAGTGAGAGGCCCGCGTACCAAAAAAAAAAAAAAAAAAAAAAAAAAAGAATAACCAAATAAAAGTTGAGTCAACGATTACAAGTATGTAGTTCCAAATCTCCGTGGGTGTAAATTCTACCTGTAGTAGAGACGCCAAGAAGGAGTCAGAAATCTCTGAGAAGGTAAGTAAGATACAGACAAGCATAGGGAGGGAAGTTAGCAAGCACTATTTAAATTCCTAATATTTCCAACGGCAAAGATGACTTTTAAAAACAGAGTCCCCACGGTATCTGAGGAATGTTTAGTGACATATATGCAAATGGCTTAGTTAAATGGGCCCTTCTGTGGATGAGGAAATAAAAAGGAGAGACCCCAGAGACCAACTTTATTTCACATTTTAATAAATCACATAGGGAAAAGGGGGCACAGAAATGTCTCTATTTGCAGAAAACAATCATTCCTTCAGGTAATTGATTGCTAGCCCAATGACAACTCTAGGGAGATTTCGAAATGCCACACGACTGAGTGGAAAGGTGGTAGATGACTTTTTTGAGAGATGACCGCTTTACGAAAAAAATTAAATGCTTCTTTATAAAGTGATAGGCTCTAAGCTCTTGGTTCTAAGTGCCTGTAGAATCTTACTAAAGAAAAAACTAGCAAGATGATAAACATCTTCTGGAAGGATGCTATAAACCATTGGGCATAAGACAAGTTCCCCAAAGTCACTTTTGTCTGCTCTTCCACTAAAATGACAATAAAAATGGCAAACCCCTATTCTGTCATCCTAACCTCTGCATTATCAAATCACAGTGCATTCTCATCACCTGAAACACTTAAGTTCTTGTCATCTCACCTTAAGGAAGCTACAGGAGACTGACCTATATAAGCCCCAAGAGGGACAATGAAAATGAGTAAAGCAAGGGAAAGGCTTTTTTTTTGAAGGCAAATTAAGAAAAGGTCTTCTCAGGCTACAAAGAGATATGCCTACAGTCCACAAATAAGATAAAGCGACCTTAGAAATGTAAGACACTAAGAGCCAACCCTGAAAGGTTACAAATTCAGGGCAAATAAAAAGTGCAACTCTGTAACGGGGGTGTTAAACAACTTCTTATTCTAAGAGATGGGGCCAGAAGTATGATTATGTACAGGAAGAACTTGGATAAATCCACATATAGAGGCTTTGGGGAAATCGGGGAGGGTCTGTGGAACAGGACTGATTTTTTTAAGCTGACCCAGAAGACAACCAACAACTGCTTCCTAGCATGATTTGGGTGGCTACCATTCACAAGCCAGCCAGCCCTTCCTGCGGGTTCAAAGCAGGGGTCGGTGTGGGTGCAGGTGATCCTACAGTAGGTGGGTCGCCTGCCTGGGCTGCCCAGAGAAAAAGCGGGGACTTGGCTCTCCCACCATGCCCTCCTCAAAACCTCCATCCCCACCAGGACGGTTCACCCCCCCCCCATGTCTTCAGTTCAGCCTGCTTCTAGAATCCAGAACACCCTTGCATACTCTCACCTTCTTCCACCCACAACACCTACCTGGCTGATCCCTATTCATCTTTCAAGGCTGTGCACAAGGTTGGCATCTCTGAGAAATGTTTCAAAGGCAATGGAGTGCTCCAAGAGGCATAGGTGTAACCATCACAGGCTTTCTCAACAGACTACCTGGGTCCAAGTCCTAGCTCTACTCCTGACTGTGCCTTTGCCCTGCTGTGTGACTCTGGACAAGTTTAAATTGAGACATAATCGACATAGAACGTTGCATATGTTTAAGGTGTACACCAGTGTTGGTTTGATATGTTTATATACTGCAGTTTGATTACCACCGTAGGTTAGCTAATGCCTCTATCCTGTCACATAATTACCATTTCTATTTTGTGGTGAGCACAATTAAGATCTAGTCTCTTAGCAACTTTATAGTTTATAATATAGTATTGTCGACTACATTCACTATGCTGTACATTAGCTCTCCAGAACTTGTTTATCTACTAGTTGCAAGTGTGTACCCTTAAACATCTCCCCAAATCTCCCCCTCCCCCATCCCCCAGCCCCTGGTAACCACCATTCTGCTCTCTGTCCTTATGAGTTACACAAGGGATTTTAAAACATTTTACTGAAATTGTTAATAGAGAAGCCCCTTCGGGAAAATAAATACCACTAGCTCTGCTTATCACCAATTTTTGAGCATGAAACAATGAATGGCTATTTCTCCTGCATTCATTAAGCACCTACTGTGTGCCAGGTACCATGCTGGGTGCTGGAAACACAAAGAGGAATGAGACCCCGCACCTGCCACTTGAGGAGCACATTTCCAGACGGGGAGACATCAACAGACAGATACATATGGGATGAAGAAAAAGAAAGCAGATTGAAGACCTGGGGAGTGGCAAAAGGTCCTATTTTGAAATAATTTTTCTAGAACTAATGAATAATGATTTCTGGGTAGAGTTATATTTCATTCCATTCTTATTGTTAAGAGATGTATTTTTTATGTTAAGGTCATTACAATAATGAGAACAGCTTATTTTTTTTTTCAGAGATGGAGCAGAATACTGCCCCTGCCCCCCAAAGATTTCTACATCCTAATCCCTGGAGCCTGAGTCTGTTAACGTTACACGGCTAAAGGGGCTTTGTGGGTGGACTTAAGGTTTTCCAGGTAGGCCCAGTATAATCACATGGGCCCTGAAAAGTGGACAAGGGCGGGGGAAGAGAGTCAGAGAGATGTGGAGGGAGAAGAGGCAGGAGAGATTCAGAGCATGAAGTTTTCATAGTTGGAAGTGGAGGGGGTCAAGAGCCAGGAAACACGAGTGCTTCTAGGATCTAAGCTTGACTCCTGGCCAATGGCTGGCAAGGAAACAGGACCTCAGTCCTACAAGCACATGGAAGGGAATTCTACCAACAACCCGAAGGAGACTGGAAGTGGCTTCTCCCCCAGAGCCCAACCCCACTGACACCTTGATTTTGGCTTTAAGAGACCTAAAAGAGAGAAATCAGTAGAACCCACCAGACTTCTGACCTACAGAACTATAAGACTGTGTTGTTTTAAGCCACCGAGTTTGTGGCAATTTGTTACAGCAATGATATGAAACTAATGCAGAGCAAAAGAGTACATAATTGATGCAACCCGATTTGGGTCTTTCTCATGTCCCTGGGATGATGGGGCCAAGATTTCTCAGAAGCGGGTAACACAGGGTTTAAAAACAGGGAATTAAGAGCTCCACACTGCCTCCACCAGGGCTTCTCAAATTGTAAAGTGCACACAACCCTCCTGGGCACCCTGTTAAAGTGAACATTCTGATTCTGTGGGTTCAGGTGGGGCCTGAGAGTCTGCATTTCTAACGAGCTCTCTGGTGATGCCCGGGCTGCTGTCCATGGGGACACTCGGAACAGCAGGGGGAGGTTCACGGTCCCTCTTGGAGAAGCAGACAAAGCCCTCCACCATCTCACCTCTGCCACTCTCCACCCTTATCCTGTATCACATTGTCACTAAGCCCTTAAAGACAGAAATTCATCTGTCGTGTTTGCAAATGTATTCCCAGAGCCTGCAAGAATGTCTGAAATATAACAGATGCTCCATAAATATTTGTCAAATGAATGAATAAATGTTAATTTTGAACTTCTAAGACAAAAAAAAAGGAATAGCAGAAAGGGAAATCAGGGGCC
Organism: Mesoplodon bidens; assembly: GCF_964165515.1. Lineage (NCBI taxonomy): Eukaryota > Metazoa > Chordata > Mammalia > Artiodactyla > Ziphiidae > Mesoplodon > Mesoplodon bidens. The sequence goes on along the minus strand of NC_138163.1, from coordinate 99,100,883 downwards.
AAGGGAGGCCATCAGAAAAATTAAAAAGTGTGGTGGGGAAGGCAGTCAGAGAGTAGTAATCTGAGGAAAGGCACTTCAGCAACTGTTTGAAGTTAAAGATTTAAGGGACTGGATGTCAGATTTTAGCCTGGAAGGAAACTGGGGGAGGACCCAGGAACAAACAAATCCAACTTGCCCAGAAAGGTATATGTGAATGCAACTATAAACAGCTTGAGTTTCTGCAGTTTTCAGGTACACACACACACACACACACACACACACACACACACCCCACAAGCACAGTGGTTTCCCTTCCCCCACATTCCACTAATATCCTGCTTGTGACCTTGTCCTGCTGAGATGACAGAGGCGGGATACATTCAGATTCGTGTTCCTGCCTACTCCAAAGCGGCCTCATCAATGAGCGTGCTTCTGTAAACTTGGGGAAGGAAGTGAATGATGTGTCTGCGTGTCCGGCCAACATAAATCTCAGCTGCATCTGGCATGAAAAATCCCCCCTTGAATGGGTTGGGAGGCCACCCCCAGGCCCAGGCAGCTTGCCTCCAGCTGGGCCTGTTTTTGTTTTGGTTGCAAAGTCACCAAGACCTCCACAGAAACAAAGCAGCTGAGTATTTTGTTTTGTTTTGTCCTAATGAGTCAAACTTGCCAGGGACATGAAGCTGAAGCCTATCCACAATATTCTCATGCTTCCCTCACACAGAGCCAAAAGTTCTGGCCAACAGCTCCCTTCTTTCGCCCACATGAGCTAATATTCTGTGGCTCTGTAGCCATGACTCTACTTATAACCTTGGGCTTCTAGGACCGGTGAGGAAAATTGTGCTCCTTATAAACTGTGCTTTCCCATCAAATATCACTTTTTTGGGGCTTCCCTGGTGGCACGGTGGTTGAGAGTCCACCTGCCGATGCAGGGGACGCGGGTTCGTGCCCCGGTCCAGGAGGATCCCACATGCCGTGGAGCGGCCGGGCCCGTGAGCCATGGCCGCTGAGCCTGCGCGTCCGTGAGCCTGTGCTCCGCAACGGGAGAGGCCACAGCAGTGAGAGGGCCCGCATACCGCAAAAAAAAAAAAAATCACTTTTTTGTTTGTTTGTTTGCTTTTAGCAAGATGGGGAACAAACATCTGGACTTCCCCCACCTCTGATTTCAGTTTCATGACAACATTGAGCATGTGACCTGGATCCATTTCAGCGGAAGCTGCAAGGAACCCAGGGTTTCACCCAAAACTGAGAAGCCCATTTAGTTCTCTGTTTTACTGGTTTCTCATGACCACTGAGCACTCCCAGCCCTGTTGTTAATGGCTTACTGGATCAAGAAGTCAGGCCAGAAGGACTTGGAGAAATGAGGCCCTTTCTGCATGAGGGCATGAGTCATTTTTCAGAAGGTGTCCTGAAGAACTGAACTTGAAGTTTGCCTTTTTTTTTCCAGTCTGACAGCAATCTTTTTTTTAACATCTTTATTGGAGTATAATTGCTTTACAGTGGTGTGTTAGTTTCTGCTTTATAACAAAGTGAATCAGTTATACATATACATATGTTCCCATATCTCTTCCCTCTGACAGCAATCTTGAAAGACTTTCAAAATGCCAACAGAACTGCCTTTGAGGGCCCTCTGCACGACTGCGTATGAGGTTTGGAAGGAGGGCGGTCAAAGCGAAGCTGTGACACAGCTCCTGACCAGGGCTGGCCAAAGGGGTGCCATTGGGAGTGCAGCGGAAGTGGCTACCATCTGCCTGGTCAAAATTGGCCCAAAGGGCGGTTTCCAATGTTCACCCTGCCTGAGGCTGGGGGTGCTACCTTAGCTATCACTGCATGGACTAAATGCACTGCCAGAACCCTTAGCATTTAGGACCCACTGCTTTTCAAACATTTCCACAGCAAGTTTGTTACTAAGTCTAGTTACAAGCCCACTGTCTCTGAGACATAGTACGTTCAGCTACATGAAACCAACCGAACCATTTCACATATTTCCTTTCACAGATGCTTGAGTCCAGAGGCAGGAGCAATGGAAAATAGCAAAATGGCCGGGGGGGGGGGGGCGGTGTTGACCAACTTGGAACTGTCAAGATGAAATTGCCCCAAACCCTCGATATCCACCTGGCAGTGACCTGTTTTTCTTACAAAATTAACTTGACTGGCCACAGGTCTATGGAGGATGTGTATCCTACCAGAGCCATTATTTTCCCTTCGGTGAAATGAGGATGTCCATCATGAATTTCACCCAGGTTTCCTCAGATCCCAGTTTGGGGGAACCCAAACTGTCAGACTCTAAATTGGCTGCCAGGTGCACAGTTCCTGAACCCCTGTTTTCTAAAGTCCTTAATCAAAGCTCGAGTCAAATAGCAACTTTTCAAAAAGAGCTTCTCATTGAAACCACATGTTCCCAACTGGCACAATGGCCAATTCTAATATAGCTGCAAAGGTCTTCTGGAGCACCGTTAAACTGGGCACCAAATCTCCAAGTGAAGCTCACTGAACGCTCTTCCCAAAATGCCTAGAACTCTCAGAGGTCATGGCTGTGTGTCCCTTAAGGGGCATCAACCCAAGAATGGCTCATCAGGCTGTAACCACCCTCAGAGAAAGCTGTGGTGGCACCCCTGGGCCCCACACGGCACCACATTTTGCGAGATGTGTTAAATCTGATTTGGTAGCTGGAGTCATTTAGAAGATCCTAGGGAATCTAAGACATGCAGACTGGATTTGGGATTAAGTGCAATGATGAGTGTGATGCAAAGTTGACTGAAAGAAAAAGAAACACTCAACGTGGCTTTGTGGACAACACATGTACGTGGTAAGTGAAGCTTCCCAGGCCCTGTGCTGCTCTCACTCCCCCATCTTCCCAACAAATACCGATCAGGCCCCCCATGGACCAGGCACTGTGCTCAGCACTGGGTATTCTATGCTGAACAAAACAGTTCTTCACTCCCAAGGCCAAATAATAACATTTTGGAAACAAATCTCTGCTCCTATCGTGAGTTTCCCTTCCCCCACCTTGCCTGCCCAGGAAATGCTGGCCTGGGGAAGGAGCAAAACCTGGAGGCAGAATGAGCCCACCAGCCCCACAACAGGGCTGATACAGCAGCTTTAGAACATGGCTGCCACTTCGCTTATGCTCCTCCCATCCAGAGGTGATGGTCTCTATCTCCTCCCACTGAATCTGGGCTGGCCCTAGCAACTTGTTGTAATCACGGAAGTGATGCTGTGTGACTCCCCAGGTTAGGCCAGAAAGGGCCACATAGTCTCCAACCTGCTTGCTGGGACACGGGCTTTTGGAAGCCTGAGCCATCACATAAGAAGTCCCATACCCTGAGGCCATGGAGAAGCCATCACAGGCATTCTAGTCGCCGGTCCTAGTCTGAGTCCTCCCAGCCCAGGCACCAGACATATGAGCGAATGAGCCTTTGGATGATTCCAGCTCCCAGTTGTTGAGTTACCCCCAGGTTTCTTCATGGAGCAAAGGCAAGCTGTCCCGACTATGCCCTTTCCAAACCTAGAGAATGCATGTGGATACGAAATTGTTGTTCACTTTCCTTCCTATGTTTGGGGCAGTGCATTATGCTGCAAGAATGACCGGAGCAGATGGCAAAACCAAGGACGAGCACGTGCCTCTTCCCCCACCATCCCCACCCCCGCCCCACCCCGGTCTCCATCAGGATTCTCTGTCGCAGCAGGAACTCTTCCCTGCTGTCACACGAGATGCGGCCAATAGCGCTCTTGCCCTCACCTGCTTCTACAGCTTCCACTCCAGGCTGTCACTGCCACCACGATCCTGCCCAAACCTTAACCGTTAGCCTTGCTGTGACCTTCATCGCCTATGGGGCTGAGGGCTGCTGCTCTGCTACTGCCGCGCCGTCACCCAGCATCCCTCCTCTCTTGCTCAGATTCCCTGGGCTGGAGAGTTGATCACATCCCTCTCCTTCCCAGAACCAGTTACCACGAGCCAACCGCCAATGTATCCATACATCCATTCTTGGAAGGTAGGGAGTCAGCTTAAACACACTTTTTGGCCCCTTAATATGTTGTTTAAGAACAGGGACTTTGGACTCAAATCCTGCCTCCATCATTTTCTAATTCTCTGACCTTAGATGACTTACTTCAACTCTCAAACTTCAGCTTCTAATCTGTAAACTGGGGATAACAGTTCCTATTCATAAGGTTTTTGTCAAGACCACAATGAGGGAATCCACGTAAACTGCTTGGCGTGTAGTAAACGTTCAATAAATTTTAGCTACTTTTAATAACACCTCCCTGGGAAGAAGCATCTCTTGTGACTTACCCCTTGTAAGACTTGGAAGCTGTCATTGTTGGGTGGTGGGTCTTGATCTGGATCAACACCAACTCTATAAGTCATCAGAGAGAAAGACAAGGAGAAAAACAGAGAGTATTAGCTTGGACCATAGTGGCCAGGCTGGCTGAAAGTAGCCAAGAGGCTGACCATCTTCCCAAGGTGGAAGGAGTGGTTAGCTAAAAGAAGGGGAAGGCTGTCATGCAAAAGTCGTGCGAAAGAGGTCATACACCACGTCAGATCCCAGGGGTAGGCCGGGCAATCAACCTGTGTGCTGACACCTTAAGCAAGACCTCTGGGGAACGGCACCAGCGGGCAAACTGTCCGCCTGCCCTCCTGCACCAGATGGTCCCAGGTAGCAAAAGGTGGGTCCTGCCGCCCCAGGCCTCTTCCTCTCTGCTGCTTCCTTACTCCCCTCTGACCTGCTTTTATTTCCTAACCTTTTGTTATGGAATTTTTCATATATCCAGGTAAGTTTTGAAAGAATTTATAGTGAATACCTGTATACCCCTCACCTAGATTCTACCATTAACATTTTGCTGTATTTTCTTTATTACATACCTAGCCCTCTCTCTATCATCCACCTTATTTTTTGGATGAATTCAAATAAAGTCGCAGACATCCGTACACTTCCCCTAAATATTTCAGCATGCATATCATTAACTTTCTATCCTGGTGGCCCCGCATCCTCCTGCAGCACAGATGACCTGAGAACTCACACGTTTGAGATCAGCAACTGAAGACAGAAAGAAAAAGCAAGGTGGCACAATCCACTTATAACGAATTCCATGAAAGCACTAGGGTAAGCGGACTTGGCTTAGCAACATACCAACTGTTGCCCTATGTATCTGTTAATTCTGTATCCTTGAACCTTCCTCATTGTAAGGCAGAGAACTGTGGCACTGATGACATGGATGACATGTTCCCTCCAATATTGCAAAGAGTGGCTGGGATCATAAAAGCCAAATAGAAAACACAGCTTTCAGCAGGTCTGATTTGAGCTTGAAGAGAGGTGCTGAATGGCCTCAACCACGTGTGTTATTTGCTGTCTGGCACCAGGGCGCTGACTCCGATGAGCAGACAGTGGATGTGCAAAGCCCCATGTGTGCCTTGTTTTTCCTCCTCTCCCTCCCGCTTCTCCACCTGTGATGCCCAGGATATATCTTGAGAAAAGAGACTAATGGAAAGGAGGAATAGAAGACAACACAGACATACTGGCAGCCTCCACTGTTTTACTCCAGGCTTGCCGAGCACTAAGCCAAGGTGCGTGCCCCCTGGACAGGGGTGAGGAGATACAGAAGGAAAGAGAACAGTCATCCCATATTTTGAAGGCAAAGTTTAAAAACCACGAGATGAATTCATGCATTCAGCAAATATTTACTGAGTGCCTACCAAGCCAGGCCCTGTTCTGAGCACTCTGTTAAAACCTATACTGTACTTGGCACCAGATTTCCTCCCCACAGGCCTGAGGTTTGATGGAATCTTTGTAGTGAATTAGATTGACTTTGCTGTGTCTAGAGGTCAATTTCTGGCAGGAGTTTCTGAGGCCTGGAGGCTTGACCTCATAGCTGGACATTATCCAGGGACTTTTTTTTGTGTGTGTGTGGTACGTGGGCCTCTCACTGTTGTGGGCTCTCCCGTTGCGGAGCACAGGCTCCGGACGCGCAGGCTCAGCGGCCATGGCTCACAGGCCCAGCCGCTCCGCGGCACGTGGGACCTTCCCGGACCGGGGCACGAACCCGCGTCCCCTGCATCGGCAGGCGGACTCTCAACCACTGCGCCACCAGGGAAGCCCCTATCCAGGGACTTCTAAGCAACAAACCTCACAGAGATTTTTTTGGAAATGAAATATTCTGGGGCCCCAGGACTACCCACAGAGGTCACACGAGAGCCTCAGTGCTCCCAAAGTGTCTAACATACTGAAGTGGTAGAGGAGAGGTCACACTGAATTCCTAGCTGTTGATCTTTAACTCTCACCTGTTTTGAGAGTCTCTAATGTACGTTCCATAGAGAAATGTCCTCTATATGGTGTCAGATCTGTAAGACCAACAGCTAGGAATCCAACATTAGGTCTTGTTCTGTGGATTCTACAGCCGCATGGAGCTACTTCATGGCAGACTAATTTGCATAGATGAGCTCCCCAGTAAAGCCTCAGAGAGAGGGGCAGAGTACTGGTTGCCAGTCTGTCTCCCAGACAGCCTACCGGAATGCCTGGTGACACGGCAGCCTTCTGCCTAACCACAGAGAGGCTACTGTGGGGCAGGAGCAACGAGATGATGTGACCTGAAGGGCACGGCAGGCAGGATGGCCAAGAGCACAGCAGCTCATACCTGCCACGGACAGTCTCTCCTTTCTCTACTGTGAATTCTGAAACAGGTGTATTGCCTTTGTAAGTGGCTTCCACGCAGTAAAGATAAAACAAATGGATTTTATCAGCCTAGGTGAAATAGGAAACCTATGGGTAAGAGAAAAGGCTTAAGTGTGCCTTGTCCTACAATGAAGAAAATAAAGCCAAACATAATAAAAGCTTCCAAATGAAGTCTAGCCCCCTCTATTCTTTCAACTAATCTCTGCTAGGAGAAAAAAAAAATTGTTTAACAAGAATTAAAATAAATTCTGTTTAACAAGAACTGTTTAGAAAGACCAGGTTTTGACTATTTTCATTCAAGTCCTGGAAACATAAGAGGAATTCATCTATTATCCTGGGCCCACATGGCCAGGCCAGAATTCAAACAATGGAGTACGAAACATTGGAATAACCTGATAAACTCACAAAATCAGGGCCACCCTAACCTCATCCCAAACTGGTTCGACATTTTGCTTGGGGGAACTTGAGAGTGATTCTAGATGTACATCATCCAACAGAACTTTCCGCAGTGATGGCAGTATTCTAGATCTGCACTGTCCAATGTGGTAGCCACCAGCCACATGTGGCCACTGTGCACTTGAAATGTAGTTAATATGACTGAGGAACTACATTTTAAGTTTTATTTCATTTTAATTAATTTAAATTTAAACAGCCACATGTGTCTAGTGGCTACCAAATTGCACACTGCAGATTCTAGAAAGTACTAATTCCAGCCATGTCTCTCTAGCATCACTTTTTTCTCTGCCAAAAAAAATGACAACTATCTGCTTCCTTCTGCCTTCTCAGTGATAATACCCAAGATTCCTGCTGGGATCCTGTGGAGATGCAACTCTGTAGTCCCACAAATATTAAGTAAAAATTTGCTTGAACTGATTACTTAGACAATGGAGAGATTTCTCACTTCCTCGGTATAGAAAATAAGATTGAAAACCCGCTGAAAGCTCTTCTATACAGATAATTGTCATAAACATGAAAGGAATGACAGGATTAGAAAATCACCACTTGCCCCTCACAGTGTAATAATTGTTTGGAGACAATTTTACCAGTGGGTAAAAGGTTGTTGGGAATTTGACTATTCATATGATGTTAAAGGATCACTCTACAGGTAACTTTTTAGTTACAAAGGGAAAACAGTGCTCTTATGGAGAGACCTGGTGTCTAAAGTGATCAAATTTAACATCACTAATAAAAGGCCAGTCTGACAACATGCACCACCTGATATGATGCAACAAGAAAGTACAACATCACTTTTACATTATTTTTGGCCCCCCCAAAAAATGATTATCTATCTCTACTCAAGAGGAAAACAAATTTAAAAAATCCACTTTGTAGGGCATTATGCAAGACAATTATCCTGAAAATCCTGACTCCTTAAAAAAAAAAACTCTCAATGTCATAAGAGACAAAAAAGAGGAGGGGAGGATTGTTCTAGATTAAAAGAGACTAAAGGGGCTTCCCTGGTGGCGCAGAGGTTAAGAATCCACCTGCCAATGCAAGGGACACGGGTTCGAGCCCTGGTCCGGGAAGATCCCACGTGCCGCGGAGCAACTAAGCCCACGTGCCACAACCACTGAGCCTGCGCTCTAGAACCTGTGAGCCACAGCTGCTGAGCCTGCGCACCTAGAGCCATGCTCCGCAACAAGAGATGCCACCGCAATGAGTAACGAAGACCCAAGGCAACCAAAAATAAATAAATTAATTTAAAAAAAAAGAGACTACAGAGGTGACAACCAGGTCAGTCAGAGCACACAGTGGCAAGGAGCGGGGGGAGGGGCACGGAGCCACCACGGGCCTGAATTTAAAAAAAAAAAAAAAAGCCAAAGGAAACTTTGATTGGATCCTGGATCCTGTGTGTGTGTATAAAATTCATGTTACTTTCTCAGGTGTGATAGATATACTGTGATTATGTAGAAGACTAGATTCCTAGGGGATACATGCTGCAGTATTTAGGGGTAGAAAGTCATGATGTCTATAACGTACTCTGAGGTACTCGGAAATGGTTGAGAGAGAGAGAGAGAGAGAAAATGACACAAAAATGTATGACAAAATGTTAACAAATGGCCCATCCAGGTTAGAACTTGGATATTCATTGCTCCATTCTTTCAGCTTCTTTTACAGATTTAAAATTTTTCACAACTTAAAAACAATATTTAATTATATCTTTGGTGAAAATGTTTCACAAATACGTGAGTACAATTTCCTGTCTCTATAATTTAATCTAATTTACTAATAATGATGATTCGGGATCCTCATGTTACTCCAGGGTCTGAAAAATCACAAATTGTAAAGAGTCATGGACATAGGGTGCTATAATAGGTAAATAGGTAGATACAGTCTAGTAATTACATGGGTTTTTAAATCCCAGATAAATCTTACAATATTCTGTTGAGGTTTTTCTCCTAAAAGTGAAGGGCAAGGAGAAAAATGCTAGTTAACTGAAACATGTGGTTAACTAAATTCCAACCAAGACAGCCATCCTCAGATCTGGTTGTGCACATCCCCTGGAAACCTGCAGTTCTGAGCACAGGCCTACCCAGAGCCCCCGTTCCTTGCTTTTCCCTCCCTCTGCTATGGCAGTTCTGATCCTTGCTGCAGCCACTTGCTATCAACTACCTGCCTGAGATGCAGCCCAACTCCTGGCCCACTCAGAGCCTCCAAAGACCTCTGGGGCCCTCCCACAGGTGGAGTAACTTGGGAGGGCCCCTTGGAGGGTCTCGGAGGTCCCTGCTACTGACATAAGTGCTGAATAGGAGAAAGTAAACCTGCTTCCCAGCTTGCTACTGGGTTTTAAATGCCTAAAGAAAACAGACCAGGGGACTTGCGACATAGTCGGTGTTCTGCGATTTCTTTCCCCATTCAAGGCTGTTTACTTCAGGACAATCGAATGATTACTTTTCTGGCAGGGTTGATGGTCTCTTGGACCAATCCCCAAGGATGATAATGGACCTCACAAAGGGCCTCACCCTTGGGGCAGGGTGTGTGGTGGTGTGCTGGGCAGCAAGAAAGACCAGGTACAGTATTTTAAGTACAGTGCTTCAGAAGACTGAGGGTTCGTTAACTTTCTGAAATTCCTGGTTTCAGGAAACTGTCCACAATATATATTTCCCTCCTGACCTGTTACAACGCTTTTGATCTAGGCCACTATATAAATCTAAAACTTCTGTGCTGTTTTATTACATCATATTTTAGCACTCCCCTGATACATCAGGGTTGAGCTCATCTAAGCACATACAACAGTCTTTTCTTCCAGAATGAATTGAATTATCCTTACTTTCATTAAGAATAAGACAAATGTGGTAATCCCATACCAAATGAGAAAATAAAGCTATCACACTGATGTGCTCATTCTGGAATGAATACAAAAAATGAATCATTTCCCTTTTGATATAGTTTGTACATTCTGATTAACCACCATATAAAATGCCATGAAATCTCAGAAATTTTAGAAGCTAGATTTAATCAACAGGTTTTTACTTTTTAATTGGAATGGCTGAGGTCCTAAATAATTTGGGGAATATGAGACACACACTTTCATATAAAACCTTGAACAACAAACAGATCATTATCTGAATTCTCTCATGTCCCAAGTGTAATAACTTGCACTTTGCCTGAGGGACCTCCCTTCTTGAAGGCTGGATATTTCAAAGGAAAGGATTTCCCCTGCTACTTAACTGGAAGTTACAGTCAGGTCTCTGAAAATGAATCTCTGTGTGTGTGTGTGTGCATGTGTGCGTGTGTGTGTGTATGTGTGTGTATTTTAAACAGTAGAAAAAAGTGTGAATCCAGGGAACTTAAATGCTTCAATTAATTGTATGCATGTCATTACAGTTTACATTGGGGCCTGGCAATATCCCAAGATTCATGCCCCATGACAGGTACTGCTGCTTTTACCACTGTCCTCAGAGAGTAAAACACTTTCACAACGAGAAGAACAGAGTTCAAGCCTGTTTTGTGTTTGATTTATCTACCAGCACCCAGAATCAGATCAGGAAGAAAGCATGCCAGTTAAAGATATGGAAAGGAAAGAAGAAACACTAAAGTCTTTACTCTGATAGCCCAACATCACCACCCTGAGGCATAATCAAATCATAAACTTGGATGGACACTGAGAAACAAATTGCATTAGAAGAGTCTTTCATTATCTTCTGATTTCAAGAAAAATCTGTTTTTTGTATCTTCTGATTCACCATGATAAGGTACAAGTACACAAATTCATACTTAAAAAGTAAAACAGCATTGGTGCTTAATTAAAATGGTATAAACCATACCCCAGTCACGGCTGAAATACAAAATTCGAGTTCTCTTTATGAGTTAAAAGATCTTGTTTACTAGATCACAAGCAGAATTTTGTGGGGAAAGCGTTTGCGGCTCTGAAAATGGGCTGCTCTTAACACTAAGCTCAGCTGTACATGGAGAGACTCGCCAACTCCAGCTTTGGTGCCACACACTGTCCAAAATGGGGCGAGGGGGGACAGACTCTCAAGAACACCAACACATCCATCAGCCCAGAGGAGGGTAGAATAATAGAATAATGATTAACCGGACCTCCTGCCCCTTTTCAAAAAGGTTGGCGCACACGGGGAAGGAAGAAAGAGACAAACAGCATAAAGAGAAACATCTCAGGTTAGAAAGAGGAGAAAAGCCAGGCCCAGTTAATTTGTTTCTGAGGATGCCCTGTGTCACCTGAAGTACTGCCAGCGGTGTTCGTTCTGGTCCTCTTCGGAGGGCTCCTCGACGCCAACTCTGGGCAGCAGAAGAAGGGAACGTGAGTGTGACGGGGACAACAGGGGAACTAGGAGCTCCGGGCACATGACCTGGACCACGTCCATCAAAGAATAAAATCCGCACCCCCTCTTAAACTGTCCCCCTGTTCTCTAAAATCCAGAGAGGCTGCTAAATTTACATCAAAAGCAACAATGTTAGCAGCTAGCCAGGTCAAATGAGGATTGATTAGGAATGAAGACAAGCCTCTCAAAATATAACGTAATAAAATCAGAGTAATAAATGCAACTCATAGAAAATGACTTCATACAATTTTTCAGGAATTCATCTGTTTTATAAAGCAAGACACATCCATACAAAAACTAGAAAACAGAAAGTTGTTATTAAACATATATTTGAAGTGTTTACACGCAGTTTTACACATATTTGACAGAAAGAACACTGTATCGCTGAAAACAGCAAAAACAGAAGATAAAATGGCCTTTTTTTCTAGACAAGTAATCACACTGTCCATGGGCTGTATCCGAAGGTCGGGAACCCAACTTCTGCTATTCTCTTTACCTGATGGCTTCAGGAGTTGACACGGTCTATTTGCACCTCCCTTAATAATTGCCGGGTTATTCAGACTACATTTGAATTACACCATCATACTAAGAGCAGGGTTTCACAACCTCAGCACTACTGACTGACATTTTGGGCTGTGGCCTCTACCTGCAATATAGCACCAGTAGCACCCCCCTCCAGCTGGAGCAACCAAAAATGTCTCCAAACATTGCCAAATGTCCTGAGAGGGCAAAACTGCCCATAGCTGAGAACCTCTACTCTAAGTCCTGCATTCTCAGTGGGGGGTGATATAGACCCCAGGCACATGAAAATCGGTTCTTATGGGACAAAAAGTTTTTTTAGATATTACAGATATCTAAATTTTTTAGATATTACCTAATTTTTTTAGATATTTTTTAGATATTACAGTGGTTTGTAGCCCTCTAAAGCACCATAGTACATAAACAGATATATAGACCTGTGGTATTAAAATTTCAGTGGAAGAGGTAGATAAAAAGAACATTTTTAAAGGCTCTTATTCAGAGGAGCACTGATGGAAAAAAAAGGTTGAGAAACACTGTGCTAGACAATGCCCAAATACTCATGCTACTAATATGCCCTGAAAAAAGCAAGTGAGAACATGATGCTTCTTAAGGTGGTACTTTTAATGAGGTATATGTTCAGAATGTGACTTAAACCAGACTATAGTATTGAAAAATTATAACAAATTCCAGAAGAGCAAGCTGGATTCCATTAATGTACGATTCACTAGTAATAATAATAGTAATAGCAGCAGTATTAAGGTTATGATTAGCAATGATAATGTCATAGCTAAAATACACTAAATGCTTTCCATGTGCCAGATGGTACATTTAATGGCAGAATTCTTTATCATGTTTATTTGGTATCACATTTTTTCTTCACACTGTTGCCATCCCCATTTACCCAGACAGGAAACTGAGAGCAAGAGAGGTTAAATAAGTTGCCCAAGGTCACAAAGGTAGAAAATGATGGAACCAAGATTGCAACTGAAGCTGTTAGATCCCAGAGCCCTACCTCTACCCCTTACAGGATATTGCCTTTGACTACAAGGTGGCGTCTTTAAATTCTTTAAAAATATCCAGTAACAAATGCTATTACATAAAGATCTCAGGGCTTCTCCCTGCCTTTATTCCTTAATTTATCTTTAAAGAGCTTTATCTTAAACTCCCAGTGTGACAGGATTATACCTAGCAGAGTGATCTTACTTGTCCTTGAGTGATTGTATTGCTGCACTCTGGAGTATGAAGGTTATCCTGTTCATTTGGCTGCCTGGGTGTATGCCATTAACCCCCCACCACAATCACCACCACTTCATTGGTGTGTCACTTGAAGCTGGGCCTTCCAAGAGGACAGCCACCATGCCACCAAAATGTGCTCAGGACATAGATGAGGCTCATCTGCTGAATCTGCGCATCTGATGGTTTTTTCAAGTTGCCAAAATTACAACCTTTGTGAACAACAACAACTTGCTCAAGAGACTAAGAAAAATAGTATGTAGTTTGTATATTACCAGAAAGCAATTTCAGCATTTTGCCATTATGTTTTAAAATAGCAATCACATGCTCAACATCACTAATTATTAGAGAAATGCAGATCAAAACTACAATGAGGTATTACCTCACCCCAGTCAGAATGGCCATCATTAAAAAGTCTACGAATAATAAATGCTGGAGAGGGTGTGGAGAAAAGGGAACCCTCCTCCACCGTTGGTGGGAATGTAAATTGGTGCAGCCACTATGGAGAACAGTATGGAGGTTCCTTAAAAACTAAAAGTAGAATTACTGTATGATCTAGCAATCCCACTCCTGGGCATATATCAGGAGAAAACTATAATTCGAAAAGATACATGCGGGAGTTCCCTGGTGGCTCCCATGGTTAGGATTCCGGGCTTTCACGGCTCTGACCCCGGTTCAATCCCTGGTTGAGAAACTGAGATCCCACAAGCCGTGTGGTGTGACCAAAAAACAAAACAAAACAAAACAATACACATGCACCCCAATGTTCATTGCAGCACTATTTACAATAGCCAAGACATGGAAGCAACCTAAATGTCCATCAACAGAGGAATGGATAAAGAAGATGTGATAATATGAACATAACACACACACACACACACACACACACACACACACACACACACACGATGGAATATTACTCAGCCACGAAAAAGAATGAAATAATGCCATTTGCAGCAACATGGATGGTGAATCACTTTGCTGTACTACTGAAACTAATACAACATTGTAATAAATTAACTATATTTCAATTTTTTAATGGTTAAAGAAATAATTAAAAAAAAATAGCAGGGCTTCCCTGGTGGCGCAGTGGTTGAGAGTTCGCCTGCCGATGCAGGGGACACGGGTTCGTGCCCCGGTCCGGGAGGATCCCACATGCCACGGAGCGGCTGCACCTGTGAGCCATGGCCGCTGAGCCTGCGCGTCCGGAGCCTATGCTCCGCGATGGGAAAGGCCACAACAGTGAGAGGCCCGTGTACCGCAAAAAAAAAAAACAAAAAAAAAACAAAATAGCAATCACAAAATTCCAATTTAAAAAGATAAGTTGGATTTCTGGAAAGCAGTGACCTGGCTTTGGATTTGTGGTTATATTCATTTTATATTATACACAGACTAGAAATTAGCCATGGTTAAAAGTCATAGCTAACTCCTAATTATTTATGGAGGAACTCCAAGTCCTACCCTGGGCTTCTGACTTCTGGGCAGCCACTTAGCAGCTGATCAGGACCTCTGTCAGCAGCCTGGAGAAGTAAGAAACAACTAGGTACTGATCTTACTGAGGTTACAGATGTCAAAACACCACACTGAACTTCAGGGGGTTTCCGAATCATTTTAGAATAAGAACCTGGTCCACATAAATGATTCGTGGCCATTAAGTAACACCATAAGCACAAGCCACAAAAACCAATCAGTCTCATTACCTTACTTCTGAGGGAATTTCTTTTGATGTAATCTCCGTAAATGTCAGTTTCTACCTCTAACATATCACTATTTATACACATTTGAAAAAAACGCAATGAACTGACACCATATGTATTTTTCACCAATGGCACACTTTGCTTCATTACACTATCTGGGTAGAGTTGGACAGAAAGAAGGAACTAATAAAGATAGAAGCAGATTGAAATTGAAAACAGAGAAACAATACAGAAAATCAATGAAATAAAAAGCTAGTTCTTTGAAAAGATCATTAAAATTGACAAACCTCTAGCAAGACTGAAAGAAAAAAAAAGAGAGAGAAGATGCAAATTACTAATACTGTGTCATGAATGAAACATGGGATATCACTACAGATCTCACAGACATAAAAACAATAATAAGGTTATGCTATGAACAACATAAACATGACAATTAGATGAAAATGACCAATTTCACAAACTGCCACAACTCACCAATATGAGATATAGCTGTTAAAGAAACTGGCTTCATAATTTATATAATAAAACTTCTGGAAAAGAAGACTCCAGGACCAGTCGGTTTCACTGGAGGATTCCATAAAACCTTCAGGAAGAATTAATACCAATTCTAAACAACCTCTTCCAGAAAACAGAAGAGTAGGAAATATGTCCCAACTCACTTTGAGAGGCCAGATTACCCTGATATCAAATCAAAGGCAGTATGAAAAAAGAACACTACAGACCGGTATCCCAAATCCTTAACAACATGTTAGTTAATAGAATTCAGCAGTATGTAAAACATTTATTTATACACCACAACCAAGTGGGGTTTAACAAGCAAGGTTGGTTCCATATTTGAAAATTACTCAATGTAACCTATCATATTAACAGGCTAAACAAGAAAAATCATATGATCATATCAATTGATACAGAAAAGCATTTGATAAAATTCAACATCTGTTCATGATAAAACTCTCAGAAAACTAGCAATAGATGGGAACTTCCTCAACTTGATGATGAACATCTACAAAAACCCTACAGCTAACATCACACTTACTGGCGAAAGACTGAATGCTTTCCCCTTAAGATCGGGAACAAAGCAAGGATGTCTGCTCACATCACTCTTATTTAACATAGTACTGATGGTCCTAGCCAGAGCAATAAGTTAAGAGAAGGAAATAGCACACTGGTTGGAAAGGAAAAAATGAAACTGTCTCTATTTGCAAATGATCTGATGGTCTACATAGAAAGTCCCAAAGAATTTATAAAACCAAAAACAAACTCTCCTAGAACGAATAAGTGAAATTGGCAAGGTGTCAGGATACAAGGTCAACCTACAAAAACCAGTCGTATTTCTATATCCTGGCAATGAACACACAGAAAGTGAAACTGAAGATAGAATAACATTTAAAATAGCTCAAAATGAAGAAGAAATACTCAAGACGTAACTCTAACACACACAGGCATTCTATGCTGAAAACTATAAAATACTGCTAAAAGAAATCAAAGAAGACATAAATAAATGGAGAAATGTGCCATTTTCATGGATTGGAAGACTGAATAAGGTAAAGATGTCAATTCTCCCCAAACTGATATACAGGTTTAACACAATTCCTATGAAAATCCCAGCACAAGGTTTTTTTTAAGATGTAGACAAGCTTATTCTAAAATGTATATAGAAAGGAATTAGAAGAAGAGCTATGACAATTTTGAAAAAGAATAAAGTGGGAGGACCCACTCTGCCTGATGCTCAAGCTTATTATATAACCATAGTTATCAAAGTGTGGTACTGGTGGAGGTACAGACACATAAATCAACAGAGCAGAACAGAAACAGACCCGAATGCATACAGCCAACTGATTCCTGGCAAAGGAGAAAAAGTAATTCAATGGAGTAAGGACAGTCTCTCTTACAAATTGTGCTGGAACAACTAGATAGCCATAGTCAAAAAAATAAAATAAAACCTCAACCTAAACCTCATGTCTAATATAAAAATTAACTTAAGATGGATCATAGATTTAAATGTAAAGCATAAAACTAAAAAACTTTTAGAAGATAACACAGAAGAAAATCTTTGGGACCTAGGGCTTGATGAAGAGTCCTTAGACATAACACCAAAACCATGATGTTAAAAATAAATAAATAAATAAGTAAATAAATAAGTTGCATTTCATTAAAATTAAAAGTTCTGCTCTATGACAGACTGTTAAAAGGGTTAAAAGACAAGCTGCAGACTAGGAGAAAATATTTGCAAACCACATATCTGATAACAGACTAGTATCTAGAACAAATAAAGAATTGACAAAACTCAATTAAAAAAACAAATAATCTAATTAGAAAATGGACAAAAACCTTGAACAGATATTTCACCATTGCTTATTTGAATGGCAAATAAGCACATGAAGAGATATTCAACATCATCAGCCATGAGAAATACAAATTAAGACCACAATGAGGTATCCCCACATACCTATTAGAACAACTAAAATAAAAAAGTGTCAACAGCAAATGCTGGCAAGGATATGGGAGAAACTGGATCCCTCATACGCAGTCATTTCCTGACCTCTCACCATGTGCTAGCTGTTATGTTCTAAGTGCTATCTATATACCCCATTAATATTTTCACAACAATCCAATTATTATATGTGTACATAGACAGCTTGAACACATCAGGGAAAGTAGCCCACGCTCCCGGCTCTGGGTAGGACTACTTCAATGGCTCATTTTTTGAAAAGGGTTATGAGAAGTGCAAAATGTCACAAGTCAACTGTCTACTCTCAGTGGAAAGTTATTTGGTCCTGTATGTGTTGCCAGGGGGGCGGGTCAGAAAAGAACTTATGAAATAGCCTGAAAAACAAACACGATTTAACCAGGCTCTGAGCATCCAGGGCACCTACTGGGTAACCAGATAAATAGGAGCAGGAAGTAATCTCAGAGAGGTCACCAAATGCAAAGATTCTCAACTCTGTGCAGGGTAAACCTCCTTTCTTGCTCTTATTTTGCTACACAGAACAAAGATGATACCATCTTATGTCTCAAGTTTAAAGCCAAAAATCTGTACATTTTCTTCTTCGGATTCCTACTTCCACAGATGAATTATTTTCCCTAATATGACTCTTGACATTCACTCCAGGAAACTGAAATTTTAATCATCCTGAATTTTACAACATGCAAACGGTCCCTAACACAGCAAGCCTTTTGGGCAGTATAGCACAATAGCTAAGAGTGTACCTGGGTTCAAATCCCAGCTTGCCCACTTAAAGCTTTGTGACCTTGGGCAAGTTATTGCTCTATGCCTCAGTTTCCTCAGCTCTAAAATGAAATAGTAGTAGCTCCCTTATAGGAATGCTATGAGGATTATCTTAATGTATGTGTTGGCATCTCAACCAACAACTGCAGCACAAACGTTAGCTATTGTAAGACTCTTACTGATAAGCCCACCCAGGTTCTGCAGACCCACTCAGATCTGAGGCTGAGACCCACTAACCCAGAAATGGTGCAGCCGGCAGTGGCCACGCCCAGGAATCCCTGCCTCCCATCAATATAAAAGTTCCAGAAGAGGGAGACTATTCTCTCAAATCCCAGTTTCCTCCCTGACCCCAAGGATGACTGCAAGATCCTTGTCGGTTTCTCCCTCCTCCAAGCTAGGTGTACTCCGCAGTTGTCAGCCCTGAGCAAACTAACAGCCAGCAGAGAAAGAGAAAAAAAACATTGCCATCTTGTGGCTTTTCAGAGAATTCTTCACACCTATGCGCCACCCAAGTCTTCTCATTCCCAGCATGTTCACCCTTTGCAGATCTGAAACTGAGGCAAGTGGCAAGAGCACTTTCGATGACGCACAGGACACACTTAGAGCTGCAGGGACCTGGAGAAAAGGTGACAGCATGCTTTTATTTAACGTGAAGGAATACGGAGGCCGAAAGGCATGAGGAACTTGTCTTAAACCAGGGTCAGAGTTAGGCTGTGGGTCTCCTGAACCCTGTTCCAACGTCCTCTTTACTGTAAGGTGCTGGAGCTCACAGGCACAGTTTGCAATTCAAATGCTCTTAAAAAAAATCAGACTTGGGTCAATGACTCTCCATCCTGACACAGCTACAAAACCACAGGCCGGGGATGTCCATGAGGCTGCAAGAAGTGAGGGTTATGCAGGAAATGTCACCTCTTCTGTGCACTAAAGCAAGAAGAGACGCAGCATACAGTTTCCTCCTAAAACAAAACTCTAATGGCCTCCCTTTATTTCCAGCTGATGAGCTTAGTTTTCAAGGCCTTAGGTTTGATTTCAAAGGAATGTGAAATGCCAGACATTGCCAGCAGCTATGTTTATTCTCTCTCCTGCAGCTTTAAGACTTTTTGAATTCTTGCCCTAATGTCGCGGCACTAGCAAAGTCCAGGTGTTTCTAATTCCTTGTGTTTTTGTACCCACAAACAGCTTAATGATTTTTTTTCTCGTGGAAAATTCAATACTCTGAATTTGTATTTATTGTTTTTTAATTTTTAATCCTTCCCCAAACAAAACAAGAAACTATAAAAGCCTCCATGCACTAAGCTGTATGTAGCACCCCCTGCATGGGAATAGTGACATAGTTAGGCACAAAACTGGCCTGAGTTTCAAACCGACCTTATATTAAGCCACGACAACATGGGCGTCGTGCCTCCACCAATGATCCAGACAGTGAAGAAGACAATGAGCAGGGTGGTCGTGAACATCATCTGGCGTGCGTAGGATGCCGTGTCTCGGATGGCCAGTGCAAATGCCATCGCTCCCCTGAGGCCTGCAGGGACCAAAGAGGAAGCTCTCCTGTCATAAGGATAAATAACAATGTGTCCTCAAATCCACTGCTGCCACTTGGGGCTAATAAATTGTATCTGCTTATGCTTCAGGAGTCGAGTTGTTTTATACAGAAAATAATTTTAAAGGAATAGGATTTCCTCCTATTTGAAGTTTTCTTTTGCAAAATGCCCAAATGCAATGAGAAAAACACTGCACCGCTTTGTATAGCACATTTTAGAATAATAATACTCTTTTATTACTGAAATAATTCTCCTGCTAATAACATGAACCAAAAAGAAATATAAATAAGAAATAATCATATAAGCTCTCTGAGTCTGTGATCCAAGTACTACCCAAGCACTATACAGTCATTATAAACTTAAGAAGCAGGCTAGGTATGAGTATGAGAAATGCACAAAACAGCTCAGCATTTCCTTAGCAAAGCCAGGCAGAGAAGTAACAATATAACCTGATCTATATCAGGAGTTGGTGAGTTTTCTGTAAAGTGTCAGATACTATTTTAGGCTTTGTGGGCCAAGAGGAAAAACCAAGGATGTTATGTAGGTACTTACATAAAAGAGAGAAAACAAATTTCCACAAAATTTTATTGACAAAAACCAAGAGCATAATAAGTACTATAAGTATAATATATAAGTACCATGTTATAAAACTATAATAAGTAATTATAATAAGCAATAATAATTATTATAATAATGAGTTCAATTTATTGTAATCCAGGTCTACTAGTGAAAAGAATGGAATTCTTCTGGGGGTGGGAGATTTCAGTTAATTGGGTTTCAAAGTTAGTGTCCCCTATCATCAAATAGGTTGCAAATATTCATCTGTAAAAGCCATTCTTAGCCCATGGGGTAGATGAAAACAGGCAGCAACCAAATTGGCTGACCCGTGGTCTACAGCCACATTTTTATGTTCTAGAGCTTCTCCTTCTAAGCTCTTTTGTTCCTTCCCCATACCATGCTCCTAATTTGTTCTATAGTAAAGACTTAATCCATGGTCTTTAATAGCTATCTAGTATAAATTCCTATTCACCATGGGTAAGACTGTGTGTATATTATGAGAATGAAAAATTAATACTCAGTATATTTATTCACATATTTTCCCACCTTTTCCAATAATTTCACAATTTCATTAACCTGAGAACTTCACAACAATTCACTAAAGAAGAGTGATTCAGTAAAATGTACATTAAAAAATAGAGCAAAGTCGATGTTCTCTATTAATCTGTCCTAGTCAAATATTGACACACATCTAGACCATCCTACAGCCAGCTACGACACCACTTAATATTTAAACCTTTAAATGGACGTTGTCTCAAAGAAGAAAACTTGAGGGCCAGAGAGAGACAACGTGTGCTCCATTCTTCTTTATTAGGTAAACACTGTAAGCAATATGAAGGTGAAACCTCAGGTATTTCTTTCATCGCCTTGAAGAATGAGTTCCTTTTGAAAGCCAGATTTCTCCCAGCAGAAAATAATTTTGATAGGAGATATCTTTAAACAGCACTGTGTACTTCTCAGTCTTTTAGCACAGAAGATAATGAACACACTTAAAACTTTATCTAGGTGACTGAGCTATCTCCAATTCATCTTTCTCTTTCCACTGGCATTTTTCTAGTATGTATGGACGATCTGGTCTGTCACTGCCCTCCTCAGAAGCCTCTAATGTTTCCCAGCTGCTCTTGGATAAAAGCCCAACTCCTTGGCATAGCACTGGAGCTTCTCCGTGGTCTAGACTCCAGCAATGATTCTCAAAGTGTGGTGCTCAAACCAGCTGCAACAGCAGCAGCAGCCGAGAAGATGTTAGAGATGCAGATTCTCGGGGCTCACCCCGTACCCTCAGAATCACACTCTGGTGGTGGGGCCCAGCAATCTGCTTTTAACCGGACCAACAGGTGATTCAGATGCAACCTGAAGGCTTGCGCCAGTTTACATGCAATTTCCCTTTCCAACCTCACCCTCGTTCTGCATTATCCCATGTGTCTCACATTTAAACCAGACTGCTACCCTACCCTGAAAAAGCCACACACAGCAATGCTTTCCCGCCCTTCCAACCTGCCACCTCCTGAAATGCCACTGCATCCAAGCCCAGTTCGAAGGCTACCCCTTGGCGAAGATGGGCCTGGGCCCTGCTTTTCTTTTGTGCAATTTACCAGCCTCTCTTGGGAGAAACTTAGCTCTTTGTACACCTGTCTCCCCCCAGTGGACTGTGAGCTCCTGGAAGGAGGTGGGTTTCTGTATCCTCCACAACCTTGAAGTGTGACGTATATAACGAGGATGCTCAACAAATGTGTGTCAGAGTGAAAGGAAATCATTAAGGCGGGCTGTGTACTTAAGTACAGATGCAAGCAAGGACTAGACAAAGCAACTGCTTTGCTGAGCAGTGCCTGCTGGTGTGATTTCAGTGTGACTCTCTGAGGCCTCCAAGAACTACTGTGTGGCAGTAAAGGGCTGCTACTCACTTTGCCTCTTGTACAGCCCCTCCCCCTTCCCGGACAGAGGCACCTTTAAGGGTCACGGTGGCCTTTTGCCTATCTCCTCCCTCTGCTCTACAGAGATGCTCTTACTTGGGTCTCGTCTATAAAGTCGGATGCTTTCCACTCTCACTGCACCATCTGCCTCATGCCAATTGCTCTCTCCTTCTTTATCTCCACATATTTCTTTATTGTCCTTTGTCCCCTCAGTGGCTTCTCCACTCTTCTCAGCTTTGTAGTGAAGAGGAAGCATTTGGGAGACAGTGTAAGTCAAGCAGAACTATCACAGCTGTTGTCTTCCAGTTTGGGGTGCATCTTGCTAATGTGAGTATATTTTATTTCTTTTACTCCATAGAAAGTTAATAAAACTCATTTTATTTACATTTTTTTTACCTGAAAACATCATCATGTGTTGAAAATTCCAGCCGATCTTGTGCCTTCTGCCCAAGTTGAGGAAGAAGGAGAGCGGGTAGATGTGTGCAGCTCTGCCCAGGAAGATGGCAACCTGGTCGCCAGGTGGAGGTTAAGGGCCCAACAGGTTCTCAGGATGGCACTTGCACACAACCTGTGACTGAGCAGAAAATTTTAGGAATGCCATGACACCTTGCTGTGATCAGGAGAGTTGCACAGAGAAGGCAGGCTGTCTCATTTCCCGCCAAACAAGTCTCAGCAGCAAGTGGGATTCCACTGGCCAATTTTCCCAACCTCCTGACTCAGAGAGACAATTCTTGGCCTGTTAAACACACTGTTGTAACTTCCTGATTTGATTAAACTGATATGGACCAAGTCTCCGACCTACCTAAAAATGAGTCCAGAAATAAGCTAAGGTGCCATGGCTGGGGTGGGGAGTTAAGAGAAGCAAAGAGCGTGCTGGACTCTATTGGAAGAAAAAAAATCACAAGAAGAAAAAATTACTACCCCCTGAGTCAAACTATAGAGAAAAAGCTCAGTGGGTGAGCTCATAAGCTTTGGTTGGAAGTAAACATCAGGGGTTTGTATGACCAGGAAGATCCTACAAATAAGAGGTGGGGAAACTTACAGTATTCCTACCATGAAGACATATTCATATTCCTCACAAGGATCAGCCTGGGGAGATTTCTCTGCCTAAGAGGCTAACATATCTTTGGGGAGGTAAAAGATGGCAACGGAGGAGTGTGGAAGAGGAACTCTTACTGTGCGAACCAAAGAATTCAGGGAAACCGGTCATTCGTCACTTGCTGAGTTTAGAACAGAGCCCAGCAGAGAGATGCACACTGCCCTGGTCATAGGAGGAAACCACTGTGGGAACCAGAGGAACAGGGAGCTTCCGTTTCGACCAGCCGGAGCTGCAGCTGTCTCAGACAGAGGTGAGGGTGGGACTGTCTTCTGCCTTCTCTAGGATAAAATACGAACTACTTTTCTTCTTTTATCGTTCTCTGTTTTTTCCCTTTTTGCTACTGTTTTGTTTTCTTTTTCACAGAAGGAAAGAGGTCGTGCTTATAACATTCTATCCCAGGAGCCACGCATAAGTCCGCAAGTGGAAGCGGCCTTCAGGATTCACAGAGGCCCCGGCTCCCCCTTGAACAAGGCCCCCACGCTGTAAACAAGGCAGCACTCTCACTATCTCTCACAGGATGCCGTGCTAAGAATACAAATCAAAATGACATGTCAGGTCTTTCTTAAGAATAAAAGCACTGATCCGCTGGATCTTTAGCTCTTGGTCTGTTGAGTGTGTAAATCTAAGAAATGAGCCCCAGTTGAAGCAGATAATACTCTAACTGGCAGGACTCTGGCATGGCATTAGGCCACTGTCGCTCTCTAGCTGCTTGGTGAGTATCATTTATACCTGCACAATAAATGAGAAGCCCAGAAGAGAAAAATACTCCTTTTTGGGGGGGCCAGCATCCCAAGATCTAAGGATACCCATGAGACCTCAGAAAAGGCAAAAGGGAATAACCAGCAATAGTGGACACCTGCTCAGAATTTGGAACACCAGGCTGAGCTGAACTGCTATAGTTCCAAGGCCCAGAAGAGTTCACTTTAATGAAAACAATAGGATCTGAGGCCAACTGAGCAAAGCTCTCAGCTGTCCACACACTGCTGGGCATTCGTATCTCTCCTCACTTGAGAGGAGCCAACCCCCAAAACTGTGTCTCTCTTCCAAAAACTGCTCTCACGATGGGACTAAATCAAAGAACCCAGTATTTCTCCATTTCATCTGCCCTTCCTCTCCATTTCTTTTTTTTTTTCTTTTTTTTTTTTTGCGTTAAAGAAAAGGGTCACCGTACGGAAGCTCGGGTGAAAGCGTGCACACTGCCTGCAGGCTGCCCTGGGTGGCGAGAGGAAGGGCTGCTTGCAACCACGTGCAGCTGAGAGCAAGAGACACAGAACCTTCAGGTCTTCCAAACGGGGAAGCTCCTGGATTGGAATTCACGTGGCGATGAGAAAAAAAACAATTTGGGGGACTGACACGGGTTGCCGATTTTTAGCTCTGCTAGGAAGGGTGCTTTAAAAAAAAAACTACCACCTGCCAATCACCAGTGTAACAGAAAGGCCACCTTACACAGAAAATGCAGAAAGGGCAACCCTAGAATCAACACTGGTCCTTGAAATCAAATACACCTAGCTTTATATTTACCACTTAAGCCTTCTTTTTCTCATCATAAAAACACCATGAACCAGTGCTGGCTCAGTCACCTCCCCGCCAAACCAGAAATTATTGTTACAGCTTCCGCAGCCGTGGTTGTCTTTCCGTGTAGAAAATGGGGGAACCAAAAAAAGGATACAAAAGCTCCAACGATGAAAACGGGGCTGAAAACGTGCTTCTGGAAGGTAAACAGCGCCAGGCCCATGTAGGAGAAGATGAAGTTCTCTGCCAGGAAGTGTAACACCTCAAAGAGCTGCACAAAAAGGGAAAAGGAAGCCGTAAACCCTGTGGGTCCCCTCCCTTGTATTCGCAGGCCACTTGTGGGGACACAGGCCTCTCCCTCACCTGCTTCGTTCGACTTCTTGATTCCACCGACAGATTGTTGTAGGTGTAATGAGCTTGTGTGATTCCACAGAAAAGGACAGCTACAACACCTGGCAAGAGAGTTAAAAAAAAATCAATGGAGGGAAAAAAAGAAGCAGAAAAAAATTCTCCTTGAAACAAAAAGTTAAGGTAGGCAAGCCCAGCATATCCAACTTCCTGAAAGTTTTTGAAAATTTCCTATTACTGAAAGCTCCCTCTGCCCACACTTCTCATATCAACCTTTGCTTCTCCCAACCCTGCCCTCCTTCAAAGACAAGGCCCCTGATTTCCCCCTTGTTCCAGTTTTAAGAGCATTCTCTCCCCTCTTCTAAACTCCTACTGAATTGGCCATCTCTATATGGCATTTAGCATTCATTCCCTCCAAGAGACTGTGAAGTGTGCGCCCATCACACACTTTTGTCATATTCCTCTCTGTTCACTGAATGAATGAATTTAATTTCAAACAAATGCTTTATATTTTTGCATGGTCCAGGGCTTCAGACAAAATGGATCCAGAGTACTAGTCCAATTATCCTGGCCCTGATAATCTAGATTTCTGGTTAACGGTGACTATTTTGCTGTGTAAGACAATTAACACACCTGGGACTTTGCCTATATATTTACAGATGACTGTCAAGTTTTAAAGGAAGTGAGGCATATAAAGATATGCTGCAATATTTTGAAAAGACGATAAAAAGGACTTCCGAATTACCTGGATTATGTATAGTAACTGTACTTGAGTTTTCTAATAGAAAAATCCAATGATTTATTTTTTTTAATGAGGGAATGTGAGGAACTAAAACCACATGATCACTCACACTAATAATCTGTGAAACGGGCACCATAAAAACACAGTATTGAAAAGCAATGATTAAACAGACCAGAAACAAAACAAGGAAAAATAGTGCTCACACTCGTCTGAGTAGAAGCAAAATTACCTTTAGAAGGATATGTATTTTGCTTGTTATTGCTACTGTTTGCAAAATAACGAAGCAATCCAGGGGAGGATACAAATAAGGTGTTAATATATTCAGTAACTTTTGCAGCTAAGTATCTACTTATAGTTAGAATGAGTACTCAAGGATGTAACTGAGTTTGAAACAATAAAGCTTATCCTTTAAAAAATATGTAGCTCTGGGAAACTAAATTATTCATAAGGCAGAACACCAGCCTTGCTCAGCAGTCCTCCATATGGACACTCCGTGAGTGGTTTATCAACTCTGGGCAGCAGCTATTTAAGAATTCTTCGCTCCCCTCAAGCTCCCACAGCCTCCACCACAGTGAGGGGAAGGGTGGCCAAGGGCAGAGGAAACCCACCGGTAAACCCACAGGCTTCTGCCAAGAGGAAGGTGCTCCACGACATCAGGAAGAAGAGCGCCGTCTCCAGCAGGGGGAAGCAGTGCAGCTTGGTAAACTTGGTCACGTCAGCTCCTGTCAAGGAACTGTCTCCAGCAACAAGCATCAGGGTCACCGAGAACCACACTCTCTTAGCCCAGGACCCCTCCCTAAGGGCTACCCTTTCCCTTCAGCTCTTCCTTTGGGGCCCCAGAGCTGCTGCTTGGTTTTTAAAGTAAAGAAAATGAAGCTTCCCAGTAGAATAGAGGTTTCCAAGGGCTGGGAGAGGGGAGGATATAGGGATCATATTGTTTAATGAGCACACACTTTCTGCTGGGGATGACGAAGAAGGTTCGGGAAATAGTGGGGATGGTTACACAACATCGTGGATGCACCTAAGGCCACTGAATTGTACACTTAAAATGGTTAAATCTTAACCTGTGGAAGGCTTGCCTGCTCATTCTGCACTTTGCTTTTATGTTGGTTGGTTTGTTGGTTGGTTGGTTTTTAAGTCAACATTGTACAGTCCTTGGCTTAAGGAAGGCCACCTTGCTGTAATTCCCCCAGATAGTCCCTGGCTACTTACGGCCACGTTAGCCCCATATGGCCTGGAACGCTGGACAACAGCAGTCAGGCTGTGGCTAAAGTACTTCACAGCCTGCTTCCTCCCAGCCTCCTGAGAGGTGGTCCCTGATTCCCAGCCTCCTCCTGGCTCTTCCACTCTTTCCGCCCCACCACCCCCCCAAAAAAAACTGAGGCTTCCCCCAAGCTCCTATCTCCGACAGGTTTATAGGAAGGACAGAAAACACAAAGGTGAGGACAGAGCTAAGCCACGAGCTCCACTCTCAAACATTTTCTCAAACTCTTAGCTAGGCCACTGACGGTCATGTTTCACCAAAGGGTGACATTTCAGGAGCCCCCAGCCCCCCGTGGAACAATTAATTTAAGATTCATTTCTGAAAGAAGAACTGAGAACTTTCTTTTCCCAAGTGCAATGCCACATAGTCATACTTCGGCAGGGGCAGAAACTACAAAAAGGATATTAGAGCAGTCACAACACCAGTCACAGCTCCCATGGTAAAAGAGCCACTAAATATACCTAGAAAAATGCCAACTGACTTAAAAAAGGCAGCAGCATCAAAGGCGTGAGTGTTCAGCCCCGCTGGCTGGTAGGCAACAATAGACCTGGAGTTTAAAGAGAGAGTTAAAAAACACTAAGCTGGTTTTACACCATGGTACTTACAAATATCGACAAACATAGGTATCTACACTCTGCAGATCCCTCCCCATGGTGTATTCATTTAATTTAATCTGCAGTCACCATGTTATAATGGTATCGGTATTCCAACCACTGCCAACTGGACAAAGCAACATAACTTTATCAACTAAGTCTATAAAGCTCATTTAGAAGAGCACCCAATTCAAAATTTAACACATTTAAGATGGGCCTCTGATTTTAGCCCAGAGCATTCAGGAAGCCAGAGTCTCTCTTCCCAGGCAGAAATATTGTTACTTACGAGGACAGTACAATGGCAACAGCATCATTTAGGACACTTTCTCCAAACAGAAGTGCGTAAAGGTCCACATCTGCGTGCAATTCATTAAATATCGCCAGTACAGTCACTAAAACATGGGCCAAAAGCATACAAATTAGTTGTGGTTTCTGACTTTAAGCCATTGATAACAAATTCATAGAAGCAATTCTTATCTTTGGTGGGACAGGGTGGTTTGGAAGACAGTAAGGGAGTCAAAGATGGGTCCTCTGTCTACGGCAGAAATGAAAATGGCAATCTTCCTAATCTTTTTGTTGTTGTTGTTTATTTTTGTTTTGTTTTTTTTTGCAGTACGCGGGCCTCTCACTGTTGTGGTCTCTCCCGTTGTGAGGCACAGGCTCCGGATGCGCAGGCTCAGCGGCCATGGCTCACGGGCCCAGCCACTCGGCGGCATGTTGGATCTTCCCAGACCGGGGCACGAACCCGTGTCCCCTGCATCCCCAGGCGGACTCTCAACCACTGCGCCACCAGGGAAGCCCCAATCTTCCTAATCTTAATGAGGAGTGATATGATGCTTGATTCTAATAACACTGTGCTCTCAACTGTAATCCCATCACACTTTGAAAACACTTCTATTACAGAACGTAAAAAATAATCACAATTAATGTGACTTGGCTCTACTGGTGGGGTGAAATCTCTTTGAAGGCAGAAACCCTATTTTTTACTTTATTGAAGTATAGTTGATTTACAAAGTTGTGTTAGTTTTAGGTTACAGCAAAGTGATATCTGAATACACACCCACACACATACACATTCTTTTTCGTATTCTTTTCCATTATGGTTTATCACAGATACTGAATATAGTTCCCTGTGCTAGTTTATCCATTCTATTGATATATATAACAGTTTGCATCTGCTAATCCAAATCTCCCACTCCATCCCTCCCCCACCTTCCTCTCCTTTGGCAACCACAAATCTGTTCTCTATGTCTGTGAGTCTCTTTCTGTTTCGTAGATAGGTTCGTTCACGTCATATTTTAGATTCCAAATATAAGTGATATCATATGGTATTTGCCTTTCTCTTTCTGACTTACTTCACTTAGTATGATAGTCTCTAGGTCCATCCATGTTGCTGCAAAGAAAGCCTATTTTATTTTACTTTATTTTTTATTTTTTTTGAATTAATTAACTAATTTATTTTTGGCTGCATTGGGTCTTTGCTGCTGCGTGCGGGCTTTCTCTAGTTGTGGTGAGCAGGGACTACTCTTTGTCACGGTGTGCAGGCTTCTCATTGTGGTGGCTTCTCTTGCTGCGGAGCATGGGCTCTAGGCACGCGGGCTCAGTAGTTGTGGCTCGCAGGCTCTAGAGTGCAGGCTCAGTAGTTGTGGCGCACAGGCTTAGTTGCTCCGCAGCATGTGGGAGCCTCCCGAACCAGGGATCGAACCCATGTCCCCTGCATTGGCAGGCGGATGCTTAATCACTGTGCCACCAGGGAAGTCCCATAAGTACCATTTTTATCTCAAAATCTTAGTGGTAAAGCATTGGAAAAAGGACTCTGCAAAAGGGAAGATCATAAACCTGGGCTTGCTGGGGATCTGAAGAGCATGTAAACTTGGTGCTAGCTGGCTCTGCCATGCTCCCAAACTATAAGATTAAAGTGCAGGTTTAATTTCCTGGTAATTTGTCATCAGCCCAGACTTACACCTTTTAATATCCAAAAGATACAATAAAAAGTTTATTCAAAAATTTGTAATATAAGAGAATGGACTTGAGGATATGGGGAGGGGGAAGGGTAAGCTGTGACAAAGTGAGAGAGTGGCATGGACATATATATACACTACCAAACATAAAATAGATAGCTGGTGGGAAGCAGCCGCAGAGCACAGGGAGATAAGCTTGGTGCTTTGTGACCACCTAGAGGGGTGGGATAGGGAGACTGGGAGGGAGGGAAGCGCAAGAGGGAAGAGATATGGGAACATATACATATGTAGAACTGATTCACTTTGTTATAAAGCAGAAACTAACACACCATTGTAAAGCAATTATACTCCAATAAAGATGTTAGAAAAAGAATATAATCTGGAAAAAAATAACGTAATACTTTGCTGTACACCTAAAACTAATGTAACATTACATATTAACTATACTAATTAAAAATGAAAAAAAACATAATGGGGGAAAATGCCTATTTCTGGTCATTCAAGTTTGAGTTTAGAGCTAACAAAATCAATTTCTCTTTAAATGTCTGTTAATGACCACCAGGAATAAAAAGAAAGAACATGGAAATAGAAACCCTATTTTATTGATCACTGTGCTCCAGCATAGGGTCGGGGCACAGTGAAGGTTTAATAAAGAATTATGAAATAACGAAAGTCTTCATTTATAACAGAGTATACAAAATTACACTTCTCACAGTTTTCACATTTCATAGACATTTAAAACTCAGCTATTTTCGATTAGGAACCAAGATGGCAGAGTAGAAGGACATGCTCTCACTCCCTCTTGCGAGAACACCGGAATCACAACTAGCTGCTGGACAATCATCCACAGGAAGACACTGGAACTCACCAAAAAAGATACCCCACATCCAAATACAAAGAAGAAGCCACAATGAGATGGTAGAAGGGGTGCAATCACAGTAAAATCAAATCCCATAACTGCTGGGTGGCTGACTCACAGACTGGAGAACACTTATATCACAGAAGTCCACCCACTGGAGTGAAGGTTCTGAGCCCCACGTCAGGCTTCCCAACCTGGGGGTCCAGCAACGGGAGGAGGAATTCCTAGAGAATCAGACTTTGAAGCCTAGTGGGAATTGACTGCAGGACTTTGACAGGACTGGGGGAGACAGAGACTCCACTCTTGGAGGGCACACACAAACTAGTGTGCACATCGGAACCCAGGGGAAGGAGCAGTGACCCCATAGGAGACTGAACCAGACCTACCTGCTAGTGTTGGAGGGTCTCCTGCAGAGGCGGGGGGTGGCTGTGGCTCACCATGGGGACAAGGACAGTGGCAGCAGAAGCACTGGGAAGTACTCCTTGGCGTGAGCCGTCCCAGAGTCTGCCATTAGCCCCACCAAAGAGCCCAGGTGGGCTCCAGTGTTGGGTGGCCTCAGGCCAAACAACAAACAGGGAAGGAACCCAGCCCCACCCAACAGCAGTCAAGGAGATTAAAGCTTTACTGAGCTCTGCCCACCAGAGCAACAGTCAGCTCTACCCACCACCAGTCCCTCCCATCAGGAAACTTGCACAAGCATCTTAGATAGCCTCATCCACCAGAGGGCAGACAGCAAAAGCAAGAAGAACTACAATCCTGCACCCTGGGGAACAAAAACCACATTCACAGAAAGAAAGATAGACAAGATGAAAAAGCAGAGGGTTATGTACCAGATGAAGAAACAAGATAAAGAAGATAAAGAAGATAAAGAAACAAGATAAAGAAGAAACAAGATCTCCAAAATATATAAACAGGTCATCCAGCTCAATATGAAAGCAACAAACAACCCAATCCAAAAATGGGCAGAAGACCGAAACAGACATTTCTCCAAGGAAGACATACAGATGGCCAACAAGCACATGAAAAGCTGTTCAACATCACTAATTATTAGAGAAATGCAAAGCAAAATTACAATGAGGTATCACCTCACACCAGTTAGAATGGGCATCATCAGAAAATCTATAAACAACAAATGCTGGAGAGGGTGTGGAGAAAAGGGAACCCTCTTGCACTGTTGGTGGGAATGTAAGTTGATACAGCCACAATGGAGAACAGTATGGAGGTTCCTTAAAAAAACTAAAAATAGAATTACCATATGACCCAGCAATCCCACTACTGGGCATATACCCAGAGAAAACCATAATTCAAAAAGACACATGCACCCCAATGTTCATTGCAGCACTATTTACAATAGCCAGGTCATGGAAGCAACCTAAATGCCCATCGACAGATGAATGGATAAAGAAGATGTGGTACATATATACAATGGAATATTACTCAGCCATAAAAAAGAATGAAATTGGGTCATTTGTTGAGATGTGGATGGACCTAGAGACTGTCATACAGAGTGAAGTAAGTCAGAAAGAGAAAAACAAATATCGTACATTAACGCATATATGTGGAACCTAGAAAATGGTACAGATGAACCGGTTTGCAGGGCAGAAATTGAGACACAGATGTAGAGAACAAATGTATGGACACCAAGGGGGGAAAGCGGCAGGGGGATGGGGATCGTGGTGTGATGAATTGGGCAATTGAGATTGGCATGTATACACTGATGTGTATAAAACTGATGACTAATAAGGACCTGCTGTATAAAATTACATTAAAAAGTTTTTAAAAAATCATCTATTTTCCAGACCAGCAGCTCTCATACTTTTGATCTCAGGACTTCTTTACACCCTTAGAAAATTTTGAGGCCCCAAAGAGCTTTAGTTTTGTGGGGTATAGGTATCAACATTTACTGTATTGAATTAAACAAAAAATTAAATATTTATTCATTTAAATTACTAGTAAAACCATTATATGTTAACATATTTTTAATGAAAACTAATTATATTTTCCAAAACAAAAAAAAATAGTGAGAAGAGAGCCACTGTTTTACATTTTCTCAGATCTCTTTAACATCTGAAGTAATGGAAGACAGATGGTTCTCATATCTGTTTCTGCATTCGATCAACAGAGAGTCAGTATCACACATTATATAGCCCCTGGAAAACTCCACTCAATGGTACACTTGTGAAAGAACGTAAGTAAAAAAGACAAATGATGTACTACTATTATTATTAAATCAGTTTTGACTTTATGGACCCACCTGAAAGGGCTTTGGAGTTTCTCAACTTCAGTTCTACTGATATTCGGGGCCATATAACTCTGTCGTGGGGGCTGTCCTGTGCATCATAAGACAGTTTAGCAGCATCCCTGACCTCTACCCACAAGATACCAGTAGCACTGCACATTCTCCCCTGCCAAGTTGTGACAACTAAAAATGCCTCCAGACATTGCCAAATGTCTGTTGGGCGGGGTGGGGGGTGGGGGGAGGGGTGTGGTGCAGAATCACCCCCGGTTGAGAACCACTGCTCTAAATGTATACATGCAGGCGGGGTTCTCTTTCAACACTCACACCCAACTACCTTCTGCTTTGTTAGTTTCTGCCATAAGGACCTGAAAAACTAAACTCACTTCTTCAGCTTCCCTTGCAGTGAGTGCCACTTTTGCTGCCTGGAAGAGGGTGGAGACTGGACGCAGTACAGTTGTCTTGCCTCCACGGGGCAACTAAGGTGTGTCTGAAAGCCAAGGGTAATGCCCTAGAAAGACTGAGTGCCTGGATGCCTGATTGTAGTGGCAGCCATGGCACCAGCTCGGAGCCGTTAGCCAAGTTAAATAGCTCTCTGTTTAAGCTAGTATTCGCCAGATTTTTCTGTTATTTGCAGCCAAACGCATTACTAACTGATACTATTAGAAAACAAAACCAAACAAATATTTAGCACTATTATAAGCCAACCACTCTTGTAACCATCATCCAGTTCAGGAAATGGAACTTTGCCAACCCCCACAGAAGCCCCCCCACAATATGTTCCATCCCCATCTCAAGCCCTTCCTTCACTCAAAAGTAACCAGTAACCTGATTTATAGGAATCATTTCCTTGCATTTCCTTATAGTTTGACCACTGATGTATATTCCTTGACACTATCATTCAGGGTCTTCCCATTTTCAAATTTATTGTTTTAATACTTTACATCTCTTTTTCTCCATGGGTTCCCCCTCCATTCCTTTCTGTCAGCTCTCTTTTCATAACGTCCTATTGTGTAGTCCTCTCATTTCTGAATTTTCCAATCCTGATGTATACAGTTCTTTTATAACTTCTATCATTTTCTTAACTTCCTTTAGCTTCTGTTGGAATGTTAATAAAGTTTCATCTGCTTTGGGACCCTCTTCTTCTGGTATGACTTCATTATCTGTAACTTTATTCTTCATAGGGGTTATCCCCATTCTTTCTTATATTTACATGAAGTCCAACCTCAATCCATTTCTGCTGCCCATATTAAGTGAGGTGGGTAGGGTGTAGAAGGCCCAGAACAGCTTTTCCAGTTTCATGGCTCTAGGGCTCCCTCTTCTGGTTTTACATTGAAGTATTAAAAATATGGCCCAGAGGCATAGCCACCCAGAGGTGTAGCCAATACTCAGATCAGACTTCCTCTGGTCTTCTCCATTATTACTATCTGAGCTTTCTTTCTCCTTTAATGCCCCATCAATCAAGGTCTGTGGTCCGAGCAGGTCATTTTTAGGGAGTGGCTCTGTCCTTGCAGAGAGATCTTCTACAAGGGATTTCCTGAGAGGTCTGAGGGCCCAGGTCACTCCAGCAGCCTCACACCTCCTCCAGTCTCCTTGCCCTCTCCCACAAATTAGAGCCTGAAAAGCCTCCTCCCAATATTCACTGCTGTTATCCAATACGACCATAAAATTCTTTGCTCCCAGTGGGGATCCCTCCTTCTGAGTGTGAATACTTGTGGGAAATTTCTAGGTTCCCTGACAATCAAAATGACCAGCAGCCCCCTCTTTCCTTTGCTTCCTCCAGCACAGCTGCTGTTCTTATCCCTAAGTCTCACTGCTACAGGTAGTTTGACCCCTCCAGTTGATAACTGGGGATTCATGGAGATACTCTGTCAGCTAGTAGAGTCTGTGTTTTCTTTTTTGCTGTCTTGCTTTCTCTATTTTTGTTAGGGATTAAGGGAGATTCTGAAACCACTTCCCATCACGCCTTTCTTTTCAAAAAGTTTAACTCATTTATTAAGAGTAAACAAAAAATAATTTGGAGTTGAAAAATGTCAACTATATCATGAGGCTGCTCCAGATAATCATAAATCTAGGCAATAAAACCACTACTCTAAGCTTTCAGATGCTAACCAGACATCAACTGGGGGCATCACCAGCAGGCATACTTCCTAAAGGACAGACATGTCTTCTGCATAAAACAAGACACAAACAAGGTCAATCTCTTTCTTCCACCCTTGAAAACAATTTATCAAGTTACACAACAGGAAAAATCTTTAGGGATTAGGCTAAAAAAAGTTCTTGTTTTCTGGATTATTTATTACATGAACGATATGTGTGGCTCCTTACATAAAACCTGTGATGGTTAATTTTACTTGTCAACTTGACTGGACCATGGTGTGCCCAGATATTCGATTGAACATTATTCTGGATGTGTCTGTGAGGTTCTGGATGAGATTAACATTTGAATCAGTAGACTGAGTAAAGCAGATGGCCCTCTCAATGAGGGTGGGACTCATGTGGTCTGTTGAAGGTTTCACTAGAACAAAAAGGCAGAGTAAGGGAGAATTCACTTTCTCTGCCTGTCTTTGGACCCAGACTGGAACTACAGCATTGGCTCTCCTGGTTCTCAAGCCTTTGCACTGCAGATCTTGAGACTTCTTAGCCTCCATAATCACATGAACCAATTCCTTACAATCGAGCAGTCAATCAATCAATATGTCTCTTTCCCTCTCCCCCTCACACACACATATGTCCCCTATTTATTCTGTTTCTTTGAAGAAACCTGACTAATACAAAACCTCTAAGTTTATCATTATATGACACAAGAATTGTCTTGTTTTGAACCCAATGTTGAAGAAAAATTAACAATGATAATAATAACAATTATTAAGGTCTTATCGGGAAGCAGGCACTATGCTAAACATTTTACAGTCTCATTTAGTCCTCATAAAAACCCTAGGAAGGCAGTAGTATCATATCTCCCAATTTAGAGATGAGAAAACAGGCCCTGTGTGGTGGGCTGCTTTCTGCTGCCGTAACAAACTTCCCAAAATCTCAGTGGTCAAACCCGAGAGAAATTTTATCTATTACTCATGCAGTATGTCCACTGGGGGTTGGCACCAGAGGCCTCTGTTCACATCAGTCAGTCAGTCACTCAGGGACTCAAGACTGGTGGAGGCTAATCTCAACGAACAGAGCACAGGGCTGGCAGCCCAGGACACCTGGGTCCCAGGACTTTATCAGCGAGGGTTCTGGCAGGAAACAGATGAGTAATCTGAGGAGTGTTTATAAAAGGCATTATTTATAGAAGTGTGTAGAGAGCACGGGAGAGGGGGAGGGCAGCACCTGTGGCTGAAAACAGGGAGCTTTTATACCATCCCTAGGCTCAAAGGGTCCAGGGAAGGAGTGGTTGCCAGAACCAGGAGCTGTGTGGAGAGGGTCACCCAACAGGAACTGTGACCTTTGTTCAAGGGACACAGCCAGCCCACAGGGACCCTGCATGTCTAGCCTCCTCCTAGTCTCCCACTGGTGCTCTCCCCGTGGACAAATCCAATGGGAAAGTAGAAGGCAATCTTCCATACCAGTCAGCCTCCCAGTGCCAAGAAGAGAGTGGGGAAGGGTAGTGTGGAAATGTGGAGGGGCAAACGGAAGCCATCCAATAGTGCACAGCAAAGTCCAAAGACAGAGTAAAGCGAAGCCTTGAGTACATGATTTTCAAAACCCCCTTTGACTTTTAAAGACTATTTCCCTAAAATACTACTACTGTACCAGTAGTAAGATAATAATAATAATGTGTAGTTAACTCATTTATGACAATAAACACTAGCTCTGCATAATTAATAATGAACACTTTGTACTGGTCTGAATTTGGCTGTTCTGAATTTCAATTTCTCATTCTCCCTGCCCACCACCTTAGAAAGCAAGGCAGGAAGTCGGCCATGTCCCTCCTGGGCAAGCCTGTGCCCAACCAAGATGAGGACTACGGGTGCGGACAACCAGAAGGTGATGCGGGGGTGGGGGTAGGAAGGGGATGACAGACTGGGTGAGTGGCTCCCCCCACAGCTGGACCCCTGCAATCAGAGAGAACAAGGTCACGGCAGCTGTTTCCAACTGGGCATGGACTGAGAAATTACAATTCACTGACTGAGGACTGCTGGTACAGGTATCTAAAAAGCAGTGGGAAAAATGAAAG
The DNA here is from genome assembly GCF_964165515.1 of Mesoplodon bidens. Taxonomy (NCBI): domain Eukaryota; kingdom Metazoa; phylum Chordata; class Mammalia; order Artiodactyla; family Ziphiidae; genus Mesoplodon; species Mesoplodon bidens. The sequence goes on along the minus strand of NC_138163.1, from coordinate 99,063,971 downwards.
AATAGTGGAAAGAGAAAGAAGGAAAAATCAAGAACCTGACTTTGTTCCTTCAACTAACTTTCCCTGAACACTCCATCTGTGTACTAAAGAGTACTTAGCACTTGCAAACGCTCAGCACAAAGCGGCAAGTAATGTTATGTAGAAAACAGACCTGACTCAAGAGCTGGGGGAGCTACTGACTGAAGCAGTAAAGGAAGAATAACCTGGCAGGTGGCAGATTTGAACTCAGTCTCCAAGACTAAGCAAAAGGCTGACCAGCCTGGGTGGTGCAACTAGAGAATTACTCTCTGACAGCACAGATCACAGCTTTTGAAACCTGTGAGTGGGTCTGATTGACTCGAGGGGTGTAAAAGTGACAGGATTACAGTGAGAGGAATCACTGCATAATGGTTCACAGGAAGGAATGGCGCTCATTTTCTCTGGTAGCTGCTTATGAATGTAGCAATACTACAGGTTGGAAACTTATATTCTCTTTCTTGAATTGTGGATCCATTTAAGTAACAGTTCACAAAGATGGCACGTGGCACCCATGACACATAACCACGGAATGGAGAGGGCTCCTGGTCACAGAGCAGCCTATAGCATACCACGCACAGGCTGCCCCCATCAACGGAAAGACCAAACACAAGAGCCAAGTACAGTGAAATCAGGGACAAGGACTCTTACTCTTTCATATCCATCAATACCACTACATATCCCAATACCAGAATTTCTGTTTGATGCACCAGGCACAAGAAGTCAATGTGGTCTTATGGTTCCCCTCTAACTCTGCACTTAAAGTTTTTATTTCTTTTATGGCCCAGGTTCTCAAACAACAGATGTTTAGAAAGCTGGTAAAACACTTTTAATTTACAAAAATATTCTACATTTCCGAAAGATTTCCATTAAAAAGAAGTTAAAGTTAATGTCCTGATGTTTAATAAGTTTAAAGTTTCAATTTTCTAGAACTTTCATTTCTATAAAACCCTTACTGTGCCAATCTTCACAGGACAAATAAAAATGGTGTGTCATGGTAATACCTTCCATTATTTTCTACCACAGCATGGACACATTAAAGTGAAGTAAACAATTACAAAGATAATCTGGAAAAATAAGCCTTTCTATCCAATTAAATGAAGCGACACTAATGGCTCAGAAAACAGTATCAGTAATCTTTATGTTACACTAACTTCCCTTGCTTATTGGTGGTACTAGTAAGATTTTAGTAATAAAGTTATAGATGCGTATAGTTAGTAATATATTTTCAGAGACACTAAACACCTTTCTTAAACTTATATAGAATCATTTCTCGACACACATTTGGAGATGTCAGACATTGTAGTGTTAGAATAATAAAGCTACTTTTTTTTTTTTTTTTCTTTTTGTGGTATGCGGGCCTCTCACTGTTGTGGCCTCTCCCGTTGCGGAGCACAGGCTCCGGACGCGCAGGCCCAGCGGCCACGGCTCACGGGCCCAGCCGCTCCGCGGCATATGGGATCCTCCCAGACCGGGGCACGAACCCGTATCCCCTGCATCGGCAGGCGGACTCTCAACCACTGCGCCACCAGGGAGGCCCAATAAAGCTACTTTTCACAGTGCTTAGGTTAAGTGGTAACCTGTTATTAAACACACACACACACACACACACACACACACAGGTAAAACAGAGAAATCTCTGCCTGAGTCAGAAGATGTTGATAGAGACCAACATAATCAGCCGATGCTATGCTCAACACTTTACATGCATTATCTCATTTAATCTTCACAGTAGCCCTCACAATAGGAAACAGGTACCATTATTCCTACTTCATAAATGAGAAAACTGATGCTCAGGAGATAAAGTGTGCCCAGGCCACCCGCTTAGTGACTGGCAGGGCTAGAACTCAAACCACCACCTGCAACTCCACATCCCACATTCCTCTCACAAACAAGGGAGCTTCAACCAGCCAAGTCTTCAGTATCAATTTACTAGAGTGTAAGAAAACAAGGAGGTGAGAGGGACTTCCCTGGTGGTCCAGTGGTTAGGACTTCACGCTTCCACTGCATGGGGTATGGGTTCGATCCCTGGTCAGGGAACTAAGATCCCACATGCCTCGTGGTGCAGCCAAAAAAAAAAAAAGGAACAAAAATTTTTTAAAAACATTAAAAACAATAGGGGGGCGGTGAGAGAGATCAACGGTTTTTGGATCATCAAGATTTTTCAGAGCTACACAACTGTCTAGAGTTGTGCTATCCAATGCGGTAGCCACTAGCCACATGTAGCCATTTAAACTTAAATTACTGAGCATAAAGTTCAAAAATCAGTTCTTCTGTTGCACTATCCCACATTTCAAGTGCTCAACAGCCACCACATGTAGCTACTGGCTACCATAAAGGATTGGGAAGACTATAGAACATTTCTATCATCACAGAAAGGTCTATTGGGTAGCGCTGATCTAAAGGACCCCCCAAGAGGCACGGTGAAGTGGAGGTGGGGCATGGTGGGAATCTGTATATCTTAGAGATCATTACTGCCCAGAATGTTAGAGGACATCATAGACAATGAAAAGACCTTTCCATCTGTACTGTAAGAACAAGATCAGCTCTTTCTCCATAAATTCTTTCCCTGCAATGGCACTCTCAGTAGTTAACACTAGAGGAAAGAATAGCCATAACTACTTTATATGAACCGATTCAATTATGGGTTCCAACTTGGAGAGGAGAGCTTGTTTGTTTGTTTTGAGCTGCAGGGGAGGAAGGGTATATAATAATTCCACTGTTAAGAACTGGTTCAACTAACACTTGAAAAATACAAGGTAAGAGATTTATGAATAGGAACCACATCACAGTGTGCAGGAACATCGCACAAAAGGACTTTACAAATTAAATTACATTCACTACAGGTACTGGTGTGCATTTCTACTAAGCAAAGGTATTATTTAAACCAAATGATACGTTTCCTAAAAGAACGCAAAAGCACAACACTGAGAAAAAAGACAGTCTAAGTGTAAAAATTATGACTAAATTAGACATTCTAAAATGACAGACAAAAGGGAAATACAGGTGGCAGCAACCCAAGTGCTTGTTGGCAGATGGATAGATAAACAAGATGCAGTATATTCATACAATCGAGTATTATTCAGGTTTAAAAGGAAGGAAATTCTGGCACATGTTACAACATAGATGAATCTTGAGGACATTATGCTAATGAAATAAGCCAGACACAAAAAGACAACTTCTGATGATTCCACTTATATGAGGTATCTACAGTAGTCAAACTCATAGAGACAGAAAGTAGAATGGTGGTTGCCCAGGACTGGGGGATGGGGTGGGGGGAGGATAGGGAGATGTTGCTTAATGGGTATAGAGTTTCAGTTTTGCAAGATGAAAAAATTCTGGAGATTGGTTGCACAACAATGTGAATATACTCAACACTGCTGAACTATACACCTGAAGATGATTAAGATGGTAAATTTTATGTCTTTTTTTTATAATAATAATAAGAAGAAGAAGAAAAGGGAAATGCAGGCCCTTCTTAGAAAAGCCATCTAAGTCTGTTAGACCACTTACTGGTCTCTTCCTCCACTGTTCCATGTTAATACTACAGTCTCCCTACTGTAATGAAAGTTAATGATTGCTCTGAACTTTTTAAGATTTAAATAATAAAACATCATAATGATAAGGCCAAATATGCAAATACCTGGGTCAGTAGCAGAGATAACTGCTCCAAAAAAGAGACAATCCGTGTAGTAAAATTTATCCGAGAGCTGCCCCACAATCTTCATGAGCTTCACCACACCATACATGAGATTTCTGTAAGAAGGGAAGGTAAACTATGTCAGAAGGAAAAAAATAGAAAAGAAAACCCATCTAATCGAGTAACCTGGCATATGAGCAAGCAGAGGAGTACTAGAATACTGTACTTCCAAAGACGTTTGTGAAAACATCGGACAGCTGCTGTGCTTGGACACTTACCAGGAACATGTGCAAATAAGACTTTGGCACCAAGTAATGGTCTGCAGTTAATGTCATCTTGCTGAAATATCTGAACACTCCATTTAAAAAAACTGTGCTTATTTACAACTATAAAGTATGATCCTCAATTAGCAATAGTTAGGGCATTTTAAGCAACTGGGTCATAGGGAAGAAAGCAAGAGAAAGAACCCTGCAAAATGGGTAATGAATTGCTACAAAACTCCCAGGATTCTAAGACAATGCATTTAAAGTCATGGAAATGAGTGGACTGGATGAAGCTGGAGAGAAAAAAAAATGGGTTGGCCACAAAGATCCAACTGGTCAACCTTCTCTGCCAATAATTATTTCAAAGAAGGGAAGAGAGGCAAAACTCTTTGAACATCCCATTAAAATATCAGCATACTCATTGACATACCTGGCTTCTCACTCTTTGCATGGGTTAGGCAGGCCAGCAGCAGCCCTCTTTATACTGTGCAGAATGTGATATGGCCCAAGAAGGACCACCAAGTTAATATTTCAAGTTGGCCAGAGCACATTTCCTACAGGACAGCTGACAAATTGGGAGGAGTGAAGAGTGTTAAAAGGCCTAGTACATGTTATTAAGGGTGTGTGTGTGTGTGTGTGTGTGTGTGTGTGTGTGTGTGTGTGTGTGTGTGTGTGTGTGTGTGTGTGTGTGTGTGTGTGTGTGTGTGTGTGTGTGTGTGTGTGTGTGTGTGTGTGTGTGTGTGTGTGTGTTGGTAACAGCTGTAGGGATTAGGGGAATAAAAACAACCACAGAATAAAGATAAATTAAGAAAATCCCATTTACAACGGCATCGAAAAGAATAAAATGCCAAAAATAAATAGCCACAGAATAGACTCATTGTACCCTACAGCCAACCCCCAATAATAAGATTCTTAAAGGCCAAGACCATATCATTGCTCATCTTTGTACCTTAGGTGTCTAGAACAGTAGATTGACGAAGCTAGAAGTTCAAGAACTATTTGCAGAATTGAATCCTTTTGAGAATAAATAGCTATAACTTAGTGTTTGCCTACTGTGTGCCAGACATTGACACTGTTCCAGACACCTAAACAGCTATATTTCAATTCACAGAAATTCTATGATACAGAGTTGATTTGCTCTTTGTTGCTTATCAAAGGCTTCTTTCACCTACCTTTTAAATATTTCTTAAAACTAGACCTTCCTCTCCATTTCCTTCTATCATAAGCTTAGATCTGAGCAATAGACTTCTCCATGGTAGCGTTTTCCCTATAGTCACCAATACCAGTTATCTAACCTGTCACTCTTCAATGGCTTGTCTCTCTTAAAGGACGAAGTCCAAGCCCCTCCTGTTTTGGTGGCATAAAAGGATCCTGCTTTCATCTCCAGCTTTCCAGCTAATTTTTTTTTAATTAACTAAAGTTCACATTTCAGTCAGATTTCCTTAGTTTTTACCTAATATCCCTTTTCTGTTCCAGGATTCCATCCAGGATACCACATTACATTTAGTCATCACATCTCTTTTGTCTCCTCTTGGCTATGACAGTTTCTCAGACTTTGCTTGTTTTTGATGACCTTGGCAGTTGGGGAGGAGTACTGGTCAGGTATTTTGCAGAATGTGGGACTTGTCTGATTTTTTTTTCTCATGATTAGACTGAGGTAATGTGATTTTGGGAGGAAGACACAGCGGTTAAGTGCCATTCTCATCACAGATATCAAAGGTACAGCATATCAACATGATTTACCAATTTTGGTGTTAATCTTGATCATCTAGCTGAGGCAGTGTTTGCCAGGTTTCTCCTCTGTAAAGCTACTCTTTCTTCTTCCTTTGCATGCTGTACTCTTTGGAAGGAAGTCACTACGCACAGCCCACAATCAAAGGGGGGAAGGCCCAAGCTTCATCTCCTTGAGGGGGACTGTATCTGCATAAATTATTTGGAATTCTTCTGCACAGATTTGTCACTTCTCCCCCATTTATTTATTCATCCAATCATTTATTTATATCAGTATAGACTCAAATATATTTGTTTTATACTTTGGGTGATGATCCAAAACAATGTTATTTCTTTTGTTGTTCTTTAGCCATTAGGGAGGGGGCGGTTTCAGGTTGGCT